>NC_089275.1:22108940-22765905 GCF_963678975.1 Dysidea avara
CATTGCAGGCCAATATATTACAAGATAGTGATGTTCTATTTTATTGGTGTCTTGCTGGACAGATTGAAGGTGATGAGGTTGCTGACAAAAGCTTGGCAAAGATTGCCGATTTGTGGATAACCATAAGAGCCAATTCCTTTGCTAAAAATATTTTAGAAATGTACAAGCAGAACAATAAGAAAGGAACTGAAAAGGCTAAATCATTGCGCAGTACTTTGTGTACATAATTACATTGTAATTCATTATTGTGTATACAATAATAATGAAATAGGAATAACAAATCAAGCATGGGTAAACAAAATGGTTACAACTGGGAAATGCAAAATGGCTACTTGCATAGATAGTGATATGCATCAACGAACAGCCGAATCAAAATTTAAACTGTCACTTGGATGTGTGCCTCCGCCTTTTTTTGAGTGGCTCATTCAAATCAACTGACTCTAGATCATAGCTTTTTCTTTTGCATCCACGGCAGTTACCAGTTATATCCTTTAGCCAAATTGAATTGATGACACGGATACTCTGAGTATTCTTAAGAAACTGGGCGACAGTCGGATTATCATTGCTCTTTCCTTGCTGTCTCTGTATCCCAAAAAATTTTTCGAGAGCATCCTGGCTGAGCTTTTCACTAAGGAAACTGCTGACCCCCTCAATACTAAACAAATACGGAATTAGTTCCAGGAAAGAGCAAACTAAAATTATAAAGTAAAATAACACAATGGTAACCATCAAATGCACACCTGTCATTCTAATTCCCTGCTCAGTAATACTGCTGAGTAACATCTGCTTTTTTTCATCGTCTTCACAGTCATCTCGGTCATTAACAGTTTTCTTCCAATGATCCAGATAAAGTATCAGCTCCTTCAAAAACTATTCATAGAACAATCAAATAATTAGACTATGTAAGAGGCTTGAAAACCTACTGTTAGTCTGAAGTCTTCAGCACTTCGGTATGGCTGTAGAAATGGCTTTCTATTTCTTTTGCCAGCAGAGTACGATGACACGTTAAAACAGTCGAAAAACTTGTCCATCTTGGCTATGAAATAAGATGTCTCAAAAGCTTCCCCACCACCAGTGAGCAAAATTGCCTTGGATACCGAGTCACTTAGAACCTTTATGCACAACACAAATGTACAATAATATAAATATGAAACATACACAGACACTAACAAACCTGTACTGCCAAATCCACACGCATCTTCGAAAAACTTGTGAGCTTAATGTGCTCATTTGGTACTAAGCAAAGACCAGGTGTTGAAGTATTAGCACCAGCATTCCTGTGATAAAGCTCCACAACTAGTTGCCAATCAACCGCACTACCATTGCACTACAAGAAAGGTACACTATAGCAATGATTTAAAAAAATGTATACTTACCCAAAGCTTTCCTCGAGCAAAACAATTCCTAATAGTTTTAATGAGGTGTGAGGGATCAGAAATAAAAAAAACTGGTGGTTTCCCTTTGCAGAACACATTCATCGTCTTGTATACCAAGCCCTTTCCTCTTCCATGCAAAGAAAACATGCGCCAGTTGTCACTGGCTCCGTCACAAGTTACTGACACCACAGTCAATCCAAGGCGAGTCAGACGAAAAATACATTGCCGCAGAAGTGGAAATAACTGAGCACCCTTTGTGCTAGAGGCCGAAAACTGTGCATACGCAAACTTGAGGCTGTTGAAGAGCCCCCTCACCATTATCACAAGCATGTGCTTTGCTAGTGGTCTTTGCAAACCACTGCTGGGGTTCTGAAATTTCTGTTCTACTTCCATCAGTACATTATTGACTTCTCCCAGATCTTCATAGCCCACTAATGTCCCTGTGGCCTTGTCGTACACCAATCCTTCCTTTATATACATTTCATCTATAACAATGTTCACATATTTTGACAGCTGACGAGGCTTTTGCTGCTTTAGGTGGTCTAGAAGTTGTAAATCCATCGACACTGAAAAACCAACAACAGAAGGAGTAAAGTGTTTGTAATCTTTCAGTGTCCTTTCTGATGGTAGCCTTATAACTCCCGAGTTTCGCAAAGTTGAGTAGCATCCACTAGATCTGTGGTGCAAGTAAAGGCACCATCGAATCACTGCTGGATGCCATCGCATGGAACGACTATCTTTTAACGAAGCTGCCTTGAGTTGCTGCTGCCAAAAAATTTCTTTAAATTTAGTATCATTTGCATCGTCACCTGAAGGACTGTGCTTATTCATAATTGTCAATAAATCACTGTGCATGTTACTGTCCACTTTCACTCCTTCCTCACGAATCATATCTTCTACTTTTTTGTGTAAAGATTGTATTTGTCGCTCCTTCTTTCTAACCTCATCATGCAGATTCCTCATTCTCTGATCCTTTTGTGATGATGTCAAATATCTGTAGTTGGTATGGCTAGAGGCTCCAGTCGATTCTGAGTTCGGTTGCTGTTGCTGCTTAAGCAGTCGATTAAGGCCACTGCGTAAAACATTCCTGTACTGTTTGCAGATCTGGCATCTACTTCCTGAAGTACCTTCCGGTAGTTTCCACAAACACCTGACATGACGGATTGTCAAGTGAAGCTGATCGTAATAAGCAACAACAGATGACCCTAATGGACAAAACTTACAGCACATGCCCATGCATGAATTTAAGATACTGTACCTTTATGATTGGTGAAAATACCCTCGTGCTTAATGATTAACGGATGGAACTTGATATCATTATTCCCTTCACACATCTTCTCTGGCTCAGGCAGATCTTCATCCTCAGCCAGTTCATCAAAAGCTTCAAAATCAGTCTGGCATGAAACATCAGCAGTAGTCACAATGGCTTCGACGGATATATTCCGTGTTGTTGGCGAGGCCACCTGGATGGAGTTGCTGGCAGTTGTGACCTCCTCCATGCCATCACTGCATGTAGGTGCATCTTTACAAGCAGGACTACTTGAAGGAGCAGCGTTCTTTGTTGACTTCCTTGAAGCTCCTTTTGGGACATACAGTCTAGTCTTGCGAGGCATGTCCTTAAAATCTATAAAACAATTACACTTATTGTTGGAGGAAATTTATTCACAAAACTGCACAATGTGATACCTACCTTACTTAAAAACACTGGATATTTCTTCACACCTTGCCCAGTTATCCAAATATGGGTACACAAAGAGTAGCCTCTTTATAACACATATTGCTGCCTGAAATGAAGAAAGAATATTTAATGGAAGTTTCACCGCCACTACCACACACAGTTGGGTACTATTATACTATGAATAAAGTTACAAGTGCGCATCTATCGTTACGAGGGAGTTGTGGGTACACAAATACTCCCACAGCCACCAAATCTCTCCCAAAAACACAACAACCTTCGTAAAATCCTTACCTGACTTGTTCCCTCAATGGTTGAACGTTGCTGGACGCTGATTCAAAGCGATACACTCACACAAAACGAAAGCATGAGGAAGAAAATTAATTCGCGCAACCGCGCCTCTGGTATATTCACGGATACTGTTTCCGTGTAATGGTTATCGACACCTTCCAAAGGTGTTGATAGCCGAGGTGCGGAGTGTATATCAGAATGTATAGTGAAGTACTGCCGTTTCATATCCCGTGTCCGGAGGTATATATTATCTATGTTCCAAGTGATGTCAGAATTTGCAAATGAATGCTCTATTTGGGGTATTTGATTGAGTATGAGTTTTAGCGGGGTTTAATAAGAATCAATTCACTATTCAATCCTAGAAGACATCTAATTGGTATGGTTATAAGGGTACAAACTTTATCCTTTGATGCTGGGTTAGAATTTTCAGCTGGTTTTCAAAGTTTAGTAGAAATTGTTGTATTAACCATATGTACTTAGTAGTTTTGCTGTTATATCTGTTTGTCACCCACCATATGAACCTCAATCACCATCGGTACAATGATTGAAAGTATGACCCCAACTAGAAAATTTGCATGACGTCATCTGGAATAAGGTTTGATAATCATTCGCAGCAAATAATTAGTATGGCTGAGTGATTCATGCATTTTTAGTATTTGAATACTCCATAGTGTTGTCAATATAATCACGAATATTAGCCTTATACCATTGTAACATGTTTAATAACCTTACAGGTGAAAGTAATGTACGTACTTCATATCCAAGTAAATGTTCTGACAAGCGAAGTACATTAAATTCTACAAATCAAAGTCCACATCCTTCATCTTACATCATGTGAGCTGGTGATCATGTGATCTTAACAAGTACTTGAGGATTTACAGTATTTGTTTTATTGCACTACAGTCAAGAGTAGATAATAGTAACTGAGAGTACCAAATTGTGATTAATGGCTGTCTGAAATATTTCAGTAATTCTTCATTTCTATGTAGTTGTTAATGGTTGTTGTGTTTAGCACTAACGTGATAGCATTGAAGGGAAATGGCTAATGTTAGAGCTATAGTACTGTGGCATCTCCAAATGTATTGCAACACGCTCGTTTGTGTCACCAGAGCGAGCTTGAGTAGTTATGTCTTACTACACTGTACTTTTACAATAACTGTCGAATACTTGATTGAATAGCATGATAACTGGCAAACAAAGATCCGTTGCTACATACACATTTCATATTGCCGTTTTACGTAAATGGACTATTACTGAAATATCCATGTTATTTTACTTAATCATTAGTGACAGGCTAATATACCATTTGACACTCTTGGTCACTATTACATGTATGTACATGATGCAGATTTTCAATTGTGATTAGTGCTGGCTTATACAGAATAACAATGTACAATGGAACCTCTCTTTATAAAGGGCCAGGTTTCAGATCAATGTTAGTAGTTTATGCACCCCTTACAGTAATCATAACACTTCTGCACAAAGGACAAAAATAGGTTATCTAATTAATGGTATCTGTGTTAAACAAGTTCCACTGTATGGCAATGAAGTACAGGTTTGTTTCATTTCAGGTTGTCTAAATACCAGATACAAGGTTGGCTGTGTATTGAAAAAGTTGTGCACCTGCTATATCATTCCAATAATTGCAACATTTGTTCAGTGTGATAATTTAATGTTGATGATGTGCATTAAAAGGAACCAAAAAATTAATGTAATTCCAGAGTAGGTTGGACATGCTTTAAGTGCCACCTAAACATATTGCCCTTGATTGCATTGTTTTATTTGGTGTTTCACATGACCCTCAGTATCCCACTAAAAACAATGGATTTCGCTGGGGTACGTTAGATATTCGTTCACGTAAGCTTCAAGGCAATGTACTTTGTTTTGTAAAAGTGCTTGGTGAAATTAATAAGTCGCGGTTTAGTGTATACAATTTCACCAGACTTGTCACATACATATTTTGTAAACGGAACAATCGATGTTTTACTGTATTATATTGGCCAAGATCGATGTGTTATTCTCCTCAATAACACAGGTTTGCATAATTTCTTTTTGTGGCACTTAAAGCGTGTCCAACCTTGTGTAATTCCTAGTTACTATTCAAATGATTGCTCTATTAGAGCAATTGACTGGATTGGAATACTTACTTCTGAGGTATCACACAACCTTAGAGTTACACAAACTTCAGAGGAAACCTGCCTGTACTGTATCTCAATTACATGTACATAGAACGCTAAGAAGAGTATTTTGATTTTGGTCAATACCAACATTAACTTCATAGGTAGCACACCATATATGGTGCACTGTATGTGTATACTTTGATCATTGCACTTTAAAAGAATCACAGAAATCTGTGTGATGGAAAAATGATGGTGAATAAACCTCTTACATCTTTGCTACCTAGTGCAGAGTATATGCAAAGTGTGGACGTATATTCTGGTTGATAGATTTAATGTGTGTGTATGTGGTAGGTGTTTAAAAAACCTGAAAGTTGAAATTAGGAAGGGGCTATTCGTCCAGGTCTATACATAATAAAAAAGTTAAGGTTGGCAAAAAATAGGGCACTAGTGTGAATGGTCAGTGTGGTACGTACGTACCAGCTGTGTTACTACTGCTAGCTACCCAGTTCCCTTACTTTCCTATCTTACAAATGTCATTCAATAAGTGACTGGGTGAAGAAGAAGCCAAAGCTGAATCTGACTTACATGTAAGTTCGCCTGTTAAGCATAATGTCCTTCACTGTCTGTATGAAAGTAAGTTTTGGTAGTTCTGAGGCAAGCTAGAATTGGCCTGGCTTTACCAGGACACTCGTTTGCTCACTCCAATCCTAGCTTGCCTTGAACTCACCAAATTTACCTTCATACAGCTAGTGTGTTTGTCTTTGATACTTGATTTATGATGGGTAAGTGCCAGACAAATAGCCTGTATAAGTCAGCATCCAGAACTGGACGAATAGCCACTATATTAAAAGTACCCTGACCAGGACCTTTCTGGCATACCTACCGTATGTGGTTATGAATGTATTTACTATATTTCATAGGTGAAATGAAACCTGTGAGAAAGGACTTACAAAAGTTTGTTATACCCAAAGTATCCACTCACTACAATGAGATTGGTATCGAACTGTTTCATGATGATGACCTGCCAGTGCTTGATGAAATCCAAAAAGCTAATCCTAATGATTACCGAAAAGCTTGTTTAGCCATGTTCCAACACTGGCTAGGGGCAGATTACCCAAATGCTACATGGAACGCATTGATTACTGCACTGAGGTCACCTGGGATTCAGTTGATAGCTGTTTCACATGAACTTGAAAAGCAACTTATAGGTTAGTCTTTGTATTGAGTCAGCTATTACAACTTGTGTATCTTATTGTAATAGTTTCTGCTGTCTGAACAATTTGCAAATATTTAATAATGTAGACATCCTGTCCTATTTTCCCCAACAAAGTTTTACTATAATTTTGGTTTAAGAATGGATAATTTATAACCTAAACTGTTTTCAACCAACCTAGTGCTAGTACCCTATACTGGTGAGTTTGCTAAATGCTGCCAACAAAGACATAGGAACGATTTTCAGAGGGGGGGAAAGATAGCCATAGCCAGTTAACCATAACACCCATGCAGACACACAGGGTCCATACAGTCCCCGTACCCAGTTTATATGTGCGTTTATGTTGTGGCATGTTTTATCACTAGCTAATAACCCTACACCTATACTGCGTAGCTATATCTCTTCACTCCCTATCCTGCTAATGGCTGCTATGCTCCTCTACACCTACTGCATGTGTTCGATGCACGTATACCGTATAACGGGAATGATTCATGGAAGAAAACATTCATGAATTTTGCAATTTTAAGTGCATTCGCAAATGTTTTCTTGCAAAATTTTTCCTACCATTAAAAAGTTTTTTTTATGGATCAGTTGATGTAGCATTCATGTAATGAGTGCATAAGCCTGGGGCGTAGTCAGGATTTTTATGAAGGGGGTTCGGATTTAAAGTGGAATGTCTCAAGGGGAAGGCCTGGGTGCTTCCCCTAGACCATGTTGGGTCGAAAATGATGCATAACCAAAAATGTGCCCTTAGGCAGTAACATTAAAACATGCTGTTTGTGCATCTAACTAGCTAAAACCTACACACTGCTGTTTATGCAGCTTATAGAAGCTATAAACCTATTGTAAAACTACCTAATCTTCACTTCCAGACAGCAAACTGACTGCCAACTTCAATTTCCTAGCACACAGAAGCCCTCCACACCCTGAGTCCCTAGTACTGTTTCATAAAGGTGATTTTTCGTCTTGTAAGATGTCTCTATTTTCCACACAACAACACCAACACACATACATCCATGCATACATGTGTACATTGTAACTATTACAGCCTTTCTAATTGGCACACCTCGACAAACCATAACTTGTCTTGTGAATAAGGTAGTAATGCAGTTCCATATTACAGTAATATGGCAAAGATCCACAAGGTGCAAGAAGCCCATTACACTGCCATTTGCAGTGCTAAATGACATCAAAAGTTTTGAGTTATCAAACTTGGGTATCTGCTAAACTGGTTTCAGGTCACATATATGTTGGTACGGGAATTTAAGTTGTTGGTACGGGATTTTCTTCCCAACATTTAAACAAGCCCATCATATTTTCTAGCACAGGTGTTTATTGCCAGATACAGGCGCTGATGGTTTAATGTTGTGGTGAGAGTGCCATATATGATTAACTTACAGATGATAGGAATCTCTTTAGTAGTATAACAAAATGTTAGCCACATTTGTATCACGGTACTCTAGTGTTCATTAGCTTCCCAGTAATTTTACCAACTCAAGCTTGTTTTTTATGCCTTTGGATGAAGTACCCTCCTACTGTATAATTGAGCACACATGTTTTTTACATAGTTGTAATTCATTTGTGCAGCCGAATATCAATCAGCAGGAGCATCCGCACCAAAAGCTAATGACAATAATGATGAAGTACTGGATGAGAGTAAGTGATGAAAGTATTGTTAAATTTAAAATGATAATTGTCATTTATAGAACCGAAAATGTTCAAACTGCAGAAGATTGTTACTCCATATATCAAGCACGAATGGAAAACTGTTGCTTATTCTATGGAGTATGAAGTGGCTGATGTTAAGGCGATGGAGAAGGAAGCTCAGAATGACTTGGCTGCATGTTGTGAAAAACTGTTTGAAGACTGGCTCTCCACAAAGCATTATCCCACACCTCAGACTTGGCGGAAGCTGTTGGAGCGCATTAAAGAAGTTGATAATCTTCAAGATGCTGTTGAAAAGATTGAGGAGAAACTAAAGGAGAAAAAATAAACACACAGTATATTATTTTTGTAATGCATGCCGTTTGTCTTTGTACGTAAATATACACACTTCATGCAGCTGGTTTACATGACATTCTCTTGTATAGCCTATATTTTAATTAAGTGTCTTGTGAGCTGCTAAATAGCCAGAGATACCCTGTTCATACATTTGTTGAGCAACAGGAAAATCTAAGTTACATGCAGTACCACCCAATGACTGTCGGTAACAATTCAGATAACTCATTGGTTATGTACACCTTATCAGCTAGTGTGCTTAACTGCCTGATTGTTCCTATAGCTGTTCAGTTCGTTTCACTTATGGAACATGCACTGGATCATCGATTAGACAGTCTGTGTGAGCACTAATGCCTGCATGTACCCCATATGACTTGCAAATGCACAAACACTTAAAGCTTTAAAAAGACAGCCTTTTAATTGAAAGATGGGTTTTATAGTTACACTTGTAAAAAAAAGAACTGGTTAATATTACTACTAGAGATTTTGCACTGTAAGAAGTAATATTTCATTGGTGGGAGTGATGGAAATAATAGTGAAATTCAATAACAACCAAATACATGTATTATATTTCATTGCTTTCATCATTGAATCAGTTAAAAGTTTTCAAGATGCATACTGAAATTAAAAACAACGCTGATGAAAATGCAAGTAAACTTGCTATATTGTTTCATGTTTTGTATTAATTTTAGTCTGTGTTATACATATATGTGTGTACAACTACTCATAGGCGGCGGAAAGGGGGGCCCCCTCCCCCCTCAGAATGATATCACACCGAACTGGTTATCTTTCTTGGAGAGGGGCTGAAAACCGTGATAAAGATCGAGATACTCTAATAGAGCAGTCACTCTAATCAGTAAAGTAGTCAGTGTGTAGCGAGCTATGTAAGGATTTTTATGTAGTTTATCAGCTAGAAATGGTAGCTGGTGAGGTGGAAAGCTCTTGTCAGTTGGTTGTGACCTTTTTTTTTCTTTTTTTTTCTTTTTTTTTGGTCTCACCTTACCAAACTATAGAAATAAGTCTGGGTCAGCCCAGCCCCCCCTCATATCAACTACTTCCTCCGCCGCTGCAACTACTACTGACAAGGATGCATCTGGGACAAAATTAGTTTGGAGATTAAGGCATGAAGTTAATATATATCCAATGTAAGATAGCTACTGGTTTGGCAATGTAAAACTTCAGTTGAGGGTGCCAAATTTATTGCCACCATTTTGAAGGGAAATAGAACAGTCACTTGAAGTCCCGGAAATGATGTTGGTGACAAAGGAATCACTCAAATAGTTGGTGTGTTTGATCAGTGTACCATAAGGGGGCTATACATATCAACCACGTTGTGGCTTTGGCCACAATGGAGCTGAAGCTTTGGCGGAATCTGATTACTTAGCAGGGAGCTGTTTAATGGCACAACTATAGCTGCTGATGGTAACCAATAAAGAGTAAATATTATGGAAGATGTTGACCAAAGTGAAAGAAATATGCATATTACAGCAGGTAAGATTTCACTTTGGTTTGTCACCACTATTACATGCAATATTACCTTCAGTATACAGTACAAATGGTAGAATGTACCAGAATTGTAACTGGTGTATATGATCCTGCATCCAGTTATTTGTTAGCTATATACATTAGATTGAGCTTAGCACATGTACACATTGTAGTTGTGATAAAGAAGTGACACATGTGCATGAAAGACATCAGATGCATATAATATATTTTACTACTTAGGCACACATGCATCAGCTAGGGTAGTGTAATGTGTACATGCATAGCCTAATGATGTAATGCAGGTACCATTTAAGTGTAATTTACAATTGTGCAAATAGTAGAAAGTGACTGAGTAATGCACAATGTCTGGGGCTGCTAGTAAACATCTATGCGGTTCAATCTCCATGTCATGGCACACTTCAGATAATAGCTCAGTGAGGATTATGGTGAATAGAAGGAAATCCATTCTTTGGACATGACAAGGTGTGACCAATAGAGAAGCTGTTACTACATGCACAATGCAAAGGAGGGAATCCAACCATATATATCTCAAAGCCAGGGAACCCCAAAAGGCAGTCTTAATTGTGTAAGAAAAACCCATAGGTTGTGCAGTAAGCCAACTATAGAAACACATGTGCACTTCTCCTGTACTAAACTGACAGCTCTGTGAAGACAAGACTATATAAGAGAGAGCTTAGAGAGTACTGAGTTCCTTTGAGAGGTAAACTCATGGATTTCAACTCTCTGTAGTGATTTTAAGAGTTATCTCCAACATTCAAACTCTTGCATGGGTTAGAAACAGCTGTGAAATTAATGCTACATATAACTGAATGTTACTGAGCTGATGCCGGTTAGTGATGGCTGTTTTAACAAGGAATATACAGATAATATAACTTGAAATTATTTCTAGCTGACTCAAGTTTCTTGGAAAAACCTACATGCAGTTGATGTGGCATATGCAGACCAAAAGATGATGTAGCTATATCAGTTTACGGTTCGAGTTCATATACCAGTCAATATGTACGTCATGAGATCATGTGATATAATCTAAGTGTTGCTGTGAATATGGCTGTACTGCTTACTAGCTAATAAATGGCTGAATCATGCAAATTCAGCACATATCTATATCATGTCACATGATCTAAGTGTTGTTGAATACACACAAATAATTCAAAAGTATGTAGAGATTATAGTCAACTGTATAATGTGAATTAGTTCACAAGAAGGGATTCATATGCATGTTGCGTAAGTAATTTTAATACTGTGTGAGACATATACAAACATGATACTGTTAGCTACTTGGTGTGTGGTGACTGATGAGTCCCTGCATGAGTAAAGATTTTAATTATAGATGATACACTAACAGGATATTACATTTTCTGCATGTTAAGTCTACCACAACTACATGAATTTTCTGTGATACAATTTGTTGACCATTACGAATTCATGAACTCAGTATGCAGCTTTCTTAGTCAGCATACAGACCTAAAAAGACAACCTTAAAGATGGGCTGTATAGTTACACTTGTACAAAGTCCTGTTTAATATTACTACTAGAGATTTTGCAAATGAAAACACTGTATGGAGTAATATTTCATTGGTGAAGGATACCGAAATTGCATTTTCACAGTGTGCATGTTATACTCAGTAAAAATGAAATACATGTGTTATCAACTTTCATTGCTTTTCATCATTGAGAATTATATAACTGTTCAAGATATGCACGCTGAAATTAGGCAAACTTTTAAAAGGTTGATCGAAGTAAACCTCATTTCACTCTAAAAAAGGCTGACACAGGCTCCTACAATTCACATGATTGCCTCTCTTTGCTGCCTCACCACCTGGTATAATGATGATTTGGTGTTGGAGATGATGGAGCAGAGCTGCTAGCTAAAATGAATATTCCTCAGTTCTGTCCATCTGTTTGAAGACTTAGATCTGCATGTACTGGAGCAACTCCACCTTTAAAGGATTGGAAGGCATGCATTATGAAAATCATCTATGCAAGTATAAGCTTGCTGTAATTTTTTTATCATTATTATTAATTTTAGTCTGCATTTATGTGTACTACTACTGACAAGGATACATCAGGGACAAAATTAGTTTGGAGATAAAGGCATGGAGTTACTATCCTGATGTAAGAGAGTTATTGGTTTTGGCAATATAAATTTCAGCTGAAGGTACCAAATGTATTGCCACCATAATGGCATTTTGAAGGGAAATAAAACAGTCACTTGAATTCGAAGTTCTGGAAATGATGTTGAATTACTCAGATAGCTGCATGGTGTGTTTGATCAGTGTACCGTAAGAGAGTTACATGCCACAATGGAGCTAAGTCACTTGCAGATGGCTTTAAGCATGTTCAACAATAAAGCACTTGGAGCTTGGGGGAATCTGATTACTCAGAAAGGAGCCTGTTTAATGGCACAACTATATATATATAAATATAGCTGCTGATGGTGACCAAAAAATATAAAATATAATGGAAGATATTTACCAACATGAAAAGAAATAATATTACAGTAGGTAAAATGCCACTTTGATTTGTCACCATTATTACAGTATTACCTTATATAGCACATAATGCTAAAAATGTTGAGAATGTACCAGAATTGTAACTGGTGATGATCTTGCATCCACGCAATTGTTTATTAGGTATAATTATGCATTAGATTGAACCTAGCACATACACACATTGTGAAGGAGTGAGACATGTACATGACAGACATCAGATACCTAAATACACGTGTATCAGGGTATTGTGTGATGTGTACATGCATAGCGGTAAGCCTAATGGTGTGATGCAGGTACCATTTAAGCTTAATTTACAATTGTGCAAATAGCAGGAAGTGACTGCACAATGTCCAGGGCTGCTAGTAGACATCTCTGTGGTTCAATCTCCACATCATAGCACACTTCATTATGGTGAATTGAAGAAAATCCACTCTTTGGACATGACAGGGCATCATCAATAGAGAAGCTGTTACTACACATACACAATGTGAAGGTGTATGGGAGGGAATCCAACCATATCTCAAAGCCATGCAGGGCATCCTGAAAGGCAGTATTGTGCAAGGAAAAGCCATGCTCTTGCATAGGTAGTGCAGTAAGCCAACTAAAGAAGCACCTTTCTTCTGTGCTAAACTAACAGCTCTCCAAAAACAAGACTATAAGGAAGAGCGTAGAGAGTAGTTCCTTTGAGAGATAAACTCAAGGATTTCAACTATTTAATTTCTAGTTTACGTACGGGAGTACTGACTACATCAAGTATCTGTGGTATGGTTAAAGCTCTACCTGTAGTGGTTGTAAGGGTGATCTCCAACATTCAAACTCTGGCGTGGGTTAGAGACAGTTAATATGTTACATATAATATGCATGGATGCTAGCTGATGTTAGTGATGGCTGTATTAGCAAAGTATACACAGATATAACTTGACATTATTTTGTCTAAATCTAGCTATCTCATGTTTCTTGGAAATACCTATATGCAGTTGACGTGGCATATGGTTATATATAGATCAAAAGATGATGTAGCTATTATAGTTTAAAGTTCAAGTTCATATACCAGCCAACATGTAGGACATGAGATCATGTGATATGATCTAATTAATTTAAGTGTTGCTGTGGAGATATGGTTACTAGGCAATAAATGGTTGAATCATATATGCAACTTCAGCATGCACGTGTGCTATGTCACATGACCTAAGTGTTGTTGAATGCAAACAAATAATTAATGTGTTTCCAAAAGCATACTGCATGAGTAGAGATTATAGTCAAATGTATTATGTGAATTACTTTACAAGAAGTGATTCATAATAATTTCATATGCATACTGTGTAAGTAATTATACTGTGTAAGACATGCAAACTGTATGATACTGTTACTTGGTGTATGATGAGTCTCTGCATGAGTAGTAGGGAAAGGTGTACGTGATTGATACAGGATGTTACATTTTCTGCATGTTATATTTACTACAGCTACATGAATGTTCTGTTATCTCATGGTATATAGCCTAATAAAGGTTATTGGCCACTAGTTTCTTATATGAGTTCATGAACACAGTATGCATCTTTCTCAGTCAGCATGTATACAGACCTATATACATTGCCATTGGCATGGGTGAAATGGGTGTTATCTTATGGTTGCTGGCCATGTAGTGGTGATCCACTATGATACATGCAAATGGTGACAGTGTATTTGGCAGATCTGCATGCATGGCACGGCATAACTATAACTACCTTACAAAAGGGACTAGCTACTACAGGATGTTAGTGTGCATGTTTGTGCCTAACTGGTACAGTATAAATCCCATATACATTACATCATGTTAATGCATTTGATTAGATCATTCAAGGCAGTTCTGCATATATAACTCACTGATAAGTTGTAGTTGTTCAGATAGTGTGAAGTGCTGCATTACACCAAGTACATCCAAATATCTGGAGAAATAAGGTATAAGCAGTAGGTGCATGTTTAAGTATACGATGAATGCAAGGAGCTCCCTGCAAGTATGGTCTGTGATATTTTTCAGAATTTTGATATTCAGATTCTGGCTTCCTGTTTTTACAAGTTTTTAGTAGCCTTCTCATGGGTTAACCCTAGATAGTATCTATAATGCATGTCAGATCACCAAATATATGTGCATGTGGGGTATATACTAATTTAATGATGAGCTTATGCTCTCATGATATGGATATATAATATGGTGGGTATGATAACACTTCTGTGTATCAAACATCAGTTATAGGTGCACAGCTATATATAGTATGTCTGAAAATAAACAGGACAATATGGAGATCACTACACCATGGGAAAGCATTTACCATCAATGCTACCCATATCTGGTTCAAGTTCTACCAATGAATGATCTCACTTTCTTAGCCGAATTGGAGGCTGAAGGATTGCTACCTGAAAATGTTAAACAAGCTATCCAGGTTGAGCCAACACAGGCTGATAAGGCAGTGTACTATCTTCACAATGTTGTTGATCCTGTCCAACATGGCAGTGTTCGATTTTGCAAACTACTTATTTTGATGAGGAGAAGAACTGACAATTTTCTACTACAGGTGGTTGCCAACAACTTTTTGGGAGGTAAGGTATATGCTAAGTATAAAAAAGCCATTGGCCATACCACACATATAGGCTAGCTAGTGTCATACTTTGTACTGACCTTTAACCATACAGCCCATACACCATAAACTCTATGTGAGTAATATCTGCACATCTCAGATGATCACGGTTCAAGACAACCCTTTAGTACACTGGTAATAGAATAAGCCAGTGTGATACAATTCTTACATATATACAATTCATAGGTAATGATATAATTCAACAAACACAACCCACTCACAGGAAATGATATAATTCCACAAATATATACAACCCACTCATAGGTAATGAATTTTACAAAACACAACCCACTCATTAATGAAACAGTGTGTATTTGATGTAAAAAATGTGAATGCATGTATTTTACGAACTTTAGCACAACAACAACAACCTGTCATTCTGCATGGATCACTTGCATTAAAATATGCTGCTGAATTCTCAAGGGTGAAGTATCAAACTCAACCTCCACCTTGTGCTGGTGATTTGCAAAGACTTCAAACTGTTCAATTAGCTATTGTGTCTGAAGAGGATGAACAACATTACATCAGTAAATATGTAGTCCAAGGAGAATGGATGCAGAATAGCCATGAAAGCTTAAGCAGTATCAAAGATATTTTCTGTTACCAGAACGAGCCATGTCCCTCCAGGATACTTATTGAAGGTGGTCCAGGTGTTGGAAAGAGCACCTTAGCTTATAAGATCTGTCAAGAATGGTCCAATGGAGAGCTCTTGGAAGAGTTTGAATTGGTTTTGCTTGTGACATTAAGGGAATTCTGGAATGTACCACTTCAACAGGCCATAAGATCCCTGTTAGGAGATGATGCTTATCAGGAGTTAGAAGCATGCATGGGGAGTGAAACTATGTTAATCCTGGATGGCTTTGATGAAGCCAGTGAGAAACAAAAGTCAGATCCCTTTTTAAAAGATTTGCTCGAATGTTTGAAATTACCACATGTTACACTTCTTGTTACAAGTAGGTCACATGCGGCCACTTGTTTGACTGGTTTTCCTAGGAGAATTGAAGTACATGGTTTTGACAATGATCAAGTTAGAGAATTTGTCCAATTGCGCACCACCGATAGAGATCAGCAATCAACTGAAGAATTTCTCAGAGATCTAGAGAAAAATTCTAACTTGTATGGCCTATTCCGCATACCCATATGTTTAAAAATGTTGACCTCTGTCTTGAATTATAACCAGATTAATCTAAATCTACTTTCCAATGCAGCTGAACTGTTACAAATAGTTGTCATGTCAATTTTCCAACAGCAACAGCAAAAGTGGCTTAACACCACAGCCAAATGCAATGAAAATGTGCATCAGACAATAAAGTCAAAGTTACCTGATATTCCTGATGATGCAATAGGGCCAGCATATTTACTAAGCAAAATTGCATACCTTGCATTTTTCTATTGGTGTATAAAAGATAAAAAGAATTTTTTCAAAAACAGCAAGGTTCCAAAATTGGTGTTTACAGTTGATGAAATCAAATCAATTGGGGTTGCCGTACCTGATGATTTTGATGGATATGGATTTTTCCAAACCACACACATTCATCAACTACCAAAAGATATTCCTACATATTCTTTTTTCCATCTCTCTGTGCAAGAATTTCTTTGTGCACTATACATTTCCCTCTTGCCTCACAATAAGCAATATGAATTAGTTGATGAACACTTTGACGATTTTCCTTACTTGTTCTGGTATTATTTTAGCTTGTCCAAATCATCAGTGCCCACACCAGTGTGTCAGCTTGTATGGTCAAAATTGACCCACCATCCCAATAAGAATGGTAGTGACATTGTCAAGTGTGCTATTAACTGCATCTGTGAGTGTGAGGAACAATTAACAGCTTTGACAACACAATTAGAGCCTTTGAAAATAGACATAGGTTCCTACAAATCACTGCTTCCGTATGATTTCCTATGCGTTTCCTCTTTACTCTCTCATTACCCTGTGTTGAAGTTGATGATTTGGTGGTGCAATGTCGGGGATGATGGAGCAGAGCAACTAACAAAAATGATATCTCCAAGTTCTGTCAATGTGTTAGAAGACATAGACCTGCACTGGAACAACTTCACCTTTAAAGGAATTGAACATGTTATAAAAATCATCAATGCAAGTAAGTATCAACTTATATTGTATAGGTATACTTATGGCTTTTTACAGATATTTCATCACTGACAAGGATACAACTGGGACGAAATGAATTTGGAGATGAAGGTATGGAGTTACTATCCAATTCCATTCAAAAACCTGAAGCTACTGTAAGAGAGCTATTGGTTTGGCAGTGTAAAATTTCTGCTAAAGGTGCCAAATTTATTGCCGCCATGTTGAAGGGAAACAGAAAACTTAAAGTCCTGGTCATGCATGGAAATGATGTTCGTGACAAAGGAATAGCAGAGATAGCTGGTGTGTTTGGCCAGTGCACTTTAAGGGAACTATATATTAACCACTGTGGCTTTGGCTACAATGGAGCTAAATCACTTGCAGATGGCTTTAAGTCTGGTACGACAATAAAGCACTTGAAGCTTTGGGGAAATCAGATAACTCAGAAGGGAGCCTGTTTAATGGCACAACTAGCTACTGATGGTAACCGAAAAATAAATATGAATAAAGAATATATGGAAGATGATGAAGTGAAAAGAATCATGCATATTACAGCAGGTATGATGTTGCTATTACATTGTTCATAACCATCATGTACAAATTGTCTTAGTTCGGTTTAGACTGAGGCAGTTAAAACAATTTTCTTACTTAAACTATTTTTTGGCCTTGTTACATTTTGCCAGAGAAACCTTTACAGGATTATTTAATATGTTCGCAATCCTGTAGCTGCTATGTGTTTTATTTTTGATAATACATGACTTCTACCTCATGCGTGTTCATTGAATTAAAAATATATATATGGATGAGTTAAAATGCTTTCTTCTATTTTTATTTCCTGTTGATACTATTGCAATGCTGTTTTCCGCAGAGCTCTACAATGCTGCAGAAGTCGAAAGTGTACCAGAATTAACTGGCCATGGTATGTGATTTGATGCAGTTATTCCCACATTTAAGTATGATTTGGTTAAGTGATTGTACATCTATATAGTTGTATTAGCTTGTATGTGTCATCTTTATACAGCAACATATGAATCAAAAGCAACAGCCACACCAAAATGTGGTGTCATTGAAATACTAGATACAGGTAGATATACTATTATTAAATTTGAAATAATAACTGACATTTACAGAACCAAATATGCACAAGTTGTCAAAGATTGTTACTCCTGAAATCAAACATGAATGGAAAACTGTTGCCTATTCTATGGAATATAGATTTCCAGATGTTAAGGCAATAGAGAGGGAGTCTCCAAATGACCTGGCTGTTTGTTGCCAAAAGCTTTTCGAAGATTGGCTCTCCACAAATCATTACCCAACACCTCACACTTGGCACAAACTTTTGGAGCGGATTGAAGATGTCGATAACCTTTATTCTGCTGCTGAAAAAATCAAGGAGAAACTAAAGGAGAAATAAACACACACAGTATATTATATAATTATGCAATGTATGCCATTAATCTTATATATGCACTGGAGACATATACACCACCATGGTGCATGAGCAAAAAATGAATGTTCTCTTGAACACTCCTACATTTCTTGTCATGTACCTACCTACATCCAAATAGGTAAACATACTGTGCAGCAGATATGATATGTAGCAAACTGTACACTGTCTATCAGTACAGTACTAGTGCAGCTCATTCAGATAACTTAGCCATATTCTGTATCTTATCTGCTAGTTTGCTAATTAAATTGTCTCACTGTGTCTGCAGCTGTTCACATCAAACAACATGATGCAAACTTGATATTATACATGATTTTTAAGTATTCAAAGTGAAATTAACACCTCTCTAATAAAGCATACAGTAGATTATCAGTACTTTTGAAAAAGCAGTTTAAGACTCATAAATTGTGAAATACACCCAGCTTCCTGACACACACACACATACACAAAATAAAATGCGTACTTTTACCAGAAATGGATTGTTGGCCCAATGCTCTATCATATTCCACTCTATCTTTTCTTCGGAACTTGCAAGTCTGGTTTCTGCAGTGGCTTATATATAGACCCTGTGAAAGCCATAATTTGAGGTTTAGCACCATTCACCATCTTCATTGGATTAGTAACCTCAGCTCAATTTAAAATATTATAAAAAGGATCTCGTTTATACAAGACAACAGTACATTTGCTATGTATATTCATATTCTTTCACACACTCATGGATTTGTTGGAATAGTGTGTAGTGAGCTTGGATGAGATGCCTTGAAGAGTTTGCCAGTTGTGTTCTCCTTTTTTTGAGTGCAAGGACTGTCCATGAAGAGTCCAAATTTGATCCCTGAATTGGGATATCAGAAACTGTACGTAGATCACAGGGGACTCATGTCTTCTCCCTCAGTTTCCATCACTTATGCACACTTGTATATTAAACAAGATGAACCCAGCATTTATTTTAACTTTTACAAGTACTTGTAATCTTTTGTGTAACTATGTACTTTGTCTAAACCACCCACCTTTATTGGATTAGTAACCTTAGCTCAATTTGAAATAATTATTATAAAGGATCTCATTTATACAAGTCAACAATACATTTGCTATGTATATTTCTATTCTTTCACACAACAATATATAATCTTAATCTGTATTATCATAGCCAGGATTTTCCCAGGGGGTTTCCATCAGCACCCCTAAGTTGTTAGCAGCAGGGATTTGGGGGTACAGGCCCAATGCAACTTGAGACCTTCCATGCACTTAAGTCCTAAGGAGTAATTACAGTAATCACAATGATTCATCCATAAGTATAGCAATTTGTTAAGTTTTGGACCAGAACCAAGGGGCCTACACATACAAAATCCACTAAAAAAAATGAAATGATTTACAAACAATCAATCAAACTTTAACCATTATTTGATTTCTAATCGCACCGGGAATCTGTCTTGTACACCTATAAGTGGGAGTGTGAATAAACATAGTTAACTAACCAGAGAAATGTGCCTTATAATATGTAATAGTTATACCACGAGTAAGAGTGCTTTACCTGATACATACACACAAGCACGAGGGCCGCAGGCCCAAGTGCGAGTGCATGTATATCAGGCAAAGCACGAGTGCCCAATGGTATAACTAATATGTTCCACTTTAGCATACAGACTCATCTAATTGGCAGTAACAAAAGCAACACAATATACAACAGTATCAAGAACAACACAATACAAAAAATATCAAAAAACAAATGTAGAAAATATTTACACATCAAACATTAGTTAAACTTTACGAAGATGACAGAAAGGCAGATGAAACAAGTACAATAGATTAATCCTCAGTCTTGTGTGACCACAGTCAGATTGTCACACTTAAGGAAAATCTGCTTGGGCATGGCAAGAGAGTGTAAGTGTATATAAATATAAATATATACCAATTGTAAAAAAAACAAAACAGTTATGTTTGTCCACTAGCTAGCAGCAGTTACAGGCCATGAAAATCTTTTGAGAACATATCATACTTGTATGAGCTGCGCTGTCAAGGATCTGTTTGATAATAGATTTGATGGTAACAGAAGGTTGTATAAAATCAGTGAAACTGTTGATTGTTCTGAATAGAAGTCAGCAGGTATAGAAAAACTCGGTACACTAATTAGTTTCAATTGTTTCATAGTAGCTGGCAGCTGGATATCTGCAGGTAAATCAAGCACTGCAAGCAGCTGTGGATATTCAGCCTTGTTTTGTTTCCTAGATGTAGCAGATTGAAGGATATGTTTGATCTGCTAAAGATTGTGTTAGTTCAATAGCGACTGAGGGTGTAGCTGAGTAATACACAACAATATCTGGCTACTGAAAAGATGTGGTGACTAGGGTTGGTAGAATGGTAACTTGTAATTGTAATTGTAATATTTAAAAAGGGAGTCCACTCAGCTTAAGCTGATTTTCAGCAGAACCATGTAAACAGTATACAAAAATACACAACACAAATATACACACCAGCAAAAAAGATACTTAATTAATTAAAATACAAATACTTAAGTGATGACAAAGTGGTAGCCTGTACAACAGCTAATGCCAAACTGTTCCATAAAATTGTTCCATGATAAAAGAAACTTCTTTTACAAAAGCTAGTGGCAACTCTGGGAACAAATAGGTGATTAATATTACGTCCACAATAACCTGTCACATCTTTAGAATACTGAAAAACATTTAGCAAATTTGAGGGGGAATAATTATTTACAGACTTGCAAACTTGAATGGCTGTGCGATAACATCGACATTCAGTCAAAGTAAAAGATAACCTGGAAGCACAGAATGGTGGCAACCTCTTGGTATACTTAGAATGTACTCTTTCAATCATACTAGTAGACTTGGCAGTAGTAGGACACCAGAAAACATCACAATAGTCAAAAACTGGCAGCACAAAAGCAGTGTACAGCAAACAAAGTATTCTTGGTGATAATGACCCTAACCAAAGGATTGAAGCAATTCTAAATCGAACTCTTGACATTACATTAGAAACATGCAAATTCCATGAGAGTGTAGGGTCAATTGTAACTCCTAAATAATGAACAAAAACTAGCTTGAGTCAATATTGAATGTGCTTCCAACAGAAACATTAAGGGTTTTATTTGACAACTCCCGATAAGCATTGAATTAAATTTGACAACATTTAAACATAGCTGTGAACTGCAGAGCCAGTGGGTCACATCATCTATGTCAGATTGTAAATGTGATTCCACTACACTTTAGTCTGAATGACTACAGTGCATCTCAGCGTCATCAGCATACAAATCCAAACTGTAGTATTTGACAACAGTAGGCAGGTCATTGATATACAGAGCAAAAAGCACCTTGAGGCACACCAATTGACACTGTGCCCCAATCAGAAAGGTCACCACGAAATGTAACTCTTTGCTGTTGGTCAGAAAGATAGTCATGTAATAAGTCAAAGCTTGATCCTTGAAATCCATAAAACCTCAATTTAGACAGCAAAGTATCATGATCAACAGTGTCCAAAACCTTGGCTAAGTCTAAAAATACAGCTCCAGTAAATTTACCCTCATCAGTAGCTCTCAACCATTTATCTGTTACATGTAACAATATACATCTTGTGTAGAATAACCAGCACAAAAACCAGATTGGTGGGCAGAAAGTATTTTTATATTGTATTAATGAAGATGTGAAACAATTTGATTGTATAAAATTTGCTCTAAAACCTTGGATAAGATGGGCAGTACAGAAATAGGTCAAAATTGTGATAAACTAGTGCATTGCTTACACCTTGGCACAGGACTCACAAAAGCTTGCTTCCACTAGTAAGGAACTAAAGAACTGCCAATACACTTATTAATTTAAATTTTAATGAGTCGCACCATATTAAGGAGGAGCCCTAATGAACCGAGTTGACAAACCATCAGATCCAGTAGCTTTATGTAAATCCAAACCGGTGACAACTGATGAAATTATTTCAGTATTGGCAGAAGCAAACTTAAGAGAAGGTACAGTTCTATCTTTGAAGAGTTTCTCCACAAACACAGTAGTAGGCTTGAGCCAATTATGCTTTGAAAATAGCCTATTATGCTTTTGAGCAGTGCTCAAAAATCCAGCCTATTATGCTCAAAATTATGCTCTCAAAATCAAGATAATGCAGAGCTGACTGTTTTATTAGAGTATATCTTCATTTCCTGATTGCTCTATTAGAGTAAGTGAACTGCTCTATTACAGTATTCTATCTTATTTCCACGTTGCCAGACCCTATTTCTCCGCATGGCGCTTATTGATTGGAAATTATAAGCGCCTGCTTTGGCAACGCGAGACTAATTTCCATAAAGTGTGAATAATCAGTCAAGAAATAGTAAAAGTAATAACACTGCAAGGTTTTTGATATGAAATGCAGTAATATTAATAACGTGCAGTGTGCTCATGTTGTGCAGTATTTTTGGCGCGCGCATTGCGCGTTTTAATTAAATTTCTTGAAAATCGTCCTATTATGCTGGCATAATGCTTGATGCTTTTGCTAGCCTATTATGCTCGAAATTATGCCGGCATAATTGGCGCAAGCCTACACAGTAGCTGGCACAAAAGAAGTAACATTAGCTAGCAACAGTCTTATGTGGAATTGCTAGGGAATGATTGTTGAAATCATTAGCTGTAACCGAAAGTTGAGTGTCCTCAACACCCTTAGAATGCCTAGATAAGCATTGAAAGTGTCTCCACAATTTCCTGGGCTTGCTGCTAAGAGCCCAGGAAATTTAGTAGCTTCACTAAATCACAAACCCTGGAAGTCAGACATCTCTTTTAGCTGAGAGGCTAGCATGCCAACAGCACAATTTTCAAACGGAACTGAAATTTCCGGTAGGCAAGTTATAACTTAATAACCGGAATTCGGAACTGAACTTCGGAATTAACGTATCACGTAAAATGTGTCCCACCCACTTCCTCACAAGATACGTCTCGAGGTAAGTGCAAGCCTGCAAGCTCGAGTCTCCACCGAGTTTATAAGAGGAACGTAATGGGGAACGTAATGGGGAATCGCTCTTCAGAACCACAAGACAATCACTCCGAGTCTCCTGAAGGACATGCCGAAAGGCGAACGGTGAAACCCCTAGAGGGAGATGAAGTGATGAAGGCGAAAGAACAAGATGATATAACACAGAAGGAACAACAAAGTAAAGAGGACGCTGCAACAAAGCAAACCGGCGGGGATGAAGTCATGAAGATAATAGAACGAGATGACATAACACAAAAAGAGGAACAAAGTAAAGGGGACACTACAATAAAGCAGACCAAAGGAGATGAAGTCACGAAGACGACAGAACAAGGTGACGTAACGCAGGAGGAGCAAAGTGAAGGGGAGGCTACCGCAAAGCAAACTGAAGGAGATGAAGTGGTGAAGGCGAAAGAACAAGATAAACCGCTAATAATACAAACTGAGGGCCTAAGTAAAGGAGATGCTACCACAATGCAGACTGAAGTCATGAAGACAAAAGAACAAGATGAAGAAACACAGGAGGAGGAGCAAGGTAAAGGGAATGCTACCACAAAGCAAACCAGAGAAGATGAGGTCATGGCAAAAGAACAAGATAAAATAATGATTCAAAATGAGGGGCTAGATGCTACCACAAGGCAGACTGAAGGAAATAAAGTCATGAAGACAAAAAAACAAGATGAAATAACACAGGAGGAGGAGCAAGGTAAAGAGGACACTACAACAAAAACCAAAGGAGATGAAATGATGAAGGCAAAAAAACGAGATGAAACAACACAGGAGGAGGAGCAGAGTAAAAGGGAGGCTACAACAAAGCAATCCAAAGGTACACTAGTCAGCTAACTTTACAAGTTTTTTTCTAATTCCTTGACTCAGGCTCCACCCACGTTGCTCATAGTTTAATATTTTTGATGCCCAATTCCCATCTACAACAGCTATAAAGTAAAATGCCGTTGTCAGAATGAGAAACTAAATTCAGTATTTACTAGGGACTGTATAGGAAAATAGCTGGTGGTACATCAAAAGAATCAGCTGTTACAGTAATAGCTGATACCAGGTGCATATTCGTAGCCAGCCTGTGGGTTGGCGTATAGTTTCCTGAAATTGTTTTCCTAAAAATTTGTACATGTTCGTTTGTTGGGGAATGGGATGGGAACAGAAACAGCTCATGGAAAATGCCTGATAAAAAGTCATCATGTTGGATATGGGTTGGATTTTGCAGTACAAGGTTTCTTTGCAGCATTAAGTTTTGGGTCCTTGAAACGATCGAAACACTTTAATAGAGCAGTCACCTGCATTTAAGTATACTTTAATAGAGCAATCAAGAATGTTTCACTAACTATCCTACCGTACAGCATTAATAGCCTAGTAATTGATGGACTATTAGTATAGCTGTATAGATTAGGTATATAGACTAGCAAAGTCATTAACATTGAAAGTTAGCTACTCCCTTAAAACCATAAAATTTAAACCATAACTATAGCATAAGTAGGTTTACAAAGGACAGTAATTAACTGACAGTGCCTGCATATAGGGAAGTTGGACGTGTAACCTCAGAAATAAGTCACATGATGGGTATGCGGTAGCTGCAGTATGTGTATATAGGTGCATGGCTTCAATGGGGAGACTAAGGACAATATGAGCAGTCATGTGGTACTCCTCTTGGAGCCACTTCAGTTTTACAAGCATACCAGTGCTGCATGCATACTCCCATCATATGTGACCATCTAAGCAACAGCCCGTCTAGTTTGCACAACCTCCGAATTTTTTTTTAAATTTCTCAGCATTATCTGCATTGTCCAAGGAATGGTTCACCAAAGCTTCTGCCTTCTGTGGGAGTGGTTTTGGAATTACAGCACTAGAAAGAAGGAAATCGATTTGTACAGTGACTATACTAAAAATAAACTACAGGTGCTTGCATTCGCAGCCATAACTTCTGTTTGGATTAGTCTACAAAGTTGGAATTTGGCTTACAATGTTCACCATGGATTGGCAGATTGCAACCAAGGTATAGTTTAGCCTTGCAGTCACTTGCGCATAGACGTATGAAGGAGGTTTTGTTGAAGAAATGGCGATGATTTTGTTTGCATCTACCGATTCATAAACAAATGCACGTGACACACAAACCATTGGGGCTACAGAAATGAAACAAAGATTTTGAACTCCCCATGAGTAGCCAAATATGATGGTGTATAGTTTTAATCAATTTGAGTCTTCTTTCTCGAGGACTGGCCCAATAAAAATTTGCATATTTTCTCTTGTAGCATGTGTAATTTTATGAATTATTCTTAAATTTTGATTTTCTTAATATGCACGCTTGTGCGAGCTAGACGGGTTTTCGCTGAGACGGTCACATATGACTTCTTATCTGGAAGCAGTAGGTGCAGTTTTCGAAGCCTATAATAGGCACTGTCGGTTAACTAGAGTACTTTGTGAGTCTCGGGTTTTTGTTTAATAGCTGAATAAGTTAAAATTATGGTTTCAAACTTTCAATATTGTCTATATCCCTAGTCTATGACAGCTATAGTCCATCCTTGACTACTCTATTAGAGTATTTTAATTTTTAATGTAGGTGACTACCCTATTAGAGTGTTTCGATCACTTTAGTGAAAGAATCCAAACAATGCTACAAAGAAACGGTACTTTTTCGATGTGCTATGGTCCTTACTCTAGTTAAAAATTCCAATTTTTATTGTGTACTTGTCTATGTTATGGTTTTCCACACCCATGTGAGCAAATGCTTCTAGCTACTCTCGTATTAAAACCTGTATTGTTTCTGCTGTGTGTATAGCTATTAACCAATTAAATTTTAAAGTTTGGCCAGTTCCAAAATGGGTTGCTTGTTCTAAAAACAGGTTGACCCATTTTGAAACAGGCTGACTAATATCAAATTTGGCTGCAACTGTTTGCTGCTACTCCTTGCCTCTGGCTGTTGCCACTTGCTACTAATACAGGTTGCTGCTGCTTGCTCATTGCTACTTTCTGCCACTTTCTTCTGGCTGGATGCAAGGGCAGCTTTAGGAGAAATACCGAAGTACCCATCAAAATTTTATACTACATTTGTGCTAGCTGGGAAGCTAGTAGAATAAGCATATCAAAATGAAAAAAACGAGGATGGAGGGAAAATTTCTTCCAGGTATCAATGAGAGGTGATAAATTACGTTGTTACTGTATATTAGGGACACTTTTTGATGTATTGCAGCTCCCTCTGACATGTTTTATTAGATCAGCAAAAACAATTGCTATACTTTGCTCATACCTTTATTGCAAGAATACTGAGAATCTAAAGCTAACTGTAGCTGTATGTGTCATCCACTCTTCTTTCTTTACCACTATATATATTGCCCCCCACTATTGAATGGTTAGGGTTGGTAAGTTTGAGCTTCATCCATCAAATAGGCAGCTTTTCTGTTGAGCATTTACCCATACCAGCATTATAAGCTTGATAGTTAACCTATTTACAGGATAGCTCAAACGGCATGCAGAGCAATTACACAAAGATTCTTTGTTGTTGTACCACTATACATGTAGACATCAGACAATGAGTAAAGTAAGTGTTGGGACATTTTAGTATGATGTGGTCAGTGACATAGCTCACAGCAGGATATTTTAGTATACCTGTGCTGCACATATGTCCAACTGTCAATTGCTACTTTCGATTTTAATTTCAAATCCTACTAGACATAGTGCAATACAAAACTTAAATTGTACTGCAGAGATAGATTAGATCTACTAGACATAGTGCACCGTATAGATTTTTTTGTTTTGTCACTTTTATCCCATCATGTAATAATAGTATTTCTGGTTCTAGGTTGTATGTAATTGTCACAGTATGACATAGCCATACCGTATGTCACAGTATGACATAATGGTTATGTCATAGTATGACATATCCATACTGTGTGTCATAGTATTACACAACCATACTGTGTGTCATAGTATGGCATAACCATACTGTGTGTCACAGTATGACATAACCATACTGTGTGTCACAGTATGACATAACCATACTGTGTGTCACAGTATGACAACGTCATTAAATTATTAAACTTTTTCATGGCCGCCTAAGTATTTTTGTGTGCATTGTATAATAAATTATTGTTTACATGTGTGCTACAAATCATAAGATTCAATTACAATAGGTAACTCAAAGCCAACTCTGAAGAAGTTACTAAATGTCAAGGTCATTGATGGCGCAAGTGCAAAATGGTTTCAGTTGGGGTTAGAACTATTAGATGATGACCAGGTAACAGTGTTAAATCAAATTAAGGCTCAGTCTGATGTAAAACGACGCTGTATGGAAATGTTAAAATACTGGATGAGCAGTCATCCCAATGCCACTTGGAATCAATTACTTGCAGCACTAAAGGCACCAGGTGTTGAACTACACAGTCTTGCTGCATCAGTGGAAATAGGTATGTACGGGGTGTATGTACGTATAGACATATGAAGCATATATACAAACTGTGATTTTGAGTACAAATGATTTATGTAACCTTTGCATGGGAAAATCAAAGGAATTTTTGAGTATACATATCTGATATTACTGTGTGTGGTTGGGGCAATATCTGTATAATGCCTTGTTGGTTAGAGCATTATTTTTATAATGCCCTAAAACTCATGAGGTATTGGTACTGCCCAGTTTGTTTTATAAAAGCTCGGACTGAAATCAGTTATGGAAATAAAATTAATGCTCATGTAACCATTTTTTTTTCATGAGTTGGAGTTTGGCCAAAAGAAACACTCAGATAGAGGCGTTTCATTATCCTTGCCATTCTACAAGTTGGGAAACATTAGTTTAAGATGAGAACTAGTCTTATTGTACATACACAAGCGTTTCAGCATGTTTTCGAATACGGACCATACCCACATTACAGATAGCATGAGTTAACCATGCTACAATGAAGCTTACCCCTTTCAGCCTTTAGTATATGTTACATGTAATTAGTCTTTAAACAACTCAATAGCATTAACACACTTGTAAATTCCCCGTGATTCGCAAAACTCAGAGTGATATTTTTGGGACTCATCTGTTTTTTTTTTTTTTATAATGAATGGAGCTGCAACGTTACTTGCTGTCTGGCCACAATCAAACCTTTCAGGCATGCATATAAAATGAATCCAGTGGTTTCACTCATATTGGCATAGGTGATTAATCACCTGGCAGGCTATTAGTCTGCAATATAAGTGTTACATAATGTGCGCTGCCTGGGGGATGAGGGTGGACATATCAGGCAGACCACGAGTGCCTGTTTTATAAATATAAAATATTACACAGCACATAAAAACAAATACTATATAGGGAATATACTAATTTGAATAGCTCTGTCCTCAAACTGTCACAAGTTTATTCACACTGGTCAGTTTGATTTGATTAGTAAATCCACTTGTTTTCATACAAACCTTTGTTTAATTATTCTAATGCTACATGTAATAGAGCACACAGTTGGTGGCAAACATACTCTAAATGCATAATTTCCTTTATTTGTGACAGTTCGGATTAGTGAGGATGCACTGTGTATTACTGCTGGTTTGACTGTCAGTAGTAGATACTATACAGGGGCGGATCTAGGATTTATAAAAGGGGGGGGGGGGGGGGGGGCTAACTCAAGGTTTTAATCTCTTGGGTAGAGGTGTGCAAAGCACACTTCCCAGCATGCTTCATATGCTGGAACTAGGGGGGTCTGGGGGCATGCCCCCCCCAGGAAATTTTTGAAAAATAGATGCTAAGATACTGTAATTTGGAGACATTTCCACAAAAAATTCATAATATTTTCTGCCTGTAGATATTTTATATACTGCCTTTAGATTATAGGTATGGCTATCGGAAGCATTTTGTTAATGGAAAAGTTTGGGTAGGTACAGACAACCAAGTACATGATGCACCCTCTCACAATTGCACAACACTGAATAGGTGCATGTTGGAATAATAATGTTGAAAGTGGAAAATTTTGAAATTTAAACAATACAAGATTGAATCTGAGAGCATTTTCAATGGAAATTGTGTACCTGAATTAAGTATTGCCATACATATTAACTACACAAGTAGATGAATGAACCTCTTTAAACAGACCAATGCACTTCATTGTATGTATAGGTGCAGGCAGATTTGGAAAAATTCCATAACAAAACCAATTATATGCTTCCAGTGTATGTTCTATTAGAGTAGTTAGCTGACTGCTCTATTAAAGTATCTCGATCTTGTACACCTCCAATGCTGATCCGGGTCCTTGTTGCATAAACGTTAGCATAAATCCACTGATAATACCTTGGAAAGATGTTAATAAGGTGGTTTTATGAGTATTTGTATTATTAGTGATCATATAATTATGCTAAGAGAAAATTTCATTATAATACTCAACATATTGATCAAGTAAAGCCTAAATATGAAGGGGGGGCTTCAGCCCCCAAAGCCCCCCCCCCCCCCCGGATCCGCCCTTGCTATATACCATAATACAGTGGTCCATCTATTATTACCTGAGCTCAGCTTGTGTCATTGCTTTTTATTGCTACTCAAACAAAATTTTCTAATAATTTACAGCAAAATTTCTAATAATTTTCTTGTTTGTTTACTTTATTTGTAACGTTATTTATCACTGGAAAATCAACTCATACTGCAACAAAGGCAAGAATGGAGATATAGTTTGTTTTCAGGTACATTTTGCCTATTACATAATGAGGAACAGTGCGAGAAGTGCTTTTGTATTACAACTGAAAACATGCCTCACCTATCAATCACTGAAAAGTAATTTTGCCATTCTGCTTCACTTTCAGCTATGTTCTATATATACGGCACCAACGAATAAAGGGACAGTGTGAGAAGCTCCTCTGCAATCAATCCGGTCAGCAGGACACTTCTCTCCATGATGTGTTACTACAAAATAATTAACATCTATACACGGTAGCGGAAAAAGAAATGGAACACAAAGGTAGTTTCATAATGCATGCACTGCATCATGTTAAACAATGAAGAAATCAAGCCCTTAGCTTTAGCCATAGTCAAGTTGTGTTTGACTGGAGACATCAGTCAGTCAGTCAGGCAGGCAGTTAGTTAGTAGAAAATTCAGAGATTAAATTTTCATAAAAGGTTGTTCAAAGGGGTGGGGTTGCTCTGATTGCATTTTGGCTGCCTAACCAATACTGCTAAGAAAAAAAAGTGAAGCAGGATTTTGGGTGATGTTTTGGAGCATGAAATTAAAGCCCAAACCTTCATGATCCCTATTACATGATTACAAAACTAAAGTATTGTGGACACAACACTATGTGTCAGAGGGACTTGTCACGTACAGTACATACCATTATCCTGCCGAGCTTTCTGTTATCCAAACTGTCTGTTCTATTAGAGTATTTTGATTATTAGAGTAATTGAACAGGGCTCTGTTTAAGGGGTTCTATTATCCAAACTTTTCAATTATCTGCATGAACACACTCAAGGCCCAATGAGATTTGATTTCTACTTTAGATGACTGAAGTAGGAATTAAATGTGTCCACTATTATAACTGCAGGTGTGGATGCATGACCTCCCTTGTTTCATTGCTTCCTATTTATATTTATGACAAATGTGTAACTTTTCCTTACACTTCTAATTTAGTAATTGTCATTATTGTAAAGCATTAGGTCAATCAGACAAAGAGCTGCAGTCAAGGGATCAGCCTACACATGATGATGATGATGATAAACAAACACATGATGATGATCAGCCTTGTGAGTCAATAAATATAAGGGAAAGTTTTGATGAGCAAAACTGTCATGGTGTCCGTGGTTTTGACCATTAAAAGTTTCCCTGTGAATGCTAGCTGTGTATAAGTATTGTGAAATGCTTCTACTCGATTATTTCAAGAAACAAGTGTTCCTGCAAAGTCACCTAACAAAACTGGACCACTTTGTAAAGTTGTACTGTCGTCTGCTATCGGAGAGGCCAACTTGTGCTCACTTGAAGCATTGCAAATGTTGGGAAAGCATAATGAGAGTGGCTGATGATGAGGGGGAAATCATTGGAAAGTATATACTGCAGAACATGGAATTGTAAATAGCTATGACCCAATTTGAGTCAGACTTTCCTTACAAGTTGAAGGAAAGCACAGTGTGCGGATGTAAGAAAGAGGAACTTTGCATCAGGAAGGGTATTTAAAGGTGGAATCATGCCAAACCGGGACGACCTCTTATGCTGGGACCAGTCCTAGATAAACAAGTTCAAGCATGCTTGTATTTAGGTGTAAGGGAGCAGGTTAAGTGACTTCTGGCATTGCTATAGGTGCTGCTGAAGGCATTATATACAAAGGACAGCAATCTTTTAGCCTAAAATATTACTTTAACACAAGATTGGGTTTGTGTGTGCGTAGCTTGCTAGGGGTTTACAAAAGGAAAGTCTTTACCAAGACTAACATTTTAGTTGAAGATTTTGAGAAACTGAAGACACGTGCATAGTTTCTATTTGATGTTAAAGCACCAGCCTTGAAGAAATACCTGAGAGCCAGGGATCAAACAGCATGTCAGATTGGACAATGGACCAAGAAAGTTAGACTGGCAGGGTTGGACGACAAATGCTATTATTTTTTTGCCTTCCGATGTTTGGGAATTTATGCCACCTCAACTTATCCATAACAGTATAATCCATGCATGTCTGCCAGCTACAGATTCCTGGCATATTACTTATACCCACAACCACCAGTGTAATGAAGAAACTGTAAAGCTTTAAAAGTTATTGTGCCTTGCATACAGGGCATTGTGAACTATTGATGGCTTCAGAGCTCAGTGTACAGGTGACTTGTTGAAACTGTTGTGATCACCACAGTATGTACGTTCCAACTAACTGTACTGGAGAACAAATCATACACCTGTGAAAGATAGAAATTTCAAGAGTGGCACGTTATGCTAACCAAATTGTAGAATACTAAAGAGTTTGCTGACTCCATTGGACCTCTTCTGACGGCTCTGTAGCAAAGTTGAATATAGAACAATGTCATTATTAAGTGCTGTGAATATTGTGTTTGCTTGGCTGTTAACTCGCTACCAGTTTCATTGACCTCTTTGTCTTCATTCTTTCGAATATACTTGTCACACTTGACCCACACATCACTTTCTAAGCTGTTGCTACTTGTATTATCATCTGCTTTGTCAATTACCTCTATTTTAGCCTTCTTGCATTCATGCTGACATGCTCTCAAGCTCAACCAGCTCAAGTTTCACAACTGGAGCTATCAGAACATCTGGCTACTTACATAACCTCACTGATTTCTCTAGCTAATTAATATCACCAGTAAAGCGTAGAATAGGAATCTTCCGCCCACCTTGATCAAGATCTGAAGAGTACTCTTGTCCACTTGTTACATATAACACCACACGTGATTGTACCATGACTTCTCAAATGCACTGCATAAGCTCTAGATATACAGTAGAACAGGGAACATGCCCAACAAGATGTCTTCTTTTGGTAATACTCTGGATCATGGTTGTTATCTTCCTCCCTAACACACTGCAGCTCTTCCCCGATAAATGGCTCTCGTATTGTACTGTATATGTGAAACCCACATACTCTGAATGAAGAACAAAATGAACTCATGGCAACATAGATGATAGCAGTGTGATTGATGTACAGCTATAAACTCACCGGTGGTGGCTTGTTTACTTAAGTGGCTTAGTGCTTTTAGCTGGAACTACCATAATGAGCTCTACCATGAAAGTGTAACCCCAAATTCCCACCACCACCACGAAAGTTTTGCCTATCAAAATCATCTTCCTATCCATTATTTATTGCTGTGTATACAACTTGAGTTTTTTTTTTAATTTGCTTGTGTAATCAGCAGGGACATCCGCACCAAAAGCTAGTGATGATGATGATAAAGTACTGGATCAGAGTAAGTGATTAAAACATTGTTAAATTTGAAATGATAGTTGACATTTATAGAACCAAATATGTTCAAACTGCAGAAGATTGTTACTCCAAATATCAAGCATGAATGGAAAAGTGTTGCATATTCTATGGAGTATGAAGTGAGTGATGTTAAGGCAATGGAGAGGAAGTCTCAAAAAGACTTGGCTGCATGTTGTGACGAACTGTACGAAGATTGGCTCTCCACAAATCATTATCCTACACCTCCCACTTGGCGGAAACTTTTGGAATGCATTAGAGAAGTTGATAACCTTCAAGCTGCTGCTGAAAAGATTGAGGAGAAACTAAAGGAAAAGAAATAAACACATGCACACAGGGATTATTTTTGTAATGCATGCTGTTTGTTTTTATCTGTAAATATGTTCACCTCATGTATGTGTCTGGTTTACATAACATTCTCTTGTACAAACCTATAGTTAGTAAGTATTATGTGAGTTGCTACATATATACAATACACAGAGATACACGTGTTTAGCAGCTAGCAGACTAAAATCTGAGCTACATAGCAAAAACTTCCTACATTCAACAAGATCTTTTGGTACCATGTTTTAACAAGCTAATTAATGCCTCACGGAGATTAAGACAGAATACTAAAGAAGCCTGCATCCCTCAGATGTTTGAGATAATTTAATTAAAGTGCAGTGTAAGTATAGTATGATCGGTGATACAGTTGACTGCAGCTATATTCAACAAAGTTGGAAAACTCTTGCCCACATAGCACATCTAGCTCTCGCCACCTACAAAGATTTTATGAATGCTCAGTGGTTGCACAAGACATGATTTTTTTTTATAATGTGTGTACTTTGCAATAGACCAAGTACAGTATCTCTGGAGCAGCCTATTTAAGATGCTTGCAATTGACATTTAGTTGCAAACGTAAGCATGTCAACTCAACATCAAGTTTGCAGTTAAAATTTAAATACCATCTGTAGCTATATATATATTTAAAAGGTTAGAGGCAACAATTTGTATGGCAAAGTTAAGATAGTAGTACACAGAACAAGGAGAAGAGGTTCAATTTCAGTTCCCACAATGGACTCTTTCTATATAATTTACCATAAGTTGTTATGAATTATTTTGAATGTTCTATTAAAATAGTTTACTATTCTATTAGAATTAAACAGTTTTCATCTATGCCCTAATTAACCATTTTTAAATATGACAATTTGACCAATTTCTTGAAGAGATTATAGCTTGCTTTTTCTATATCACATTTTTTTGTTTTTTCCTTTGTCTCTGTGTGTATAATAACACTTACTTAATTTCTACTAATTAACTTCCTAGCAAGCCACATACTAAAAATTTGAGATAGTGGGGCCATGCTCAGCTTATCAAACACCCACCCTGTAGTGTTAATCAGTGATGTAATAACTAACGAAAAGCCCTGAAATGTGCTAAGAAGAATAAAAACCTCAACATCTGAACTTCTGTGGCCTCTGTAACCAACAGATTAAATCTTGTATCAAACATAACATGATTTCAGGAATTTGTTTTTCCTCAATATTGAATTGTCCCACACATACTTATACACTGACAGTTAGCATATCTAAATTCAAGCTTTTGCTTCATGATCATCATATTCTAGCTTTATTTCTCAGTTGTAGAGACAGATAACCTGTGGTTTGTCTAGATCAATAAAGCTGATAATTTATGGGAAAACCTGAAGCCCTTCAACTTTTATTGTATGTGGCACATGGTTAGACCAAAAGGTGATGTACCTGAATAATTTAGTTAGTAAGGTTCAAGTTAAAGATCAAGAATTTAAACCTTCGTGTATACTAAACAACAAAATATTCGAATTGAACAACACTTGTTGCCACAGACTATGGGTGTACTGAATATACAGATACTACATAACCAGTGTGGAAGATATGTAATTTGAATTCGGTTTATTTTACACATATATTCATATCAAACATATATGACAATTTTAAACAGGCTGTAGAACCAGGTGTCCTACAGACCTTCAAGCACTTGTACTGCAAAGCCTTAATAAACAATGGTGTACGTCATCCTCATTACAATAATGGTTTCTTTATGTTAACTATGTAACATAGGTCAACATGATCTGCTACATACAGGATGTTGGTGTGGTTTGTGCCTCAAATCCACAACTGGCAAAGTAGAGATCCATCCCCTGTACATTACATCATAATGTAATAACATGTTTTGATTGGCTCATTCAGTCTGTATTTAAACCACCCAAGCCATAGGTGATCAGATAGTGAGACCAAGTGCTCTTCTACATCAGGTCCAACCAAAGATCTAAAGAAATAAGGTAAACAGTATATGTTATAGAAGAAGTCTTAAATTCCAGTCTTTGGGCACTTGCCTAGACTGCATAATTAAGTCACCACTGCTTGGGTTTGGGATTTCTGGATTCATGCATGATGTTGAGATCCTGACTACCTGTACTGATTTACAGGCTTTTGGTAGCTTTCTCACACTTCTCTATGTCAGTAGTGAGATGGTATCTAATGTTTGTTACCTGATATATGTTTCTACATTTTCTGGACAATATTTTTAAGTGATGATACAGTAGCTAATATGAACACTGGCAGATGATGGGTGTGTATGATAACATTTCAGTGTATCACATTTTCTGTATATAGGTACACCATTATGTCTGGACATCAACAGGACAATGTGAAGGCCACATCATGGAAATGTATCTACAATCAACATTACCCATATCTGGTTCAAGCTCTACCAATGAATGATCTTGATTTCATTTCCCAGTTAGAGGCTGAAGGATTGCTGCCTGAAAATGTAAAACAAGCTATCCAGGCTGAGCCAACACAGGCTGATAAGGCAGTGTACTATCTTCACAATGTTGTTGATCCTGTCCAACATGGCAGTACTCCATTTTGCAAACTGTTTGTTTTTATGAGAAAAAGAACTGACAATTATCTACTACAGGTGGTTGTCAATAACTTCTTAGGAGGTATGCTATGAATAAACTAATGCACTGACCAATAGGCTAGTGTTGTACTTTGTACTGACCTCAATTAACCTACTGTGAATTTTATTTGAATTTATAATGACATTCTTATACATGCCGTCAATGTTTGTGGCAGAAACAATTTTTCAGTGCACTGTAAGTGTTAATCTGGTATGATATAATGCTTATATACAAACAGTTTCACATATGTACATATTATTAAGATGTAACAATTAAACTGTATTTAAATTACTGGATACATCATTCTGTCATACATGAACATATTTCAATTTTAGCACATCAACAACTTGTCATTTTGGATGGGTCACTTGCTTTAAAGTATGCTGCTGATTTTCTGAGGGTCAAGTATCAAAATCAACCTCTACCTTGTGCCGGAGATTTTCAAAGACTTCAAGCTTTTCAGTTGGCTGTTGTACCTGAAGAGGCTGAACCACATTACAACAGTAAACATGGAGAATATGCACAGAATAGTCACAGAAAGTTAAATGGTATTGAGGACATTTTCTACTACCGGAATGAGCCATGTCCCTCAAGGGTACTTATTACAGGGGCTCCAGGTGTTGGAAAGAGCACCTTAGCTTATGAGATCTGTCAGCAGTGGTCCAATGGAAAGCTCTTGGTGGAGTTTGAATTGGTTTTGCTTGTGACATTAAGGGAATTCTGGAATGTACCACTTCAACAGGCCATAAAGTCCTTGTTAGGCAACCACGCTTATCAAGGGTTGGAAGAAAGCATGGGAAGAAACGCTATGCTAATTCTGGATGGCTTTGATGAAGCTGGCGAGCATCAGAGAATAGATCAATTTTTTGAAGATACAAGTCAAAAATTACCAAAGATTACACTTCTTGTTACAAGCAGGGCACATGCTACCACCAATTTGACTGGTTTTTCACGGAGAATTGAAATACTTGGGTTTAACAAGGATCAAGTTAGAGAATTTGTGCAATTGAGCATCACTGATAGCAATCAGCAATCAACTGTAGAATTTCTCAAAGATTTAGAGAAAAATTCTCACCTTTTAAGCCTATGCCGCATGCCCATGCTTTTAAAAATGTTGACCTCTGTCTTGAAATACAACCAAATCAAGCTACATCAATTTTCCAATGTGGTTGAATTGCTACAAAACATTGTCGTGTCAATCTTCAAGCAGCAACAACAGCAAAAGTGGCTTAACACCACAGCCAAATGCAATGAAAATGTGCATCAGGCAATAAAGTTAAAGTTACCTGGTATTCCTGATGTTGCAATAGGGCCAGCATATTTACTAAGCAAAATTGCATACCTTGCATTTTTCTATTGGTGTGTAAAAGATAAAAAGAATTTTTTCAAAAGCAGCAAGGTTCCAAAATTAGTGTTTACAGTTGATGAAATCAAATCAATTGGGGTTGCCGTGCCTGATGATTTTGATGGATACGGGTTTTTCCAAACCTCACACATTCATCAACTACCAAAAGATATTCCTACATATTCTTTTATCCATCTCTCTGTGCAAGAATTTTTTTGTGCACTATACATTTCCCTCCTGCCCGACAATGAGCAATATGAATTAGTTGATGAACACTTTGATGCTTTTCCTTACTTGTTCTGGTATTATTTTGGCTTGTCCAAATCATCAGTGCCCACACCAGTGTGTCAGCTTGTATGGTCAAAATTGACCCACCATCCCAATAAGAATGGTAGTGATGTTGTCAAGTGTGCTATTAACTGCATCTGTGAGTGTGAGCAACAGTTAGCAACTTTGTCAACACAGTTGGAGCCTTTGAAAATAGACATAGGCTCCTACAAATCACTGCTTCCATATGATTGTCTATGCATTTCCTCTTTGCTGTCTCGTTACCCTGTGTTGAAGTTGATGATTTGGTGGTGCAACATTGGAGATGATGGAGCAGAGCTACTAGCTAAAATGATATCCCCCAGTTCTGTCAGTGTGTTAGAAGATTTGAATCTGCACTGGAATAATTTGTCTTTTAAAGGGATTACACAAGTTATGAAAATCATCAATGCAAGTATGTACAGTAAGGTTGTAATATTGCATGGGCATACTTTCTCTGTGTTCGTTATTTTACAGATATCACATCACTGACAAGGATACACCTGGGACGAAATGAATTTGGAGATGAAGGTATGGAGTTACTATCCAAAGCCATACAACAACCTGAAGCCATTGTAAAAGAGCTACTGGTTTGGCAGTGTAATATTTCAGCTGAGGGTGCCAAATTTATTGCTGCCATGTTGGAGAGAAATAAAACACTTGAGGTTCTGGTTATGCATGGAAATGATGTTGGTGACAAGGGAATTGCTGAGATAGCTGGTGTGTTTGGTCAGTGCACCATAAAGGAGTTACATATCAACCACTGTGGCTTTGGCTATGATGGAGCTGTGTCACTTGCAGGTGGCTTAAAGTCTAGTACAATAACGCATATGATGCTGTGGGGAAATCTGATTACTCAGAAGGGAGCCTGTTTAATGGCAGAATTAACCGCTGATGGTACCAGAAAAATAGACATGAGTAAAGAAGACATTGAAGATGTTGAAGTGAAAAGAATTATGTGCAATGTAGCAAGTAAGATATTGTAGTTTATCACCATTGGGAGTATAATGGGAAATTCTCACAAAAGAAAACATTTGCATCATGTGAAAACATTTACACGAAATGTTTGAGGTTATACACAAGTACACAAATCCAGTAAGGATATAACACTTCTTATTGTTTTACTGTGATTTAATATTGTGCACTATTTCAGCTTGGTTCAATACTTTTTATCAATGTGCTATGGTCCCTACTCTAGTTGAAAATTCCAAATTTTTTTTGTGTACTTGTTTGTTAACTTTTTTTTTGTAAAAAAATTATTATGACTGGTGAACCCACACATACTACAACTGAAATGGCATTGCGCCCCAGCTATATCAATTATTGTCTGAAAAGGAGAAGCAAATGAAAAGTAAAGTATCTGTTCGTTTCACAGTATTTCGAATCAAGAAATGTTCGAAAAGCATCTGTGTAATCCACGTATACCGAAAGAAAGAAATGGTGCCGCGTGCCCCAGCTATATCAATTATTGTCTGAAAAGGGAAGTATCCATTATGCTTTGTTGTCGGCTATGTTCAACCCATTACACAGTAGTACAAATCAAGAACTGTTCAAAAAGCACCTCTGCAATCAAAATATCTACTATGAAAAATACTGACGATTTCCGTTACGAAGGGAAGCCATCACGTGCTACTGCCAAATCGACACTTTATTAGATCCAAAAATACTAACCCCCCCCAAAAATCAACACTTTTCGCTGTCAGCAAAGATGAATGGCACACAAAGGAGGACACTGGTAGGTCCATGAAGAATGCATTGTACATACTGCAGTATGCTAAAGGCACCTCTCAGGCTGAAGCGGCGTCGAACAGTGAAAAAATCAAGCCTGTAGCTTTAGCCGTTGTTGAGTTATGCTTGTCTGAAGGCATCAGTCAGTTACTCAGTCAGTTAGTCAGTAGAAAATTCCGTTAGAAAAAATTCCGTAGCAACTTGTTGAAAACATTTTGGGTCGATCTGAAGGCTTGTTTGGGCTTAGTTATGCCCTAACCAACACTGCCCCATCGTCGTCAGGGAAAATTGAGGTTGGTTTTTGGGTGATGTTATTTCTTGGGCCATTCCTACTCCTTTGTGGTCCCTACTATACAGTACGATAGTACTGTATGATAGATATTACCTTAGCAAAATGATGTAAAATATTTGCAAACATTTTCATGAATTAAAACAGTAATTTTATACATGCAGTTTTGCAAAAGCTTCATCCCTTGAAAATTTCCAGTTTTAAGGTATATTTCATATTTCTAAGTAATTTTAAATCAATTGCAATAATTTGGTAGGGCAAGTGATGTGTGGATGGGTGACAGGAAGCAAGGAATTAATAAATGTTGACTTTAATAGTGAATATTATCCCATACTTCTCAGGTACGCCTTAACAGGATTAGTAAAAAGTGATGATAACTTGTTCATCATTCCTTGCTATTTGTCTTGTTCCTGTTATTTGAGCTCTACTGCTGTACTACTACAAGTTAAATATTCTATTTCTCTCCTTCATTTCTTGAACTTAATGATGTAATAATATTGATGCTTTCCATAGAAGACTATTGTGCTTATAGTGCTGCAGCAATTGAGAATATACCAGAATTAACTGGTCATGGACATGGTATGTGTTTACATATAATTAATATATTTAAAGTATAGTAGTTGGTTAAGTCCCAACATAGTTGTAATTCATTTGTGTATAATCTTTACAGCAACATGTGAATCGACAGCAGCAGTGATGCCAGCAGCAAGTGACAATGAAATACTCGATGAAGGTAAATAGTGAAATATGCATTACAAACTTGAAATGATAGCTGACATTTACAGAACCAGATATGCACAAATTGCAGAAAATTGTTACTCCTGAAATCAAACATGAATGGAAAACTGTTGCCTATTCTATGGAATATAGATTTCCAGATGTTAAGGCAATAGAGAGGGAGTCTCCAAATGACTCAGCTGTTTGTTGCCAAAAGCTTTTCAAAGATTGGCTCTCCACAAATCATTACCCCGCACCTCATACCTGGAGGAAGCTTTTGGAGCGGATTAGAGATATTGATAACCTTTGTTTTGCTGCTGAAAAGATAGAGAAGAAACTAAAGGAGAATTGAATAAATGCACACAGTTACTTTATATTAACGGTTATATCTTTGTAAATATGTACACTATATATACATACAGGAGCATAATGGGAAGAGGGACATTCATACATATAGCATCTTGTGAACTACATACAAAGAGGTAGACCAGATGGATAGCATAGAGAGAAACATACATCCGACAAACCATACATTGCAGCTGTCTATCATGTATCAACACAGCTAACATTCAGGTTACTAAAATGTATACCCTATCTGCTCACTGTGTCGTCCGTTCAGTTAAATAAGCCTGGAGGTGTTTAAAAGATTGTGCAGTAATGAACTGCAAATGGATGTTTAAAATTCCAGCATTTCTCATTATTTATATACAGTATGTTTTAAGGAGACCAGCAATACCATGATAACTATACAAGTGAAAAAGCTCTAAGTAAACTAGTGAAAAGCCTGGGGTTCAGCAGACAGTTCAATTAGCATATGACACATGAAATGAGAATTTAAAAGTCATTATTCATAATTGGGAGATTATAGCATGGTAGTTATACAAATGAAAAGATAACAATGAGATCTGACTACATACTTTTGAGTAAACCATTCCATCAGGCAAGAAGCCTGAAGTTGCTAATTGTCCATTGATCAGTTGATAAACGGCCTGTAATGGGTGGTGTCTATAGTTAGGCACTGGCCTATTATGCCCGAAATTTTACCTATTATGCTTTTGAGCATTGCTCAAAAATTAAGCCTATTATGCTCAAAATCATGCTTTCAAAATCAAAATTATACTCTAGAAGTGACTGTTTTATTAGAGTATATCAGCCTTTCTTGACTGCTCTATTAGAGTAAGTGACTGCTCTATTAGAGTATCTCGATCTTATTTCTGCAAAGTGTGAATAACCAACAAAGAAACAGTTTAATAAGTTGTATTACGTGTTTTTGATTATAAAATGCACTAATAATACTATTGGCAGTGAATATTTGCTTTCTTTCAGGCGCACGTATTGCGCATTTAATTAATTTTTCAAACATCGTCCCTATTATGCTGGCATTATGCTTGATGCTTTTGGCCACCTATTATGCTTTAAATTATGTCGGCATAATTGGCCGGTGCCTATCTATAGTAAGTTTTACAAATGAATATAGGGTGAGCATTGGTCTGGGTATCATTTGAGAAACTTGAGAAGATCTTTCAGTTTATTGAGCAGCTGGTGCAACAGGGGAATAGCAGCAAAATTTAAATCGAGGGTGCTAAGAAGGATGATAACTGGTTAATGTAAATCGCATAGCTTGCATACAGTGTGTATACTCAGTCTAGGGGGTCTGGGGGCATTTGAAAAGTTTTGAGATTGAATTTGGTAACAACTTTAACAAATCATGCAATTGAATGTTGAGTATGTGACTGCTCTATTAGAGTAGCTATCTGCTCTATTAGAGTATATCTCGATCAAGTGAAGGGGCAGTACACCCTATCTAAAATAAGAATGGAGGGTTCTACCCCCCTCCCCCTGTTGTTGCACTGAGCTCCATTCATGTAGCTAGGATACAAGGTGATATCACTTCAAAGAACGTGATGCCTTCTTGCAAGCCTACTACAAAATGATGTGAGCAATGAGCATGCATGCATGCAGGAGCTGCATGTTTAACTATATAAGACAGCTAACTAGCTGCAGTACATGCAAACTGCATGGTGCTAGTAATACCTATCATGCAGGGGCGGATCCAGACTTATGGAAAGGGGGGATCAAAAATGAACTGAGGCACTACATTATCTCTGGTTTGATACGGTGAGATAAAAAAAAGGTCACAACCAGCTGACAATAGCTGCCCACCTTACCAACCACGCATTTATAACTGATACAGTACATAAAAATCCTTAAATAGCTCACTACACACTACTCTAATATTGTGACTGCTCTATTAGAGTATCTCAATCTTGTTATCCTAAAATTTTTTGGAGGGGGGGTCAAGAACCCCCCTGTATCTGTATCCGCCCCTACTATCATGCAAGCCATATAATATTATGCTCAAAATTTTGTCCAAAATGCTTTCAGGAATATTTCCCAAAAATTTCACCCATTATGTTCTTCATTGTGCTATATGCTTCAGTGCATTATGCTCCTAGGTTAACAACATTTCTTACAACACATTTTTATACCCTAATAATGCTCTATTAGGGTATTTCATACAAAATGCATGACTGTTCTATTAGAGAATATGCAATCTAAGACGCATTTGAGTGCTCTATTGCAGTTTGTATTTTCCACTGACCACTCTATTAGGGAGTATCAATCTATTATTTTTCAAGGAATTAAGTTCCATAAGTTGAAATATCCACCTAAATGCTAGCAGTACGATGGCATAGCACTTTAGCCTATTGTGCTTTTTTATTATGCTGGACGCAGGCCTAATGCAGCTTATATACAAAATCATCCAATGACATAAGAACATAAAACTACCAAATGAACATTAAGGATGCAGCATCTAGAAATGATTGTGATTTAGTGCAAATGTATACATGTATACTCAACTATGTAGTAGGTTTGATTTAGGGGATAAAGCAGAATATATAATTAGGACCTAGAAACAATTTTAACATAGCTAATTGACAAAGCTTAGGAAGTGTTATAGAGGTGCTATAGAAATAATGCAATGTATACTAATAATTTTATGGCTATACAGTAAGTAACTAATACCATACAAATGAAGGGCATGCTGAACAGTTCTGAGTCAGAGGAGGGCGGACACAATTTAAGCGCTGCTAAAATATATTATACAAATGGTTTGTTTATAATGTGCTGAAGAACACCAAGCTTACAACAGGAGTTACTACGCAATGTTTATTTCTGCATTGTAAGGCATGCGAAGGGCTGAGGTACTTGCGCATGATATATAATGACATTGCTAATATTGCCATAAACCAAAGGGTTTTAAAAAGCCAAATGTACCATCTTAAAACTTACACTAAATCCAATTTGATTATCCAGTAAACCCCACCGCTCGCTAGATTTGTATTGGTCTATTGAGGCTCATATGAAATACCAAGTGGAACTATGCAATTAAAGCAATAATTTTACATTGCACTTAAAATATGTCCGCCCTCCTCTGGTTCTGAGTAAATCTTCCATCAGGTTATACAGAAGGTGGTGTTGTCTGTAAGATTGTTCAGTTGATGAACAGCCATTTAAAGGCATGTAAACTTCTCCATATTTAGTAGCTTAACTAGCTTTATGAGTGAAGGTTGAACTGAAAAGCTTGGCATGAGTCATCTGCCACTGAAAAACTAGAATTACCCACCAGATTGTTTAACAAGCAATGGGAACAATTGAAATTATTCATCATCTGTATATAGTATATGCATTTTTTTAGCAGGATAGCTATACGTAGCTTTTGTGGTAGCTTTACAAATGACTGAGTAATAACAAGTGCAGAGGCAAAGAGTGCCAAGTAAACCGGGTGGGCTAATGCAATACATTTCTAGAGGAGATTAGTTATATCATGGAAGCTTTAATATAAGCTGAGCAGAACATTTCATAAGGTGAAAAGCCTGGAGGCGCTCAAAAGATTGTGTGGCAATGAACTGCAATGGATTTTTAAAATCCCAACATCTTTCATTATATATAATGTACAAAACATTTCTTTAGGAGACCAGCAATACCATGATAGTTTTACAAGTAAAGGGTGAACAAGCTCTCAGTGAGAAGCCTGAGGTCCAGCAGACAATTAAATTAGCGTACAATGCAAAAATGAGAACTAAAATTCTCCCATTATTCATAATTGGGAGATTATGTAACTATTGGCATAGCTATGAGGCTGAAACTTTGCCAGAGCATACATTTGTTTTAAATAAAGAATTTGAAAATGCCAGATCTGGTCACATATGAAGGACCACAAAAATTTTGAAAATACTCATGAAATATTTCATGGGTTGCCTTACTGTGAAATTGAAATTCACCTATGCCATGAAATGGGTGTTGTATTATTTCATTGGATCATGTATTAAAGGCTTATTATTGTACCACATAGGCATGGAGAGGGGGCTAGAACCCCATCCATTCTTATTTTAGATGGGACGTAGCCCCTTCACTTTTTAAAAATCAATAGAGCAGTTAGCTACTCTAATAGAGCAGTCACGGCCCTACAAAGTAGCAACAACAGAAAGATCAATTTGCACAGCAAGTATTGGGAAAAATTACAGGTGCTTACAAAAAACAGCTGTAACTTATGAATGCAATGATATGCAGAGTTGTAACTTGCTCCTCCATCGTGTTTGCCTTGAACAGGGGAAATTTTCCCTTATATTACAGTTCTAAAGTGATGTCATATTGTTAATTAGATATTTATGCTGGTGGTATTATTGTTTATAAATACCATATTATTCCAGCCAGCCCTATATATAAAGTATTACAGCTATACCATTACCGTGGTAGTTTTACAAATGAAAGGATAACATGAGATCTGAATATATACTTTTGAGTAAACCATTATTCCATCGGGCAAGAAGCCTGAAGTTGTTCAGAACATTCTTCAGTGATAAACAACCAGTAATGGGTGGTGTCTATAGTAAGTTTTACAAATGTGAACATTGGTCTGGGAAACCCTCTTCATCATTTGAGAAACTTGAGAAGATCTTTCAGTTTATTGAGCAGCTGGTACAGCAGGAGTAGCAGCAAAATTTAAATTGATGGGGTTAAGAAAAATGGTAACTGATTGATGCAAATTGCATAGCTTGCGTAGTAATGCGTACAGTATATATACTCATCATGGTCTATCTAGGTGAGTCTGGGGGCATTCCATGCCCACAGGAAAATTAGACCTTTGAGATTGAATTTGGTAACAATTTTAACTAAATCATTCAACTGAATGTTTTATTTGAGCACATCACAAAAGGAATATACGTATAGTGTGCCTATTACTAAACTGTATAACATGCATGAGCAGCAAAGGTAATGTGTATGGTTAAAGTTTACTAACTTGAATGAAGATACAATCATCCTTGATGTGTTGACAAGTGGAGGTATTCTTGAAGAGATCATCATCAGAGATAAACAGAGGAACTCCATGCCCGTATGCAGCTTTCATTCCTTCAATAACTCTACCAGCAGTTTCATCTGGGGTTTCAACATCATATGTGACAGGACATGAATGATGGCTGCTGTCACTGATTTGGTTCAGTAATGTTATCTCAAATGTTCCCCTTAGTGGCAAAGACAGTTCATCGTCATATGGACCCTTCATGAGGACTAGAACACTGACATGTGAGTCCCCTTACCGGCATCGTCACCAGAAGCCAAAACATACAAACTCATTTTGTACCCATTGCTGTGGCTATAGAAGCTGTCGCTGTACCATTTACTACTATTACCGCTCTTTTTGTACTTGTTGTATTGGGACATCTTCATGGTAACTGGACATATGAAGGTTGACATGGTAACGAGATGGATGGATGAATGAGATGGATAGATGAATGTGCTGGAGCAATTATCTTATCAACTGATGTGCTCTTACTGATCAGCTGATTCACCATTAATTCTAAATTATTGATCCTTTCTGACATTAACGCTTCAGTTTTGGCTAGTTTACTTTTAGTCAATTGTAAATGCTCCTCTGTGCTTTCTTCTTCATGTGCTTTTCTGTTATTATGTCACCTCGCACCCTACATTCTGGTACTGACACTGGACCATCTCTAGGAGACACTTCTTTCTGTGGTCTTCCATGCCTTCACGAAGAATATTCCCTACCTCACAGCCATTGGGACAAGGCAAGGGAAGCTTGGGGCACTGCTCCTTTTGTTCATTCTCAATAAAGTGATGTTTGCCTCTAATGTAGCAATGGTGACATTCAATCTTTTGATGTGAACAATCTGCTTCAACATGATTGGCGAGTCGTTGCAGTGACTTTCTCCACAATCATTAGGACAGTTCACAACCATGTACCGGCAACCATTGTCATTTAGAAGGTGATTGTTGGTGTCATTTACTTCACCCTGCCACTCACAACCTCTCTCATTGTTAGTACACATCACGTAAAGGCTTCTTATTTCTCGGTCAGCCTGCTTATTAGGAACAGTGAAAAACTGTCCATCACGACAAACTGGACAAACTTCGGTAGCTTTCTTGACATTATCCAGACAAGATTTACAGAGGTTGTGCCCACAACACACAGTCAAGTGAGGATCTCGACAAGGAAGGTCGCATATTTTGCAAACAAAACGATCATGGGGGGAGCCAACAAATTTGTGGTCGTATCCACCTAGGTATCCACCAACGCAGTCGTGCGTGCTCTGCGTAACTATTTCCATAAACACATCAGTAGCTTAATCACTTAATTCACTGCTGTAAAATAGGCGCTGCCGCTGAGGAGCAGAAACCTTGCAATCGAGTTGCCAGGGAGCATTAATAAGAGTACTGTGCCTACCCGCCCGACTCAGGACTGTCTATGTAATAATAGAGCGGCTAAGCGAAAAATCGTTCACTTTTGATAAAAGCACGAACTATTTGATACGGTGCCATTAAAATTGCCAATCATACCACGCTGACACATAAAACCAATAGCTACTATGGAAGCCATAAAAATGCTCAATAGTAAATGTGCTGGGACTTTGCAAATGCATAGACAAGCAAGGGTGGATCATATGATACTCATATCCAAAAGCTGATGTCCATCCTGGTCATTGGCTTGCAAACGAAGGGTCAAAGTTTACGAAGCCATAGATGTGTAATATATTGTTTCTGTTGGATTGTGCCTGTACTTTTTACATATTGCCCCATTAGAAGTGTTGGAAAACAGTTCATTTCACCACATTTTGAAAATTTTTCTGATTCCATGCTACCTGTAAATTTGAAATACATTCATGCTATGTAGCTAAGGTAAAATGAAGACTTGTGTACTTGTATGGTTTCTTGGTCAGCTAGAAATAGGCCTATAACTTAGTTTAAGTTTCCAAACATGCTGATTTTGATGTGGCACCATATCTCAAATGATTTATTATAGCTACCTTACTCAACTTCCATGCTTTTAATTTATCATGAAGTGAACAATTTTATAAAAAAAAATTGTTGCTTAGCTAGCCACTTTACTACAATGGCTATTGAACAATTGGTAAAATTTTGTACCACTTGTTTGATGCTTCATTAATTTCAGCTTAATCCATCAATTTAGTTTGGTTTTCATGAGGACTAAACCATGCTTTGTCAATCTCACCTGATCACGTACCATCTCAGTTTTACCCTGAATTTCTTTTACCACCATTGGTGGAATTTGGTACCAGATATTCTGAAGAAACAAGCTAACTTTAATGTTTCAAGTGCTGTTTTATTGCTGAATACCTCTCAGATTTGGTCGTAAGACATACAATTTCAGCCTTGATATCACGACTGCTTGCTGATCTCACAATTTCTAAAATTTGTTAAGGCACACTAAAGTATCCTTTGTACCAGGTATAGCTATCATGTGATAAATCAATTAGAGCAGTGGGGTGGCTCTGTATTGTTCTGGAATTTTTAGCGGTTTTCCGTATTTTTGACAGTTTTGAACACAGCCGGGCATTATTACATCTTGGGAAAATACTCAACACATAAGAATTATGAGGATTTAACGTGAATTGCTATCAGTGATGCATGGGCGGATCCAGGAGCTGGCAAGGGGAGGGGCACAAACAAGTTCAGATTCACACCATTGAAGAGGAATCAACCACTAGCTACAATCTCAGGCTGTTGTAGTTGATATACACATAGGTGCAAATAATCACCTCTCAGCAGTATTTCCCTGTTGAATTGTGCCATTTAGGCCATTGCAGAATCTTGTAAAGTGTTTAAAGGTGCTACAAAAACTAAAACACCCGTCAAACGATAATTATTTCTAGAGGCGCTTAATACCATGAAAGTGCTGGGTCATGACAGTTTGAGTTTAATTTCAGGTTATGTGTGTAGTAAAAAGAAGTAATATTCCTGCCTTTTAAGCTAAACAGTATTCATTTCTTGAGTAATAAACTGATATTGGCATTATCAAAGTAATAGCTATAGCTAGCTAGGTATTCTTCAGAGGGGGGGCATTTGTCCCAAATGCCCCATGTTATTACAAACATTTATTACTTAATTTGTTGTGAGGTGCATTGTGCAGAGGATCAAATCAAGATGATGTGCTGAGCACTGAATCCACAGCTGCATACCTACATGTATAATGATATTATATGTACTCAAGCCTTGAAGTGAGAAGTAATTTCAACAAGTGCATTACAGAAGTTGAGACTGATATCACGTGGTGCAAGGATAGAAAGTTTCTTATCATAGTGTAGGCTACACTATATATAGCATAGAGATATTATATGCTGTGGTAAACAGCAGTATTGCACCCATGTAGCTAGCTAGTTGTGCCTTTCAACATTGTTTTTTTGTTTTTTTTGTGAAAACAAATGTGTGTGTGCATGAGCCCCATGGTAGGCTTCACAGCTGCATGAGGGATGAGTGGTTGGCTTTCTCACGATCAGGTCTGCTTCCAGGTTGAGAGGTCTGTTGTTGTTCCACCTTGTGGATGAAAGCAGTGTGATGAAGTGTAATGGGTGATATGTTCTCACTGTTGGTGAATATGATGGGATGGAGATTGCAAGTTGATGATACAGTGCCTTGTGTAGAATTAGCAGCCTGGGTATCTCACGATGAGTCTCAAGAGATGGCTATAGGATAATTGAACTAACATTGCTGAAACTGAGCTAAATCTACTGTATAGTCAACATAAATCTATCAAGCTGCGCAATCATGCCTTTCTAGTTGTTGTCTCATATGTAATTAATTTATAGCTTAATTTAAGCCTTCTGGGTATAATTATGTAGATAATTATTGCGGGTGTAAACTTTTCTGATTGATCAATGGATATAAGAATAAACTGCGGACAGTCCCTCCTGTACTAGATGCACATATACACCTATAACACCAGGAGAAGCTAAAGCAACCTTACCCAATCTTCTCTGCAGTTAGACTCCGTCAAGTACTGGTCATACACATAGGGCTTAAATACACACACTGGTCATGTGGGATTTAAATTTAAATTTTCTGGGAAACTGAGAGCTGCACTAAAGGTGTGTAGAAAATTGCTAAAATTTTTTGAGCTTGAGATGCTAAGAAAAGTTAGTGGAAATCCCAGACGTATAATAAGAGCAGGAGCATTATCACTTGCATAATACAATTCACACAACATTGATTCAAATTGGTGGGTATAGCATGGGTTGACATTCATTAATTATAATGAGTGAGTGACTACACTCTTTGAATCGGTGCTGCATGAAGAGGCTTGGAAGAGTGGGAAAAATGATATAATATGTTGGCCTTGATATTGGATTCAAGACATGCATTATGCAGTCAAACACTCACAAGGTTTTCCAAAAGCTCAAGGCTGAAGGTTTTCCAAGGCTCACTCACAATCTTTTGATTCTCAGTTTGCTTAGTGTTTCTAACTAGTTCCATATGGTTGACTTTCAACACTAAGGTGCAGATGCTCAGTGGTATGAAACATGTATGTAGTTGCCTATCCCTGGAGTCTGTATTATAGATATGTATGCATACAATAGACAAAAAACAAGTTTATAGGATTGGTCATTGTGAGTTATGTTGGATTGCAAAAACATATTACTTATTAATATGCAATTGTTCAGTAATGTTCAGATCTCTCAGTTTCACCATGAGACTTGGGTTTCAGGATGTGTGCTGGAATATTTCAATTTGCAATTGCTTCACTGTGCACTTTAGCTGCTTCAATAACAGGATAGTGCATGGTACTGCATTAAATATGGGACATGTGATGATCTGTAAGATCTCATTGCTATAAGTCCCTTGTCAGACCCATACTAAAATATGCTTCACCTATATGGGCTCCTCACCTTCAATCTGATATTTGTGCCATAGAAAAGATTCAACGTAGTGCTGCAAGGTATACAATGAACAATTACTCCTGGAGAAGTAGTGTTACTAACATGCTCACATCACTTAATTGGCCCTCTCTAGAATCACGACGTACATTTTGCAAACTAGTTATGTTTTATAAGATAATCAATTGTCAAATGGAAGTTCCATCTATCTCACTAACATCAATGTCATCAGTTACCAGAGGTCATTCACAACGTTTCAGAATCCCACAAACAAGAATCAACTTGTACTTATTTTCCTTTTTACCATCCACTATTAAATTATGGAACACTTTGCCAGAAGATGTGGTCAATCAGCCATCTATAAACTGTTTTAAGGACATTTTGTTAAATCATCTGAATTTACTTTGATTTTGTTTTGTATCTCTGTGTTATACTCCTTGATGGAGTCCTACACAGTAATAAATAAATAAATAAAAATTTATAAATACCAAAGAATTAACTTTTGTAACTAATTAACTAAGTGAGTAACATGTATATGTACACAATAGGGCAAGTACTGCACTGTATGGCATGTATGCAGGTACAATATGTATAGCTAGCTACAAATTCATTGCTGCAATCCAGCATGTAGAATGTGAGTATGGGTACGTACTATCAAAGCATAAATAATATTTTCCTGGTACTACTATTCCACATAGTTTACACCTGCATGTGTGGTAAACATATAATTAGCTATAAGCACAATACTACAGCTGTCTTAGCTCTATTGTATAGCCTGTATGCATGCTCAGATCATTTTGTAGTAGACTTGCAGGATGGCATGAAGTAACCTCATGTTCTTTAAAGTGATATCACCATGTATGCTAGCTACATGAATGGTGCACGCTGATGTTTAATGCTTGGCTTCTGTATAAATTGCTTAATGTGGGGATGGTGAGGGAGATGGTCCTGCGCATGGGGCAGGTATCAATGCTAGTATAATGTAAGAAAGGAGATCTATTAACTCTGAGTAAAGCTATCGGCATGTACTTAAAAATAGGCCGCACTGATAACAGTAGGAATCAGAGCCATGTGTAGGTGTTGAGAAACTTATTTAATTACTTTTATAACTAGGTGTTCAGTCAACATGAAAGAGAGTAGTGTGAAGAGCTTGGCTACTGTACATCAAACATGTATTACCTCCACTAATTATCCATACTCAATTTTATGCTGGAATCACTGTTTTAAAATCAAATACATTTTGTTAGGCACCTGACGATTATGATGGCATAATTAATTTTTAGGTGCCTGAAGCACTAAGCTTAAGGCTGTCACAACAGGCCAAATGTAATGTTATAAATATTTGCTTGTGAAAAACATCCTCCACAAAACTTTGACATAATTATACTCTAATAGAACAATCAGTATATCTAATAAAGTAGTCAGGTAGTTGCCATACTTACTTGGTTAAACACATTCACTGCACCTTATTACCTTAAATAGTAGCATAGTGCCACAATTGAGTTTGACAATAAGGGGGGGCTTAAACATTGTTTTCAATCATCAAGTAGTGGTCGAGTTTGACTAGTTGCTGCATTGAATTTTTGTAATAAATGCTGTGGTGTTTATTACTAAAATCACAACAAAATCACACTGATTACTTGTGTTTAACCAAGTAATATAGTATTTGGTGTGACTATTCTATTCATTACAAGGTGACGTTATTGTACAGGCAAACAATGTATTTACCTACTCACAACTCCAAAAGTCCATTTAGAAAGCACAGTTTTAATCTATTAGCATAAACATGAGAACCAATTAAGGCATAAACAATGAGTATAATGATGTAATTAATTCTCTACCTGTTTACTACTAGGACACAGTAGCTATTTTAACTCAAGTGTAGTGAACCATTTTATATGATGTATAGATAGCTATAGAACAGTTATACCACATACGTATTGCATGTGCACATGCACTGTATATGCAATCACAGTCTTTGCCTGCCAAGGGTGTATGCGTTACTTGTTAATCGTGTTGGCAATGATCACTTGAATTTCAAAATGTACAGATTCTGTAAGTTTGATTGAGTAAAGAATATCTACAGTTTATGCATGCATGCTATACTGACAGATTGTGTAGTTACGTAAGCCTGTTTTTGCAAGAACAATCCATACATGTGTGTATATGGTATATACGTTAATTCAACTTTCTTGAACTGTAATAGTATCATATAGCCAAAATCATGCAAGTAATCCCAGGTTGATATGCATGCATGTTTTTCTTCAGATGCAGTCAGATTACATGTCCTACTCATAGTCTTTAAAAGCAAATAATCTATCACCAAAAAGTAGGAACTAGCTTTCAAAAAATTTACACATGTTTCTGCTATGTACATTTAGACCCCTGAAGGATATGTACTTGTGTTGTGTGTGTGCGTGTGTTTGTATTGTGTGTGTGTATGGTGGATTTTAAGGTGATCATATAAATGACCTAGGAAAGAGATCTAGATCCAATCCAAGCGGGAGTGTAGTAATTAACTAGCTATACTTTTGAAGTAGCTAGTACATGATCAATGGCAGTTCCAGGGGGGCATGTCTCCAAAAACAAGAAAAAACAAATTTGAGATACTCTAATAGAGCAGTCAGTCAAATACTCAGCACACATAAAGTGTCCATGCACACTATCGGCCGCCATTTTGTGCTTTGACATGATTGTGGATAAGGTACATTCAGATTGCAGAATCTCAGTAAGTCACCAGAAATGTGACCTATCAAAGTTGTGGTGACGCATTTCAAAGTTGATGGATCATGTTTTCCGGTTGGCGCTTTACGGTTTTGTTGCAAACATTCCGCAAACCTCAGGATCATCACACGTCGTTCTACTGCAAGGGGTAGTCCCTACCAGTCAATGTTTATTCTAGGATTTATACTTTGGGGGGGGGGAGGGATCAGGAATTTTGGGGGTGACCAGGTGCCTGAAAGTCTACATAATTATAGTTGTCCAAGTTCACTATAATTTAAAACAGTTGAAATAGTTGTGAAACTGGTTAGTCGTTTAAGGCTGTGTCATGAGTGTTGGTTTTGATTTTTGTGCAGATTGGGTGAAGCCAAATCCTATGGTTGGTAGCTCACATAGTGATGTAATATCTAGGACAACCATGTGCACCTCATGTACACAATTATTCTATTAGTAGTGCACTGCGTTTGTTGAATCTGGTGAATAAACAATTTGTGTGAGATCACTAAGATGTTGTATTGACTATCATTGCATGTATAATACCAACTGCATGGGTGGTTGTCTTACAAGAACCTTATAGGCTATTTCAAATTGAATGTTAGGGTATTTTTATGGTTATGGATTTTTTAAAATCAGGCTTTGAGATTTAATCTGGCAGTATATTTGCTGGCTGTGCTTGCCATTTTAAATATTTTACAAAATTACAGAACATTTTAAGAAACTGGGGAAACTTGAACTCTCATTGTGCATGTACCCTAGGAGACTTTTAAACATTAATATTGAACCTGAAAGCATTGTAAGGTAGCTAGCACATGCAATTTTAACCTGAGAAAATTTTACATATTAATCACTCTTGAGATTGAATCTGAGAGCATTTTAAAGTTTTGTGTGCCATTTTAAAAACAAGCTGGACCTAAGTATAGGTGTAGCAGTTACTCACAATTTTAGGGGGTGAGTTTGAGATTTTAGGGGGGAAAGTTCCCCACCCTAACATCCCTAGAATAAACACTGCTACCAGTAGTCCTGTAGAACTATTTGCCACCGGGATCAAGATTTTTGATTGACGAAAATGCACCTTGATTTCATTTAAAAGGTACCTTGATCCCCTGACAATCTAGCATAGAAGCCTTGTAAATTCTCGGTTTGCCTACAAGTTGGCTTTCTAAGGTCTTGTCCAAGGTGCTTGATCACCCTTTTTTAGGAAGTCTTGATCGTTTGATTCAGTGTGAAATAACCTCTTGATCATGATCGTTTGATTCGATTTTGATCCCGGTCACAAATGGTTCTACAGGAGTATTGCCCTTGTACCGTAAGAGGACAAAGTTCTATAAACTGCGCTGGGACATTGGAAACAGTGGAAATTGAAAACTGAAACTGAAAAACAAAAATTGGTCAAAACTTCATATTAGCAGGTACCTCTTAACAAAGACCACCTCTGCAATAAGACCACCCGTATAATAAGACCGCCTCATTATAGTAGTTGTAGGTCCAACAAAAAGGCCATTAGGTGTACTCATAATGTAATAAAGTATCAATCAATCAGACAGTACTTAAAAGTTAAAATGACAGCTGCAGGGTTGTACATAAGGATATACTATCTTACCATGCCAAGACCTAAAGTCCATGGTCATGTCACAATGAAAAAGGGGTAATTGCATGCATAATTTACTCTGCTGATACTGGATTTGATAATGGATTTCTCATGAATTGTGCATGATTTAAGAGTTGCATAGTTAAATTAATAATCTTGGACTTTGTGTCTTAGTAATAGTTAGACACTTGTGATAGGTGTCTTCGAGGATTTAAAAACCTGAGGTGATGTCAATAATTACCTGTGCCTCAGTAATTACTGATGTCACCTCAGGTTTTTAAATCTTTGAAGATGCTTATTACGAGTACCTAACAATTATCAAGACACAAAGTCCAAGATCATTAATGTTGATTTTGTAACTATGCAACTACTAAATCATGCACAATTCATGAGAAATCCATTATCAAATCCAGTATCAGAGGAGTAAATTATACATGCAATTGCTCCATATTCATTTGTGACATGACCATGGACTTTAGGTCTTAGCACGGTAAGGTAGTATATCCTTTTGTACAACCCTGTAGCTGTCATTTAAACTTTTAAGTACTGTCTTGTCTGATTGATTGATACTTTATTACATTATGAATACACCTTAGCCGGACCTACTTGACATAACTACTATAATGAGGTGGTCTTATTTTTAGAGGCGGTCTTATTATAGAGGTGGTCTTTGTTAAGAGGTACCAGTTAATATGAAGTTTTGAACAATTTAGTTTTTCTGTTTCAGTTTTCAATTTCCACTGTTTCCAATGTCCCAACCGCGCTGCATCTGTAATGCACTTGTCAATTTCATGCCCCACCCCAGGTGGGGATTTGACATTGCTTCTTGTCCCCACCCCTGGGGCAATTGACAGTTGTCCAATTCACTGACCGATTTTCGGTAGTTGCATTTCTAAACAATAAAATCGCGGCACTTGCTATAATTTTACTAGTTACAGGGCAGGTTTATTACTAGTCGCATGCATGAAATATGCGCTTAGTCATCCTTGAGGTGTTGTCAAATCCCCTTACTATGGGGGTGGGGACATAGTGGGGATTTGACAGCCGATTTTGCCCCAGTAGTGGGGAATTTGACACCACGATTTGTCAAACCCCCTGTATTCCCCCACCTCCCCCGGGGGTGGGGCATGAAATTGACAAGTGCATAATCACGTGCCTAGCAACTTCATGCCTTTTATGGAAAAAGTATGCCTAGTGGACAACATACCAGTTATTTTCATAAGCAGTAGTATAGGTTGTTTACACTAGCAAATCTATTACGTGTCCGTTCATCAGTTACAGGATTCGATTGTGGGTTTGACTTTTCCAGGCAGTGAAATGCTGGAGATTTAGGTAAGTATGCTGGAGATTTGATTAAAATGCGCATTAGGCGTGTGACTTGGTAGGTCTGCTAGCATTATGCGCGACTAGTCTAGCTGCGGTGAATGTCCGGTTAATTGTGTCTCGTGTCCAACCGGGCCCGCGCTAATGCTTGACATACCGCTTAATGATGGCGACAAGCTACGAGACAAATTGGGAAATGGTTAAACAGGAGCTTACTTGTTCAATTTGTCAAGATCTTCTGAACAATCCCAAGATACTTCCATGTCTTCATTCCTTTTGCACCGGCTGCCTTAAGGAATGGCTGGGCAGAGTGCCGTCATACTTGGAGGCATCAAAGCAAGAACTAGAATGTCCATTACAATGTTGCGGAGGAAAAATTACGTTATCCAGTCCACGAGCTATAGAAGAACTGCCATCACATTTTTCGGCTATCCGAATGTTAGAAATCATCCGGCTACAGGAGAGGGCGAGAAGTGACACGCCCAATTGTCAAAGTTGTGAGGAAGACTCAGCAGCGTCATCTTGCAGTGAGTGCGCAATTTTCTTGTGTAAATTTTGCGAGAAGGCTCACCGAAAGGTAAAAGCAACGAAGAACCACAGCATTTCTTCTCTGGAAGACATGAGAAAAAATGGTAACCAAATCCCACCAGTTTTAACTGAGAAGGATGAGATGTGCCCCACCCATCCTACAGAACCACTGGAGTTATATTGCAGGTGCAAAAATGTATTAATCTGTGGGTCCTGCATCAAGAAACACAAGGACCATGACTATGATGTGATCTCTGATGTTGTAGACAGTGAAAAGGAGATACTGAAGGAAACTCTTCCTGATATCCAGCAACTAATAGATGAAGTAGAAGGAGCTGTCAATGGTGTGAAGAGCAAAAGGCAAGTTGTAGAGAACAGGAAGAAAGATAACTTGCACAAATTAGATGGCACATTCGAAGCTCTCCATGCTGCCCTAGATGAACGAAAAAGACAGTTACAACAACACATCGCACAAGATGCGGATGGGAAGGATAAAGGCTTAGCATTACAGGAAGTTGAACTGTGTTCCTTATTAAGCCAATTGAAGAGCTGCTGGAGTTTCATCGGTGACAAACTACAACGAGGTGTTAGCAAAGATGTATTGTCCATGAAGAAATCAATGCTGCAACGAAGAGATACACTGAAAGAAGTTAAATGCAAGGCAGAACTAAATCCAATAAACCAGGAGCAATTCCCAATTACACTCAGAATAAACAACCTGATAAGTCGATTTTCCTCTTTAGGATTATTTTGTGACCCAGGAAAATGTGTTATCAATCATATAAAGAATATAGTACCTATTAACAAGAAAACTTCTGTAAGAGTTTTGTTGAAAGACACCTCTGGTAAGGACATTAATAATGCTGAAGAAATAGATGTACAGATAATAGTCCAGTATGCTGACGCATCAACTGATGTAGCTTCTGTCAGAGCTGTTAATGCCAGCGCCTGTGAAGGTTCCTATGTTTGCAAAGGTGGCGAAAGTCATGCTGTTTTTGTGTTTGTGGGAGGATATCAGATTCCTGGAAGCCCACTCAAGTAGGTTCATACAGTAGATACAATAATTAGAAACTTACATATGTTACTGCTCAAATGCAACGTAATCTTGCAAGAGTGGGAGCGATTAAAATCTCACTAACTAAAGGGTGTAGCACCCATTTTACTCGCAAGTATTCATCTCATTTTGTCAGGGATAAATACTAGTGAGCGAAATGAGTGCTACACCCTTTAATTGGCTAGTTTTTGAATCATTTGCATTTTCGTGAGACGACATTGCATTTGAATGGTACCATAGCTTTGTAATTAACTGTCTTATTGGTGTCACCGGCACACTTGTAATTGCTAGAACTGTAGTTGGCCTATTCGACTTGATTAGTTGTTTGACGGACAGAAGATATTGGGTTGGTATATCAGTATATAAGTAATATATATAAACATAAATCAGGAGTTAAATACACTACACAGGTATCGTCTGTAATTATAAAGCTGGCATTTTAGTTTGACTTTTTTTTGACTAATGCAAAAATTTATTATAATTTTACAATCATGAAAAGGTGGGTCAGTTGGGCCCAGAAAACAGATGACATGGCCTTATGTATGTAAACATTGAACTATAGTGTAATAATATTTTTAAAAGCACTGAAGTAGGGTTCTAGCAATTAAGTAGAATTCAGGAACAGGAACGACCCATGGAAAATGTCTGATAGAAGTCATTATGCAATATTCAGCACAATGTTTCTTTGTAGCATTGTTTGGATCCTTTTGCTAAAACAATCGAACCTGCATTAAAATACTCTAATAGAGCAATCACCTGCTTGAACACTAATAGAGCGGTCAAGGATATTTCAATAACTATCCCACCAGGGACCCACATTGATGGCCTGTGAATTGAAGGACTATAGCTGTCATAGATTAGGTATATAGACTAGCCAGTCTGGCATAGCTGATCCACACGCGGAGCACAAGGGTCTGGTGACAGTTGCATTAGGCACTTGTGCAAATAGAATGCAATTAATTTCAAAATTTGCACGTGAAAACACTAACAATTTTCGGTTACAGAACTATGGTGACACTTGAATGGCAACAAACTCCTACATTTATGCTGGACGTTCATTTGGTATAACAAACTCACCAGAGAGGAGGCTGCTATATGCTGTTCCCTGTCAAAATATTTCAATTGTATGGCATGCACGAATTAATTCGAGGCTGGCTATAGAAGAAGTCACATCATAGAATGTCGTTAATTGATCTTAGAGTGATTTGATTGGACGTACCAGTTTTTCATAAGGCTGGCACAGGTGTGTAATGTGGCTGTCACCAGATCATCTCGCTCCGCGCGTGGGTCAGTATAGACTAGCTAAGTTATTAACATGGAAAGTTAGCTCCTCCCTTGAAACCATAAAATTTAAACCATTATAGCATAAATAGGTTTACAAAGGATTCTATTTAACTGACAGTGCCAGTGCCCCTGCAACCTCAGGAAAAAGCACATGATGGGTATGTGGTAGCTACAATATGTGTATGTACATGGCTCCAATGAGGAGACTAATTCCTCTTGGAGCCACTTCAGTTTGACAAGCATACCAGTGCTGCATCCATACTCCCATCAAATTACTTCTTGTCTGGAAGTAGTAGGTACAGTTTTCGAAGCCTATAATAGGCAGTCATTTAACTAGAATACTTTGTGAATCTCAATTTTCGTTTTCATTAATGTTTAATAGTTTAAAATAATGTTTATGGTTTCAAAGGAGTATAGCTAACTTTCAGTATTGATGACTTAGCTCTCTATGTACCTAATCTATGACAGCTATAGTCCATCAATTCACAGGCCATCAGTGTGGGTCCCTGGTGGGATAGTTTAACAAAATATTCTTGACTGCCCTATTAAAGTATTTTAATGCAAGTGTCTGCTCTATTAGAGTGTTTCGATCATTTTAGCCAAAGGATCCTAACAATGTTGCAAAGAAACATTTTGCTGTAAAAAACCTATCCAACCTGTGTATTACATGATGGCCTTTATCAGGCATTTTCTGTGGGTCGTTCCCATTCCTGCTTTCTGTTGCTGTCTCATTACCGTTTTCCTTGAATTCTACTTCACAAAGCAGTGAAACAAGAAATATGAATAATGGTAACAATTACAACATAGCTTGTGGGAAATGGCATGTTACCACCACCTGTTCTGTCCAATCCACATATTAATTATATAGCTATGTTGTAATAGATACCATCATTCATATTTCTTGTTTCATTACTTTTTATCACTGAAACCCTGCTTCATTTTAAATTAAATGCTCAAGTTTGTTAACTTTGTTTGTTATAGCATAGTTATGATAATTATACACATGTGGCTATGACTGCTTTATTAGAGTATCTTGATCTTCCTGCTTATCTGCAGTGAGCTACACATGGTTCTTGTTTTTTTCTACAGCAAAACTGTAGTTGCACTGTAAAAAAATTAGTATGAATTTCACTACTAATTTCTGCCACAATACTCACTATTTTTGTGTAGTGACACTCTCTACTTTAATTTGTAGTGACCCTCACTACGTGGTAGTGATGATCACTACTTTAATTTGTAGTGACCCTCACTACATGGTAGTGATGGTCACTACAAAATTGTGACCTTCTCAGCAAAACCCGACTTGTTCGCACAATTAAAAAAAAATTTTTTATTCACTCAGCAATATCAGCAGTGTCCACAGAATGGACCACCAAAGTGTCAGCCTTCTGTGGTGTGTAGTTTTGGAATTATAGCGCTAGACAGTAGGAAGAGCAAGGTAATCGATTTGTACAGCAACTACTGTATACTGAAAATAAACTACAGGCGTTTACATTCGCAGCCATAACTTCCATTTGGATTAGTCTACAATGTTGCAATTTGGCTTAAAACGTTCACCATGGATCAGCACATCTATAGTGTTAGCCCTGTAGATACTTGCACATATGGATATGAAGGCGGTTTGGTAGAAGAAACGATGACAATATTGTTTACGTTTACTGCATCGTAAACAAACGCACATGACATGCACACAGTTGGAGCTAGAGAAATGAAACAAAGATTTTCAAACTCTCCATGAACAGGCGAATAGGATGGTATATAGTTTTAATCAATTTGAGTCTTCCTTCTTCGAGTACTGGCCCGATAAAAACTTGCGTAGTTTTTTTTATAGTAGCATGCATAATTTTACGAAATATTTTTAAATTTCTATTTTCTCAATACGCATTCTTGTGCGAACAAGTAGGGTTTTTGCTGAGACGGTCGCAATTAGTAGTGAACATCATATAAAAATAATGAGTATTGTAGCAGACATTAATGGTGACCTTCACTATGTTTAGTGGTGACCTTCACTATAGTTTGTTTTTACTGTACATGATTGCAACAGGCTTCTACTCCCTAACTTAAGTACTTCAAATAGCTTTGTGGCATCCATTCCCCTAAGGAAAGTCAAATTAATGCCATGGTATGGTTTCCTTGCGTGAAGAAGACAACCATGTACTAGAAGATAAAAAGAAAGACAAAGTGTAGAAAACAGACACTTGTCAGAACCAGAAAAGGCCCACAAGTGAGTTTGCTATTGTGGCAGCCGTGCTGTACTTTGTTTGGCCTCTAGCCTTGTTACTGTGGTCAGGCAGGCGGGCAGGCTGGTAGACCAAAAATAAAGTTTTGGCAATTATTTTTTGAATCAACAAATGTATCATTTAAAATGAAGTAGGGATCCAAGCGATAAAATCTAGTAAAACAAGAGATAGTAATGATGGTATTACAACATAGCCTAGTGGGAAATCCCTACATTGCATGTCATAACATTTGTTCAATGCCAAAGTAGCCATCATCCATATATCTGTTTCCATTGAGAAAATAATCTACAGGCACTTACAGGAACCATCATAACTTACTGATACAATGGCATATGGAGTTGAATCTTTGCTTATTGTATTCGCCATGAATTTGTGAATCCACCAAGGTATAGCTTTTGCCAAAGGTATTCTTCTGTAATCCGGAAGGAAGGCGAAGTAAGATCGTCACAAATCCTTTCGTCACTGCAATGTAAACAAACATCTGTAACTTAGAAACCCACCTGTGTATGAAGGATTTTTGAACTCCCTATGAATTGGGGAACATGATGATGCCCAGGATTTATCCACTGGAGTGTCAATTCACTGACCAGCAAGGTAATAAAAACTTGTGTAAATTTTTTCTGGAGCTTTCGTTTTTTTACCCATTGTTTTTAGATGCATTTTATTACAAAAGTACTATTGTGCATAGATCGACGATTTTCTAAAATTAGGTCACATCTGTTACAATCATGAATTGTGACCAGATTTTACAAAACCAATCCAAATCACACATCAGGTAAAATCAAGCTAACACCACCATTGCATAGCTACGCTATCATACTAATAGTTTTGACCCTCAGCATTACTTAAACTACTCAAGGCTGGTTTTAACAGATGTCTTTTCTGGGTGGTGTGGCTAGCTCGAATGGTGGTTTCTGGCTTTGTGAAGGGCCTGGCTTGGTAAGAATCAGTGGTTTGCTGGTGGATGGCCTGATATTGTTGGCCAAATATTTTTCTGACGATTTTGCTGCATATCAGCCACTAAGAAGCCAGCACAACCCTGTAATCTCATGCCTGGACTTCAATCATGGTCTGCCTCCATTTTAAAGTCTATCTCTTGCCCACCTTGCCACTCCCCACCCTTTGTCAGTACTCGTGATACTACTTCGCTTGTCCAACTGCTCAGGTTTTCTATCTTATTTGGCAGGAAACTGTACAAGCAGCTACAAGTACTGGAAGTGGTCTGATCAATGCATCTTTATTGTAAATTTCATATGCATGCTTGTTATCCTTGGAAAGTTATGCTGACTTAAAACTGTTAATCTCGAAACTTCCAATGTACAATTTGGAACGTTTTTCCAAAATCCAGTCACAATTTACCCTAACTTATATGCAATATTTTGGATTATGGTGATATGAATGATGGTAGCATTACACTACATAGCTATGTGAGAAATCCACACTTTGCATTAAACAAACATGTCAATGTAAGGATATTCCCACCTAGCCATGTAGTGTATGTAATGCTACCACATCAATTACACTATTGTACTTAATGGAAAAGGGTACATTTTAAAAATGTGGTTGCATATGATGTGATAATGGGAAGGGATCTGCAAAACCTGGCACAATGGCAAAAGCCTAAATTTACAGTATAAACTGTTGATAACAACATTTAGGTAAAATACTTGCGTATAAAAATCCTTAAAAGAAAGGATCTAACAGTAAAAACATGTATATCATCTTATTCCCCTACTCAAGAAGAATTTGAAAATTTTTCTTTTGTTGCAGACTTGCAGTAGACTAACAGATACAAGTAGTTATGGACATTTGTTTTAATTTATGTTGCATTGAAGTGATCATACATGACCAATCTTTCTCCATTGATTTTGTCTCTGTATGTGGTGAAGAAAGCAATTAAGGTGATACGAAGAAAAACTTACCCAGCAGTGAATTCCCTATTCATGGCAAACACGGAGGTGCTTTGTATATCATTGCGTTCGTAAGTTACAACCATTTTTATAAACTTCTGTATTCTATAATTTATTTTTCCTACTCTTCCTGTACAAATCAATCTTTCTGTTGTTGCTTTGTAGGGCTGCAACTCCAAAAGTTATTGGCATACGAGGCTGAAACTTTGCTTGATTTGGCTATGTAGATAACTATTCAATAATAAAAAATTCAAAAAATGTGCCATTGTGCCAGTTTTTGTAGATTCTGTTACATACTTATATGTTGCTCCTGTATACAGCTATGGATTTGTTACATAGTACATAGTTATTGCATGGTATGCATCATTTTAAACTACCTTAGTGTGGAAACGAGGTTGAGAGACTACACTAAACTTGAATCAAGCAATTGCCAACTGATTACTCAATATGGGGGAAAGCAGTTTCAGCATCCTCGTGATGTTGCCATAACAAATAATGATGAATTTGTCATTGTAGACAGTGACAATCGAGACATCATAGTTTTGGACAAGGATCTGAATCTCATCAAAATATTTGGTCAAGATCGACTGAACAATCCTGAAAGTGTAGCTGTAGGTAAAGATGTCATAGCAGTCAGTGAGTATAGTGATATGGTGGTGAAGAAGTTTTCTCTAATAGGTGAATACCTATCAGAGTTTGGTTCCTGTGGCAGTGAAGATGGTAAATTTTATAACCCTCAAGGGTTAGCTTTTAATAGTAACTATTTATTGTACGTAGTGGATCATGGTAACTGCAGAGTTCAAGTTTTTGATGTAAATGATGACTTTTTATTCAAATTTGGCTCTAAAGGATCTAGTCCAGGACAGCTTCAGTATCCACGTTGTATAGCCCTGGACACCAGTGACCAAGTGTATGTGACTGACCAGAGTGGTAGTGGAGGAATAGTTATGTTCAGTGAAGCTGGAAAGTTTATTACAAAAATAGACCGGCACAAACCATATGCCATTTGTCTTACTCCTGGTGAATATATATTAACCAATGATCATTCCGATAATTGTTTTATTGTGTTCGACCCTGCGCAGAAAGAGATTACTACATTTGGAATGCAAGGAAATGAAAAGGGACAATTTAATCATATCCATGGCATAGCAATCAACAGTGTTGGTACTATCTTGATTTCAGAGGGGAGCAATCGGCGTCTTCAAGTTATTCACGTTTGACATACAACACAGTTTAGTACTTTTTGTATACAAATACACACATAAATGCTGTTCCTTTATTTATTTGCTACTTTGTGCCTATTTTAATGTTAATGTTTTATTACATGACAACTTTTTCAGAATTTATACATCACAGTCTTCTCTACTGTCTTACATCATAAGGAGTCTTGTACTTTTGGAAATCATGAATGCGAGACTAATTGAGTAAACATTTGTCTGACTATAATGCGTATAATATTATTCTGTGTGTTATATTATGATGTGGTCGGGAAGAAAATTACACATCCATGGAATTTAATGAAATACCTAGTGGATCCATATGGTGAACATTCATTTGGGTACAGTGTGAAATCATACTGATGGTGAGCAAGGATAGTTTACGGACAAGTATGCATGTCTATAATATACACTACATTGCTGCTTATGAAAAGGGTACAGCCTTCAAAAATCCTGGTTGAAAAAAGTTGTGAAATCAAAGGTGGTGGCCATGAAATGGCTGCAGTGATGTTGATGATAATCTATATAATTTACTGTCCAAACAGTGTTGTCTATAAGAAGACATAGAAATAAAATTGGCAACTATTAAAACTGTGTTTCAATCTACTAGCGTTTCGTTTGATGTGTGGAGGTCTCTTATTTGCGAAGAAACCTGGTATCAGGTGCCTTACTGGTAAGACACCCCACAATGTGGCCTACAGAGTAATGCAATTAGCCTTTTGTGGACAATTAGTATTTCGCACATCAGTAAACACCAAGCGATTGCGAGCAGATTATTACAAAGAAATTACACTCAGGTACGCTGTTATCGTGGGTAGCTCTGTGGATTTATACCGAGACCATCGTGGTACAAGCCATTAATTCAGTTTGTGGCCTTCGCCATATTAAAGCACGCTCTGTAGACCAAGACAGCCATGTTGGCACTGGCTATTCCCATTTGCTGCCATTCACACGTATTTATAATGCCTCAAACATACTTTTTATCGACTTTACAAACCTTCAGTTATTCGCGCTTCATGCCGGCTTGCGCAACCTCACCTCTTGCTCGCTGAAATACCCTAGGTGTTTACAATGGGAACTCTCTATACTAACTCACTGCTTCTACGCCATTGTCTAAAACACTTAGACAATCACAATAGGCGTCTTCGAAGGATTTAAAAAACATCGGTAGGGTCCGCAATCCGAAAAATCAGAGTCAACTTCTACAAATTAATCCCCCTACCATTGTGGGATGTTCATTGTAGTATCCCATTGCTTGATCCACCATGAAACCGGAGGCACGATTGTTGTCTTCACAGAAATATTGTTTTCAGTATTTCGCAAGATGTAAAATTTATTTTTAAAATTTCGTGCTCCACACATAGGACCGGATGAAACTTGCTACTTAGCCAAATGGTATCCAGAGTTGTTGTAGTTGAAAAGTACTCATAGAAATAAGTAAATGACTAGCTGGGTGCCCGGCACAGGGTTGCTTTCTTTGAAAAAACAGACAAAGAGATACGACGTTTCGAATTCAAACTGCCCTACCACCCAGGGCAAGAGAAACCAACTCTTCCTCATAGTGTTTCGATACGGTTGGGTGCATAGTCTGTCTATGCTGTTAGTTTGGAAAAGATCTGAGACTTCTCACCATCTGGGTGACGAACGTCAAAATTTTCTGCAGCATCAAAGAATTGTGTCGCGCTTTCTAGCCATTTCCAGCGCCTCTGCAGCCACAACAATCATCAATTATAAACTAAAACTATGGCAAAAGATGTCCCTGAACGTTTGGTAACAGCGGTTGTCAATTATTATTTCATCTATGGCTTCCACGCCTCGTTCTAAGCTATGCATCAAGGGAGGCAGCAAAATCGTCCAAATGTGACTTCACCTCTCACGCTCCACAGCGGCTTCAAATCTTCACTAGATCACCCTACATCACCATTATGATGCAAAACATCCAAAAACAAACCGAAAAAAGCACATAATCTGTCATTTTTGATTCGAGCTGGGTGGAGCTCCTGGTGAGCTGCTGGTATACTGCATCATATGAAATCACAGAAACACCAACTACCACTACTACCAAACGTTTTGATCCATCATTTATCATCATTCTAAACAAAATTAAGTGACCAGTGTGGCATCAGAAGTACTGGAAAGCACTTTGGTACCATTGAGAGAATCACTTGAAATGACGCACGAAAATTTTGACGTTCTTCACCCAGATGGTGAGAAGTCTCAGATCCTATCCAGACTAACAGCATAGACAGACTATGCATCCAACCTTATCACATCACTATGAGGAAGAGTTGGCTTTTCTTGTCTTGGCTGGTAGGGCAGTTTGAATTCGAAAATTTGTGTTTCGTTTTCTGCTTTTTGAGAGAAAGCGACCCTATGCCGGGAACCCAGTGAATCATTTGCTTATTACTGTGCGTACTTTTTAACTACATTAACTCTAGATAATATCTAGCTAAGCAGCAAGTTCTATCCTGTTCTTTGTGTGGAGCACGAAATTTTAAAAATAATATTTGCATCTCACGAAATACTAAAATCGATATTTCTGTGAAGACAACAATCGTGCCTCCGGTTTCATGGTGAATCTTGCAATGGGATACCACAATGAACATCCCACAATGGTAGGGGATCGATTTGTAAAAGTTGATTTTTCGGATTGCGGGCCCTAACATCGGTGACGTCAATAATTACCTCGGCTGCGCCTCGGTAATTATTGACGTCACCCAGGTTTTTAAATCCTCGAAGACACCTATTGCGAGTGTCTAACTATTACTAAAGCTAGACAAAATAACACTTACTAGCTTAACCTTAGCACAAAATTGACCTTAAAGCTATATATACAAGTATAAGAAAAAAATTGGAATTTTAAATTTTAGGGACAGTGTATAATGCTGCAATAAAAAGTACTGAAACAAGCTGGATCGGAGTAGTACGTAATGTCCAAATACTATAAAACAATAAGAAGTGAATATCCCTACTGTGCTGTTTCTTATACTTGTTTGTGAAGTTTTTTTTTGCAAGCTCATGACCACACTGTTAAAAATAAGGAGTAACTGTTACTCCCCTAGGGGAGTTCCCAGTGTAGGGAGGATTTAACACCCCTATATTTTTGTGGAGAGTAACTAACACCCTGCAAAGGAGTAACAGGAACCCTTTGAAAAATCTATTGTAGGGAGTTTTAGTTACTCTAGGAGAGTTCACATAAGCATGCAAGGTGTTTCCTTTACTCCATGAAATTCTACAAATGACTCCGTATAAAATCTCAAATGATGTTAAAGACATACAGCAAAACTGTAACAAAATGTTTACAATATCCAGCTTTATAATATTGGAAAGTCACTCAAGAGATCAGTAGCAAGACTTCATTTCATCATCAGCAAACGACACTTCACTGGAGTTACTGCCTGTCACATGACATGTTATCAGCTGTAGTAAATAGTAGTATAGTAAAGAAATATTCAACAATCACATACTTGTTACCTGTATGGCTGAAGGTACATCATACGCAGTTGCCAACCAAGTTGTAAAAACAATTCTGCCAGACCAGCAGCATTGGTAGTGTAAACTAAAATAACCACGGTTGCTATCATGCAAACAGCACATTTTTGCTACCTGGAGTTCATCATTCATTTTTGTTTGTCTACTTGTTCACTGATTTCCTGTGGCACCTGTAATATATGTTTACAAGTTGATGCACAGTCACTGTATGTTAGCACACTTACTGGATGTTGTTTAAATTCTATGTTCTCAGTGACATTGAGACATCCGTGCTTATGTGCTTACGTAACTATAAACATTATCTCCTTACAGGTCTTGGAAAGTTGATGAAGTCGAAGACACACAATGTACATTGTATCATAAAGATTCTTGTTAACTGCAGACGATATATCTTACTAGTTAATTCCAGTGAATCTGCATGTAATTATGTAAAGACACTGACAATGATACAGGCTACTGACCTTACCAGCAATATCATTGTGTCCGGCTGCTAACGTCAACTGAAAGCAGACGGACATGATATGTACGCCATGTTTAAGCTAGGTGGCTTTCCTCTCCTCCTTCAAGTCTTCAACTTCTTACACACTGAATACTAGTAGCTAGCGGTGAGTGGGCTGAATACTGTACGTACTAGCCAGTGATACGGCTGAGTCCACCGAATTTTATTCTTTTTCCCTGAGTCTTGAACTATTTCTGCTGTGTCACGATAAGGCGCCTAAACCCTCACGAGCAGTGGTGACTTTCGTTGGAACCAGTTTAATAAACCCGGCGTGTCACACGAGACCACTAAGATATGAGCTCAAACGTGCCTGCAGAAAGAATGAACGAGATAGTGAACGTCCAGTAATTATTCACGAACAAGTAAACACTTTAGTATCACCTTTTAAGCACTACAATTCCTCAGAGAAACAAACCGCTTTCAACTACTCAACAGGGTTCTGTTGTTAAAGAAGCCGTTTCTATGGTAATACTCTTCACTCTAAATAATGCGCTTGTAATATAAATGGTATTTAATAATTATACATACGTATTTCAAAATATTCTTGACTCTTGAGTAACAATTCGTCCTCCTGCTTTCGTACTGTCTGTTTCCTTCACTATGTCTTGGTTAGTCTGTAAATGGCTGCCATTGAAAAGGAAACCTAAATAATTACTTTCCTTTTTACATTGAGTGGCTAGAATTGAACTGGCTAGTTAATGGAGAAAATATCATAGTGAGACAGCTATACTAGTGGCTCTTCATTCAGTTCAGCTATGTGCATGGCCTCAGTAGCTAGCTATATATATATATACTGGCTCACTGAGTTCACCTTAGTTACTAGCTAGCTGGTAATGGGAACTCTTCAGTTTGGTGCTTTCACTTACTTGGAGTTCTCTTTACCCTTAGTGAGTTACTGTTACTCTCCTAGTAATCCGAACTCCCCTTTTAGAGTAAAATATTTTACTCCCATAGTTACTGCTACTCCCCTGTTTTAACAGTGCACTAAATATCTGCTGAGTTACTCACAGCACTAATTTATACTAGATTATGACTAATACAATAACAACTGATCAGTGGGCGTGGCTCTACATAAGCCTGCAGACAATAATGGACGTGGATTCGTGCATATCTACATGGGCGTGGCTACCATATGTCTACAGACAGTAATTTACGTAAGTGGGCGTGGATTCGTGCATACCTACACACTGATGAATGGACGTGGCTACCATGTCTACAGACTGTAATTTACGTAAGTGGGCGTGGCTCACGAAAGAAGCAGAGCTACGCTATGACGTGTGGTAACACGTCCACATTTAATTTAGCACGTGGGATCAGACTCGAATAATCTGTAAAGCAGGACCTGGATGACCTGACTCGGTTTAACATTGTTACTAAATAAACTATACTTATTGACTTACACATTGCTATATAGTTCGCCGTGAGTTGCTCTCTCTGATCGATATCAACACGTATGCGTGTGTTTTGATTGGTACAACGGTTGCCAGTAAAGGCTCCTTATTTCTCGGTCAGCCTGCTTATTAGGAACAGTGAAAAACTGTCCATCACGACAAACTGGACAAACTTCGGTAGCTTTCTTAACGTTATCCAGACAAGATTTACAGAGGCTGTGCACACATTGTATAGTTATAACCACGGAGTGACACAAGTACTTAATACATGTACACATGTAGCTAGAGTAATGTGTGCAGCTTTAATGGTGTGTATTGAATTATTTGTGGATGATATTTGTATACTCTCCCCAGTATGTTTTTAGACTGAAATTGAACCTAGCAGATTTCCTCAAAACTCTATAACTCATTACTGACATATAGGTGACAGGGTCAATGTGAAATTTGAAGTATGCAATGCAAGGATGCCATTCTGGAATTCTTGAGGGATGCTGCCAGAATTTTTTTAGATTTTAGATATCCTCACCCTGAGATAAGATTTTTATAGACTATCTTCACTATACATGTGCTGCTACAGGCAGTGGCCCATTGATTATCCAATTTTTCCATTACCTGTAGAGGTGACTGTTCTATTAGAGTATTTTGTCTAAAGTGTGTGTTCTATTAGAACAATTGAACAGGGCTGTGTATATTAATGAATGGGCTTCTATTATCCGAAATTTTCGATTATCTGAACACACTCAGGGCCCAACAAGTTCGGATAATAGAAGGAGCACTCTATTAATGTTTAAGAGATACTGACATTTAGTGCTGATCATTATGAAGCATGCAGTAATAATACACTTAGGGTGGTTGACTGTTCTATTAGAATATCTCAGTATGTAAAATCAATTCCCTGAATACATTACTTGACAAATTTCTGAAAACTTAGAACACACCATTGGATAGAATAACTTACGTGAATGCTGTTGGTTTTATTTCCTTGAATTGGAGCCCAAGCAGGCAAACAAACACAAAAAGAATTCATATAGCATCATGCTGAACTGGGAACTTCCATCAATCAATGTATAGAAAATTTTATATTGGTGAAGCAATTGTAAATGATATCAGATTATAGAGGTGTTCTGAATTGTAGAGGTGCCATGTTGGATTAGAGAGTGATTTTGATGCTCCAAACCTATAATGTTAAGTACAAATTTCAAAAGGGTTTACCCCCAGACTATATAGCCCAGAGGGTAGGTACAGTGTGGACTGGACTACTGGCACAGGATGGCAAACACGCTTCACTTTTAATGCATTCCTTGTCAGAATGTATATTAAATTTTGTGCATGTTGACTGTTGCATTAAGTTAGTTGGCTTAGTGTCATATTTTTCCATAGTCATGACAGAGCAGAGAAAATCATCAAAATTGCATGAACATTCCTTAGAACCTATTAGTTAAGGGGCCCTCTTGAATATAGCCATTATTAAAATTTATTAGCAATGCAGCCATTTCTTGTCCACCACCTTCAATTTCACAACTCTTTTCAATTGCATCTTTTTTAGCATAACTGCTTTGTTTTTGTTTCAGATTTTGTATCTTTTTGTATATACCCTACATGGCCAGCCATAGGCAATGTGTTGCAGGTCTAGATGACCTAGCTTAATTGTTTCATTACTTTGTGATCCCTAGGTAAAAATTGTAATTTTTCCTTATACTTGTATTACATTATAGTACACATGTATATGTGTCAAAACAATACAATTATATCATCTGTCTTATTGTCTGTAGATAAGAAGAAATGAGAGTAAAAACAAACTCCAAAGCCACTATCTGCATGTCAGTTAATTCATTTCAACAACCTGTCAACAGTACAGCAGCTACTAGAGGTGTACCGGTACCAAATCAATATCGGTATCTGTGAAAAGTTGACATAAGTACTATACTTGGTAGCACAATGGTTAACGCATGAGTCTCAAGTTGCCAAAGTTGTCATGATGGCCAGGGTTCAATTCCTGATTTGGTTTCTTTTTCTTTTTTACACACCTTTTTCATAATTTTTCTTTCTTTACAAAGCTTGTAGTGACCACCTTTTAAGCTTTCTGCCACACTTTTTAAATGTTTGTTGTAGTGTCCATACTGAAAACCTTTTATGTTCAGGTATAGAAAACCTCCCTTGTTTCACTACTTTTTGCGATCTATATTCAAATGTAAAATTTTAAAATTTTCCTTAAATTTGTTTAATGCACTTGTTGTGTTTACATTTTTGTAGTAACATGATTCATTAGCATTGCATACCGCATCAAAGGAAACAATTTACTCACACTAGTAAATGTGTGCCCCAAATATCAATGACTGAAATGTATATAGTCACCATTTTATCACTCATTATACAGCATTACAAATGAAGAATACTTTATGAGAAGTGCCCCTGCAATCAATGTAGTCATTATGGGAATTACTTTTGAACATGTGCCCCGACTATCAATTGTGAAGTAGCCATTTCACTTCAGTTACAACTATGTTCCACTTGTTAGAACATTACAAATGAAGAACAGTACCTGCAATCAATCCAGTCACACTACGGAAAATAAAGCACCATAGCCATGCCATGCGTTACCACCAATCAACACTTAGGTGGTAGTGGAAAAAGAAATGGTACACAAAGGAGTACAACAGCTTCAGCTTCCCCACTCATGTAACTTTAATAATATTTTGTAGTATGTAAGTGATTATAATTAATTGTAAGTAAGTAAGTGAATAAGGCAGCTGTCCTTTAGATCTTATAATTTTCCCCTTAATGTGTCTGTACATGTGTTAACATGTATGTTGCGATGTTACATCTGTACATGGTAGGTCCATGTTGTGTGTATCGTAACTGGCGAAAAGGCATGTCTTGGGCTGAAGTGATGTCAAACAGCAGGCCTTAATTTAATTTTTAAGGTGCTGAGGATAAATGTCCTTACATATTCACAAATGTACAGACATAGCGTCAAATTGTACAGACATGAGCTAGAGGAGCACTTTGTATAGACTGCTGGAATTGGAATAGGGAGTTTTCATTGAAAGTTTTGAGGTTAAACACAACCACATAGCTGCAACATATGGTCATAACAGCTGCTGGTGATAGCAGTACACAAGGGGAGGTGGCATTGGTAAATCCTTGGGTTGGGAAAATGTAGTATCTCCTAGCAACCAAGTGACATGCAGTTATTGTTAGCACTACAAACATGCACACATCAGCTTTTATGGTACCACTATTGGTTTTGCAAGGACATGGGTGTCCGCCCAAAACCAATTATGTGCAGACATTGTGCTATTTGCGCGGATTTTGTCCATTGACCGCACGTTAATTTTGTCCATTGACCGCACGTTAATTTAAGGCCTGAACAGTGAAGAATTCAAGCCCGTAACCTTATTCATAGTCTAAGGAAAAGTTAGAAGTTTTATAATCGAGTATATAGGGATCATAGAAATAAAAGGCAATGGGCCATTTACACCTGCAGCTATACTAGTGCACATTTAATTCCTACTTCAGTCACATAGCTACACATGACCAATAGTACGGTTGAGGGTGTTGATGACATCACTTGTGTCATTGCTATGATCCCATACTCAAAAATATAAAATTTCTTTGTTTACTGTTTTTATAATGATGCTAAAAGCATTATTTTACCAGTTACAAATAATTTAGTAACGGTTACAAGTCAATATCCTGGTATTGCCTTCCATTGCTTTTACTAGTGTCCTGTCAAATAACAAGGAAGGAAGCCTAAGGTCTGAGATGTGTATATGCTTGATTAATTGTTAATTCATACTACTAATGACCCAAATCACTTTAATTTGTTGCTAAGCAATGGTACAATTTTTACAACCTACATTAGTGGCCAAGTGTAAACATTCCAAGGGAAATTCCCTTTGTGTAAGAGAATTCATAAAGTTGGTCCATAAGAAGGACTCTTTATGGCAGTGCTCCTGATAATGGTCACACAACTTCCAGACAAATTTACCATTGTCTGACCATACTTCCATTTGGCAGGACATACTGTCCTATCAAAGGAGACCAAGCCCAGGTAACAGCTGTCACTTAGCTGCTATATAAAATAAAACATTCAGGCCACCCAAATGAGTGACCACACAATGTACCTAGCAACACAAAAATCTATCCAACACAACAAAGGTACTGCCTACTGCCAACATTTTGTAAGAATTCTTATCAGAAGCACTGTATACTTATGCCTACAGCACTCAAGCCAACCTTGACAATACATTGGAAATTCCTAATGAGCATTATATTAAACAAGACATTTTGTGTCAATAAGTAGTTCATATTTGTGGGCAAGTGCAAGGCAGGGTACTATAATCCCTGCTCTTGTCATGTTACTACTTAGTACACTTGCAAAATCCCTTTACTATAAAATGAATAAAAAATATTGCAATGTTTATTACTAAAATTAAGCTTGCATACTGAATGCATACACAGAAAAGTAGCACCTATATATATACGCTTACAGTTTACTAACTTGAATGAAGATGCATTCGTCCTTGATATACTGACAAGTGGAGGTATTCTTAAATAGATCTTCGTTAGAGATAAATAGAGGAACTCCATGCCCGTATGCAGCTTTCATTCCTTCAATAACTCTACCAGCAGTTTCATCTGGGGTGTCATCATCATATGTGACGGGACATGAATGATGGTTGCTGTCACTGATTTGGTTCAGTAATCCTATCTCAAATGCTCCCCTCAGTGGCCAAGACAGTTCATCATCATATGGACCCTTCATGATAACCAGAAACACTGACATGTGAGTCCCCTTACCAGCATCGTGACCAGAAGCCAAAACATACAAACTCATTTTGTACCCATTATTGTGGCTATAGAAGCTGTCGCTGTACCATTTACTACTATTACCGCTCCTTTTGTACTTGTTGTATTGGGACATCTTCATTGTAACTGGACATACGAGTGTTGACGTGGTAATCAGATGTATGGAAGAATGTGCTGGAGCAATTATCTTATCAACTGATATGCTCTTACTGATCAGCTGATTCACCACCAATTCTAAATTATTGATCCTTTCTGACATCAATTCTTCAGTTTTGGCTAGTTTACTTTTGGTCAATTGTAAATGCTCCTCTGTGCTTTCTTCTTCATGTGCTTTTCTCTTATTACGCACAATCCCCACCTCGCAGCCTACATTGTGGTACTGACACTGGATCATCTCTAGGGGACACTCCTTTCTGTGGGCTTCCATGTCTTCACGAAGAATAGTCCCTACCTGACAATCGTTGGGACAAGGCAAGGGAAGTTTAGAACACTGCTCCTTGTGTTTGTTCTCGATAAATTGATGTTCACCTCTAATGTTGCAATACTGACATTCAATCTTGCGACGTGAACAATCTGCTTCAACATGACTAGTGAGTCCCTGTCTTTGTAACAACTTCCCACATTCGTTAGGGCAGTTTATATCCATATATTGGCAACCATTATCATTTAGAAGGTGATTGTTGATGTTATTTACTTCACCCTGCCACTCACAACCTCTCTCATTGTTAGTACACATCACGTAAAGGCTTCTTATTTCTCGGTCAGCCTGCTTATTAGGGACAGTGAAGAACTGTCCATCGCGACACAATGGACAAACTTCGGTAGTTTTCTTGACATTATCCAGACAAGACTTACAGAGGTTGTGCCCGCAACACACAGTCAATTGAGAATCTCGACAAGGAAGGTCGCATATTTTGCAAACAAAACGATCATGGGGAGCGGCAACAAATTTGTGGTCGTATCCACCAAGGCAATGTTGAGTAGTCTGCGTAACTAGATCTATTTCCATAACTTCAATAAATCAGTAGCTGTAAACCAGCCGCTGTAAACCAGCCGCTGTAAACCAGCCGCTGTAGGCTGTATACAGTATCGCTTTTTGCGAGTCGGTTGTCAGTCGTACAAAAATTCTGAATAGGACACGTGAAAAACAACCAATGATAGGCGGCCAGACAGTTTCAAATTCTTTCGAAGTATCTGATTTGCTGTTTTTCACGTGATATCGCCAGCGAAATAAATTGTACAATGTAATTGACAACCGTCTTGCAAAAAGCGATTCTACTCTAGATTGCAAGACAGTTGTCAGTTATAATTTATTTCGCTGGCGATACTACTCTAGATTGCAAGACGGTTGTCAGTTACAATTTATTTCGCTGGCGATATCACGTAAAAAACAGCCAATCAGATACTTCGAAAGAATTTGAAAATGTCTGGCCGCTTATCATTGGTTGCTTTTCACGTGAGTCCTATTCAGAATTTTTGTACGACTGACAACCGACTGGTAGTGGTAAAACCAGGAACGGAGAAATAGGAAACGGGAAACGAGAAATGAGTGGAAATGGAATTCCTTCGTTGCAGAACACTCTTCATTTGTAATTGAAGGGGTAGCAGAGCACAGATTTTGAACGAGCAATTGTTCCTTCCAGGCTTGCTACTGTCACTAGAACAGCCAACAATAGCACAGTTAACCATTGTATTCACAATACAAATGCTGTTAAAACAACAATCACTACCGCAACGTGGTTCAACAATATGGCGACCGTAGGTGTGCCCTTTACGGCATTATTCGTTACCATGGAAATGAAAACGCTCTATTGAAGGGATAGCAGAGCACAGATTTTCTCACAATTTTGGTGGCCGAAGTAGCAGTGACTGCTGTATTAGAGTGTTTTGCAATTCAATTGCTAAAAATGATGACTGTATTAACAGAATGGCAATTGAATAATATCTTTGATCAAATTTCTGATGGTGGTGGTATCAGTGGCTAGATTATAATTATAGTCAGCTAGCAAATGCACTACCACTATTATGACATTAATGCTTAAATCCAAGTTGGCATGTATACCACTGTATTATTTTAAAATTCTCAGAAGCTCGTAATGACGTTAAACCTGTATAATGCTCTGATCATTCTGTAATAGAGCAGTCACTTCAACTTAAGCCACTGATACCGCCAGGGTGATATGCATTATCCACCAACAGAAATTTAATTATTACTGTGTAAAAGAATTTACAAACACAGATAATCATACAGGGGGTGCGAAGGATATATATATGTAGAGTTCAAGTACTTGCATAAAATCATCAACATCATTAGTGATTGAGGTAGATCATTCCATAATTTTGTTGCTAAAGTCAAGAAAGAATGTAAATATTTTCAGTTCTAATTGGTGGACTGATAGCATAATGATGACAGTGACCGCAAGTACATGAGATTAAGGGAGTTAGAGTAACATGATGAGACTTCAACAAGACAGTGAATCAATTTAAAGAGCATAAGTAGTTTCTTCTTTTGTTCTAAAGTTGGCCAGGGTAGATGATCCAGCATGCTGCTGAATCGAGAAGTCATTCATAATGAAATAGGGTGCACTCCTCTGGACTTTATCTAACTGATAGATTTGATATTGTACAAAGACATTATACAATTTCCATTCTGTTAGTACAGTTGTATGCTTATCTTATGATTTTTTTTAGCAATTGAGTTGCAAACACTCTAATACAGCAGTCACTGCTACTTCGGCCATAAAAGTCGTGAGAAAATCTGTGCTCTGCTACCCCTTCAATTACAAATGAAGAGTGTTCTGCAACGAAGGAATTCCATTTCCACTCATTTCTCGTTTCCCGTTTCCTATTTCTCCTTTTACCATTACCCACAACCAACATGCAAAATACAATACAGCGGTTCTACTTTGCGAGACTAGACGTCACGTGATTACAGTCTATTTCCGGTTGGTTGACTAGAGAAACGAAATGTTAAAAGTCACGTGCTTGAAAGTAGCCAATGAGATCAGTAGCCTTCAGTTTAAACTAGCGCCGTCCGCCTGGCGTGAAATTTCATTGGTTATTCTATTCACGTGATATTTTTGCATTTGGCTTCCGTGGACAACCAACCTGAAATAGACTGTATAGTTTTAAAAACTTCAAAAAAAAAAATGATCACGTGAACGCGATTTTTGCAGGGCAACAGAAGTAATGATGGAAATGAGTGATTACGTACATAACATTATTGTTTGAAGCTACATATTGTTGATGAAAGTTTTCGTCCTGCAACGTTGTAATGAGTCAGACAGCGCTCAGGCGGAAAATCTCACGGAATTCTGAAGTGTGGCGACGTAAAGTACTTGATTGACACGCCAGGGACCTTCAAAACGAAAGTTTAAAGGTCTAAAGATATTTTAAAAGTATCTTCTACAGATGTACGGCTATATAACAGTTGCGATGTTGAGTGTGCTGGCAAAGGACAGAGTCTCTCAAAAAGGTTCAATGTATGATTTGTGTAAAAAGTCTTCAAACGACTTCCTGGAATTCTTGCTAGCATGGCTGGGTAAGGCCACTCCAATTGGAGATTATGTTTCAGGTCCACCACCTGCATCCTTTTTTGGAGAATGTGAAATTTCAGAAATAGCTACATGGGTAAAATGCCCGCATTAGCTTTTTGAAAAACCTGGATTTCAGAAACAAATATTGGGCTGCAACAAGTGTGCTAAATCTAACTATCTAAGGCCACATAAACTTAATTATTAGTTTCTCATCCCCGCCCGCATTGCCATTTTACTTAGGGTTTTTTGCACCACTGGTGGCTTAGTGCAGCCATCCAGCACCTTTTAAAAGTTGGTACCTTGCTAGAGCAGTGTAAGAAAACTGTGCTTTCTAAGTCGTTTTAGCTAGTTTATTCAGCTATCTAGTTAGTAAAAAATAAAATAAAAATCCACACTGGTATTGTGAGTGCAGGATGTGTCCCTGACTGGTTATGTATACATTGTGATATCATAGTACATATTCTGTTCACTACCTTATTGTACTTTGGGTGAAAAGATCAAAGTGAAAAGTGTACTTTTATTTCCATACTGTACACCTGGCTGCACACTTCAAAGCTGATAGGGTGCTGTATTTATTTCAACTGTGCTGTATTTGCCCAAGTGTGCTGTATCTTCCCTTTGATCCCTATACAGCACTGTTGAAACAGTAAACAAGTTGACCAAAACATGACCAATGCCAGACACATTATTGCATTCTTTTCACCAAACCACTGCAATGTTATGAAGCCATTCAACAATTATGACGTATCATAAACACATAGAACAATGCCATGACCTAAACACAAGTGGGCGAATTACCGTGAAAGCCGTCTTAGTGAATGCAGTTAGCAAATAGTATGGTTGTTGAAGGGTGATACTTGGAAAAAAATGGTATAAAGATAAATTTGGTATCAATAGATGCAGAATTTCTGGAGAACAACATATCCGAAATCCTCTAAAATCCCCTTTGAGGAAAAAAAAGTTATGGACGTTTGAAGTTTTATGCTAATATAGTGCAACAAGGCATTAACATCCAAAAATTTTAATTTCATGTTTCTGTTTATAACTTGAGATGTACACCACATATCTTAATTCTGTTTTTTGTACATGGTTATGTTAATGTATCTGTACTTATTTGTACACAGGTTACCATGACAACAACCACAATTATCTCACGATTTGTATATTAATTTATAGTTTTTAGTTTTTCATATCTATAGTTTTACGTATAATAGCTATAGTTTTGAGTTTGGTAATAATTATGTGGTACATAGATGAAAACTCTCATTAAGCCCAACAGGTCATATAGTAGGCCATTTAAAAAAGAATGTTTTAAAACTAAGCTACAGTCTTTTTTGTGATTTGCATAGGGTTTCATAAAAGAAATGTTTCTACTTCAAAGATATTTTGCATATGTTTTCTGGAAGAAAATGGACATTGCTAAAATCTGTAGAAGTGGTTTTTGTACATTTCTTTTTAGTATTTTGTTTAATGACATTGTGAACTCATGTTACAGGTTGAAACCACAATTTATGTATAAAAGTGTGATCTGACACTGTAAATGTATATCCATAGTAAAGCTGCAAATTACACAATACCATTGGGCAGTGCACCACATAAAGCATAATGAACAAAGTAGCGCTTATGAATACTTTAAGTTTACCCATGCAACATGTGCTGCAGCCTTAGGATTACCTAACCTAATTTCAAGGACTTAGACTTAATGACTTATAACTGATAAGGTGTAACAGAAAAGGGACCAAAGTAAGGAAAAAAATCCCTCCAACCCCAGTATCCAAACTGCAGGTCATGCACCCAATGTCTAGTTGAGGCCATACTCAGTCTTCCTCCAGGAGGGTGTCAGACTTTCAGTGCTGGTCACTGTAAAGTGTTAATAAACACAAGAGGCAAATGTTTTGCCATTAGGGTACAATGGACAAGGAATGATTCACTCTTAGATACAATGATCAAAACTATACAAGTACAATGCCTAGTGCATGTGAATAAAGAGCAGTACTTATAGTTATATAAATCCACCAGGTATAAAGGCCAGTTCTAGGAAACCAAATATCTGTTATTTCCATATCCTTTACCACTAGAACTGTGCTCTAGTTTACTGTGGCATTTGTGGTGGGTATTTTTTAGTCAAATAGTCAAACTATTCTGTAAGGCCTTAGTGATCTTCTGTTTCTCATCAGCATCCCACTTGTATTTTCTTTGCCACAAATATTTTCCCATTATTAAAGATGTAGCCAACTATTATTTGTCTGAATATCAAAAGACTGAGCATGTGAAGTTAAGTTTTTAAGATTACTGCACTTATATACCAGCTACCTTGTTCACTGTAGTATTGAAATCCTTAAGGATTGCGCAGTGAACCTTCTAACATTAATTTTATGTTAGTAAAATTCTGTAATCACAAAAGACAACTATACATAGCTACATCTGAAGTAGACCATGGTGTTGTGCTGCTTTCAGATCAGTTACTGTATGTATATAGCTAACTAACAGTGATACAGAGAGTTGGGGTATGATAATAAGCCTATACACAGTAAAAACAGTTGTGTCATTATAACAATTTTTATGTTATCTGAAATGCAAAATACCGTTTTTGAACCGTGTTTGCTTGGTTTTGCATCTGAAATAACATGAAATATGTTAGTATGACAAAGTCGTTTTTACTGTGTAGCTATATTATAGCAATATTGACCCACATGTCCATTTTCTGATGAAACAGAAACTCACCAAATAATGCATGACCTAATAATGCTACTCCAATATTTTAAATTATTTTTCTTTCAATAATTATTGATCTTTGTTGAAAATCAACAACAATAATTGAAACTTCACCTTGTGTATGCTAACTTGTTGTGATCAGCCTCACAAAGAAGCAATTAAGTAAGCTCTAAGGTAGCCATATATAGGCTGGCTGCTGGGGTCTCACTAAATATTATGGTGGAAAGCATGAAAGTATTGATGTTGAGGTTGAGGTATTTAAATTGCAGGTTCACTTGAAGGTTACATACTGGAATGAGCTCATAAATGCTTACTAAGCTGTGCTATGCTTTAATGCATTTGTAATAAGACATGTACACAGTTCAATCTAAATGCAAACTGTCATACTTATGGTGTACATGCGGCAGTTTCAAAAAAGTTAAATTATGTCATAACAGTGATCAATCATGGATTTACAGCTTGAGGGGAGAATATTGTACAAGGCTAAAAGATTATTGATAAAGAAATTGTTATTGAGAAAGCATGGTACTACTTATACCAAGAGTATATCTCTTGCTTATACGTAGCTATTTACATTGAAAACAATAATTATATGTGTATACAAACTGCAACAAAACAAACATGCAGCTGCACAGTTCTGAATTACCTAAAAGTGAATTTGTTTAGTTTACATAGAATTTTATGTACATAAGGTTAAGGTTAGAGTGTTTTAAAAGCTATTTTTTATAAACTCAATAAGTAATTCATGCTCCTATATAGTAATTTTTTCATTAAAAATCAAACGACTGTACAAAATATTCTGAAAAGAGATTTCTCAGAGGATTTTGGATATGTTGTTAATGACACCAAATTATCATGATATTACTTTGCTGGTTATCACCCTTCAACAGCCAGACCAATACATGTTTATCTTCTTCCAGAAACATATTATGTAAAATTTTTTTGAGGACATAAAATTAGAAATATTTTTATGAAACCTTAAGCAAATCACAAAAATGGCCGAAACTTAATTTTAAAGCATTTTTTAAAATGGGTTACTGACTGAATTTTTGGGCTTAATGAGAGTTTTCATCTATACCACAAAAATGATTATTACCAACTCAAAAGTAGCTTTTGTGTAAAAGCAGATATGGATAACAACTAAAAAACCATAAATTAATATATATATATACAAATCGCGAGATGATTATGGTTGTTGTCATGGTAACCAGTGTACAAATAAGTACAGATACATTAACATAACCATGTACAAAAAACAGAATTAAGATATGTGGTGTACATCTCAAGTTATAAACAGAAACATGAAATGAAACTTTTTGGAGGTTAATGCCTTGTTGCACTATATTAGCATAAAGCTTCAAACATCCATTACTTTTTTTTTCCCAAAGAGGATTTTAGAGGATTTTGGATATGTTGTTCTCCAGAAAATTCTGCATCTAATGATACCAATTTTATCTTTATACCATTTTTTTCTGGGCATGGTCATTTTTTAACCTTCAACAACTGCACTAAAAGGAACAGAGCGGCATTATCAACACTACAAAATGACTCCTGTCCATGTTGTAAAGCCAGGCGGAACACGATAAGTTAATTCGCTCCAGTTGCCTTAGTGGTATCGTTCCCAGCGCCACACCATGGCTTCTATAAATGCACTCGCACCCGCTAAACACGCCGGATAGCAAGCCTCTCTATAACAAAGTCATAGACTTACTCATGGGCATTAAGCCGGCCAGGCCTCAACCGCAGTTGGTCACTTAACCGTGACTGTCGCTCTCGGCAGCTCAAATCAATTAAAGCTACGTAGCTAGCTAGTTTCATCATGCTGGTGCTCTGACGCTGGTGCAGTATGAACGAGTATGAATAATGTTAATCACTGCACTGAATACACAAGGTCTCAAGCTTACGCAGATAGGCACTCATCTCCTGCTACTTGGCGTCACCCCCATTCTTCACTGCCACTACTTTAGTACAATAAACCAGTTAAAGCACCGCCACTGCTCGTGCAACATGGCAAAAAAATAGCACTCGGGCATGGTCTCGAACCTAATGCAGCACTCGGCTTCACCTCGTGCTGTATTAGTCTCACGCCCACGTCCTCGTGCTATTTTTTCCATATTGCGCTTGAGGCGGTGCTTTAACTAGTATTTATAGTGAGTATCAGGGTGGATCTAGGGGGGGGGGGGGGGCTTTGGGGGCTGAAGCCCCCCCTTCATATTTAGGCTTTACTTGATCAATATGCTGAGTACTATAATGAAATTTTGTCTTAGCATAATTATATGATCACTAGTAATACAAATACTCATAAAACCACCTTATAAACATCTTTCCAAGGTATAATATCAGTGGATTTATGCTAAAGTTTATGCAACAAGGACCCGGATCAGCATTGGAGGTGTACAAGATCGAGATACTCTAATAGAGCAGTCAGCTAACTACTCTAATAGGACATTCACTGGAAGCATGCAGTTGGTTCTGTTATGGAATTTTTCCAAATCTGCCTGCACCTATACATACAATGAAGTGAATTGGTCTGTTTAAAGGGCTTCATTCATCTACTTGTGTAGTTAATATGTATGGCAATACTTAATTCAAGGTACACAATTTACATTGAAAATGCTCTCAGATTTAATCTTGTATTGCTCAAATTTCAAAATTTTCCACTTTCAACATTATTATTCTAACATGTACCTATTCAGTGTTGTGCAATTGTGAGAGGGGTCCATCATGTACTTGGTTGTCTGTCCCTACCCAAACCTTTCATTAACAAAATGCTTCAGAGAGCCATACCTATAATCTAAAGGCAGTATATAAAATACCTACAGGCAGAAAATATTATGAATTTTATGTGGAAATGTTTCCAAATTGCAGTGTTTTAGCATCTATTTTTCAAAATTTTCCCTGGGGGGGCATGCCCCCAGACCCTCCTAGTTCCAGCATGCTAAGTGTGCTTCGAACACCTCTACCCAAGAGATTAGTACCTTGAATTAGCCCCCCCCTTTTATAGATCCTAGATCCGCCCCTGAGTATTATGCATGTGCATCTACTTGCAGTATGGTCTTGTATGCAGAGTAATCACACCAGCATTACACATACCTTGAGTGAAAAAACTGATGGCACTAGATGGTTATAAAGCTATGGAGTAAGTTTGAAGTTAGTCTCATCTATATTTGAATTGATTACACCTTGCTGTTTCTTGTGGTGTGTTTGTGTGTGTAGGCAGCATACCCAGTGGTCAGAGCCCTTGATGTGTCTCCTAGTAGTATAGTTTTGTATGTGTCTATATTTAACTGTGCTTATATAGGATGTTCTCTCTCATGTGTGTCACAACTTAACAGAATTAATCAGGCAGTTATATGGAGATACTAAGTGAACATATGAAGTTTACAAGAACTAACTGTTATTCCAGATCTCTCAGTTACGACTGAAACACTAATATTACAAAGATGTACAGCTGACTGTATGACTTGGTACTTTTGTGGAGCAGTCCCCTAAATATATTGAATTGTTGGAATGGCTTTGAGTAAAGTGTGTTATAATGACTGGTACGACATGAACAATATTGATGGTCTCAATTGAAATATACTATTGTGATTATAGTTACGAAACGCAACAAACAACATGCTGCACAAAAAAGAAAAAAAAAACATATTGCCAATGACTTTTCCAGATCAAGATCTCATGAAGTACACTGCACGTAAGAAACCTTATGAAACAGTACATAATGTGCAGAAAATTGATAAACTTCTGAGAAGTGCAGTTGTAAAGTATAATCTTCATCCATCATTAGGGCTTCTTTCTTGATTGTACACTTCTCCCCTATAACAAAACACACACAGTGGTCATCTTAGCACTGAGGCCCAATACACATACAGTTCATAAAGCTACGTACATTAAGCAACTAGAGTGGTAACATTTTTAAAAGTGTGGCAGGGAGGCAACATCAGCCAAAGCTGTTCTTCAGCTACGCCCTGTACACAACATACCTACAATCTTGTATTTTAATTAAGTGTATTTCTAGTTATTGTATTGTGTATTTGGTGTATGTTGTTTTCAGGACTCCACTGAAAATCAGCATAAGCTGAGTGGACTCCCTGCTTAAATATTACAATTACAATGTTGATCAGTTGGTGTCAGTGTTGCAAACTTACAGCCATGCTAGCAAGAGTGACCAGTTCTGAGTGATAGGTCTCCCGTTTGTACCAAAGCTTCATGAAAGTCGTTTCAAGACTTCTTACACAAATCAAACATTGAACCTTTGTGACAGGCTCCATTGCATTGCCAACACATTGATGGTGGCATCGCAACTGTTAGTCGTGCATCAGTAGAAGACGCTTCAAAATATCTTTAGGTCTGTAAACTTTTGTTTTTAAGGTCCCTGGCATGTCTATCAAGTACTTGTTTACATTGCCACACTTCAGATTTATTATTTATTTGTTCACAGATTTTCCATGTTATGGGAAAGAACTATTCCAATATACTGTGTAGAAGGAAATTTTGGCTAATTGATGATTCGCTACAAATTCGCCTAAGTTTTAACCCGCCAATTACTTGTATTGTCTGAGATTAGCATCTTTATAGCTATAGATTGAGCTTGAATTTGCCAAAGTTTATTTCGCCAAAGTTTCCCTCTATACAGTATCTAATAGGAGATTTTGCATATCCCTTGTTTTGCTGGCTCATAAAACCTTGTCCACACTGTTCGCCATTGTTATAAGTATCTTCAGATGTAGGCGACCTCTCTTATTTCACTACAATTATACTTTTTCCTTATTTAAGGGACATTGTTGGAAGTGTGCACATTATAGGTAATTCAGTAGATATAGAGAAAAGTATAGGTGTTGTGGTTAATTAGATCACATGAGCCATTATCACCATGTCTGAGCTAAGGAAGTAAAATATATAGTTCAAAAAGTTGACACCAACCATGTCAGACTCCTTGGCTCTAACAATATAGACAGTATAGAGGTAGCCAATGCATCTCGCACAAAACACTGTGGCAATCTATATAAACAATCATGCATTACAAAACATGTGCATGTGTGGTTTGCAGTTTTCCTAGAATAACAATTGCATGGGACTTTGCGTGGAGTTTAGGTTTCACTCCCAAAGTTGTGGCATCTCTATGAGCTTATTGTAATTTTGTATGGGAAATTTACTACAAGATTAGGTAATGAGTTATGGATCCCGTGTTGTTGACATGCACCAGCATTCTTTTTAGTTTTGCACTTGCATTTGATATCGAAAACACTATTCCTACGTATCTAATAGAACAGTCAAGACTTATCTAAAAGAACATACAGTTACTAATGGAATGTGTCTTTATAATAGGTAGGAGGATTAAGCAAAGCAAAGAATGATTCAAAACCCTCCATGGCAACTAAATCTTCAGTGAATAGAATTGGATGTGCATTCATCAGATCTTATCATCATCGTGCATGAGGTTCTAACACTGATATCCAAATTACATGATCATGATTAACATTTAGGGGCTCAATTAAAGCATTGAATTAAAAACAGTTGATATAGCTACTATACCACAGAAGATTGGTAACTAAGGTATCATCTGTTGTAGTCACCGATTCCAACTGATGATTAATTATGCTTCTGTTTGCTTCTTCCTCTCAAGACTTCATCTCCATTTTGAACATGTGAGAAATAGGTACATGCATGTACATGGTCAAAAGTCATGCACATTAATAGCTTAACACTAGTATATCTGTCATCAACTTATTATTTTAAATCCTGCATAAGATTGTGTACAGGTGGGGTGGAGAGTAAGTGAGAATTTGAAAACTATATGTACTACAAGTAATTAATTTTTGACAATGGATGTGCTGCCATTATGTGCAAACTGACACCAAACATTATGGAATCCAACTGATGTACACATATATAGCAGGGAACTGTAGTTAAGTAATATACAAAATAAATTGCTTCCAAAGTAACTAGCAATATAACTAGTTACATGCTTTAGTAGCTTGTAACCAGGAACATGTATATATGTCTGAAAAGTAACTAAGTTAGAATCGTAATAGCAACTAGTAATCATGCCTTATAATTTTTGCACCATACATGCTACAGCTACATTAAGTAGACACATTCTATGCACTGTTTGTCATGATGCAGTTGAATAACAGACAGAAAAATAGCAGAATCATAGTTGACAATATCATTTCTAGGAAGTGCTAGGAAGTGCACACATGTATAGCTACAGTGGTCTTCTTCCGGAAGTTGCTAAGTATAACAATCATGAAAACGTGTTATAAAAGTTAACAAACATGCATTATGAAAGTAACTTTCGGTTGCTTTAAAAAGTAAGTTACATGTATCCCAACTCTGCACGGCTGATTTTAAACCATATGTGGGCAGTTAGGGAATGATACATAATATTAATCTTCTTTTAAGTTTCACTATTCAGTTACATTTCTATGATGATGATCATTTACAGAGAGACAAGCTAGAAACTTATTTATACAGTGGGATGTACATTTGAGCATTGTATATTTTGTGCACATAAGAATGAAGTGATGTATATATTAATGTTGTGCATTGCATCATTACTGCATAATAAGCAATTCACAGCAAAGTTGCGTATGTATACTATAAGCTGGGGGATAGTATGAACATATCGGAATATCAGGATAGTATCGCTATCATGCATTGCCTATTGCTCGAAAAATTACTACTGGACAGTCATTAAATGCAAAACACTTGTAAAAATAATATCTAGGAACAACAATCAGTCTAAGGCTGTTTAGTCTCTTAGTCAAAAACATATCCATAAGCAGTACATCCCTCCTTGCATATCTCTGTGGAGGTAATAAGTAGATTTTCACTATCATTATACTATTGTCTATCATGAACAGTGTCTTACTATCATTTGGACATTGAAAAATTCACAGCCCTAATGTATACATACGTAATACCCATTTATAAGTAACTTGAGGTGTATCTTTTTTATTATTATTATTGAGGATAGCAGCTATTTGTGGTGTTTGAGGGTGTATTCCCTTCAGACATGCACATGACAATTTTGTTAATTACTGTAATGGTTGTCCCATGCAAGGTCACTACTATGTACATAGTATAGGCTGCTAGGACTATGAATCGCTAATAAACAATTTTTTTTTGCTTGTGAAGCCACTATAGTCTATACTATACAGAATTATTGGGCGCCAAGAGACATAAACAGTGGTATTATGAGGAATTTGCTATGAGAAAAAGCCATTATAAGAGTAATATACATACTGTAATAGCAAGAACATTCATATACTCTAATAGAGCAGTTAAAACTTTTAATCTGCAACCGTCATACGGGATTACAGGATTGACTGCATTATTACCTCTCAAACTTGTGTATCTTATACCACTATAGTGCCACACTTGCACTACATGTCATCATATACTTCATGACAGCTGTCATGTTTTTCATTTATGTCAATTGCTTTGCCCACAACTCCTGCCCCTGTTGTGCACATCACATGAAGACACCTGCACAATGTCCTGGTTAACTTGTTTAATGTAATAGGAGCTGTAATATACAGTGCACTAGCATAAACATTGGTAGTTCTCTGGAAATTGTCTAGACAAGACTTGCAGAAACATCACACATTGAAATGATGATCTTGACATGAAAGGTTGTGCACATATGACTCTGATGATATGAGGTGAAAACAAATTGTGTAGTTATATCCAGGACTTCTTGCTAACAAGTTTAATACAGAGAAACAGCTATGTGTATATGTTTTGTTGACAATTACAAAAATAACACTTTATATAAATCATTAGTGCAATGAAATCAAACATCACAAATTTTATGTGCATGAAAGCATTACAGTCTTTACACCATCCATAGACTAGCTAGGATACAATGTGCAGCTATGTAGCTTATTAACTGGTTGGTTACTGCTAGGTTTTAAAAAATAATGTTTTATATCTACGTAGATGTATAATACAGATATTATTTTTAAAATCATAGTATTGAATCATGTGATGCTATATATTAGGTAATTAAATAAGTGAAGATGAAATACTCTAATAGAGCAGTCAAACACTCTAATATAACATTCTGTCAATTAATGAAACATTCACGCACTTTCAAAGCTGAAAAATTACAGTGACCTGTTAGCCATATGAAAACATCATAATCATGATATAAATCTGTAAACTATTTCCTAGCACTGTAGTCAAGTAGTACTATAATAAGTAGTAGATGATCATGATGGTTGTTGTTGGCAGCCATTATTGTTGCAGGATTATGCCATGGTATAAGTTCTATTGCTACCCTACTTTTGAATATTAATCAGGTGAACACTTGACTATTACATTACACAAGTGCTTAATTTTCAGAATATTAATTTTATGGGTGCTTTAGTGGCTGATGTTTGTTTGTCAGGTACGTACAACACTAATTCACTTTCCTTTTTTATTATACCACCAGCCTTTTATGCTTTAGGGGTTGTGTAGCTACACCGAATGATTCCTTGGTGAGTTTGTTTGAAGGAGCTTCAGCCAGGATTGGATTCCAGGAAAGCTATTTACTGCAAAATTTCAATAAGTTAGTACGAGACACCAACTAAATCCTCTTCCACTTATGAGAGTTGGTTAGTTGTTTGTAATCCATGCTCAAATCACATATTGCAAATCTTCAAATTTTCCCTGCTCCTGCGATAGTCATTATCAGGTTTGTTTCTTATTTGTATAACCAGCTAGGTCTCTGGAACTCATATCACAACAGAGAAAAGAGATTTAAGCATATAAATTGCACTGGGCAGATACAGAATGAGCTCTAGCTATATTGTTATAGATGTGCAAGCCAATCATTTGTTGGGAACTTTCAAATTGCATGGCCACCACAAGTAGGTAAAATATTGGAAGCTAATAACATACGTATAAAGACACAAACAACTGAAATGGAAGTGTCACAATGATGCAACAGTATTATAAGGTGATTAAATTGACCACAACAATCAGGAAATTGCCAGCTGAAAATCGCTTTTCCAAGTTCTTAAAATAATACAAAACAACACAAAATGTAGCTATATACTTAGATATAACATGCGAAATAAAACTAAGATTTCCACAATGATCAGTGTATGCACATACACTAAAAAAATTATCAAGTTTCTTCTCCACAGCCAGCTTGATTGGATGACGAAACAATCACATAAAAATTTCATTATAGAAATAATGGACAATGGAATGCCTATATACCTAGACTGTATTTCATTTAGGACAGAAGAACTGGCCCTAATGGCACACTCATCCACCAAGTGCCATGGCTGTCAGGGACATATCCATGCAGGAATTTTCCAACACCGGGGGCAGTTATAGGGGGTTTCTGGGGCTGGGCTTACTTCAGAACTCAAAAATTTCCTGTGGCCCTAATATTGTGATTTTCACACTAAGGTGCAGTTAAAGATATATCCTGAATGTTAACCACCTCATATGACTTTGCCAAAGACTTAAAGTACTGTTCTCTGCTATTGTTAATTCTTGTTATTGACATAGCAGTATAAACCAGAGCAAACAGAAGAGGATACACGTATATGGTAATAGTGATAATGAAGGAGAAATGCCAAGTAGCCATGAAGAAGCAAAGAGTTGATAACAGAATCATGATTAGTTATAAAGCTATAGCTAAATACTTGAAGCTATAATCATAAAGCATTCAGTAGACCAATCTATCACATAACTATTGGTGAAACATGATTATACTAAATTCTCAGTTGATCAGAAGCTCTGTGAAATAGCTAGTATGATTATTATTTAAATAGTAAATTTTATTAAATTTCAAGCATTGTAAAATAAAAACCTTGTCAGCGTCTGGGGACTGCACCCCCAGACCCCCTCATCTAAGTCCTACTACCACTGGAAACCCCTTTCTAAAAATCCTAGGTCTGCCCCTGAACACCTATATAGGGGGTTTCAAGATTTGGTAATGGGTTTAGTGCAGGGGGTCTGGGGTGCAACCCCAACCGCTGAGCATTAAAATGCTTCAACATTCATTAGGTTTGTGATTTCATGGACTATTTCAATATAATTATTATGCTTGGTTCCTGGCAAATATCAATTATGGATCTATGGCTAATCAGATATTGCATAGTGATCAAAATACATAGGCAAATCCTTCAAATGAAATGAAAAACTCAAGATTGCTGCCAAACTAAGATAGATCTGATGTTCCTGATGCTAGACAACAACATTTCAGAAGTGTTTCCACAAAGCCAAAGGCCCCAAATAAAACCTTCCTCTACAGCATCTCGATGTCCTTTCGTTCTTCGACCATAGATGGTAAGCTTTATATTATCTATGCTTCGACCAACTCCCCAGCTTACGAGGCCTTGCAGAGGGAAATTGCGGCTGGAGGATGAAATGCATGAAGCCTGAGCAGTGCTATAAACTGAAGTGATAGGAGAGAGACATCTTATTTTGTTAAGACAATATACAACATAAGTACAGGTGTCTAGACTCAGGGGTACCATGCACTGGGTGGACAGTACAGGAGCCCTGGCAAGACTTACACTATTATAAAAAAAAATTCTATAGCATGCAGAAAATTCAGTTTAGGCAAATCAATAGATCCCAGTCTGGGGAGGCTCTAGAATTAAAAATCCTGTTTTTCTATTGCATGAGGGGCCCCACTCTTGTCATACTCGTTCCTTACCCCTTGCCTTGGGTAGAGAAGTGCATCTGGCTGTATTTTATACAAAAATAGTATTCACAATCAGCTTGGGGGAGAATAAGTGAGAAGGGCCCTTTCCACTACACCCAGTCACCTCATGGAAAAGTGAGAGAGCATGCATTCACTTAACTGGAAGTAGCACATCATTACATTTTAGTGGCAAACAAGCTCTTTCTGAATGAATAACTATAAAGATCATAATGAAATATATCAAATTATACATAATGCTGTACATTATATAACTCCTTAAAATTAGACATGAGATATCTTGAGCTATCAATTGACCACTCATCATTTCCTGGGAATGCCGGTGCATGCCGAGTATAGGTGTAACAAATTTGTTCAATGCACACTTGCCAAGTTGATTATATCCTATTCAACCAATTGTTAAGTTCACAGATCTTCTACTGTACCAACATCTTACAACAAGGAACACGATAATGCACAACATAGTCCTAGGACTCTGTTTATTATGCTGATGGAGCAACTGTGTAGGGTGACTATATCCATTTGTTCCCACGTAGACCTATCTTTGGTTAAAGAGGGAATGGGATGGGTGGGACAACAGTTTTTTTCGCCTTGCCATGCGGTTCCCACAATTTCGTCTGTGCACTTCTAGCAAGCACATTCCAATAAACGCCTTTTCCTGTAGCCGCGCGCCCTCCGTACTTATTAACCTTGTTTAACTAGTTAACCTTCATGTATTGGTGGGGGAAAACGTTTGTTCGAACAACAGATGCAATTATCGGAAACCAATCTCGATGCATGCACAAAAATGTTATTATGTACTTGCGCAACAATCGTATGATTGATGGCCTCATCGAAAACACGTGGATATCGCCCGACTAGTGCAACCAATCAAATCGCAGCATTATTTCGTATGGTCTAGTTATAAAGGGTCACTGCGTCGGGTCACTGGCAATTAATCTTAGCTACCAGCTAGCAGACTGTCGAAGAAAGATGAAGCTCTTCTACGCAGTTGCGTTGTTGTTTTCCGTGGTCTTTGTGACTCAGGCCGTCATGTTCAAGGACTGCGGTAAAGTATACGTAATTATACTGTATAAGTAGCTCAATAGCCGAGTCAATAGCTAATCTACGGTATTTTACAGGTTCTGCTACTTGTAAGATAAACTCTGTGGACGTAAGCGGTTGTGCGGAAAATGCTCAAAGCTGCGACGTGGTCAGAGGGCAAACAGTCAACATGACATTGAAGTTCACCACAAGTGAGTGGCATGCAGTCAAAACCATCCGCCGGAGCTAGCCTCTCCTTTGTCTGATTTACAGGTAGTGAAATGAAAGATTTGAAGAACACTGTTGAAGGATTAGTTGGTGGAACTTGGGTTCAATTTAAAACGGAAGATGCTTGTTCCAATACCACCCCAGCATGTCCTGTTCCCAGTGACACAGATGCAACGTACATTTTTAGCCTCACTATAAGCAAGCTATACCCTGAAGTAAGTTTACTTAGTGAATGGCATCCTATAGTGTTGGTGTGGTATAATTACAGATTTCTGTGGCAGCTAAGTCTAACATGACTGACGACAGTGGAGCTGTTTGTACCTGCTTTGAAATACAAGTGAAAATTGTGTAGGACAAATAAATGGAGTATGATTTTTTGCAGTGTTGTATATAGGAAGAATTCAGTCATTTCTTGTATTATGACTTGGTTGTAGCTATCATGACATTGTAAACTGATACCAATCATACAGTACGGCAGTGGCAATTCTAGACCTGACCTACAGGGGGACCAAGTAAGGAACAGCATGACTATTGCTGTATGGCTGTAATATAAAGCAGAATAACAACCTAAAATTTATGCTAAAGACATGAAAAATGCTAAAAATAACAATGCCAATCTATAGTGCAACTTTTCCCCAAGATTTTTTAAAACTTGTTTTTCAGCAGGGGGGCCATGTCCCTCTACCTTAGAATTGCCTATAATTATGCAGTAGTAGTGAATACTAGGGATTGGGCATGGGTTTTCTGGATCTGGAAACTATATTATAACTAGTTAACTTTTAAAGATCGAAAAATTGTAAGATTCTAAACACTGTACAACAGGAAAGTTTTATGGAAGAAAACAGTTCATGAATTTGACAAATTAGTTAAATTCATCAACTGTTAATTCATCAAATGTCAGGCGTATGTAGTGTTAGTCTCATGTAGCCAGACCCCTTTCTTTCTTTTGTGTGGGGATTTGGAAAATAGGGTCTGGTGAACATGGTATAGCATCATCATTGGCCTATTCCGAGGTTGTGGGGATTCTTCTGCATAGCTTCCAGATTGTTTAGACTTTCCCTGCCCCCACATGAAAGAAAGAAAAGGGTCTGGCTACACAAGACTAATGTAGTGTAACTATTATGTATTGCATGGATGTACGTAGCTGAAAAGCAGTAAATTTCAGTCTCCCTCTAAAATGAAAAAAATAATAGGCCCCCTTAAAAAGTATATGTTTAAATCTGAGTTTAGATCTATATGATTTCTTGATTTTCAATCAAAGCTGATGGTTCATCATCATTTCCTTCCATCGAATTTCCTGTTGTACAGTACTCCAAAGTCTAAATGTTGAAGATATTACCTATTGTGCAACTTTCAGTGACCATACAAATGTCATAAGTAAATTACCTTCTTTTGTTACAAAATTTCTCCTCCAGGCACCTCTAAAAATAATTGTTATTTCAATTCTTAACCCTACACTGGCTTTAAGTCCAGGAATGGTAAGATTCAACAGTGAAATGGTTTATTAGGGTTATTTTACTCATGGATAGTTACCATGATTGCTTCAAGTGAAACCCCTTTTCAAATGTAAAGTATCAGAGAAACCATGGACCATGACTGTTACACTATGCATAAGTAAAGTAACGATGAGTTTCTTCTACTTTGGCCGGGAGATACATGGAACCAGCCAGCAAATTTTCTAAAACTAGGATCATGGAAGTTTACCCAATCATTTTCATCCCAAGAATAACAGACTAGCATATACAAACTAAGTCATAAACAAACCTCTTGTCATTCACACAGTACAACGTGATAGAAGCTGATATAAACTGCTAGGATAACAAAACAGAGCAACACAAGGCAGCTTAGTGTGTTGAAATTCTGTGTTTAAATCTGGATTCTATATAACGAAAAACCTGCAGCCTCGCTTTTCCTTTTTGACAGCTTCACCTTGGCAGTACTGGTTAGGTATCTCAAAATGCTTCAGAGTGACCCCAAACCCTTCCAAAATGTTTCTTCAACTTGTAAAATTTATTTAATGTTGACTAGCTAACTGACTTACTAACTAACTGACGCCTTCAGCCAAGCATAACACAAGGCTACAGGCTTAATTTCTTCACTACTCAACGTTGCTTTGGCTCAATTGCAGACTTGCCTTTTTGCCAACCCCAGTAGCTCATGCATCATAAACTTACCTTGGTCCTCCTTCGTGTCTCATGTCTTTCTCCTCTACCACGTAGGTGTTGATTAACAGTAATGTGTCATGGCTTCAGTGCTTTAATTTCCATAGTGTGACTGATTCATTGCAGAGATACTTCTCATACTGCTCTTCATTTGAAATGCTGTATAATGGCCATTAATGGGTGGAATATTGCTGAAACTGAGGTGTAGGAATGCAACCTCCCTTGTTTCACTACTTTTATTTCTGTAATCCCTAAAATTCTTAATTTTTCCTTATTTATATCAACCATACTGTATGTCAGAATAACAAAAGTCATGTATATTGTACTGAACTCTTATACTTGTGTACATGCTAAGTTCTAATTCGTACTTGAGAAATTTTTAGCCACTTAGGAGATTTTCACTAGACAGATATTGCACCACTAGAGTACTTCTTACTTGAGAGATTTTGGACAACTTGAGATATTTTACTTGAGAAAATAATTGTGAGATTTTTATTTATAGTAGAGTGGCATAGCACCAAAAAATTGACATTTCGTGCACTTTGTGATACAATTATGAAACTTTCCACACAAATTGTGCTCTTCGTGACATAATTATGTTTTATGATATAGAGCCATCACAGATTTGACCATTGGTGACCTTTAGAGCCATTTTTTCACTGAAAATTAATCTGTTTTGTCTTTATCTCCCTGAGGCATTATTTTACACTGTTAAAACATGGTATCAAATTAAAGGTGTTGATCTAAGAACTACATTGACTTTTGTTTGAAGTTAGTATCTCATTCCACTACAAAGTTATGATCATTCTTGTAAGTCATGAAATTCTTTGCCCTTCGGGTATGAATTAAGTAATTCATAGAATTTCATGGTTAATATAAATGATCATAACTTTGGAATGCAATCACCTATTTACTTCAAATAAAAGCCGAGTAGTTCGTTTAAGCATCTCCTTTAATTTGAAACTGTAAAAAATGATGCCTCAGGGAGATAAAGACAAAAATGATGAATTTTCAATACAAAAACGGCTGTAAAGGTCACCAAAGGTTAAATATGCGATGGCTCTATATCCAAAAAATTATATATGTCACAAGGAGTACAACTTATATGGAAAGTTTCGTAATTGTATCAAAAATTGCACAACTATTGCACTATGCCACTCTACTGACTATTAGTTACTCTAGATATTTTAGACTACTCGAGAGGTTTTCACTTGAGGGATTTTCAACTACTTGAGAGATTTTTTTACTACCTATTTGAGAGATCGATGGAAGATTCTACTTACTTGAGAGATTCTACTTACGATCCTATTTATTTGTGATACTTTTAAACTATATGCTTGAACAATGTTTAGATGTATACTCACTTTGTACTATTATTATAAATTACCTGTTATTGATACAGCTAGCTGTGTATGACATAGAGTGAGCACTTAATCCTTTTTAAAAAAAAATACTTTGGTTAACTAACAGAATTTACAAGTACAAAGATCATTGCAATAAAAAGTGCCACCGACCCCTAAAGCCCTATCTTCTTTAGCCAAGCTCATACAGTGTAGTAGGGTTATTAAATTTGCACTTAAGGTAATGATCCTCTTTGTTTAAGCACTTTTAAGAGTATATATTACTCTTGATTGTAGTGATCCCTAGCCTGTAAAATCCCAAAATAGATCGATGTTTCCTTGCACTTGTCATACGTAAGTATACAGTAGCATTAATTATGCATTAAAATGATAATAATGGTATCTACAATGGCACATGTTACCATTATGGATGAATTATACTTTAGATTACAGTACACATGCACTAGGAAGTTAGAGCTGATTCGCTGTACTTGTTACATTGTGTGTGTGTGTGCGTGTATGTGTGTGCATTTGTGCGTGTGTGCATTTATTCATTTGTGCGTGTGCATGTGCGTGTGCGTGTGTGTGTGTGTGTGTGTGTGTGTGTGTGTGTGTACGTGTGTGTGTGTGTGGCGTAGAGACCTATAGTGCAATTAAGGCACGTAACACAGTACAAATGATATCTAATCAAAAAGTTGTGAGAAAAAAGAGTGTGCCCATACAAAACAAGCTATTGTAGTTTGGATATAGAAGCTTGTCAATGTATGTCCTATTGGAGATCACATATTTCTGCTATAATAATAATCACTGGATCACCTGCCATTCTGTCATCATTTAACTCTGGGTGGCCACAATGAACTTCAGTCAGCTACAATGAAACAATCACTCTGTATTTTAGTATATAACAATACATTGACACAATCATATTTATTTTAAGTACAACGTTTACAAAAAGTTTTCAAGTTGCCTTTGTTTAGCAGCATGTACAAAATAATAATTATCTTTCACAAAGCATCACACAAGTACTAACTAAAATGCAGTACTTTCCGAGCATGTATATTGCTGAATTCTACTTGCCAAACTGACAGGTGACAAAATTACTGCAATTTTTTAGTAAACATTTATGACTGCTATCAGCTTGTGTGGAGTTGCTATTCTTTGATAAAGTGTAGAGCAAAATAACAATACAAACTATGAAAATAATCTGAAGAACAACTGCACTGGTATACTCTATTATACTAATGATTTGTGTGAAAGGATTAGCTACAAGCATGTCAGGGACATCTATACAATATCCAAGCTCCGAAACAGTTTCTGTATAGCTTCCTCAGATAGTATAGTTTATGGCAGTGGTTAAATGTATAGAATACCGTAAGGGATTTTTTCAGTTTCAAAAAGTTTGCACAAAGCTTGTAAGTGTTATTAAAACATGTAGTAATGCAACTACACTGCTGCTGCAGCTACCAGAGGTAAATAATAACATCAGCAGTTATTGTGAACAAGAAGATGATGAAAATAAATGTGACCTGCATGGTCAGACAAAATCAGTTTTATAGCCCATCAAATTTTGACCATATTTTGAAATTCAGTAACTTTTTCTGTGGACATGATAACTATTTAAAATTTTCACCACTTTATGTAGAAATTTATGGATGAAACTTACAGAATTGTTATAGCTTACACAGAAATGGAGATCCACAATATTACGTGAACACATTTATTTTCCAGCTATAAGGCTGATTCTGTCAGACTCGGTCACATTAACCACATCAACATTTGGTTTACGTAGCTGCAAATTATGCAATTGGCATGATGGCACTTTTAACCAACATTGAAACAGTAACTGTGATAATAAAGGAAAAGAAATACTCCACTTCGTTTGCTCCTGGTATCCACAGTATTATGGAACTTACAAGGATGTTGTTGTCCCTTGACTTGCATACATGGTCATGTAGTAGGATAGCTGGTGCAGAGCCCCCATGGTGACAGGAGTGCTGTGTAAAAAATATCTAATCCTTATCTTGAAGGAATGTGACAGTATCATTAATGTTCAATTAGGACCTATATGGCCTCTATAGTTTGGTCTATTTTTAGTATAGCAAACCTTACTATAGTGGCTGCCACTTTAATGCCACCATTTACGTAGTTGCCACCTCTAATACATGTAGGTTCAAATCAGTGATTTCTCTTTTAGAGGGGGGAGAGGAGATCAGGAATTTGGGGGACTGGGTGAAAGTCTACACAATAACTATGTAGCTACATACAACTAAAACATAATATGTAGTTGACTAGTTACTCAGACTTACGTCAGAGTGTTGATTGGGTAAAGTTAGGTCCTATGGTTGGCAGAGCTTGATGTATGAGTTTTACAATGATGACTTATATAATGATGTAATAGGACTTCGATGGCAACCGCATATACACAAATTAATATCATAATTATGTTGAGTCTGTTGAGTAATCAATTTGTGTAAGCCATCATTATCATATTTGTATGATACCACAATGAGGCACTAGCTAACTACAATTTAAAAGTTCTGTGTGGATGTCTTCCAAGATAAAATAAAATTTTTAAAGCGAAGGAACTTTTTAAAATTAGGCATTCTGAGATTAAATCTGAGAGTTTTTGTGTTGATTGTAAAAATTTGTTTTAAAGCAAACTGGCTTGTAAATTTCACTTTTTGAAATTGAATTTGTGGTCATATTGATAGTTTTTAAGTTGTTTGTGCAATTTTTAAGCAAGCTTGAACTGGGAAATTTTAAGTAGCTTTTAAACCAAGCCTGAGAGCATTTTTGACAGTTTTGTGCACTTCTTCAGTAAAACCAATTAAGCTTAACCTAATGCATACATGTATTTAGTTGTCACTTTTAGTAGGGAGTCTGAGTTTTTGAGAAAGACTTTTGAACAGCCCTAGACTAAACACTAGTGAAAATATACGTAGCTAAGGAACACTCTTTTCTGCAGCTGTGCATCTATACCACCCATTCATTTGATGGGGAGCTAGTGTCCTCAAGATACTGCACAGTCTTCATGAATACAGGCTTAGTGGTAGAGGAAGGATAAAGGAAGGATCATAATATTAGTATCATAAATGGGATTGTTATGTAATGTCAATACTGATGTTCAGTTTACACTTGTCTACTAGCCCAGACAAAGTGTAATGTGAACATTGACGTGTACATTGACTTGTACATTGACATGTACATTGACGTGTACATTGACGTGTACATTGACGTGTACATTGACGTGTACATTGACGTGTAACTATTACATTAGCTATACAGTTTCAGATTATTGATTCTCTAGTTATTACGTAATCACTTGACATGTATGTGTACTAACATCTGCAGCAATTCATGCATGAGTCAACTGAGCCATGTTGAATGCATTATAAATTGTGGGCTCTACATTCATATCCTGCTACATGCAGTTAGGGCAGACTTACTTACATATTTATGATTATGTAATGGAGTCATGCAGTTATTAAGGTAATAATTGCATGTAATAGTTTAATACAGTTTAACACTTACTGTGTAATGTCAGCTTGCTGTAGCTAAACTGCTGTCTATCGCAAGATATAGCAATATTACCATCTCTATGTTATTATTTATCATGTAGAATTAACAAATGTGCACTTGTGCATATAAGCTTAGATTTTACACATTAGGTGCCATGTAGGTTGACATATGGTGCAATGGACATTCACTCAATATAATAAATATGTTACTACTAATAATTGTATAGTTCCCCAGACAAAGTGTAAATCAAACATCATTATTCGTATTACATAATCGTCATTATAATATCCAACATGTCTTGATATGTAATTTCAGTTTAAATATTTAAATTCAGCGTATGTGTGGGGCCTACAGCTTGTGAAAATTTCTTGAATGTGATGATGTGATTCACAAATATCAGGGAGCATATAAGTTTCTCAATATATACATATTATATGCTCTCAGCAATGAGAAATGATAATTTGTAGCACATATCATTAGTAGGCCTGAGCCTATTATGCTCAAAATTTTACCTACTATTCTTTCCAGAATTTCCCAAAAAAATTCTCCTATTCTTGTATCCAGCCTATTATTCCATAATTATTCTCATTCAGTATATATCTGTGGCTAGTCACTTAGTTTTCAAGATGCTGCTATAAGTAGTTTTGTCCGAATTATTAATAGCCATATATGAAGCATTCCACCTTATACATCATTTTTCTATCCATAATAGTTACAGCAGGGTTAGAATAGCTATCTACAGTAATAATTCAAGTGTATTTAATTATTAGTGTATTATAATAATATGCTGTAACTACTCTATAGCTACTAAGTTAGGTAGATAATAATGCTCAAAGACTTGAAGAAGATACACTGGTATAAGATGTACAATTTCAGAATTGCAGATAATCATGCAGTTAAATCCATGATGCTGGCTGTAGATTGTTAACATGAAACTATCTGACTGCTCTATTAGAGTATTTGAGTGTTCTATTAGAGTATATCGATCTTTTAGAGGCTTTTCAGCTCCTTTCAGCCAGCACTCCGTCAGCTTTGTATCATTTGTAGTACCTTACCTCTTTCTTCTAGGTAATCAAGAAGAGACACGCCCCCTAATTCCACTGATCATTCCCGTGGTCGTCCGATTATTCTAAAATTATGCGTGTAACCATCCTATTATTCCGGAATTATTCTCACGAACTTAGAAATATTGAGTTACTCTCTAGAATTCCTATGGATATAATTACATGAAAATAACAAGGAGAAAACATCCTGACCACCTGGTAGACTCCTGTAAGCGTTCGAGCGTAAATCGGATGGCTGCAGGTTCGAGGCTACCTAGGTCCAGTCATGGATTTTTTCTCCTTTCTCCAACTTTTCAAACACACCTTATGTAGCTAAAGTCTTTGAGCTGGCTGTAGGACCAGGTGCCCTACAGACCTTCAGCACTTGTGCTGTAAAGCATTAATAAATAAATAAAAAATTGGTGACCTATTATTCTCAAGATTATGCCGGCATAATAGGCGCAGGCCTAATCATTAGTGCATTTTATAAAACACAATTGTTATCAAGTAAAGCAGCACTTGAATATAATAGACATTACCAATTACCAGGGCACTGATGGAGCCAATGCAAAGCCTTTAAGGAAAACAGGATTATTGGATGATTTGACAGAATTGAATTAAAAGCTGAAGCGGAACTTACACTATAGTGTGTACACGCAACCAACACACATTATATGCTAATACAATAGGGCTCTGTAAATATGGTGTGAAACAAACCAGTATCTATAATTCCTACAACTAGCTAGCTATATAGTTACTACTGTAACAGTGATGATGCATACATAACTATAACACATAAACAAGTATGCTATATATTTCAATTTGAATTTTAAATTTGCTTAATCGCCTTAATCACATAAATGCAAAATGCTGTAGGTATGCAGTATTTGGGTATAAACTTGTGGAGAGTAACTAAGCAATTGAACATGAATTTAATTCTTAATTTCTGTATATCTATTTATACTTGTACAGTACAGAAGATAATATGCACATTGACTATACATAACGAATCCATGAACCTGTTTAACATTTTACACATGATGCAATTAATGCAGGAAATGAAGTTTCATATTACGTGCTATGTAGTTCTGTGTATATAGTGATCTCAAATACATATCAAGTTAAGCTTGTAAAGGTAATTTCTTCTAGTACAGAGCTAGGTGCACCTATAAATAGAAAATGCACTTCACTGCTCCACATTCACACTTTCAACATGTTCCTATCCCTGATAACAAGTTTGTTGCTTGGAGTTTGCATTGCAGCTAATGAATGTCCACTGGATCCTATCAACTGTACAATTCCTTATGATGACCTCAATATCAGTACTGTTGTGATAATTAATGCTACACAATATTGTCATGTTGATAACTGTACAGTAAAGATCATAAAGACTGGAGATGAACTGAATATTGCATATCATAATGATCAATATCATCTGGGCTGTACAACCACTACACTGCAGCTACTGGAGGTCAATGATAACACCACCAGTTATTGTGAACAAGAATATGACGATAATAAACTAAGTTTGTTTCTCATAGTTGCAAATTATGCACTTCTCACAATAGGGTTTGCTTTAAACATATTGATATTAATTGTGATAATAAAGCAGAAGAAGTACTCATCACTTCCATTTCGTTTGCTTCTGGTGTCTACAATATTGTGGATAGCAATGCATCTAATTATATATATCAATATACTCATAAGGCATACAACGCAGGCTCCAAATGGATTTTGCATTACTATTTTGATAATGTTCACAAGCTTGCTTCAGGGTGCAAATATTATTGAAACTGAAATTGTCTTTACAATATTCTACACATTTTACCGCTGCTATAAATTGTATTCTGTACTATCTGAGGAAGCTACACGGAAACTGTTTAGGAGATCAATAGCTGTGATGGTTGGTGTCATTATCATTTTCAATATCAGCAGAGTTTTGATCATCGTACTTCAGGAAGCAAGCTATGTGTCTCCTGCTGGAAATTGTGTAACACTCTCTGATGTGTATAGAGTCACTCCTTTCATACAATACATTGGTATAGCATTATATACCAATACAGTTATTGTTCAGATGGTCTTCTCAGTTTGTAGTGGTATTTTGCTCCACATTTTATCAAAGAACAACAACTCCACACAAACTGATAGCAGTCATAAATGCTTGCTAAAAATTGCAGTGATTTTGTCATCAGTCAGTTTGGCAAGTAGAATGGTTTACACTTTAGCAGTATATTTGCTTGGAGAGTATAGCACTTTACTTGGCACCTGTGTGGGAATTTGCGAAAGAAGTGTTATTCTGTGCATGTTGCTAAACAAAGATGATATCAAAAAGTTCTGTAAATGTATTTAACATGTACTTTATGCTTGTATCACTGTATGGTCATGTATTGAAATATAAATGTGTAGCAGTAGTTAAAATACGTATGTTAACTCTGACATCAATATATCTAGAAGCAATGTGACAGAATATACAAGTACAGTTAATAAGAAATTTCCATTTTATTTGTATACTGGGTGTATAGAGCTAACACATTCTCCAACATTCCTTACTGCATATTCCTATAGTGCAAAATTTTATCATGAATTTTAAAATTCTGTTAACTCAGTATAGAATGTACGTACTATGACCATGAAATTTGTAGAAGATATGCACACACAATTGGACACTAAACCAATTTCAGATATTTTGAAAATTGAGTATAGGGGTTACTGATCTACTGATTTCCACAAACAAAAAAATGTCAAGACAGGAGAATATCATACATTTACAACATTTTAAGTGTTAATTCACTTATGGTAAAGCGGCAAAGAGTACAGAGCATTTTTATTGCTACTTTAGAATGAGTTTTACAAGCAATTATGTGAAAAGCTAACGAAAAAGCATCATCTACCACACACTTGTAGGAATCTAAATCCTTTTGACTGTAAAAAGAATGTATAATATATTATATGCACAAAAGTTACCGAGACATTTTTGCATAGCTTATTTGCTTGGGCATATATTGCAGAATCTTGTGGACGTACAGTTATTTCCACTTTAAACTCAATTTTTTTAAACATGTGATGACCTAAGCTGATTGGACAAAATTTTATTCAGCAGTTCATGAGAAGCAGTGCGAAAGTGTGTGAAGTGGTAAGGAGTTCCTATAAGTAGTTAGTATGTTGTAACTTTAAATGTAATTTGTGCCTATGGCTGTTGGCGTAAGTTATCAACAGATCCTTGGCTTTACCACAAAGCAAATATTATATAGTATGCCAGTTATACCAAAGGAACAAGTGCTTTGCTGGATGTATACACATGAGCTCTAGCCCAGGGCTGAGGGTGAGTGTAGGCGAAGCACAGGTGCCATTTGGGTGACTCGCCTGCCAGTGCATGCCAGGTGTCTAGTAATCAAAACAACAATATGTAATAGCAAGAGTTCATGATATTTGTATAGGGGAAAGTGTCTAACTGGAGTACATAAAGCAAAGGCACAGCTGAAAGTAACACCTCGGGCTGAGAAGAAAGGCTTGACCTTATCAATGCCAATCATCAGCTATCAGTCATCATTAGAAGCATTAAGCAGGGTAGAGGTGTGCATATGAACTTGCAGCAGTGTATTTGTCCAGGCCATACTGGCAGTTAGACAGTGCAGGCTCTCCCTCCCCCATACTACAGCAGTGGTCTGTGCTAAACACAAAACAATAACATGGCCAAAGCACTCACATACAGTATATACCATACATATTTTAGTGCACTGTATAGCACTGTATGTAATTTTATAGAATACTGTGAATGCCTGAATGGACTCTGTTAGTTCTAAGGTAATGTGACTTACGTGTTTCCTGGATTCACCCCTGTCATTGCATCACCTTTGATTTCTCATTAGCTGTGTTATAATTATTTATCAAGTGTGAACATATTATAAGTGTATGCATGCAAATAACAGGACAATGTATATGTGCCATATTATAACAATAGGTATAGACTACAGTATATTCTCATGCAGTTATACAACCCTCATTTATCTGTACCCTCGTTTGTCAGCAATTGGAAATGATTGTTCTGTTAGAGTATTTTGAGTACAGAGTAAGTTCCATTAGAGTATTTCAATGTGTAGATTGTGGGATTCAGATAACCAAGGGTCCACTGTATAATTATGTATAATATTAGGTGTGATGAAACACAGATGAATTTCACTATCTACATGCAGTTCCTTATATTAACATGTATAATTATGCAATATGGTTAATGTGTGTATCCATTAGTTGCAGTAACCATATATCGTGGGTGCATTATGAGCACCCACAATGTTTTATCATTTATCCACATTTTAATAGGCTGAACAGAATAACACATCTTTCACATATCATAACAGAAGTGCCAATAGTAAAGTGATAGTCTGGAATGAATGCTGCAGCTACTGCATAGGATACAATCATGGACAGTACACTTGAAGATACCAAAATTATTAGAATTCTAATCATGTCTTTCATATACTTGTGGCTGTTTGTGATCTCAGTATAACTCTTATTTCTTATAAGGACAAGGAGTAAAAGTCCAATACAGATCAGTACCACAATTTCAGCAATAAGCACAAAGATCGGCAAAATTATATTAATGCACAGCATGAATGGTGTCACTTCAGAGATAGTTCCTATTGCAGCAATACAATAACCATCATAAGTCAAGTAATTTGCCTCCTGAAATACTACAACCACTCTGCTACTGTTGATAACTACAACTACACAAATTGCCGCAGTCACAGATCTCCAGAAAAACTTCTTTTTGGTTTCCTCAGACAGTAGCGGACTAAGTTTATAGCATCTGTAAAATGTGTACAACATTGCAAGAAACAATTGAAATTCAATGACTATTGCACAGTGACCAAGACTTATAGCCAGAAAAAGAGTGGTGATGCAAACAGCATTGGGAACCTTTAAGATGTATTTCATGAAGGAGTGAATAGTTGTTACAGCACAAAAAATTATCCATACAACAGTTGCTGCCAAAAGTAAACGAAATGGAAGTGAGGAGCACATCTTTTGCTTAACAACAGCAATTAATATTGAAATATGGATGGTGAATGCAACTATCCTAAGAACAGAATTCAGTATTTGCAATAGTGTGCTTGTTTTAGTTTCATTTCTTTGTCTGCATAATTTATCATTGACCTCCAGTAGCTGCAGTGTAGTGGTTGTACAGCCCAGATGATATTGATCATTATGATATGCGATATTCAGTTCATCTCCAGTCTTTGTGATCTTTATTGTACAGTTATTAACATGGCAATATTGTGTGGCATCAATAGTACTGATATTGAAGTCATCATAAGGAATTGTACAGTTGATAAAATCCAGTGGACATCCATTAGCTGCAAGGAGTGCTCCAAATAACAAACTTGTTGTCAGGAACATGTTGAAAGTGTGAATGTGGATCAGGGATATGGATATTATGAGGTTTCATTTCAGCTGTTGACATGTGACATACGCAATAGTGTAATCAATATTTTAGTTTACAGTTAGATGATACAATTAAATATTATTACATGCAGAAACAATACCATATTTAGACATTGAGCAAATAAATTTTGGTTTTGCTGACCATGCATACGTATATAGTGTCTGTCATGGCTAATATTAACACAGCAGGTGCATCAGTGCTAAATGAATTTGCTTTGTATATGGAACTAAAACTAAACACAACTCAGTAATTTTGTAAACCAGAGATGCAACAAACAACACAACAGCAATATTTAACAATGTTCTCTTAAGTTCTAAACTAATAAAGAAAAACAATGTGTTGCTAGCCCAAGATGAGTCATACGTAGATATAGTTACATTTATAGTGACTCTAATCCAGTCTATATACAGATCTATCACATCATACTTCAGTCGTTATTCTTTGTTGTTATTGCTAGTGTAACTATAGTCAAGCAATTTTTGCTCCAAATTTACACCAGATTTAACCTCAGATGGGTGAATTCTCAAAAAATTTCCTGCCCAGTGGGGGCATGCCCCCATGCCAGACTCCCCTAGATGAGAGCATGCGTTAGCATGCTCTAGGTTTTGCACAACGTATGTGCTCAAAACCTCTTAGTTTTAAACAACACACATCATAGTCTGCTGATTTTATTACAGGCATTTTTCTAGCTCGATTTATACCTTGAAAAGTAGACTATCTCATTTGGCACCAGTTTCAGCTAGCTACTACTTTGGCGAAGTTTACTTGTAGGAGATAACAGAACACCTATAAGCAGTGTTGGGAGTAACGCGTTACATAAGTAACGCGTTACGTAATATTATTACTTTTGTGGTAACAAAGTAATATAACGAAATACGCTATAAAAACAGGTAAGGCCACTCCAAGTCATACCTTAGTTTCTGGTCACTCCCAAGCCTACAAATGGATGCGGGCGGGCGGATGATCAGGACTTCAGGACTATAGACTCTACTGTGACAATATCCTGTATGGTATTATTATTTGTTCAATTTAGCAAATTCATGTTGATTTTATACTTAACCAACAACATAAGTAGTTGTGCTTCGGCAAAAAATGCACTAGGAAAGTTGTTGATGGATCATGGCTAGCTATACACTGATGTATAGCATTTAAGTATATATTTATTTATTTATTTAGAATATACTATAGGAAATATTTTGCTCATGTAAGCTACTTATGCTTTCCAAGTGAAATAAATGTCTCATTAGCTATGTCAGGAAAGTATTACTATGACTTATAGCTAAGTTGTTCAAATGATAATGATACACAATGAAATTTAACTTCTATTTTCACATCAGAAATTCTTCATTCAAATGTAAAGTCTTAGCCCACTAGCTATGTGTTTCCAGCCTTCTATTGAGTAACCTTGAGAAAAGTAACTGTCAAAGTTTTGAGTCATTGAGTGCTCCAGACTACTGTTTTTTAGTGATCATCTGGGAATGTTTAAACTATAAGGGTTTCTACTTGCCAATCTAATTTTAGTTATGGAAAAGTTTAAGTTCAAGCTCACCGAATGTTGCCGGCTTCCATACCCCTGTAGTGTTCAGTGATAAGGAATTAGACTAATCATTAGAGGACTACATTTGAATTATAAAGTTAAAGCTATGGCCCATCTGCATGGACTAGTAGTTAATGCTACTGAAATTACTTTGGTTACAGAAGCATTAGTAACAGTTATAATCTGAACAGCTATATAATCAAGGACAAAACTAGCTATAGTTAGAAACTTTTTATTAGTGTGGCATATATACCTAATATATACCTAATATTAGAGTTAAGAGTAGTGTGACTGCTCTATTGGAATCCCTGAATGCTCTATTAGAGTATATCGATCTTTTGCAGTAAAAAATAAGTGTCTTGCTGGGTCACGTGCACTTAAGCACCTGTAATATTAATAATAGTCCTCATAAACTAGGGTTTCAGGTTTACCATGCGGGCGGGTGACCAGAAACTAAGGTTTGACTTGGTGTGGCCTAATATAACGCAAGTTACTTAACTTACAAATGTAACGCGTTACATAAGTAATATAGTTACTGTAACGAGTCTAATATTACGTAATATTATTACTATAAGTACTAGTCTCGTTAGTAACGCTTAGCCACAACGAAGTAACGAGGCCTACTGAATGAAGCTTATTCACCAGCTTCTTACTTATAACCAAGATTTGCATATTGTCTAACAACGCAATCATGTCACGTGATAAGGTGGTAGTTTCACACGTGACAGCTTAAGGCTGTGGACACAAAGTAATATAATATGTAATATTATTACAGTTACTTTATTTTATGGGTAATATGTAACTGTAACTAAATAGTTCAGTTGCAAGTAATATGTAATATGTAACTAGTTACTTTTACAAAGTAACTTGCCCAACACTGCCTATAAGTAGTTGTATTGAGCTTTCTAAGTAAGGTCAGTGCTGGATTTGCCTATTAATGATGAATGACGTAGTCTATACGTCAGAGAAGCACTTTCTAATTGGGCGCATCGCTGGACGTTTATAGACGGCCTAGAACCACAAGAAGATGGCTGTAGCTATTTAGCGTTGATTTAAACCTACATCTTAATGATGAGTTGGAAACTAACGGATTCAACCTACTTCGTAGGGTGAGTGAGTGTATTGTATGTTAAACCCATACATTTGTGCCTAGCTACTGAACCATAGTCAGTATTGCCACACGTAGAACATGTAGAAACGGACGTCAATCCTACCAAATGGGTCGTTAGTCCTCTATTTATACATATTTCATTACCTTCACTACAAAGCGGACATTGTATAGCGCGAGGGGTCCGCCACGACCTTAAAATCCTGTACGAGATTCCGAATCCCACGAAATTTCAGGCAAGATTCCGGATTCCAAGAAATATTTAAATTACTGAAATCCAATTAACAAAATTAAAATCCTGTACTCAAACAAAATTAATGACACGCTAGCCCTACAGCAATGCGTGGAAAGGTAACAGCTACTCTCTTGGATAGACGATCAGTGCCTCGGACGCTCTCCTCGAATGCCGGCGAGCTCAGACAATGCTGCTCAACTTCGTGTTCAACTCGCACCTAAACTTCATTAGCTACTCATTGTAGACTTCGCTGTACCTGGGATAGGCTCTGGATTCGCCTTGTGGTTCGCTGTTAATCGGAGACACAACTACAGACTCGGCACAACTCGAGACTCGACTATTCAGCAGTTCGACTCTACACTCGTGCTCTGTTGAATCCATAAAAGCTCTTAAACACCTATATAGACACAGTAAGTTTAAAGCGAAGTGAAATTAACAGCTCAAGGCAAGTTATAACAGGCCAACAAGCTTATAGCTGCATCTCGAGCTGCATACCACGAGTTGCACGCTATTAGAATATCCGGAATTATTCGGAAATTTACGGACTTTGATCAACCAAAAGATTCCAGATTCCAAGGCAAGATTCCAGATTTTGTGCGAGATTCCGAGGGATTCCAAATGACTTGTACGGGATTCCAGCCCGTGACGGACCCCTCGGTATAGCGCTATTTGAGGTGTATTTCCAATCCAACACCGTATGTCAATTTCATTTTTAAGCAGTAGGCCCATGACCTCAAATATCTGGTATTGAGTCAGTATTGCTACATGTAGAACATGTAGAAACGGACGTCAATCCTACCAAATGGGTCGTTAAGACTCTATTTATACATGTTTCATTGCCTTCACTACAAAGCGGACATTGTATAGCGCTATTTGAGACGTATTTCCAATCCAACACTGTATGTCAATTTCATTATTCAGCAGTAGGCCAATGACCTCTAATTTCTGGTATTGTTCAGTACACTAAATATAAATAAAATGGAAGTTTCAACTGTATATTGTCACACTGCTTCTAGATATATAGCATTGCTTAGGTGTCAGAGATTGCATATTTTAGCTACTGCAACACATTATATTGTAATATTTCAATAAGTAACCATACAGTACAAGTATACATGTTAAATACATTTACAATATTTTTTCATATCATCTTTCTTTAGCAACATGCAAAAAATAATACTTCTTTCGCAAGTGCACGCTAAAGTACCAAGTAAAATGCTATACTCTCCAAGCAAATTTACTGCTAAACTGTAAACCACTCCACTTGCCAAACTGACTGATGACAAAATTACGGTAATCTTTAGCAAATTACATTTATGACTGCTATTAGCTTGTGTGGATATATTGTTCTTTGATAAAGTGTGGAGCAAAATACCACTACAAACCGTGAAAATAACTTGAACAATAACTGTACTGGTATATAATGCTATACTAATGTATTGTGTAAAGGGAGTAACCCCCATCATATCAGTATGTGCTATACAATATCCAGCTGCAGTCACATAGCTTGCATCCTGAAGTATGATAATCAAAACTCTGCTGGTATTGAAAATAATAATGACACAAACCATCACACCTATTGACCTCCAAAATAGTTTCCGTGTAGCTTCCTCAGATAGTACAGAATGCAGTTTGTAGCAGCGGTAAAATGTGTAGAATATTGTAAGGACAATTTCAGTTTCAATAAAGTTTGCACCCTGAAGCAAGCCATTAAGAATTAGTAAAACTGCAATGCATACTCCATTTGGGGCCTGTATTGTATACACAGTGAGTGTATTGATAAATAAAACAAACTGCATTGCCATCCACAATATTGTAGACACCAGGAGCAAACGAAATGGAAGTGTTGAATACTTCTTCTGTTTTATTATCACAGTTAATGTCAATATGTTTACAGCAAACCCTATCGTGAGAAGTGCATAATTTGCAACTATGAGAAACAAACTTGGTTTAGTGTTGTCATATTCTTGTTCACAATAACTGCTGGTGTTATCATTGACCTCCAGTAGCTGCAATGTAGTGGTTGTACAGTCCAGATGATATTGATCATTATAATATGTAATATTCAGTTCATCTCCAGTCTTTATGATCTTTACTGTACAGTTATCACATGGCAATATTGTGTAGCATCAATTATCACAGCAGCACTGTTATTGATGTCATCATAAGGAATTGTACAGTTGATAGGATCCAGTGGACATCCATTAGCTGCAAGACAAACTCCAAGCAACAAACTTGTTATCAGGGATAGGAACATGTTGAAAGTGTGAATGTGGAGCAGTGAAGTGCATTTCTATATATAGGTGGACCTAGCTCTGTACTGAGAAGAAATTACCTATACAATCTTAACTTGATATGTATTGAGATCACAATACACAGAACTACATAGCATGTAATATGAAACTTCATTTCCTGCATTAATTGCATCATGTGTAAAATGTTAAACAAGTTCATGTATTCATCATGTATAGTCAATGTGTATATTATCTTCTGTACTGTACAAGTATGCAACCTTAAGTTAATTGAATATAATACAGAAATTAAGAATCAAATTCATGTTCAATTGCTTAATTACTCTCCACAAGTTTATACCCAAATACTGCATACCTACAGCATTTTGCATTTATGTGATCAAAGCGATTAAGCAAATTTAAAATTCAAATTGCAATAGCATACTAAGTCTTGTTTATGTGTTATAGTTATGTATGCATCATCACTGTTACGGTAGTAACTATATAGCTAGCTAGTTGTAGGAATTATAGATACTGGTTTGTTTCAGACCATATTTACAGAACCCTAGCATATAATGTGTGTTGGTTGCATGTACACACTACTGTAAGTGCCAGTTCAGCTTTTAATTCAATGCTGTCAAATCATCCAATAATTCTGCTTTCCTTAAAGGCTTTGGGTTGGCTCCATCAACACCTTGATAATTGGTAATGTCTATTATGTTCAAGTGCTGCTTTACTTGATAACAATTGTGCTATATAAACTGTACTAATGATATGGGCTACAAATTATCATTTTTCATTGCTGAGAACATTTATATACTGAGAAGCTTATCATCACATTCAACAAGATGTAGGCCCCACACATACAAACACCAGATACTGATAAATATTTAAACTGAAATTACATAATATCAAGACATGTTGGATATTATAATGATGATTATGTAATACGAATAATGATGTTTAGTTTACACTATGTGTGGGAAACTATACAATTATTATATTGAGTGAATGTCCATTGTACCGTATTTTATTTATTTATTTTTAAATTGCTTTTTAATGTAGACAAGGCCTGCATTAAAGGTCTATGGGCAACTAATGCCCACAGCCAGAAAATGTATACGTACAACTTACATTTACAATTGAATGTATAAAATTACAATCAAAGTTAAGCTAGCTGGCTAAAGTTATTACATACAATTTACATTTGATATGTGCTTAAACAATCCTATAATAAAAAAAATACAAGAGTATTTAATAATAAACTTACTTACATAAGTACTTATTTTAAAAGAGAGAGTGAGAAAAAAATTACTAATTACTGCTGAAGTTTGGTGTGCGGGGAGACTTGGAGCAGGTACTACAAGGGCAAACAAAGTGCAGGCTGTGAGGATTGTCAGTCAAAATTATTTGTAAAATGCTGCCAGAAGATCTTGAGTAACTGTGATTTAATGGCAGAAAAAGGTTGACTTAAGTCAAGTACCAGTACAGGGGCGGATCCAAGAGCTGGCTAGGGGAGGGGCACAAATAGGGTAAGTTGTAGGTGGTTGCATGCATGGGGAGAACCATATTCTCTATAGTTCAGTGCTGCTTTTTTAAAGCAGCAAATAATCACCTCTTAGTGGTGTCTCACTGTTGATATTTGCCATTTTGGCCTTTTCAGATGGTTGTGAAGTCTTAACTGAAACTGTTTAAAAGGCTCTGAATGTCTTAAATAACAGCAACACGATAATTATTTTTTAGAGGCGCTTATTACGCACGAAGGTGCTGAGTGACTATTTTACAGTTAGTTTGACTTCGGTTCGCTTTGGTCTCAGGTGAATTTGTAATAAATGCTAGTAAAATGTGCATATTTTCATAAGTTTTAAACTGATCTCGGTTGGCCTGACATAAAATTTACTAGCTGTTTTAATCAGAAGCATGGCTGGCTCCTCCACAAGGTGGAGGGGGGGGCATTTGCCCCAAATGCCCCATCCTGGATCCGCCATTGCAGTAGACTGTTGTAGGTTCTTTGTAATCTGTTGAAGTAGAAGTTGCTTTGTTTGCTGGATGATGTAAAATTGTGTTGAAACTTGTTGCTGGTGGAGGTTCTGGTAGGATTGCGACAAAAGAAGTTGACATAGTTACGTAAAATCTAAGCTTATATGCACAAGTACACATTTGTTAAATTTACATGATGATTAACATATAGATGGTGATATGGCTATAATTTGTGATGGACTGCAGTTTAGCTACAGTGAGCTGACATTACCAGTAAGTGCTAAACTGTATTAAACTATTAAATGTATAATTATTACCTTTAATAACTACATGACTCCATTACATAATCATAAATATGTAAGTAAGTCTGCCCTAACTGCATGTAGCAGGGTATGAATATAGAGCCCACGATTTATAATGCATTCAACATGGCTCAGTTGACTCATGCATAAATTGCTACACATTTAAGTACATATACATGCCAAATGATTACATAATAACCAGAGAATCTGAAACTGTATAGTTAATGTAATGGTTATATGTCAATGTACACGTCAATGTTCGCATTACACTTGGTCTGGGCTAGTAGACAAGTGTAAAATGAACATCAGTGTTGGCATTACATAAATTTCCCATTATGATATGATCCTTCCTTTACCACTAGCCTGTATTCATGAAGACTGTGTCATCTCTTGAGAATGCTAGCTCCCCATTGAATGATTGGGTGGTAGATGCACAGCTTCAGAAAAGAGTATTCTTTAGCTACGTATATTTGCACTAAATAGTTCACATCAGTTTATATATAAAAGTTCATATCATAATGGGATTGTTAATGTAACAGTATCTTGAGTGTGTCCATTGCTATGCAACTATACTCATTCTAGTTAAAAATAGTTTGTTTAGTCATAAGTTTGTGGACATTTACTATACTATGTCCAATGGCAAAACCAAGGGCAAAACTGAGAACAAACATTTCATTTCATCCAGCTAACTATAGCTGTATGATTAGTAGAAATGAAATTAATTAGCTTCATGCCTACCTTTTGTCCATTTAGCAACTTTCCTGGTGTGATATGTGTAGAGCAACTCTGTGACCACAATGATGCCAGAATAAGCCCAATTCGCAGAAATGCTTGTATTGGGTGTTCTGGGGTCATGTAATACTGTAGGTGGCATAACAACTGACCATGACACGTGATAGCTATAAACACCTCAGACTAAATTTGTGAAAGGCTATTTAAATGAGCTATATGAGAAGGATAGAGAAGGTGCAATGAAGAGCTACCTATCTTCTCCCACAACTACAGGATCTGAGAGACTAGCACTATAATCATTACCACTTACCACTATGATCACTCCAATACAGACGTCTGAGTGGTGACCAAAGTGGTGACCTTCACACGTGAAAATTCTTATGAGTAATAACTTTAACACAGATTTAACTGATTTAGAGTAGATGCTCAGTACAGTTATGAGACACATGCCTCCTATTCCAAGGGAAGGTGTTACCTTCTGCATTAATTTTAGGTCCCACACACTTTGAAAGTATTTATGCAAATTTAAATCTAGGGGGGTATTTTCCAGAAAATTGTGGAATTTGAAATTGAATCTGGTAGCAATATTGACAGTTTAATAATATAATTATGTGTAGGCTGCTTAATTGTGCTTGCTTAAATTATGGAACATAGGAAACACAGGCACTCTATGGAATTGCATTAACAGCTATTTAAGTAACAGATCCCAGTGTGAAAACCGCCTGTCAGATTGCCTACCTGTAATCTCTGGTGTTCCCCAGGGAAGCATTCTGGGTCCTTGCTTTTCCTGATCTTTATAAATAATCTGCCATCTACCATCATATCTCAACTATTTGAATTTGCAGATGATACAATATGCTTTTGGCAAATCATTTCCATACTGGACATACAGCAGCTTCAAGAAGACCTTAACGTCTTATTTATTATAATAGGACTATTAACAATCATCTGTAATTTAACCTCTCTAAATTTGTATTCATGATCTTCCATTGTAAATTCAACTCTCAGTACATTGTAAATGACCACATAATCAATGAATCACCCAGCTGCAAAGACCTAGGGATTATTTTCACTAACTCATTGTCATGGAGAAAGCATTATGAAATGATTTCCTCTAAAACCTAGTCACTTGGACTGTTACATATGTAGAGTATTCAAGGAGTTACATTATCTTCAGGCTAGAAAATCCCTATACATATCATTAGTGAGATTTAAACTGTTATACTGCTCCACATTGTGGAGACCTTATTTGTTGAAAGACATAGAATTAATTGAGAAGGTACAAAGGCGCGTTACTAAATTCATACTCTCTGATTACACTTCAGACTACAGGACTAGATTGACCCAACTAGGTATGTTGCCATTGATGTATATTTACAAAATATCTGACATCCTTTTTTTCATCAAATCACTTAAAACTCCTACAGATAATTTCAATATCCTGACTTCAATACTGGTTCTACTAGATCTTCTGGCACCAAACTACACCACAAGACAGCCCATACCAATGCCGCTATGAACTCCTATTTTTTTTGCCTACCTAGACTATGGAACTCTCTGTCAATAATTGATCATACACAATCACTAGCTGTAATAAAACAGAAATTGAAGAAATTTTTATGGAATCATTTCTTAGCTAACTTTGACAATTCTCCTTGTTGTTTCCATTACCTTTGTCCCTGTTCCAAGAATCCTGCATCTAACAATTTTAACCACTTGTAACTAAGTATGTAGATGTTAGTGTATAGTTATTATTTAATGTATGTTAGGCTATCACTGTAGGTTGCTGGTAGACCCTCAGAATTACTATTCTGTTAAGCATTATTATTATTAGTACACATGGCTTGAGAAGAATGATCTCTCTGATCATGAATGAGATGGGCAGGTTCTCAACAGGATTCACAAGCACTGCAGATGATGGAGTCAATGCTGAGAGAGTGGCTGAAGTGGGGAGGAAGATGTAGAAGGATGCAGTCAATAACCTCAACCATGCATGGAAGTGAAGTTCAAGGTATGGGCCCTGTATATTATCACACAGAAAGCTTACCAGAAGAAAATTCACCTTAGGTTCTTCAACCAACTGATAATTATAGCCTAATGAGATGTAACAGTTGAGACAAGCTTATATTATGAACTGACTTCCCTTCCTTTGTCCTTGTTCAGTAACAAAGATCATAAAATGAACAGGGCAAACAAAGCAATTTTTCCAACACTAGCCTGAAGGTGTTGACTGACCCACTTGCTACAGTAGCCTGAGCTACATACACATGATACAGTTATTGCTGTATCTTGGCAGATACTCTCAGAATATCACTTTGATGATACACAGCAGCTCACATGACCACATCCGACATACAAAGAACTCCTGCTGTGATGTCCAGATCTTACCAAATATGATACATTTGACACCAAGGGCAAAGTTCCTGGACAACGCTCATAACAAGAGAAATCATCGATCTCCTCTCTTCAGCATTCCAGAAACATAATATTATGATCACTGTAGAGCTGTGCAACAATAATGTTGACACTTAATTTGTGAAGGCCACACTGACTGGGTGTAAGGATGACCCTATAGAGCAGTTTCATGCATGTGAGATAATTATGTATTGCGCCAACATGGCGACAGTTGGTGCAATATGTAGTTATTTCACATGCATGAAACCGCTCTATTGAGGTCAATTATTGAGGTCAATAAACCCCATGGGTAGTCGCTGTGCTGTTATTCTCCAACATTAGTCAATACTTCTTATTATGTTCAGGTGCAGGCGGAAGATGCTGATGTGCTAATAATGCTGATGCACCATAGCTCATGCACCAATCATCTACTCTTCTTTACTACCACATTAAAGGGTTGTTATGATTTCAGGAGGATCCAAGAATCCAATAATCTCTGTCTGAAAGACAGAAGTGCTACCTATTCTATTGTCATGTCTTCACTGATTGTGATACTGTTTCTGCCATTTCTATCCAAGGGAAAACCACTCTATTCAACAGCTTTTGTGCTGGGAACATTGATTAACACATGGACACCTTCCTTGATGTACAAACTAGTAAGGATTCGGTGATCAGGAGCACTAGTATTTCAATTTTCCAGTACTTTAACCATGCACCAGGTAGTGCTTTAGCTCCATTTGATACAACGTGTTCACACAAAAGGCAGCAGCTGGGCTGATCAAACCAGAAACACAAAAGGTGCAGCTGCACAACATTTTCTCCGTGCCTATCTACAAACCCAGAACTGGATCCTTTTACAGAGCATGTCTTGTACCCCAGTGGCCAGTATAGGAGTAATGATTATGAGCCAGCTGTTCCAACATTAGACACCATGGCACCTGAAGAGCTTCTAAAGTCATAAGGTAGATGCTGGACCGGTATTATAGGTCAAGGGGAATTAAGGGTCGCATAGCTTAAAATACGTTCAGAGAGTTAAATCCTGCAGATTTAGGAAGAAATGGATGATACTACCTCAGATCAACATAAAAAGTGATCATAAGCTAACCACAAATCCAATTAAGAAATAACAGTACTTTAAGCAGGAATACTGTCCCAGATTAGCTACATGTACCCCTCACCATGTAGTAAGGAGTATGAAGATATAAAGTGCAAAACCAAGTCAACTATGATGTTTTGAATGCCATTAGAGCACTTATAAATATTTTCACAACATTTACCATAATCAGATATGAAAATTTAATAATGAACTTATGAGGTAATGAATATTGTGACTCATGATATCCCCACATTACTCATAATAAGAGCACTTACTGTTAGACTTACAGTGCTTTAGAGAAAAGATCATACAGCCCACCACATAGTAGGATAACTTTTGAAATTTCAGGATAGTGTAGCTTATGGTTAGACGTTTGCCTACAAGTAGTATGAAAAATTGGGGTCACATTATTAGACGATAGGAATGCTTTTAAATTAAGTGACTCTTATTACCCACATATACCCCTTCAACTGTAATTGTAAAGGAAATTGTAACAATCAACAGTGCAGCTACAAAAAGAATGATGTCAAGTGCATCTCAGCATGTGGAAATTGCGAAGGCAATTTCATGCAAGAACTGCATTGTTGATGGAGATTCTGGAGAAGACCCAGGCCTTTACTTCTGAGGCATTAGACATTGTTATACGTACTAGTCCTTAAGAAATGCATGAGATAAAAATTAATTCAGCACCAATTAATAATAATAATGAGTGAGTGTGGTCTTTTTCATCAATTTCATCAAGGAGGGGTTTGATGCTTGCAATGTGTACAAAGTGTGATCTCTTATACAGCATTCCCAAATAAGGTCATGGGTAGTCCAACTTCCAGCAGCTGTCACAGGTTTTCCTAGGGGGAGTTGAATTTAAATCTTTTGAGGAATGTTAGTGGATACCTTTACAAACACTCTCGACTGGTAAAAAATTTCTTGATAAAGAATTTATTTCCAGATTTGCCAAATATCTGCTAACATTCCCTGACTATAACACCAGGAGTTGAACAATAGAAATTCTTCTAAGTGGTAGAGCGTCTTGCAGAGAGAGTGAATTTCAGTTTTTTCCTCTTTTTATATTCTACTGATTTTAAAGTTAACACCATGATTGTTTGGTTCACTGCTTTGTGTTTGTTATTTCTGAGTCACTGTTTATTACGGTCTATATTTCAAAGTTTGTAAATCTGAACCTTTTCTCCAATAGGTGCATAAGAGCTAGTTTGCAATTAGTTGATTAACAATTAACTTATTTCTTCATAGATACATATATATATATATTATAGCAAGCATGTAATGTGAAACTGAAATTTCTTACATTAGAACCTCTGGAATCATGGAACGTTAGGAACCTCTGGAACCCTGCATGGAACCTCTACTACATAGCTAACACACTTTATAGTAACATTTTGTTGGCAGTTTAGCAATGACATATATAACCAGTCTGTTGGGGTAATGCATTACGTACGTAATGAATTACATAATAAATTATTACCTACTAAGCATGCTACAAAACTAGTAATGTAACTGATTCAGAAGTTACTTTACTTACAAATAAGCACGTTACATAAGTAATGATGTTACTGTAACGAATCTAACATTAGATAATTTTATTACCACAGTCCGGAATGTATAGTTATAACACCTAGTACAGGGGCAGTTTTAGGGGTTTCCGAGGTTTCCAGAAACCCCTTGGGGGTTTGGCTTACTTCAAAACAGCTGTCCAATTTCCTTAACTAGCTGCAACCAAACCATTCCATTGGGCATAACACATGAATCATACTCACCAATATTCACCAGCCAACTGATTTTACTATTTCCTTACAGTAAAGGATCACACCCAAGTTTTAAAATTTTAATTAATGCCCATTGTTAATCATTATAGTTTATGCATTATTAGTCTGTAATAGAACAGTCACTTTGTAATGAAATACTCTAATAGAGCATTCACGGATAAAAATGTTGCTAGCCTAGTGAGCTATAGCTAGCATAAAACTAACTAAATAAGCTAACCATATTATAGTAAGAATTCAGTAGGCACCAGTCTATTATGCTGGCATAATTTTGAGCATAGTAGGTGCCTGAAAGCATCAAGCATAATGCTAGCATAATAGGCAGAATAATTGTCATACTGTATGCAAAAATGCATGCCACAGAGAAAGGTTGACTTACAATAATAGAACAGTCAATGCCACTGATATGGCTTTATGTAGTTATTTAACATGACTGTTATTATAGTTTACAATGCAGCCAAATTCTTAATGTACAATGAGTACTTTTTACATTTAACCAGTTGTTCATGAACAAAAGTTTATCATTATCCATTAGAAAGTAACAAAACATTGGAACTGTAGCAAAAATTTTGAGTATAATTATGAGCATAATAGGAAAAAAATTTAGCAGTGCAGCATAGCATAATAGGCAAAATTAGAACCATAATAGGCTGGTGCCTACTGTGGATATTATCCCTATATATTGTGTTTGGTCACTGCAGTTTAGTATCCTACCATCAACTCAGATTACATGCAGTACATACTTGAAGAAGCTGATGTCCTACTCTGAGCATCTGTATAAGCAAGTCATACATATTTCTTTGGAGGATATCGGTTCAATTTTAAGTCTTAAGAGGAATAAAATAATATTGGCTTAACTTCAGCAAGTTTTGTTTGTATTCCTGTTGTTCTGTACAGATGTATGTACATGTGTACCATTTTCAATCAATTTGATATGTACCTGTAAACAAACGTGTTTATTATTGTTATATGATTCAGTCAATTAATGAAAAGCATTGCATGCTTATAATTATTTAAGTTCATTTACTAAGAATTTTGTTTTGTTTTTCAACTGAATTGTGTTGAAAGAGATTTCATAAAGAGGGGATGAAATATTGAGTATGCATTATTCTTATTAAAGTGCATGCCTTATCTATATAATAATTCTATAACTCTTTTCCGGTGTCACAGTGATATATGTTTCCCCAGGTAACGTGTTTCCCGCACACATATCCCTAGGGATCCGTGTTTCCCCGCACACATATCACTAACTCGCTAGCGACCTACAAGTCACAGTGATATGTCTTTCCCTGGGTAATATGTTTCCCCTTTATAAAGTCATGTGCAACGTACGTAGTGTTATAGCATATAGGCATGCATGCACTTTTAATAATCATAGCTAGCAGCCATACCTATACAACTAATGCTATAATTATACATGTTGATGGAGGAAATCAAGCCATTCACTGGCATTCAACTATAACTGCTAAACTGTGCTGTGATTTGGCTATGTAGCTATAGCATCAGTTTAATAAAACAGTAGCTACAAGTACATGTATATACAATAAAATACTATCTCTAGCTATATAGAGTAAATCATGTGATTGCAGCTATGTATAACTAATCAATGTAGCTACAGCTTTGGCATGCAGTCAGTCATTATCTACCCCCTTGCCGGTTTTATCTGGGGTTCCCCAAGGGAGTATTTTGGGACCTGTACTCTTCATTATTTACATGAATGATTTACCGTCTTGTGTTACCATCAGTAAAACTTTACTATTCATTGACGACACCAAGATTTATAATACTGTTTGTAGTCCTGGAGATATTTCACTGTTTCAAAATGATTTAGACTCAGCAACTTTGTGGATTTGAAAGATATTTCACAGATTTGAATTTTTTCCAAATCTGCCTACACCTATACATACAATGAAGTGTATTGGTCTGTTTAAAGGGCTTCATTCATCCACTTGTGTAGTTAATATGTATGACAATACTTAATTCAGGTACACAATTTCCATTGAAAATGCTCTCAGATTCAATCTTGTATTGTTAAAATTTCAAAATTTTCCACTTTCAACATTATTATTCTAACATGCACCTATTCAGTGTTGTGCAATTGTGAGAGGGGTGCATCATGTACTTGGTTGTCTGTACCTACCCAAACTTTTCCATTAGCAAAATACTTCAGAGAGCCATACCTATAATCTAAAGGCAGTATATATAATCTACAGGCAGAAAATATTATGAATTTTATGTGGGAATGTCTCCAAATTGCAGTATTTTAGCATCTATTTTTCAAAATTTCCTGGGGGAGGGGGGGGCATGCTCCCAGGCCCCTCTAGTTCCAGCATGCTTTTGCTGAGCCCCCCCCCCCCCCCCCCCCCTTTATAAATCCTAGATCCGCCCCCTGTCAAGGAAATCACATTTATTGAGCAGGTCCAGAGAAGAGCAACAAAGTTTATTTTAAATGACTATAGTTCTGATTATTAGTATACGTAGCTATAGCTAGTATAATTATTGTATTAGTTTATATAGTAGCTATATAGCTAGTAAGCTAACTATAGCTATATACATGCAATATGCATGGGTGTCTATTAGCTAGATATAGCAATATATCTACTGAATGGTTGGATCGCGTACTGTTTGCAACTATAGCCATAGGACCTTGGAGTTACTGCACGATGGCTATATCTTAGTGGGAAACACGGATCCCTGGTGATATATGTGCGGGGAAACACGAATCCCTAGGGATATGTGTGTGCGGTGAAATATTTAAAAAATCGCTACGGGAAACACATATCACTGACAGCTTTTGGTGGGAAACACGGATCCCTAGTGATATGTGTGCGGGGAAACACGGATCCCTAGGGATATGTGTGCGGGAAACACGTTATCCGGGGAAACATATATCACTGTGACACCGGCACTGTCCCGTCGTTCTTGGTCGGATTCCGATAGGATCGGTACCATTCAATTCTAAAATTTGAGGCGAATCTTTTGATCCGGAATTGGTGGCGATTCGTTAAACTACGGGAAATATCCTTTAAACCACCGTAGCTACCGAATGCAGACACGAATGTGTCCAAAACTTTCTGGAGACCTTTATCGTGTTACCAGTCTTCCCCATCCCAGCTTACACCAGACGTTTCTCTCCCCCTGTGGACGACATAACTAGAAACGGAAAATCGAGGCAGTAAAATTTTAAACAAAAACTCCTCCCTGGTTTTTCCCCCGATTAGCTTCAAACTCGCTAGACCAACTACCCGTCCAAAACAATGTGTCATAAGGTGGTTTTCGTGTCTGTCATTACGTGCTAACCTTGGTTGCGAGATACTTATCACTGTCAATGGCCATTATAAGTTTACGATACGCGTACACGGCGTTCCGGTATACACGCGTTGCCAATAGAAAATCAGGTGACGTATTGGTCTAAAGGCTTACAATGAAATAGGATCAATCACTTTTTCATGATTTAACCAATTACATCAGCGAATTTGGTCATGTGATCTGGTGTGTACGCTATCATCCGGCAACTAAAAAAAATTTTTTTTATCACACCCACCAGTATAAAAGGAAAGTTTCGTAGTGGGTGTGGCAAGTCTACGAGCTATGATCGGGCTACTTGACAGTCTACAGAGGGTAGACTCGCCGGGAATACACACTCTGCACCCTGCTGTGCTGTCCACTACAAGGATAGAGAAGTGTCAGCTACTGCGACACGAATATAAGCAGGTCAGGGACTACAGACAGACCTAAAACGTAGGATTACCATCAACACCACTGTAAGGGAGAAGGAAACAGTCGTAGTAGGGGTGGTAATTTAACGAGCTATGATCACTCCAATCAGGCTACCTAACAGACTACACAAGGATGATTCGCCATTATGAGAGATGAAGAACGGAAGATTACGTTCAACTACTCTAATAAAACTTACATCTACCTTACCAGGCTACGAATCGTGGACAACATCATGAAACAAACTGTTGCAGTCTTAAATGTGTAGGGAGACATAAGATACGTTTTCATTCCTTGGTAACTCCAAAGGGACAGCTGAAACTTCTAGAAGCTCTATTACTTATCTCCGTTGAACTACCCTAATAGAACATACATCGCGATATCTACCCTAATAGAACACACACAACCTCTACCAAAAATAAATCAGTCAATTTCTCTCTCAACCTCTCTAAAGTAACCACTCTTCATATGAAGAATTCATCTTGGTAATGCAACTTGATTCAGAAAGCAACAAAAGAACTCTTCTCTATCCAAATCCACATGGTTGTGTTGACCTTGCTCAGTACAGCCGATAAACTTGAATACTCAATACTGTACTGCATACACACTTGGTCATGCGATAAGTAAACATTACACTACCATGACTAGGATGTAGAGATAAAACTACAATTCAGTTACTCAAATTGACTACATAAATATACAAAATGAATGTGCCAAATGCAAGTTGAATTAGAACATAGCTCATTGTGGTGATGCAACAACTATCGGTAAATTGATCCTCATACCACACTCAAAAGACTTTGTTAGTTCATGCAACATCATCAAAGTTGAGTACATCCCTGCCATTCAAAACTAATCTTTTTCATGTATGTGCATGGTTGTAATGGGACACATCTTGATACGCCACCTTCATGAGAACTGTGTTCTGCATGAGTACTGTACAGATGTGCAGAAATTCCAGTGCACAAAGCCACCAACATTAACTAGATCACTGTGAAAAAAGAGGGATATAAGATGGTATTTCCAGTGGCTTATTGAATACAAAAAAGCTTGGTATAACCTGTATTATACTAACAATCTCATGTAAGACTTCAGTTAATGTGTTAAATATACTGAAACCATATATGCGATGGTATAGTGTGGGCATTATATTAGATATAAGCCATTTGAGGTAATGTGGTAAATAAACTGAAACCATATATGCAATAGTATAGTATGGATTATACTAAAGTATAAAATGAGTATAATACAGGATTTATATTAAGGCTTATTTGTATTCAATAAGCCACTGGAAATACCATATTATATCCCACTTTTTGCACAGTGGATGTTAGTGCCACACACAATTGAGGAAATTATGTATGCACATCAGTAGCTATATGTAATCATGTCTTTGTTGCTCCTTGATCATTAGTAATGTTCAAATTTAAGTGTATTCACACAATAGGACATAACAATTGTCTTAGTATCACGCGCATTTTGCATGATTTAACCAATCACATCAGCTAATTTGATCATGTGATCTGGTGTGTACGCTATCATCCGGCAACTTAAAAAAAATTTTTTTTAATCACACCCACCAGTATAAAAGGAGAGTTTCGTAGTGGGTGTGGCAAGTCTACGAGCTATGATCGGGCTACTTGACAGTCTACATAGGGAGGACTCGCCAGGAATACACACTCTGCACCCTGCTGTGCTGTCCACTACAAGGATAGAGAAGTGTCAGCTACTGCGACATGAATATACGCAGGTCAGGGACTACAGACAGACCTAAAACGGAGGATTACCAGCAGCACCACTGTAAGGGAGAAGGAAACAGTCGTAGTAGGTGTGGCAATTTAACTAGCTATGATCACTCCAATCAGGCTACCTAACAGACTATATACAAGGAAGATTCGCCATTATGAGAGATGAAGAACGGAAGATTACGTTCAACTACTCTAATAAAACATACATCTATCTTACCAGGATACGAATCGTGGACAACATCATGAAGTGACTGTTGCAGTCTTCAATGTGTAGGGAGACATAAGATACGTTTTCACTCCTTGGTAACTCCACAGGGACAGCTGAAACTTCTAGAAGCTCCGTTGAACTACCCTAATAGAACATACATCGCGATATCTACCCTAATAGAACACACACAACCTCTCTACCAACAGTCAATCTCTCTCTCAACCTCTCTAGAGTAACCACTCTTCATATGAAGGATTCATCTTAGTAATGCACCTTGATTCAGAAAGCAACAAAAGAACTCCATCCAAATCCACATGGTTGTGTTGACCTTGCTCAGTACAGCTGATAAACTTGAATACCCATACTCAATACTGTACTGCATATACGCTTGGTCATGCGATAAGTAAACATTACAATACCATGACTAGGATGTAGAAATAGAACTACAATTCAGTTACTCAAATTGACTACATAAAGATGCAAGTTGAATTAGAACATAGCTCATTGTGGTGATGCACCATGCAACTATTGGTAAATTGATCCTCATATCACACTCAAAGACTTTATGTTAGTTCATGCAACAGCATCAAAATGAAGTTGAGTACATCCCTGCCATTCAAAACTAATCTTTTTCATGTATGTGCATGATTGTAATGGGACACATCTTGATACTCCACCTTCATGAGAACTGTGTTCTGCATGAGTACTGTACAGATGTGCAGAAATTCCAGTGCACAAGGCCACCAACATTACACACAATTGAGGAAATTATGCATGCACATCAGTAGCTATGCGTAATTATGTCTTTGTTGATATGTAATGATGTGAAGTAATGTTCAAATTTAAGTGTATTCACACAATAGGACATAACAATTGTCTTATGCACTTGTCAATTTCATGCCCCACCCCCCCACCCCCGGGGGTGGTGGGGGAATACAGGGGATTTGACAAATCGTGGTGTCAAATTCCCCACTACTGGGGCAAAATCGGCTGTCAAATCCCCACTATGTCCCCACCCCCTAGTAGGGGATTTGACAACACCTCAAGGATAAGCGCATATTTCATGCGTGCAACTAATAAACCTGGTATACACCTGTAGCTAGTAAAATTATAGTGAGTACGATTTAATTGTTTAGAAATGCAACTACCGAAAAATCAGTCAGTGAATTGGAGAACTGTCAATTGCCCCAGGGGTGGGGACAAGAAGCAATGTCAAATCCCCACTTGGGGTGTGGGGACACCCAGGGGTGGGGGGGTGGGGCATGAAATTGACAAGTGCATTAGTATCACGCGCATTTTGCGCGGGTACCACTAGTAATAAATAATAATCCGATTTACGCTCGAACGCTTACAGGAGTCTACCAGGTGGTCAGGATGTTTTCTCCTTGTTATTTTCATGCAATTATATCCATAGGAATTCTAGAGAGTAACTCATTATCTCTAAGTACCCCAAGTAGAACCAAATGGACACTAGTTTATGATGGAATGGATGCTCTGGAAGGTAAGGAATTGGTGTAAAACGTGTGAAAATTTGGTACACATAGCTTCAACCATTGGCGAGCTACAACACACTAAATACTTAAAACCGGCATTTCTCGATACTTTTAAATAGGTGATAAGCCCGGTTTTGTCAGACTGGGTCACATATATGCATCTCAGGCTTAACCTCAGGTGGCTTAAAAGCTGCTTAAAATTTCCCAGTTCAAGCTTGCTTAAAATTTATACTAATACACATATGTAACTTCAAAAGCTATCAATATTGACATTATATCAATAACAATCCCATTATGATATGAACTTTTATACATAAACTTATATGAACTATAGCGCAAATATACGTAACTAAGGAACACTCTTTTCTGCATCTGTTCATCTACCACCCAATCATTCGATGGGGAGTTAGCATCCTCAAGAGATGGCACAGTCTTCAGGAATACAGACTTAGTGGTAAAGGAAGGATCATATCATAATGGAAAATTTATGTAATGTCAACACTGATGTTCATTTTACACTTGTCTACTAGCCCAGACAAAGTGTAATGTGAACATTGACGTATACATTGACATGTAACTATTACATTAGCTATACAGTTTCAGATTCTCTGGTTATTATGTAATCACTTGACATGTATGTGTACTAACATCTGCAGCAATTCATGCATGAGTCAACTGAGCCATGTTGAATGCATTATACCGTAAATTGTGGGCTCTATATTCATACCCTGCTACATGCAGTTATAGGGCAGATCTAGACTTACTTACATATATTTATAATTATGCATAGGCGGTGGAGACGGGGGGGCCAGGGGGGCCATGGCCCACCCACTTTTATGGGACACTGTTTGTAAGAAAAGATCGAGATACTCTAATAGAGCAGTCAGGATCTGGATACTCTAATAGAGCAGTCACAGTATTCAGAGAAGCAGTGTAGCAAGTTACTTAGCTACGTATGTGTAGTTATAAATAAGGAGATATAATTGGTGGAGAGCAGCTATTGTCAACAGGCTGTGACCTTTTTTTTTTTTTTTTGGTCTTCAACTTACAGCTGGCCTGGCCCCCTCACTCTTTGGCCTGCTCCACCACCCCTGTGTTTATGTAATGGAGTCATGCAGTTATTAAAGGTAATAATTGCATGTAATAGTTTAATACAGTTTAGCACTTACTGTGTAATGTCAGCTTGCTGTAGCTAAACTGCTATCTATCACAAGATATAGCCATATCACCATCTATATGTTATTCATCATGTAGGCTTAACAAATGTATACTTGTGCATATAAGCTTAGATTTTACATTATATGTCAACTTTTGTCGCAATCCTACCAGAACCTCCACCAGCAATAAGCTTCAACACAATTTTACATCATCCAACAAACAAAGTAACTTCTACTTCAACAGATTACCAAGAACCTACAACAGTCTACCGGTATTTGACTTAAATCAACCTTTTTCTGCCATTAAATCACAGTTACTCAAGATCTTCTGGCAGCATTTTACAAATAATTTTGACTCTGACAATCCTCACAGTGCACTTTGTTTGCCCTTGTAGTACCTGCTCTAAGTCTCCCCGCACAGCAAACTTCAACAGTAATTAGTATTTTTTCTTCTTGCTCTCTCTTTTAAAATAAGTACTTATGTAAGTAAGTTTATTATTAAATACACTTGTATTTTTTTATTGTAAGATTGTTTAAGCACATATCAAACGTAAAATGTATGTAATAACTTTAGCCAGCTAGCTTAAACATTCAATTGTAAATGTAAGTTGTACGTATACATTTTCTGGCTGTGGGCACTAGTTGCCCACAGACCTTTAATGCAGGCCTTGTGTGCATTAAAAAGCAATTTAAAAATAAATAAATAAAATACGGTGCAATGGACATTCACTCAATATAATAAATATGTTACTACTAATAATTGTATAGTTTCCCACACAGAGTGTAAACTAAACATCAATATTCATATTACATAATCAATGGTGGATCCAGGATGGGGAATTTGGGACAAATGCCCCCCACCCCCCCCCCCCCCCTCACCTCAGGGGCGGATCCAGACTTATGGAAAGGGGGGTAAAAATGAACTGAGGCACTACATTGTTTCTGGTTTGATAATGCTAGACCAAAAGAAAAGTCACAACCAGCTGACAATAGCTGCCCACATCACCAACCACGCATTTATAGCTGTAAAAATCCTTAAATAGCTCACTACACACTGTTCTAATACTGTGACTGCTTTATTAGAGTGACTGCTCTATTAGAGTATCTCGATCTTGGTATACTAAAAATTTTTGGAGGGGGGGTCAAGAGCCCCCTTTGACTCCGCCCCTGTCACCTTGTGGAGGAGCCATACTTCTGATTAAAATACAAACTTTGTCAGGCCAAGATCAGCTTATAAAACTCACGAAAAAATATGCGAATTTTACTAGCATTCTATTACGAATTCACCTGAAACTAGAACAAACCTTAAAGTCAACCAGCTATGAAATTGTCACCCAGCACCTTCGTGCGTACTAAGCGCCTCTAAAATAATTATCGTTTTGCTGTTGTTTAAGACATTCATAGCCTTTTAAACAGCTTTGAAGACTTCAAAACTATCTGCAAAGGCCAAAATGGAACAGTGAGATACTACTAAGAGGTGTATTATTTGCTGCTTCAAAAATGCAGCAACTAACAACAGGATCTGGCTCTCCCTAACCACCTACAACTTGGCTGTTTGCGCCCCTCCCCTTGCCAGGTCCTGGATCCGCCCCTGATAATCATCATTATAATAATATTTAACATGTCTTGATATGTAATTTCAGTTTAAATATTTAAATTCAGTGTCTGGTGTTTGTATGTGTGGGGCCTACAGCTTATTGAATGTGATGATGTAATTCACAAATATTACACCAAATGGGAGCATATAAGCTTCTCAGTATATAAATGTTCTCAGCAATGAAAAATAATAATCTGTAGCCCATATCATTAGTACATTTTATATAGCACAATTGTTACCAAGTAAAGCAGCACTTGAACATAATATAGACATTAGCAATTATCAGGGTGTTGATGGAGCCAATCCAAAGCCTTTAAGGAAAACAGGATTGTTGGATGATTTGACAGCATTGAATTAAAAGCTGAACTGGCACTTACACTAATGTACATGCAACCAACACATATTATGATAATACTATGCTAATCAGCGTTGAAACCGGGTCGGGTCATCCGGGTCACATTTTCTCCGGGTCATCCGGGTCTGACCCGGATTGGATCACGTGAGAAACGAAATTGTTCGTTTGACGACGTGGAAACTTATAAACGCTATCGCGTAGCTCTTTCGTGAGCCACGCCCACTTATCGCATTACCAACATACGCTCAGCCACGCCCATTTGTTAGTAAGTGTAGTATGTAGCACGAAACTGAGGGTATCTATGGTGAGGGGTAGCTATTGTCAGTAGGTGAAGACCTTTTTTTTTTTTTTTTTTTTTGGTCTTCAACCTACAGCTAGGCTGAAGTTGCAATATTTACTCAACACGAATCGAACGCTCAAAATGTAGACTCGTTCGCTCGCTCGAGACTAGCCGAAACACGTCTCGGCTTTAATTAATCCGAGTCACATCCGGGTCAAATCCGGGTCAGTGGGTCATCCGGGTCAGCAGTAGTGACCCGGTTTCAACGTTGATGCTAATACAATAGGGTTCTGTAAATATGGTCTGAAACAACCCAGCATCTATAATTCCTACAACTAACTAGCTATATAGTTACTACTGTAGCAGTGATGATGCATACATAACTATAACACATGAACAAGTATGCTATTGCAATTTGAATTTTTAATTTGCTTAATCGCTTTGATCACATAAATGCAAAATGCTGTAGGTAGCTATGCAGTATTTGGGTATAAACTTGTGGAGAGTAATTAAGCAATGGAACATGAATTTAATTCTTAATTTCTGTATTATATTCAATTAGACTATGGTACAGTTCATTTAGAGGGTTACTAAATCACTTAGTCACCTGACATGCTCATTTAGTCATCTACACATGTCCATTTAGTAACCCGCCCTCAGGAAATTTTGAACGTGAAAAATAATTGTAACACGAAAGGTTCCTTGTGCAGGCTATGCCTTTTGGTGCCACCCTGTCATTTTGACAAATTAGATAATGTACTTGTCAATTTCACGCCCCACCCCCCACCCCCGGGGAGGGTGGGGGAATACAGGGATTTGACAAATCGTTGTGTCAAATTCCCCACTATACTGGGGCAAAATCGGCTGTCAAATCCCCACCCCCATAGTAGGGGATTTGACAACACCTCAATGATAGGGTCCGCAATCCGAAAAATAAACTTCTACAAACCAATCTCCCTACCATTGTGGGATGTTCATTGTAGTATCCCATTGCTTGATCCACCATGAAACCGGAGGCACGATTGTTGTCGTCACAGAAATATTGTTTTCAGTATCTCGCAAGATGCAAAATTTATTTTTAAAATTTCGTGCTCCACACAAAGGACCGGATGAATCTTGCTACTTAGCCAAATCGTATCCAGAGATGATGTAGTTGAAAAGTACGCACAGAAATAAGTAAATGATTTGCTGGGTGCCCGGCACAGGGTTGCTTTCTTTGAAAAAACAGACAAAGAGATACGAAGTTTCGAATTCAAACTGCCCTACCACCCAGAGCGAGAGAAGCCAACTCTTCCTCATAGTGTTTTGATACGGTTGGGTGCATAGTCTGTCTATGCTGTTAGTTTGGAAAAGATCTGAGACTTCTCACCATCTGGGTGACGAGCGTCAAAATTTTCTGCAGCATCAAAGAATTATGTCGCGCTTTCTAGCCATTTCCAGCGCTTCTGCAGCTACCACAACCATCAATAATTATTATAAACTAAAACTATGGCAAAAGATGTCCCTGAACGTTTGGTAGCAGCAGTTGTCAATTATTATTTCATCCACGGCTTCCACGCTTCGCTCTAAGCTATGCATCAAGGAAGGCAGCAAAATCGTCCAAATTTGACTTCACCTCTCACACTTCAAATCTTTACTAGATCGTCCTACATCACCATTATGCTGCAAAACATCCAAAACCAAACCGAAAAAAAGCACAAAATTTTTCATTTTTGATTCGAGCTGGGTGGAGCTCCTGGTGAGCTGCTGGTATACTGCATCATATGAAATCACAGAAACACCAACTACTACTACTACCAAACGTTTTGATCCATCATTTATCATCATTCTAAACAAAATTAAGTGACCAGTGTGGCATCAGAAGTACTGGAAAGCACTTTGGTACCATTGAGAGAATCCCCTGAAATGACGCACGAAAATTTTGACGTTCTTCACCCAGATGGTGAGAAGTCTCAGATCCTTTCCAGACTAACAGCATAGACAGACTATGCATCCAACCTTATCACATCACTATGAGGAAGAGTTGGCTTTTCTTGCCTTCGCTGGTAGGGCAGTTTGAATTCAAAAATTTGTGTTTCGTTTTCTGCTTTTTGAGAGAAAGCAATCCTGTGCCTAGAACCCAGTGAATTATTTGCTTATTACTGTGCGTACTTTTTAACTACATTAACTCTAGATAATATCTAGCTAAGCAGCAAGTGCTATCCTGTTCTTTGTGTGGAACACGAAATTTTAAAAATAATTTTTGCTTCTCACGAAATATTAAAATCGATATTTCTGTGGAGACAACAATCGTGCCTCCGGTTTCATGGTGTATCTAGCAATGGAATATCACAATGAACATCCCACAATGGTAGGGGGATCGATTTGTAAAAGTTGATTTTTCGGATTGCGGACCCTATCAATGATGACTAAACGCATATTTCATGCATGCGACTATAGTTTCCCTGTAGCTAGTAAAATTATAGCAAGTGCGATTTTATTGTTTAGAAATGCAACTACCGAAAATCAGTCAGTGAATTGGACAACGGTCAATTGCCCCAGGGGTGGGGACAAGAAGCAATGTCAAATCCCCCACCTGGGACGTGGGGACGCCCGGGGGTGGGGGGGTGGGGCATGAAATTGACAAGTGCATAAATAATAAATAATAATAATAATAAAAAATAAGGTGCACTGGAAACAATTCTTCTCCGTGTTCTGCGAATAATTCAGTAGACTAAGCGGCGTATCTACTGTAGCTCCACCCGTTACCGTACGCAAGAAAATTTTGACGTCAAAAAAATTTGACGAATTTGACGAATCGGTTTAATTCGTCAAATGTTTATGAGCGCCCTTAAAAGTACAGGTTTTACCTACAATTTCTGATTTTCGTCAACATTTTATTCGTCAAATCTGCTGAAGTCTGAATTCGTCAAATTTTTCTTACGTCAAAATTTCCTTGCGCACGGTACTCTGGTTACCGGTCCAATAATTATTTTTGTGGGCGCTGTAAGGACTTCAGGAAGAAACCGTTCTGTCGTTCTGCATTGCTCTTTCACCCTACCCTAATGCTCTGGCTATAAGGCCCCTATTCGGTGATTATTAGTTTCTCATCCAGCCTTACTAATTATTATGATGCGGGCGGGAGGGTATTACCATTATGCCATTATTTTATAATATTAACACACTGATGTACAGACCTTGTCCAAATTGTCTTTCTTTCTTACTACAAACATTTCCTTCACCAGCTGATTCTAATTTTCGTGTTCGCCAACTGTTTTTCGACAGTCAACTGAAAGCCTGCTTTGATGAAGTCGATAGAGCACGATTGCAACTGGTACTGCAGCAATTTGCTAAGGAAAACAACAGTTCTCCTGGTGATATATAGCGCATTGTAGCGTTCATCAACAAAAATTGTAACAGTTTGGTATCACGTGTTCTTCTGAGCATGCGCAGAGTAAATAATGGCTTACCATGCGGTAGCTTAAGAAGGATGCGGGCGGTGGATGAGAAACTAATAATCACCAAATAGGGGCCTAAAGGTATGTACTTTAAATCATAGTCTAAATAAGTTAGACACCGCGACCAACGGGAACTAAGCGATTTAGTAACCCCTCTGGCCCTTAGTAGCGCCCTCGCTTCGCTCGGGACACTACAATTGGGGTTACCAAATCGCTTAGTTCCCTTGGTCTTGGTGTCTAATTATTATTTAACTTATGGCTGCATACTTGTACAGCACAGGAGATAATATATAGACGGGTTGCCTTTTTAAGGCGTGGTCGTTTTACCGTAAATTTTCCACATACTTTCCGAGTTCGCTAAGTCAAAAATGTATTACGGCTATTGGAGAAAATGAACGTTTCGGTTAACTTTAGCAAGCAAGAGTTAGCCAGCCTTCAGAACACAAAGTATGTTATAGAGAAAAGTTCGAGCTATAACATATCCAGCGTGTAAGGTGAAGGCTGAACGAGAAGATGATTTTCTCTCAATCTCGGGTTTTTGGAAAGCGATAAAACTCGCTGAAAACATTCTTTGTAAGACTTTGCTACTACTTAGAATGATAGACTGGATGATTTTAACTCACTTTGTACCTTTGAAGAATCAAAAACGTTTGTCAAACTATTTTAAAAAATGGGTTTTTTGTTGACTTCTTGACCAACATTGTAATCATGCGTAAAACGGAAAGTCGCGTTTTCTCGCGTTACACAAGGGACACGCCCTAAATAGGCAACCCGTCTATACATCAAGACTCACGGTAGTGAGTCGCGAGGCCAAGAAGTACAAAGCGCGCCCCCACAATATAATAAACACGCGACCACTACTGTGAGTCATTCACATGAGGGATTGATTACGCAATCTTTTTAAATCCGCATGGCGAAATCTCAGGCATACTAAAAGATTCCACCTCGAAACCAGGGGCATGTAACCTTTGTATAATGAGTAACTACCACACGAAAAGTCAGGCGAATTGTTGGAGTAGTTTGTTCCATCGCCCACCCATTTACCATGCGTTAATTAAATTATTTATTCAAATTTGCATCGTTCTTTTTTTCATTTTCTTCGTCATCGCATCCCATTGAAGCGATTTTTTTTCAACCATGAAGTCGTATTGTAAAAAGGCTGCGGCTATCAGGGGCTTTTTACACAATGTATCTGTACATTTAATTTCGCTAAAAGTTGTTCGTTAGTTTATGAGATCGCTTTTGTGCTCTTTGAAGATTCAAACTTGCCGCCATGACGTCGAGGTGTGGGCGCCCGCCTCAATTCCCAAACCCAAACAGTGTGGAAGTGAGCAAGGTCATTGGCCATAGCGAGCTGGCTGATTTGCTGTCAACTCTTGGTTTAATTGTGAGCAGTCACTGATTTGTTTTAATTTCGCCACGGTATGCCTCCACGGACTCGTCAGCGTGACTCCGGCCCATGCAGGGCCGTACATAACTATAGCCAGCTGTTTCATACCTGCTGTAGTGATACAGTTGAAGTAATTTACTGCTACATTACCCGTGCACATCTCTAATCCCGCCCCCGACCTTCAGTGCCTGTGAAACTTCAGCCAGCAGTGTTGACTTAAAAAGCCAGTATCAGCGCATCACCTTTCAGTCACAGCACTTTGTAGACCCTCATACAACCACCCACAATTATAGAAACTCTTTAATGATAGCATGATATATTGTAATAGTAAACATTTACATTATGATGATCCCATAAAATTTAAATAAAAGACTACAATAGCACAAGAAGCCAGATTCACTAGTGTTTGGCAGAAGTACCACCAAGAGTTCATAATATAGTAGTGGGGTCTTGGTACCACATATTATTTTTTCTTCACTATTTGTGTGATTTGTCCATTGCATAAGCTCACCCGCCGACAGTCACAACATCGGTATCCACCCTGCATATACAGAAAGAGATACAGTATGGTAAGGCACAGCTAACTAAAAACATGTAATCATAGTCAGACTAACATGTCAACAAACACTTACTTCCACTATTATGATTATTGTTAAAGTGAACATCCCACATAGCCATTCCCAAGATGTATTCAGCATACTGCAGCAATTGATGACCAATTTTGGAGTATATTACTTGACTTCTTTTGTGGTTCTCACCTACATTGTTGACGTAACAATTTTTTTTGCTAGGAGACACATAAACTAGGAGGGACTAATGGTTATAGCATAATGGTAAACAAGTTACACAACAGCAAAGGAAATTTTAATAAACTAGCAGTGATTGGATAGTTGATAGATAAAAGTAGAAGACAATTTGTAGTTTTTCCAGTCCTGATTGTTTGAGGCTAAGCACATTAGTTGAAAAAAGCAAGACAGACTAAATTTCAACACAAGGTTTATGATGCAAACTCATTATGCACCTACCAATGTGTTACCCTACCACCCCCCTTGGATGTAAGTGGGGCTTTACAAGGCGAATTGACATGAAACTGCTGCTTCACTATGGGGCATTTGACAATCATTCATTAAGCACCCAAGTATTTTTTCTACGCTGTCAAATTCCCCACATTGCAACTGGAGCCAATGGTGGGGATTTGACACAATAGGTTTGTCCTATCATGGGGCATTTAACATTCGGTTGTACCCACTATAGCCCTATATATGCCCGAAGGGGGGGGGGGGTAGTAGGGCAATACGTTGATATGTGCATTATATATATATAATATGGTGCATCTACTGGGGTAAGTAGACTAAGCCTGTACCTTGCGGGCCTAAGCATGTTCCTCTCCTGTTTTGAAAAACTGATAATCTTTTATTGCCTGGCCCTAACTGGAGTTTTCAACATCACAAAAAGCTATCTAAAATGGTTAATTTAGCTTTGACCATTGGCAAACTACAACACTCAACAATTATATCAGAGTATACATAACTCTACATGTCTGCCCAGTTACTATATAGTAGGGTCCATGGTTGTCTCAGATCTGCACATATTTTTTAATATCATCACATCAATCGATTGATGCATAGTAATTATGGTATACTGTATGTACGCATTGAGCTGAGCCCTCAAAAATATTAACTTATTAGTTTTGTAGTATTGACTTACTTGCTAATCATTCAAATGCCTGACATATTATTTATAGCCAAAGATTTCACCATACATTAGAGGAAGCCATAAAAGTATATAGCCTTATTGCCTTTCCTTATGGGGTGCCATTTGTCTCAAAACCCCAAAAATTGAGATCTAAACTAAATATTGTCGATATTTACTAAACATCGACGACATTTGCTAAATATCGACGACATTTAGCTAAACATCGACGACATTTGCTAAACATCGATGACATTTACTAAACATTGATGATATTTACTAAACATCAACGACATTTACTAAAAATTGATGACATTTGCTAAACATCGACGATAATTAACAATTCATCTGTTTTTGCGTTTTAATTTTCTGCGAATCCTTCAGTATAATAATATTATAGGCGCTTATACTTGTAAATACTAATTGCTGATTAGCTACTTGTGAATGTAGATGAACCATCTGTGGTGCTATGCATGACTCATTAGGCTTGTTTTCATTCGGATGAGTCCACGACCTTTAATGGAAATAATTGCTGCGCGTTTATTAAGATCAATGTTGCTGTCATCGGCGACGAGAGGAACTGATCTCATCTGTGACTAAGGATGTGAGGTATGGAGTTACCTTTTCAGTTGTAAATGTGACAACTTGTAAACTGCACGTGTTTCACTTTTCATCACTGGGTGCCAATATGCTCAGTGACAGCATTATTGAATATAGCATTATTGAATATAATGCTGTCTGCTGTCACTGGGAGTATAATTCGGCTGAGTATAATTATTTAGTTGCATGAATCAAGTAGTGTTTTATTTAGTTGTTTATTAATACTTTACAGGACTGTAATGCACCTATCAATGTAATTCCCGACTACCACTGATACGGGCTGAGGGTAGGGGATGGTGGGGGAATTGATTGCTAAATTTCTCTGACATAGTGGGGATCTATCTTCACTAAAGAAATTCACTCAGACAGCAAAGGTGTGTGCCTTCAGTTTAATTAGGAAGGAGTGTCTCGGGTGCTAGCTACTACATTCGTACTAGAATCCACTTGAACTAACTCATCACTAGACCAACGCCATACAACCGTACAAATCCCCTCCTAGCCTCGGTATTCCCGGGGGTTACAATTCGAGACTTGGTCGTGGTTTGCATTGCCAGTATGTCCCCAGTAGGTGGGGAATTGTAATTTTCAGTGATCCCCACCTTCCCCCACCTCAGCCCATATTAGTGGTAGTTGGGGATTACATTGATAGGTGCATAACAAATCAATACACAAAATTAAACTAATAAAATAGCTTGTTGTAATATTCATATGAATCTCAGCAGGCCACAATTTGAGTGCTCTTGTCAGACTGGTACTTTTTATTTAGTCAAATTTCCCAACCAAACAATATAATATGGACTTGCCTGCAAAGACGAAATTCTGAGATCATTTCAACTTGTCAACTAGCTACACACAAGGGTAGTTCTAGAAATTTGCTGCCTGGTCTCCCAACTCAAAGGTAGAGCAACTTGTTAAGCTTGATTGTCAGTTGTGCATTATTGGTTGAATGCTTTTAATTCACTCTCAAGGAATTTTAATATTGGTAACTTAGATCAAGATACTCTAGTAGAGCAGTCAATATTAAATTACTCTGATAGAATCATCAACATTATAGAGAGGCAACAGGGATAATTGAAGAATTTTATTTGCTATAGAGTCATCGGTATAATTTATTTTATAGCAGGTACAGTGGAACCTCTCTTATCCAGGTAGTCTGGTATACTGTCCTTATCTCAGAAATATCCGTAACTAGCTAATATAGTAAAGCTAACTGTTCTGCAATGTTACTATTGCTACTATACATTTTAGTGGGTAGAAGGGGAAGTCACTACAGAGCATTTGTGGTCACTCCCCTGGGTTGTAAATTTTTTATCACCTAGCAACCAAGTGGTAGTTAGAATCAACAAGCCACCTAACATGTAAACATCTTATTGTCAATAGACTACAGGCCACATGCATGTGACTAATTTGGACTGTCTGGGCCTGGATAAAAGAGGTCCAGATAAGGGAGATTTCAAGGTTAGTTCACAGGTCCCTTAGTCCATGTGTGAGTCAGAGGCTGTACATAGTTGAATTACAAAGCGCAAAACGATTCCAGTTTGTGTCAATGAACGCCTATCTACTGTATCAGTGTGAAAAGTTTAAAGTGAATGAGAACATTTGTAGCTACATACAGTAGTTTGAGGCAGGCAAGTTGTAGTAGCAATTAGTGATGTGCGATATGTGATATATATCGAAATATCGTGATAAATTTTTCTATATCGTGATACGATATAGAATCTTTATATCGCGATATAAGCCGAAGTATAGATTTTAGTTATAATTAGAGAAAACTGTACCCAAGATGTCATTGTACACTGTATTATTTTTTGATAAAAGAACTTGTAATGTTGTATGCTAGTGATGTACCATGTTGTATTGTACTTCTAGTACATTAGTGCTACAAGTGTCATTGGTGTAAGTACACAAGCTGAGTGATGAGTTTGTATATCGTGATATATATCGTATCGTGATAATTGTATGTAATAATCGTGATATGAAAATATCCTATATTGCACACCACTAGTAGTAACACTGGTAAGTCAGTTGTACCTCGCTCTCACAGAGGCTCCAACTCTCATGCCTTAGGTGTGATTCTCATAATTTGGCCTTCAATCACGCCCAACATTCTCATGCCTAAAATTGATGCTCACTCCCAGAATTTTCTATTGCTGACTATGCTTCACTGAAGGTTCCCTGAGGTTAAAAAAGGTTGCGGCATCTGCAAGGATTTCAGCAGTCAGGTGGTGATCTCTTGTTAAAACTTTAGTTTGGTGGTCAGGGTTCTCAATGGCGGTTGACTGGTTCCACAACTGAGGAGAGTTGTATAAGGACAGCAAACAGTGTACTGGAACTTTGAAAGGTCACTGGGAATCCAGGCGGTTGGTTGCTACAAGATAGCTACAGCCTGTGTGGACATGGTTAGAAGCTAGATGGTTGAACTGGCAAGACATCTTGTAGGGGTACGCACGCACGCACGCACGCACGCACGCACGCACGCACGCACGCACGCACACACACACACACACTGTTATATTTTACACTTTTAGCTAGTAATACACAGCTTCTCAATGATGTAACTATGTGCAAACACTTTCAAATATAACTAGTACAAGGAGGCCATGCTATTATGTCATGAAATCCTGAAGTGCTGGTTATAATTTAACTTTGTTGAATTGCATGCTTGGACTACATCTCCACTGTTCACCTTTATGAAAAATCTCACTCCCAAGAAAGATCCAAGGTTGGAGCCTCTGCTCTCGCTCAGCTATCATGTTATTCTGCTGCACGATACTGCAAAAGATGTAGACTCTACATTTCTGGGGCATATTGATACTGTGTGTTAAATTTTATTTGGGCCTGTGGAAGCATTTTTGGCATGTTTTTCCCAGTAATGAAGATACAAGCCTTCATATAGCTAAAGAAAGTAATAATGGCCCAATAAAACATCTTCACAAACATTAACTTTAAAAATAAGACCTATTTTCATTCTGTAGTTACTTGTGTTGAAATTATAAGAATCCAGCTTCAGTAATTTGTGAGTCTGGCTGAGGAGTATTTTGGGAAATCATCACTATTGTGGACCACAGTACCACACTCCCAAGAACAGATGTTGTTTTGCAGTGTTGTATTACTACCACAACATAGTTGTTGAAACTCTACAACACATTTTGTAATTTGTGGAGGTTTTTACTCCCATACATTAAAAATATACACCTTAACCTTAACTGGTATATGGAAAATAGCTGTGTGTGGTTACTAAGCACAGCTATGTATAATTTCAGTCTTGGAATATGGTGGTGGACCTGGACCATGTTGTCCAGGTGGACCAACTAGCTATGCAAATACAAATTGCTTAGCTTTTACAACAAAAATTAATGTGACTTTAGTCATCTATCATTTGCACATTTACAAGGTTTTATATAGGGGATAGTGCATCATAACCTGAGATTATGTCTAATCATTTTTGGGTACCTGAGAAAGCACCAGAAGCAGTTTGTCAAACATTTCCTGGAGAAGAATACCCACACAGATCTGCAGAGGAGGTATGACACTATTTAAGTGTCTTCAATAGGAATTTGTGTTAATTGTATAATTATTTTTGACTTTTAAACTACTGCTGCTTGGCCTAGGTTTACTGGATTGTGGAGACCTTGAATACAATTGCTTTCTTTACCTTTTCAAACATACTTTCTTTAAACAGGTTGGTAGGATCAGGAATCCTATAGACCTTCTTCAGCACTTGTATTGTAAAGCTTTAATTGACAGTGCTGATCTCTTCCATTGTTGCCATTTCATGCAGTAAGCTCTTTATCACTTGATGACGTCTCCAATTTCCTGGGGTTCAGCGAGGTCAACCAGTTTTTATTGAAACCCTTCTAAAGTAGCTTTATTACTCTGTACAAATCCCATGAGCTCACATGAGTGTGTTGTACATCTTCTGGTTCACTTATATGTCAATGAAAGTATGTGAAATTTTTATATAAACAGTTCAATTAATACTTGGAAAGTACTGCTTCTACCTTTTGCTACCCTGTCAGTACTCAGCAGCAGGCTGCTACAATTTTCAAAGTCAATGGCAATAAATCATCACAGTTTTTTTTCCAGTTTTAAGAGTCAACAATTTGCAAACACCTCAGAACATGAGACATATTGTGTGTAAATCAACAGCTGTAATTTCAAACAGCTGTAGTGTATTTTTTTACATCTGTACAGCAAACTGAAAAACACACATGTGCATTGTGTGATGTCACTAAAGTCTAGCCTCACTATATTATGTTTTTTTGTTTTCTTTCCTTTTTAGTTGTCTCCTGGTATACACTCACAAACTTGATGTGGACATTCTGACAAATCACAAAAGAAACCCAAAACAGTACGTTTCTGAGCTCTGACTGTGGATCATCGATAGCGAGTTGATGAGCAACTGCATACTAGGTAGACCTACATACGAAGCAAATACAGTGGAGTAGAATCCTACACTGACACTGCACCATTTAGTAATATGCTTAATTCTTTGTTCCACTACTTGAGAAACTTTTGCAGTGGTGAAATTGATTGTCACCAAAGATCTGCTGTAGTGATTTCAATGGTTGCATACTTCATACTATTTAATTAATAAAAGGTTAAACATGTTAATGTTTAATATCAGTACAAAATACATAAGTACTGTACACATGTGTAACTCAGTAGCTGCCAAGCACAGATAAGATGTGCTTTATTACAAAAGGCCATCTAAGAATAGATGTAGGGGTGCTCGAACACTTTCTTTTTACTGTGTAGTAACTACAATAGGAAGGTACTGCTATAGAAGCTACAGGTGCACTTGTATTTTATAAACGCTAATATCTTTTAAAAATTAATGTGCTTGTGCCAATTATGTTGGCATGATTGTATATAAACAGACTAGCAAAAGCATCAAGTATTATGCCAGCAAATAATACAAGATTTTAAAGCAATGTGAATGTAAGAAATACGTGCAGCAAAACATGAACACACTATGCATAATGCTGCATTTGATATCAAATACACAGTACTCTTATTTTTACAGTTTTTGGCTGATTTGATATACTCTAATAGAGCAGTCGCTTACTCTAATACAGCAGTCACAATTCTAATAAAACAGTCAGCTCTCAAGTACATTATTTAATTGCATGTGATGGGGCATTTAGAATGTAACAATATCCTCTCAACCAATCAGTTTGATTTCCACCAAAAACATTCTGCTGATCTTCAACTACTATTAACTGTCCATGACTTAGCATCCAGTTTAAATGACAAAGCACAAACTGATTGCATATTGCTGGATTTCAGCAAGGCATTCGACAAGGTTTCCCATAAACTCTTACTGTTAAAGTTAAGGTACTATGGAATTACCAGAGTGACAATTAACTGTATTTGGTCTTTTTTAACCAACCGTAAATAGTAAGTTTTTTTTGTGATGGTTCTATTTCAGAAGCTGTCAACGTTACCAGTGGAGTACCTCAGTGTTCTGTATTGGGCCCCTTACTGTTCTAGTTTTTATAAATGACTTTCCCAGCTGTATTAAATCTACTTGTCACCTAATTTTCAGATGACTGTCTGTTGTAACGTATTAAGACACGTACAGATAGGTATCTTTGGAATAAGAAGGCCAATAGCTAGCTAGCATTCACAGTACATTAGTCATCTTGCATACCGTACGCAAGGAAATTTTGACAATAGAAAAATTTAACAAAATTGACGAATCAATTAAATTCATCAAACTTAAGTTTGTCAAATGTCTTTAAAAATACAGGTTTTGTCTATAATTTTTTGATTTCGACAACATTTTATTCATCAAATCTGCTGAAATGTGAATTTGTCAAATTTTCCTTGCGTATGGTACAGCAGTGTAGGTAAAGTACACGAAGTGATGCATACACATTTTTAAGTCGGCATATAGAAGTGTAAAAACAAAATACAAGAATGGGGTATGGTATCAATGAGACAGCAACTCATTTGCAGCCATATACATATAGTGCATTTTTTAGCTAGGTTTTGAAAATATGTTAGGTGGTTATTTACCTGGGTTAGTCAAGCCCATGAAACAACTAATTTAAATTGCCATGTAATAACACTACATGTAAATGGGTAGTGTAAAGACCAGTATAAACCAAGATTTGAACTGTACTAGATCCCTTCTTCTCCCTACCGAATTGGTCTGGCCACACAAGGCAACCCAACATACACCACGCATGCACAAATTAAAGTATGTAGCTGTCATTGTGCACAAATCCTGTACGCTATAGAGTCTCTAGACACTCATTCACGTGAGAGTCTGTCTCTGCCAGACTGAGTTCTGTCACTGGAACATTGAAAAGCGAAAAACGTGCAGTGTACATGCTGTCACATTTACAGCTTTAGAGGCTAACCCCATACCTCTTATCCTCACAGACGAGTTCCTTCCTCTCAGTCCAACTCGTCGCCAACACAGCAACATTAACCTTAACAGATGCGCAGCATTAAAGGAGGTCCGAATGCCTAATGAGTCACGTAGTACCACAGATGATTCATCTACAGTCGCAAGCAGCTAATCAGCAATTATTAGTTTTGTATGCGCCTATAATGTTATTATAGTAAAGGATCCGCAGAAAATTAAAACGCGAAAGCAGCTGAGTTGCTGAATATCGTCGATGTTTAGCAAATGTCATCAATGTTTAGCAAATGTCGTCGATGTTTAGTAAATGTCGTCGATATTTAGCTAAGTGTCGTCGATGTTTAGTAAATGTCATCGATGTTTAGCAAATGTTGTCGATGTTTAGTAAATGTCGTCGATGTTTAGCAAATGTCGTCGATATTTAGCTAAATGTCGTCGATGTTTAGTAAATATCGACGATCTTTGGTTTAGATCTCAATTTTTGGGTTTTTGAGACAAATGGCACCCCATATTTCCTGAACTGTTGATGGAAGCATTTGTCTGCTCTTGACAACTTTGTTGTCATCACCAACCATCTGGTTGGTTGAAATGTTGAGAAAAAATCTTTCATGTTTAGCTGTTTTCTCACTAGGGTTCAGCTCAACTTGTTCGCGGTCTGACCCACACAGCTGCTAGGACAAACCAGATCTGGCCTACAAAAGCATAATAATCCCAGGAAGCTACTATGGCGTGGGAGATTCCTGTCTAAAATTACGACGGTAGTTATATATCCGTTTACAATGACTTATACACGAACTTACTTGGCAATTCACTGGGAGAATAGTGTGATGCATTCCGCAGCGCCTTCATGTCCATTCCAAGGCATACCATCAGTAACAACTCGCAGCCGATTCGCCTCCACTTATTACGCACACAGACTAGTTATATCACCAATCCACCGCTTCAGATGAGCCATTAAGATGGTAGCCTCGACTTTGTCACTATATCCCCGGTTCTTATTTTCACGTGAAACATCACGCAAAATATCACGTGAGTCCTTGAGGGAAATTTGAACGGTTTGAACGAGTTTTCTCTTAGCAAGTCACTTTTAGTAGCGCTTCTAAACACTGAACTTGAAGCTTTTGCTACTGATTTAGCTAGCTAATCTGATACTGAAGCTGTTATTACATGCATGCATGATGCAGTGTCTCCTATGTAATATAAGTCAGCGGCGGAGGAAGTAGTTGATATGACGGGGGGCTCCGCTGGGCTGACCCAGACTTATTTCTATAGTTTGGTAAGGTGAGACCAAAAAAAAAAAAAGGTCACAACCAACTGACAAGAGTTTTCCACCTCACCAGCTACCATTTCTAGCTGATAAAATCCTTACATAGCTCGCTACACACTGACTACTTTATTAGAGTGACTGCTCTATTAGAGTATCTCGATCTTTATCACGGCTTTCAGCCCCACTTCAAGAAAGATAATTTCGGTGTGACATCATTCTGAGGGGGGGGCTAAGCCCCCCCTCAGCAGACCAAGGGGGGGCTTCAGCCCCCTAGCCCCCCCCCCCCCCCCCCCCTTTCCGCCGCCTATGATATTATTATTATTATTATTATTATTATTGATATAAGTAATAGCCAATCTTCAGTAACAGTGTATGTTCTCCATTCAACAAAAAGTAGTGATATCCTGTGCCAAAAACAGCCCAGCTGTAAAAAAAAAGCGAGGCCAAGAATGCACACGTACACGTTCATGGAGTAACTACAACCAAAAGACATGATATCAAAATCTGGCCAAGAAAGCATTTACAGTATAGGAACTTTTATGCATTCATTTTCTATATCTATATGCTTCACATTATCACATCCAGCTAGCTGTACATGTGTGCTTGCAATATAAACAAACAATACTACTGAGACGATAAAAGATGATCACACTGCATTGTTACCAAAATTAATTTAACTAAAAATTTACAATTGGTTTCTACTTGGCCATCTTTTTGCACTGTATATTAAAATAAAAAGATGGCCAAGTAGAAACCAATTGTAAATTTTTAGTTAAATTAATTTTAGTAACAATGCAGTGTGATCATCTTTTATCGTCTCAGTAGTATTGTTTGTTTATATTGCAAGCACACATGTACAGCTAGCTGGATGTGATAATGTGAAGCATATAGAAAATGAATGCATAAAAGTGCCTATACTGTAAATGCTTTCTTGGCCAGATTTTGATATCATGTCTTTTGGTTGTAGTTACTCCATGAACGTGTACGTGTGCATTCTTGGCCTCACCTTTTTTTACAGCTGGGCTGTTTTTGGCACAGGATTGACTATACATGATGAATCCATGAACCTGTTTAGCATTTTACACATGATGCAATTAATGCAGGAAATGAAGTTTCATATTACATGCTATGTAGTTCTGTGTATTGTGATCTCAATACATATCAAGTTAAGATTGTATAGGTAATTTCTTCTAGTACAGAGCTAGGTGCACCTATAAATAGAAAATGCACTTCACTGCTCCACATTCATACTTTCAATATGTTCCTATCCCTGATAACAAGTTTGTTGCTTGGAGAATGCCTTGCAGCTAATGGATGTCCACTGGATCCTATCAACTGTACAATTCCTTATAATGACATCAATAACAGTGCTGTTGTGATAATTGATGCTACACAATATTGTCATGTTGATAACTGTACAGCAAAGATCATAAAGACTGGAGATGAACTGTACATTACATATTATAATGATCAATATCATCTGGGTTGTACAACCACTACACTGCAGCTACTGGAAGTCAATGATAACACCAGCAGTTATTGTGATCAAGACATTAAACCAAGTTTGTTTCTCATAGTTGCAAATTACGCACTTCTCACGATAGGGTTTGCTGTAAACATATTGATGTTAACTGTGATAATAAAACAGAAGAGGTATTCAACACTTCCATTTCGTTTGCTCCTGGTGTCTACAGTATTGTGGATGGCAACGCATCTTGTTTTATTTATCAATATACTCACTGAGCATACAATACAGGCTCCAAATGGAGTATGCATTACAGTTTTACTGATTTTTAATGGCTTGCTTCAGGGTGCAAACTTTATTGAAACTGAAATTGTCCTTACAATATTCTACACATTTTACCGCTGCTATAAACTGCATTCTGTACTATCTGAGGAAGCTACACGGAAACTATTTTAGAGGTCAATAGGTGTGATGGCTTGTGTCATTATTATTTTCAATACCAGCAGAGTTTTGATCATTGTACTTCAGGATGCAAGCTATGTGACTGCAGCTGGATATTGTATAGCACTTCCTGATATGATGGGGGTTACTCCCTTTACACAATACATTAGTATAGCATTATATATCAGTACAGTTATTGTTCAAGTTATTTTCACAGTTTGTAGTGGCATTTTGCTCCACAGTTACTTTCAATGTAATTTGTGGCTGTTGGTAAAAATAACCAACAGATCCTTAGTTTTAGTGTAAAGCAAATAATAAAGTGCACCAGCGCACAGACACATATGCATTGCTAGATGTGTACACAAGAGGCCAGAGGGCGAGTACATATTATAATAATTTTTGTATTTGCTAAGGTTTTACAACAACTGAAGGTCTGTAGGACATCTCTGTTTAAAGTAGTATGTTTGAAAAAGTGGAGTACGGAGAAAAAATTCATAGACAGCCTCAAACCTGCAGCCATCTGATTAATGCTCATACGCTTACAGGGGTCTGCTAGGCAATCAGGATGTTTTCTCCTTGTCAATTTCAAGTATATGTATCCATAGGAACTCTAGAGAGTGACTTAATATCTCAATGTACCCCATGTGGAACCAAATGGACACTAGTTTATAGGCTTTACAGCACAAGTGCTGAAGGCATGCAGGAAATGCATGCCTGTGGAATAGGATAACTAGCCACTTGGGTGACTCACTTGCAATTATGCAAGTGTGAAAAACTGTACACCAGATGTCTATAGTAATCAAAGTAGCTATAATATGTATATAATATATAAACCATGGCTATATGAGGTGTATAACCTGAAGTTGAGGAAATTTACTTTACTGCATGTTGATAAACCTTGAGGTGAAGGGTTTGTTAAAATCTCCATAATGAGCCATATAGCTACACAAAATATGCACCACACAAAATACTAGCACACAATGCATATAAAAACTAACTTAATGAAATAAAGGAATGATAGCCATAGTTTAGCATATTAGACATGCTTGTAGACTTCCTCTGGTGATTGAATTTGCTCACAACACACAATTATTCACAACGCACAATTTATTGTGGCACTTATATACTCCTAAGGCTTGTCTGTTCATATCAACAAATATAAGAGCAACATTACCTCCTGCCATCCATCATCAAAGTTGTGGGGCATATGTCTATAAAATAAATCCGGTGGGTGGCTGGGGTGATTGTTCACTCAGCACAGTATGGGCTATTAGTCTGCTCTGGCTTGGATGATTGGTCATATTCGTCTGGCAACCGCCTTGCAATAAGTATAGCATAGAACCTCTAGATGGTGAGATAAGGAGTTGGAGTTTTAGCCATTTCTAGAAAGGTATATGTCTCCTTCCCTCTTTACATGGCAATAGGAAAGTATATACTAAAGGCTAAAGCAGGCTGCATGGTGTACAACTCCTACACATGCAGTATAGTGTGTTTGTCTCTTGACTTACATGGTAGCAGGATGGCTGGTGCAGAGCCCCTTCATGGTAACAGGAGTTTCTTCTAGCATGTTGATTTATTTCTCAAAAGGAATGTGATAGTACCATTAAAATTCAATTAGGAAGCTGCATATATACCCTCTAGATTGATATATTTTTGCTGCCATTTGTTCTTAGGGAGAAATCAAGAATTGGGAGGGCGACTGGGAGAAAATCTATGATAGCTAGCTACTCTGTTTCAAGTTCACAACCATACAACAAACACTTACATGTATTGTACAGTTAAAATAGTCGACTGATTAGTCAAGCCTGTGTTGATTTTTGTGATTGGGTGAAGCAATCCTTGTTTAATGCATGAGAATTGCAGTAATGACATTATGATGTACACTGTAATAGGACAACCATGGCAATCTCATGTACACATCATCTGTTGAATATTCAATTTGTGTGAGACATTGTAATTATAGTGGCCATATTTGTACGCATGATACCACAATGAGGCACTAGCCAAATACAATTTAAAAGCTCTGACTTCCAAAATACTCAAGATTGATTCGAATATGAGGTATGCAGTTTGTTCAAGCAAAGGAATTTTTATTAGGCTTTCTGAGATTAAATCTGAGTTGGTTGCACAAATTAATTTTGTTCTAAAAGTATACTGGCTTGGAAATTTCACATTATGAAATTGAATTTGTGGTCACGTTGATATAGTGTTTAATATCAATTATTTATAAAGCAAGTTTGACTTGGGAAATTTTTAAATAGCTATTTTTGACAGCTTTTTGTCCTAATAAAAAACCAAATACATGTCACTTTTCAAAGGGGTAGTCTACAACACGGCACCTTCTTTAGCCACTTACTTTCCTATTGCCATGTAAAGAGGGAAGGAGACATATACCTTTCTAGAAATGGCAAAACTCCAACTCATCTCACCATCTAGAGGTTCTATGCTAGCTATATACAGCTAATACATCATCTAGTACGCAGTACTTCTTAACAGAGTGGAAATTTATTTTATTGCTATTCAGTATTCTATACAGACATCTTATAAATTGTATACTTTATTCTGTACATTTCACAAACATATGAGAGCACACTGATCTGATTATACATTGAAGCTGTAACATTTGGTTTTGTTACATAATGGAACATAATATTATAATATACAGTGTACAATACAGTTGCATGCACTCATATAATACACAGTAATGACTGACTATATGATGGAAACATAACATTGTTGAAGGAAAGTTAGCTTCATATTACATGCTTACTATTATTAAGAAATAAACTTTGGTAGTTGTTTAGAAACTTTCAAAACAATTACAACCTATTATGCACCTATAAATAGACACGCATGCACTTCTCTACTCAAATGTGCATTTACACTCTCAACATGTGTCTCTTAACAAGTTTGTCATTTGGAGTACTCTAATGGATGTCTACTGGATCTTATAAACTGTACAATTCCCTACTCAACACTTCCATTTCATTTGCTCCTGGTTGTACAATATTGTGGATAGCAATGCATCTCATTGCATATACCAATATATTTATAAGGCATACAACGCAGGCTCTAAATGGATTTTGCATTACTATTTTGATAATGTTTACAAGCTTGTGTAAACATTATTGAAACTGAAATTGTCCTTACAATATTCTACACATTTTACCACTGCTATAAATTGTATTCTGTACTATCTGAGGAAGCTACACGGAAACTGTTTAGGAGATCAATAGCTGTGATGGTTGATGTCATTATCATTTTCAATATCAGCAGAGTTTTGATCATTGTACTTCAGGAAGCAAGCTATGTGTCTCCTGCTGGAAATTGTCTAACACTCTCTGATGTGTATAGAGTTACTCCTTTCATACAATATATTGGTATAGCATTATATTCCAATACAGTTATTGTTCAGATGGTCTTCACAGTTTGTAGTGGTATTTTTCCCCACATTTTATCGGAACAACAACACACAAATTGATAGCAGTCATAAATGCTTGTTAAAAATTACAGTGATTTTGTCATCAGCCAGTTTGGCAAGTGGAGTGGTTTATGCTTTAGTAATATATTTGCTTGGAGAGCATAGTATTTTACTTAGCACCTGTGTGGGAATTTGCAAAAGAAGTGCTATTCTGTGCATGTTGCTGGACAAAGATGATATGAAAAAGTTCTGTAAATGTTTTTAACATGTACTTTATGCTTGTATCACTGTATGGTTATGTATTGAAATATAAATGTGTAGCAGTAGCTAAAGCACGTATGTTAATTAACTCTGACATCAATATAATTATCTAGAAGCAATATGGCAGAATATACACGTACAGTTAATAATAAACTTCCATTTTAACAATTACTTGTACACTGGGTGTATAGAGCTAACACATTCTCCAACATTCCTTACCAAATATTCCTATAGTGCAAAATTTTGTCATGAATTTTAAAATTCTGTAACTCAGTATAGAATGTACGTACTATGACCATGAAATTTGTAGAAGATACACACAATTGGACACTGAACCAATTTTCAAATACGTATTTTGAAAATTGAGTATAGGGGTTACTGACCTATCACTTTACAACTGATTTTCACAAACAAAAAAAATGCCAAGACATGGGGATATTGTACATTTACAACATTTTAAGTGTTAATTCACTTGTGGTAAGGTGGCAAAGAATACAGAGCATTTTTATTGCTACTTTAGAATGAGTTTTGCAAGCAAATTATTTGAAAAGCAAAAAAAGCATCATCTACCACACACTTGCAGGACTCTAAATCCTTTTGACTGTAAACAGAATGTGTAATATATTATGTATAATATACACAAAAGTTACAGAAATATTTTAGCATAGCTTATTTGCTTGGGTATATATTGCAGAATCTTGCGGACATACAGTTATTTCCACTTTAAATCATTTTTTAAAATAAATAGTTAATAATATGTCATAGCTTTAAATGTAATTTGTGCCTATGGCTGTTGGTGCAAGTTATCAGCAGATCCTTGGCTTTACCACAAAACAAACATTATATAGTATGCCAGTTGTACCAAAGGAACAAAGTGCTTTGCTGGATGTATACACATGAGCTCTAGCCCAGGGCTAAGGGTGAGTGTAGGCAAAGCACAGGTGCCATTTGGGTGACTCGCCTGCAAGTGCATGTCAGGTGTCTAGTAATGAAAACAACAATATATATTAGCAAGAGTTCATAATATTTGTATGGGGGGAGAGTGTCTAACTGGAGTACATTCAGCAAAGGCACTGCTGCAAGTAACACCTAAGGTTGAGAAGAAAGGCTTGGCCTGATCAATGCGAATTGTAAGCTATCAACAGTTCTTTGTCATCTGGGTAGAGGTGTGCATATGATCAAAAGTGAACTTGTTTGTACTTTGTACAAGCCATACTGGCAGTTAGACACCACAGGCTCTCCCCCAATCAAATGCCACAAGAATGTCTCCTGAATACGTTGAAAACTGCATTGAATCCAAAGATTGAGACTGTTATTTTAACTTGATGACTACATTAATGATGATTATTACACAAACTCTGACATACAGACTCATCACCACCACCTCAATCAGATAAGAGGCATTCCAGAGACATCTTTTATGCATACCGAAATGGTTTTCAGGAACTAGTAACCATGACACTATTACTATTAACTATTACATGATGTTGTACTATCACATGCATGTATGTCCCTTTTAGTGCACTTCATTAATTGTGAACACATGTACAGTGTTGGGAGTAACGCGTTACTTATGTAACGCGTTACGTAATATTATTACTTTTGTGGTAACAAAGTAATATAACGAAATACGCTATAAAAACAGGTAATATAACGCAAGCTACTTTACTTACAAATGTAACGCGTTACCTAAGTAATATAGTTACTGTAACGAGTCTAATATTACGTAATATTATTACTACAAGTAACGAAGTTACTAATCTCGTTAGTTATCCCTGAGTAACGCCTAGCCACAACAAAGTAACGAAGCCTACTGAATGAAGCTTATTCACCAGCTTCTTACTTATAACCAAAATTTGCATATTGTCCAACAACGCAATCATGTCACGTGATAAGGTGGTAGTTTCACACGTGACAGCTTAAGGTTGTGGACACAAAGTAATATAATATGTAATATTATTACAGTTACTTTATTTTATGGGTAATATGTAACTGTAACTAAATAGTTCAGTTGCAAGTAATATGTAATATGTAACTAGTTACTTTTACAAAGTAACTTGCCCAACACTGCACATGTAGTAGGAGTGATCCATCTTCATGCAGATAACTGTTTACTTTGGTCATGCTGGCAAACATTCACTAACATGATTTGTACCACCAGATTATCAATGTATTAACCTCCACTGTAGAAATATCAATGGCAAAGTACCACACTTCTCTGGATTAAGGTACAATATATATATAACATGTATGTACCCACACTTATTACATACCAACAGTGTATCACAGATCATTACAAGCAATAGCATCATCAGCACACACTGCTTGAAGTATCTTAGTTTACTACAGTGGTAAATCCCCAGTATATGGAACAGTTAATTGTTTGTTATTTTAGTAGTTTTTCAGTAAACCCGCATTCACTGATGTTTTACTGAGAGTTTAAAACTTAATAAAATAATTATGTTCCATATACTTAAGTTTACTGACACTTTACTATCAGTATAACTACAGTAAGGCATCTTAACAAATTAGTAAACTAAGAACCTTCAAGCAGTGACATCGCCTTACAGTATAGACATTTTTAGTGCTAAACCAGAGGCAAAGTGCCTACATATTGAAACATAAAAATAGTCTTCTTGGGTAAATTACCACCTTCTTTACTAAACATTAACTGAGCCTCATTCCAGCAGTGGTCTGTGCTGAACACAAAACAATAACACGGCCAAAGCACTCACATATATACCATACATAGACCAAGTGGCATAAAATTCACCTGAATTGTCGTTATTAAAATTTTTACCATTAACCTACCATCACAGCCATTTCTTGGCCGCCACCTTGGATTTCACATCTTTTTTCACCATGGCCTTTTTGGGGGCCGCACCTTTTTTTTACAGCTTGGCTGTTTTTGATTAGATTTCCTTCCATCAAATTTCCTGTTGTACAGTACTCCAAAGTCTAACTGTTGAAGATATTACCAATTGTACAACTTTCAGTGACCATGAAATGCCATAAGTAAATTACTTTCTTTTGTTGTAAATTTTTCTCCTCCAGGCACCTCTAAAAATAATTGTTATTTCAATTCTTAACCCTGCACTGGCTTTATGTCCAGGAATGGTAAGATTCAACAGTGAAATGGTTTATTAGGGTTATTTTACTCATGGATAGTTACCATGATTGCTTCAAGTGAAACCCCTTTTCAAATGTAAAGTGTCAGAGAAACCATGGACCATGACTATTACACTATACATAAGTAAAGATAAGTTTCTTCTACTTTGGCCAGGAGATACATAGAGAAAATTTTCTAAAACTAGGATCATGGAAGTTTACCCGATCATTTCATGCCAAGAATAACAGCCTAACATATACAGACTAAAGTCATAGACAAAACTCTTGTCATTCACTGACAACAGTACAATGTGATAGAAGCTGATATAAACTGCTAGGACAACAAAACAGAGCAACACAAGACAGCTTAGTGTATTGAAATTCCATGTTTAAATCTGGATTCTATATGACGAAAAACCTGCAGTCTCGCTTTTCCTTTTTGACAGCTTCACCTTGGCAGTACTGCATGGTTAGGTATATCAAAATGCTACCCAAACCCTTCCAAAAAGTTTCTTCAACTTGTAAAATTTATTTAATGTTGACTAGCTAACTGACTTACTAACTAACTAACTGACGCCTTCAGCCAAGCAATACTCAAGGCTACAGGCTTGATTTCTTCACTACTCAACGTCGCTTTGGCTCAATTGCAGACTTGCCTTTTTGCCAATCCCAGTAGCTCATGCTTCATAAACTTACCTTGGTCCTCCTTCGTGTCTCATGTCTTTCTCCACTACCACGTAGGTGTTGATTAACAGTAATGTGTCATGGCTTCACTACCACGTAGGTGTTGATTAACAGTAATGTGTCATGGCTTCAGTGCTTTACTTTCCATAGTGTGACTGATTCATTGCAGAGATACTTCTCATACTGTTCTTCATTTGAAATGCTGTATAATGGCCATTAATGGGTGGAATATTAATATTGCTGAAACTGAAGCAGAGGGGCAGTAGTAACAGTAGCAAAGCACAATATAATTATTGAATTTTGACATGTGTACGTATTCACTGATATATCTTCAGGTGTAGGAATGCAACCTCCCTTGTTTCACTACTTTTATTTCTGTGATCCCTAAAATTCTTAATTTTTCCTTATACTTTTAGTTATATCAACCATACTGTATCACTATGTCAGAATAACAAAAGTCGATGTTGCCAAAAATTGCACAACTATTGCACTATTCCGCTCTACTATTAGTTACTCAAGATATTTTAGACTACTCGAGACGTTTTCACTTGAGGGATTTTCAACTACTGGAGAGATATTTTACTACCTATTTGAGAGATTGACAGAAGATTCTACTTACTTGAGAGATTCTACTTAAGATCCTATTTATTTGTGATACTTTTAAACTATATGCTTGAACAATGTTTACATGTATACTCACTGTGTACTATTATTATAAATTACCTGTTATTGATACAGCTAGCTGTGTATGACATGGAGTGAGCACTTAATCCTTTTTAAAAAAAAGTACTTTAGTTATTTGGGTTAACTAACAGAATTTACAAGTACAAGGATCATTGCAATAAAAAGTACCACTGGCCCCTAAAGCCCTATCTTCTTTAGCAAAGCTCATATACTGTAGTAGGGTTATTAAATTTGCACTTAAGGTAATGATCCTCTTTGTTTAAGCACTTTTAAGAGTATATGTTACAGTACTCTTGATCGTAGTGATCCCTAGCCTGTAAAATAAAATAGATTGATGTTTCCTTGCACTTGTCATAAGTATGCAGTAGCATTAATTATGCATTAAAATGATAATAATGGTATCTACAATGGCACATGTTACCATTATGGATGAATTATACTTTAGATTACAGTACACATGCACTAGGAAGTTAGAGCTGATTCGCTGTACTTGTTACATTGTGTGTGTGTGCGTGTATGTGTGTGCATTTGTGCGTGTGTGTGTGCATTTGTGTGTGTGCATTTGTGCGTGTGTGTGTGCATTTGTGTGTGTGTGTGTGTGTGTGTATTTGTGTGTGTGTGTGTGTGTGTGTGTGTGTGTGTGTGTGTGTGTGTGTGTGTGTGTGTGTGTGTGTGTGTGTGTGTGTGTGTGTGTGTGTGTGTGTGTGTGTGTGTGTGTGTGTGTGTGTGTGTGTGTGTGTGTGTGTGTGTGTGGCTTAGAGACCCATAGTGCAGTTAAGGCACGTAACACAGTACAAATGATATCTAATCAAAAAGTTGTGAGAAAAATGAGTGTGCCCATACAAAACAAGCTACTGTAGTTTGGATATAGAAGCTTGTTGACGTATGTCCTATTGGAGATCACATATTTCTACTATAATAATAATCACTGGATCACCTGCCATTCTGTCGTCATTTAACTCTGGGTGGCCACAATGAACTTCAGTCAGCTACAATGAAACAATCGCTCTGTATTTTAGTATATAACAATACATTGACACAATCATAATATGTTAAGTACAACGTTTACAAAAAGTTTTCAAATTGCCTTTGTTTAGCAGCATGTACAAAATAATAATTATCTTTCACAAAGCATCACACAAGTACTAACTAAAGTGCAGTACTTTCTGAGCATGTATATTGCTGAATTCTACTTGCCAAACTGACAGTTGACAAAATTACTGCAATTCTTTAGTAAACATTTATGACTGCTATCAGCTTGTGTGGAGTTGCTATTCTTTGATAAAGTGTAGAGCAAAATAACAATACAAATTGTGAAAATAATCTGAACAACAACTGCACTGGTATACTCTATTATACTAATGATTTGTGTGAAAGGATTAGCTACAAGCATGTCAGGGACATCTATACAATATCCAAGCTCCGAAAAAGTTTCTGTATAGCTTCCTCAGATAGTATAGTTTATGGCAGTGGTTAAATGTATAGAATACCGTAAGGACTTTTTCAGTTTCAAAAAGTTTGCACAAAGCTTGTAAGTGTTATTAAAACATGCAGTAATGCAACTACACTGTAGCTACCAGAGGTAAATAATAACATCAGCAGTTATTGTGAACGAGAAGATGATGAATTTAAATGTGACCTGCATGGTCTGACAAAATCAGTTTTATAGCCCGTCAAATTTTGACCATATTTTGAAATTCAGTAACTTTTTCTGTGGACATGATAACTATTTAAAATTTTCATCACTTTATGTAGAAATTTATGGATGAAACTTACAGAATTGTTATAGCTTACACAGAAATGGAGATCCACAATATTATGCGAACACATTTATTTTCTAGCTATAAGGCTGATTCTGTCAGACTCGGTCACATTAACCACATCAACATTTGATTTACATAGCTGCAAATTATGCAATTCGCATGATGGCACTTTTAACCAACATTGAAACAGTAATTGTGATAATAAAGGAAAAGAAATACTCAACTTCGTTTGCTCCTGGTATCCACAGTATTATGGAACTTACAAGGATGTTGTTGTCCCTTGACTTACATACATGGTCATGTAGTAGGATAGCTGGTGCAGAGCCCCCATGGTGGCAGCAGTGCTGTGTAAAAAATATCTAATCCTTATATTGAAGGAATGTGACAGTATCATTAATGTTCAATTAGGACCTATATATATGCCCTCTATAGTTTGGTCTATTTTTAGTATAGTAAACCTTACTATAGTGGCTGCCACTTTAATGCCACCATATATGTAGTTGCCACCTCTAATACATGTAGGTTCAAATCAGTGATTTCTCTTTTAGAGGGGGGAGAGGAGATCAGGAATTTGGGGGACTGGGTGAAAGTCTACACAATAACTATGTAGCTACATACAACTAAAACATAGTATGTAGTTGACTAGTTACTCAGACTTACGTCAGAGTGTTGATTGGGTAAAGTTAGGTCCTATGGTTGGCAGAGCTTGATGTATGAGTTTTACAATGATGACTTATATAATGATGTAATAGGACTTCGATGGCAATCGCATATACACAAATTAATATCATAATTATGTTGAGTCTGTTGAGTCTGTTGAGTAATCAATTTGTGTAAGCCATCATTATCATATTTGTATGATACCACAATGAGACACTAGCTAATTACAATTTAAAAGTTCTGTGTGGATGTCTTCCAAGATAAAATAAAATTTTTAAAGCGAAGGAACTTTTTAAAATTAGGCATTCTGAGATTAAATCTGAGAGTTGCTTGTGTTGATTGTAAAAGTTTGTTTTAAAGCAAACTGGCTTGTAAATTTCACTTTTTGAAATTGAATTTGTGGTCATATTGAAAGTTTTTAAGTTGCTTGTGCAATTTGTAAGCAAGCTTGAACTGGGAAATTTTAAGTAGCTTTTAAACCAAGCCTGAGAGCATTTTTGACAGTTTTGTGCACTTCTTCAGTAAAACCAATTAAGCTTAACCTAATACATACATGTATTTAGTTGTCACTTTTAGTAGGGAGTCTGAGTTTTTGAGAAAGACTTTTGAACAGCCCTAGACTAAACACTAGTGAAAATATACGTAGCTAAGCAACACTCTTTTCTGCAGCTGTGCATCTATACCACCCAATCATTTGATGGGGAGCTAGTGTCCTCAAGAGACTGCACAGTCTTCATGAATACAGGCTTAGTGGTAGAGGAAGGATAAAGGAAGGATCATAATATTATTATCATAAATGGGATTGTTATGTAATGTCAATACTGATGTTCAGTTTACACTTGTCTACTAGCCCAGACAAAGTGTAATGTGAACATTGACGTGTACATTGACGTGTAACTATTACATTAGCTATACATTTTCAGATTATTGATTCTCTAGTTATTACGTAATCACTTGACATGTATGTGTACTAACATCTGCAGCAATTCATGCATGAGTCAACTGAGCCATGTTGAATGCATTATAAATTGTGGGCTCTACATTCATACCCCGCTACATGCAGTTAGAGCAGACTTACTTACATATTTATGATTATGTAATGGAGTCAAGTAGTTATTAAAGGTAATAATTACATGTAATAGTTTAATACAGTTTAACACTTACTGTGTAATGTCAGCTTGATGTAGCTAAACTGCTGTCTATTGCAAGATATAGCAATATCACCATCTCTATGTTATTATTTATCATGTAGAATTAACAAACGTGCACTTGTGCATATAAGCTTAGATTTTACACATTAGGTGCCATGTAGGTTGACATACGGTGCAATGGACATTCACTCAATATAATAAATATGTTACTACTAATAATTGTATAGTTCCCCAGACAAAGTGTAAACTAAACATCATTATTCGTATTACATAATCATCATTATAATATCCAACATGTCTTGATATGTAATTTCAGTTTAAATATTTAAATTCAGCGTCTGGTGTTTATATGTGTGGGGCCTACAGCTTGTGAAAATTTCTTGAATGTGATGATGTGATTCACAAATATCACACCAAATGGGAGCATATAAGCTTCTCAATATATACACATTATGCTCTCAGCAATGAGAAATGATACTTTGTAGCCCATATCATTAGTGCATTTTATAAAGCACAATATTTTTATCAATTATAAAGCAGCACTTGAATATAATAGACATTACCAATTACCAGGGCGCTGATGGAGCCAATGCAAAACCTTTAAGGAAAACAGGATTATTGGATGATTTCACAGAATTGAATTAAAAGCTGCTGAAGTGGCACTTACACTAGTGTGTACATGCAACCAACACACATTATATGCTAATACAATAGGTCTCTGTAAATATGGTCTGAAACAACCTGGTATCTATAATTACTACAACTAGCTATAGCTGTATAGTTATTACCGTAACAGTGATGATGCCGCATAAATAACTATAACACATAAACAAGCATGCTATTGCAATATGAATTTTAAATTTGCTTAATCGCTTTGATCACATGAATGCAAAATGTTGTAGGTATGCCTCGAGGTATGCAGTATTTGGGTATAAACTTGTGGAGAGTAATTAAGCAATTGAACATGAATTTAATTCTTAATTTCTGTATATCTATATATACTTGTACAGTACAGAAGATAATATACACATTGACTATACATGACGAATCCATGAACCTGTTTAACATTTTACACATGATGCAATTAATGCAGGAAATGAAGTTTCACATTACATGCTATGTAGTTCTGTGTATTGTGATCTCAATACATATCAAGTTAAGATTGTATAGGTAATCTCTTCTAGTACAGAGCTAGGTGCACCTATAAATAGAAAATTCACTTCACTACTCCACATTCATACTTTCAATATGTTCCTATCCCTGATAACAAGTTTGTTGCTTGGAGAATGCCTTGCAGCTAATGGATGTCCACTAGATCCTATCAACTGTACAATTCCTTATGATGACATCAATAACAGTGCTGTTGTGATAATTGATGCTACACAATATTGCCATGTTGATAATTGTACAGTAAAGATCATAAAGACTGGAGATGAACTGAATATTGCATATCATAATGATCAATATCATCTGGGCTGTACAACCACTACACTACGGCTATTGGAGGTCAATGATGACATCAGCAGTTATTGTGAACAAGAATATGACAATATTAAACCAAGTTTGATTCACATAGTTGCGAATTATGCACTTCTCACGATAGGGTTTGCTTTAAACATATTGATATTAACTGTGATAATAAAGCAGAAGAAGTACTCAACACTTCCATTTAGTTTGCTCCTGGTGTCTACAATAATGTGGATAACAATGCATCTTGTTTTCTATATCAATATACTCACTGTGTATACGATACAGACTCCAAATGGAGTATGCATTACAGTTTTACTGATTCTTAATGGCTTGCTTCAGGGTGCAAACTCTGAAATCGTCCTTACAATATTCTACACATTTTACCGCTGCTATAAACTGTATTCTGTACTATCTGAGGAAGCTACACGGAAACTATTTTGGAGGTCAATAGGTGTGATGGTTTGTGTCATTATTATTTTCAATACCAGCAGAGTTTTGATCATCGTACTTCAGGATGCAAGCTATGTAACTGCAGCTGGATATTGTATAGCACATCCTGATATGATGGGGATTACTCCCTTTACACAATACAGTAGCATAGCATTATATACCAGTACAGTTATTGTTCAAATTACTTTCTCAGTTTGTAGAGGTATTTTGCTCCACACTTTATCAAAGAACAATAACTCCACACAAGCAAATAGCAGTCATAAATGTTTACTAAAAATTACAGTGATTCTGTAATCAGTCAGTTTGGCAAGTGGAGTGGTTTACAGTTTAGCAGTAAATTTGCTTGGAGAGTATCTAGACACAAGGTAGTGTGTCGTGCGGCCCAAGAAGCCGGCGCGCAACACCCGTGAGTATATTGACAGGAAGAAAGAAAACGTAATTTTCGCACCTCAATAGCTCTGTGCTGCCTTGATGAAACAAGACGATTTTTGCTGTGGACATTCCCTCCAACTTCAGCACTCCACATTCCAGATTTGAGCGAAATCGCTTCAAGCGTTCCCGAGATATGCGACTTCAAAAATTGGCTTAGTTTCTTCGTTTTTTTCTTCCTCTTTTCGCACACTTACAAAAACTGCTATAAAACGCGAACGCTATATCTGATTGCCTTGAAAATTGGCACACAGAAGCGGGGTATAAAGGCGCATCTCTGTACCAACTTTGGCTAGGATACGATAAACCGGAAAAGAGTTATGATCGATTATTCACGAAAAATAAAATCAATATGTTGTCACGCCTACAGGGTAAACCGCGTATGGTAAGAAACTGAAAATCGGTGGGTGAATAGGTTAACTATTGAACCTCAAACCTTTTGTGGTTTGAAAGAAATCGAGCTAAAAATCAGGAAGATACAACGAAAAATCCAACAGTGTGTAACAAATACGCAATCGAGATTAGCTAATAAAAAACGACTACTTGCCACGCCTACCAGATAAACCGCTAGGGCGATTGCTTTGAAAATCGCTGTATAGAAGGAGTAATCATCTTAGAAAGGCTCTTCAATGGTGTAGAAGAATCAGACTTAAAGCCACGGAGTTATAACACGAAATCCAATATAGTGCAGCAAGTGCGAGATCGAGATACTCTAATAGAGCAGTCATCCTAATAGAGCAGTCACCCTGAAAAGAATTCAAGAGATCAGCTAGAAACAAGTAACCTGTATAGAGATCAGCTAGAAACAAGTCACCATGTAGAGAGATCAGCTACAAACAATTCACCCTGTAGAGAGATCAGCTAGAAAAATTTACCTTATAGGGAGTTCATGCAACTATGGAAAGGGATAGTTCAGCTAGAAGAAATCACCTTGTAGAGTTCAGCTACAAAGAAACTACCATGTAGAGAGTTCAACTACAAACAAATCGCCCTGTAGAGAGATCAATAGAAGAAGTTACCTTGTATATAGAGAGTTCAGCTACAAAGAAACCATCATGTAGAGAGTTTAGCTGCAAACAAATCGCCTGTAGAGACATCAGCTAAAATAAATTACCTTGTACAGAGTTCAGCTACAAAGAAACCATCATGTAGAGAGTTCAGCTGCAAACAAATCACCCTGTAGACAGTTCAGCTACAAACAAATCTCCCTGTAGAGAGATCAGCTAGAAGAAGTTTCCTTGTAGAGAGTTCAGCTACAAACAAATCACAATCTAGAAAGATCAGCTAGAAGAAGTCACCTTGTAGAGAGTTCAGTTACAAAGAAACCCCCATATAGAGAGTTCAGCTACAAACTAGTGACCTTGTAGAGACATCAGTTACCTTGTAGAGAGTTCTGCTACAAAGAAACCATAATGTAGAGAGTTCAGCTGCAAACAAATCACCTGTAGAGAGTTCAGTTACAAACAAATCTCCCTGTAGAGAGATCAGCTAGAAGAAGTTTCCTTGTAGAGAGTTCAGCTACAAACAAATCACCCTGTAGAGAGATCAGCTAGAAGAAATTACCTTGTAGAGAGTTCAGTTACAAAGAAACCACCATGTAGAGCGTTCAACTTCAAAGAAATCACCCTGTAGAAAATTCAGCCACTAACAAATTGCCCTGTAGAAAGATCAGTTAGAAGAAGTTACCTTGTAGAGAGTTCAGCTACAAAGAAACCATTCTGTAAAGAGCTCAGCTGCAAACAAATCACCTGCACAGAATTCAGCTACAAACAAATCACCCTGTAGAGAGATCAGCTAGAAGAAGTTACCTTGTAGATAGTTCAGCTACAAACAAATCACCCTGTAGAGAGATCAGCTAGAAGAAGTTACCTTGTAGATTGTTCAGCTACAAACAATTCACCCTGTAGAGAGAGCAGCAAGAAGAAGTCACATTGTAGAGTGTTCAGTTACAAAGAAACCACCATGGAGAATTCTGTAATAAATATAATTATGTATTATATATATAATTTGTACATTTACTGATAAAATCAGAAATATTTAAAGTCCATCTGTTTCATCTTTTCTTCTTCCTGTGGTAAAGAAAAAAAAGACAGGTTAAAAAAGCCCCAAAGCCGGCCAAAGGCCGGCTTTGTCGTATACAAATACAAAAAGAAATGAAATCTAATCCAAAACAGCCAAGCTGTAAAAAAACAGTGTGCCCTCAAAAAGGCTATGGTGAAAAAAGATGTGAAATCCAAGGTGGCAGCCAAGAAATGGCTGTGATGGTAGGTTAATGGTAAAAATTTTAATAACGGCAATTTAGGTGAATTTTTGCCAAGACCAAGCAGCACAAAAATTCACCTGAATTGTCGTTATTAAAAATTTTACCATTAACCTACCATCACAGCCATTTCTTGGCCACCACCTTGGATTTCACATCTTTTTTCACCATAGCCTTTTTGAGGGCCGCACTGTTTTTTTACAGCTTGGCTGTTTTGGATTAGATAGCATTTTATTTGGTACTTTTGTGGGAATTTACGAAAAAGAAGTACTATTTTTTGCATGTTGCTAAACAAAGATGATATGAAAAAGTTCTGTAAATGTATTTAACATGATTGTATACTTGTACGTTACTTATTGAAATATTACAATATAATGTGTAGCAGTAGCTAAAATATGCAAACTCTGACACCAAAACAATGCTATATATCTAGAAGCAGTGTGACAGTATACAGTTGAAACTTCCATTTTATTAATATTTAGTATGCCGAACACGTTCTCCAACATCATGTGGCTACTTATATAATATATAATTGGTGCATATTCCTTAGATTTTCTCACAGAGTGAGGATCACGGGTATTAGCAAAGAATTTACTATGATTTGACTAATAAGGTCTGTCATAAAGTTACAAAAGGTTATAGGGATGATGATTGATTTATTAAGATTACCACAAGTCCTTATATGCACTTGACTGCTTTATTAAAGTATCTGACTATCCTAATAAGTGCACACTACAAGTAGTTAATGTCTATACATATTATACAGTTACCTTAAATGTAATTTGTGGTTGTTGGTAAAAATAACCAACAGATCCTTAGTTTTAGTGTAAAGCAAATAATAAAGTGTGCCAGTTATACCACACACAAACACGTATGCATTGCCAGATGTGTACAGACGAATCCAAGAGATCAGAGGGTGAGTACAAAATAATTATTATAATTATATTTTATTTGTTAAGGTTTTACAGCAAAAGTGCTGAAGGTCTGTAGGACACCTATGTTTAAAGTAGTATGTTTGAAAAAGTGGAGTACGGAGAAAAAATTCATGACTGGACCTGGACAGCCTCAAACCTGCACTCATCTAATTAATGCTCAAATGTTTACAGGGGTCTGCCAGGCAGTCAGGATGTTTTCTCCTTGTCAATGTCAAGTATATGTATCCATAGGAACTCTAGAGAGTGACTTTATATCTCAATGTACCCCATGTGCATAGGCGGATCTAGGAGACACTGTCAGGGGGGGCCAAGGGGGGGCAAGAAGTTTTAGTGCACAACTGTTTATTCTACTATGAGCTATGGGGAAATTCTAGAACACAAGTTATATTCATTTGCATAACCTTATTCAGCATATAGCTGGATGAACGATGGACATACGGTTTGTAAAACTGTAGTTGGAGAAGATTTTAAAAATCAGACTTCCCAGGTTTGAATTTCAGAGCATTTTTGATAACACTTAGCTTTAAAAGTGTATGCTTTGCAATGCATACAAAGATTGGTTAGCCTATCTGAGATAACCTGTTTGATGGTAAAGTGTATACCAAATCAAAATAAGGAGTAGCTAGCATTGTTACGATTTGTAAAATTTGTAAATTGATGACATCAGAATTGCGACTGTTCTATTAGAGTAGTGACTGCTCTATTAGAGTACCTCGATCTTTGCACAAAAATTCAAATTTATTTGCCTCACTTTCTTTACGGTGTACATGCAGTTTAACTATAAATGTTAAGTACATTTAAAAGTGTTGTCTTCTATTTAGGGACCCGCCGATTATGCTCATTATTTTACCTATTATGCTATGCTGCACTGCTCAAAAATTTACTTATTATGCTTAAATTAATGCTCAATATTTACCTATTATGCTCAAATTATGCTCAATATTTTTACCTCAGTTCCCATGTTTTTCTAATAACTTTGCACTTTATGAAAAAAACAGTAAGTGGTTGAAGCACAGACTGTAAATCCTTGCTTGTCAAAATGCATGTCACAGAAAAGATCGATATACTCTAATAGAACAGTCAGCTACCTAATAACTTGATAGAGTTACTGACTGTTCTATTAGAGTATATCGATCTTTTTGTCGGATATGTATTTTGATAAGCAAGAATTTATAGCATTGCACAAGTTTTCTGCCCATTATGCTAGCATTATGCTCAATGCTTTCAGGCACCTATTATGCTCATTATTATGCCAGCATAATCGGCGGGTCCCTACTTCTATTTGCCTATTGGCTTTCTATACTTCTAAATACAGTGTGAATGCATGATTCTAGTTTCTGGTATACATATAGTACTGTAGGTCTAAGAGGGGCCAGAGAAGGGCCAGGGGGGGCACAGCACCCCTTGGCCCCCCCCTCAGATCCGCCTATGCCCATGTGGAACCAAATAAATGTTACTTTATTTATTAAGCCTTTACAGCACAAGTGTTGCAGGCAAAGCATGCATGCCGGTGATATAGGATAACTAGCCATTTGGGTGACTCACTTGCAAGTGTGAAAAACTGTACACCAGATGTCTATAGTAATCACAGTAGCTATATACATATATTATATAAACCATGGCTATATGAGGTGTATAACATTAAGTTAGGAAATTTACTTTACTGTTGATAAATCTTGAGCTGAAGGTGAAGGGTTTATAAAAATCTTTTGAACCATATAGCTACACAAAATATGCACCACACAAAGTACTAACACACAATATACATAAAAACTAAATAAATGAATGAATAATAGCCTTAGTTTGGCATAGTAAACCTGCTTGTAGGCTTCCTTTGTGATTGAATTTGTTCACAACGCACTATTTACTGTGGCACTTCCAACGAATACGTATAAGAACAACATTACATCCTGCCACCCATCGTCAAAGTTGTGAGGCATATGTCTATAAAATGAATCCAGTGGGTGGCTGGGGTGAATAGTCACCCAGCACAGTATGGACTAATAGTCTGCTCTGGCTTAAATGATTGGTCATACTGGCAACAGCCTTGGGCCATAAGTATGGCAAACATTAGTGTCATGTGCCTCAAAACACAGGTGAGCATATACGTAACTGAAGGTCACAACAAGTTAGAAATTATATAATCATGATTATGTAATATGAATATTGATGTTTAGTTCACACTTTGTTTGGGAAACTATAATATTATTAGTTGCAGCACGTTCATTGAATGTTGATTCTATACAGTACAAAATGTTTACAATTGTAGTACGTAGAAAGAATGGTCTTCCATCTAGGAAGCACATGCCTACACAAGTGTACATTTGTTAAATTGCATGGTAAATACCAGTAGGTATAGAAAGTGTCTATGAGTAGCAATTTGCTTTGTAATAGTGAGGACTGATTATTAGAGTAGCTAGCTTAAGATGAAGATGAGTAGAATTCCTATGGATATAATTACATGAAAATGACAAGGAGAAAACATCCTGACCACCTGGTAGACTCCTGTAAGTGTTCGAGCATAAATCGGATGGCTGCAGGTTTGAGGCTACCTGGGTCCAGTCATGGATTTTTTCTCCTTTCTCCAACTTTTCAAACACACCTTAAGTAGCTAAAGTCTTTGAGCAGGCTGTAGGACCAGGTGTCCACAGACCTTCAGCACTTGTGCTGTAAAGCATTAATAAATAAAAAATTTAAAAATGAGGATATTCAAGCTGGCTACTGTAATGGAGAGATCATATATTAGTAAAGTTTACTCAAATTTGGCAATTTAACACAACATTTTCAGCCACAGTTTCTCCATACAGGAAGAGTAGGTTCTACAAAACTTTGCATCTGATATAGCAGTGTTTAAACAATAAACAGCCACACTTTTTAATGTCACTGACAACAACCAACATATAATATGTCAAGCATTACAATCACAGATCTCAGGCAATGTGTTGAATTTCTGTCATACAGGACCTTAACAATTAACTAACCTTAACATAAAGTTTAAAAAGACCATGTTATGATATGTTTTATTTGTTTTATGCTTTTTCAAAACTGGTAGCTAAGATGGGTGCAATGATGGCAGAGTAGATCAATTTGATGATTAACTACATAATCAACAAATCGTTTATTATTGAAAGTGATCGATTTAACTTGTAATGTTTCCACCATTGATTTCACAACTTCTTTAAAACTCTGAATGTTAAAGACTGCAGTAAGTGATGAGGTAAAATATAACATACTTGCATGCATATTGAATATGAAGATTTGCACTATATGGATCAGTTCAACTTGCTAACATCTACACTGTATAGATCCTTTCTTATACAGATTGCTAATTTTAATCCTTAAGTCTGGGTGATGTTATGATCACTTGCTTTTTTCGCAGATTATGTACTAGCTGGAAAACATTTATTAGTAATGCATAAATTGCAGATGTTGGTACACATAGTTACATGTCAGGTGATTACATTAAGCTATAGAGAATAGATTGGAATTGATAACTGAAACTGTACAGCTAATGTAACAGTTACGTATTAATGATGCGGTACATGTCAATGTTCACATTACATAACTAGTAGACAAGTGTAAAATTAGCACCAGTATTCACATTACCCATTATATTATGATTTCTAATTAAGATTGTTCCTTGTTTTTTAACCTTCCTCTACCACTTCATAAAGAGTAAGACTATGTAATCTCTTGAGGGTGTTATAGCTCTCCATCAAAAATGATTAGGTGGTACAGCTGCAGAAAAGAGTGTTAATTTCTTATTTCTGGCGAGGGAAATTTCTCAAAAATCACAGACTACCCCTTTGAACAGTGACATGTATTAGGTTAAGCTTGGTTTTTTATTAGCACACAAAGCTGTCAAAAAATATCTCAAGCTAATTAAAATTTCCCAAGTCAAACTTGCTTTAAAACTAATTGATATTTAAAAACTATCAACATGGCCACAAATTCAATTTCAGAATGTGAAATTTCCAAGCCAGTATACTTTTGGAATAAAATTAATTTGTGCAACCAACTGAGGAACTCAGATTTAATCTCAGAAAGCCTAATAAAAATTCCTTTGCTTTAACACATTGAATACCTCATATTCAATCTTGAGTATTTTGGAAGACAAAGCTTTTAAATTGTATTTGGCTATATATAGTGCCTCATTGTGGTATTATGCATACAAATGTGGCCACTATAATTACAATGTCTCACACTTGATTATTCAACAGATTCAACAGATGATGTGTACATGAGTTTACCCATGGTTGTCCTATTTTAGAGTGTACATCATGATGTCATCACTGCAATTCTCATGTATGAAGCTCTATCAATCAAGGACTGTTTCACCCAATTACAAAAATCAACACTCTGACACAGGCTTGGCTAATCAGTCAATTATTCTAACTGTACAATGCATGTAAGTGTTTGTTGTATGGTTGTGAACTTGAAACAGAGTAGCTAGCTATCATAGACTTCTCCCAGTCGCCCTTCCAATTCTTGATTTCTTCCTAAGAGCAAACGGCAGCAAAAATAGACCGATCTAGAGGGTATACATGCAGCTTCCTAATTGAATTTTGATGGTACTGTCACATTCCGTTTGAGGAATAAATCATTTTCACACTAGAAAAAACTCCTGTTACCATGGAAGGGCTCTGCACCAGCCATCCTGCTACCATGTAAGTCAAGAGACTACAGTACACTTGTTACACTGAAACACACTATACTGTGTAGGAGATGTACAACATGCAGCCTTCTTTAGCCACTTGCTTTCCTATTGCCATGTAAAGAGGGAAGGAGACATATACCTTTCTAGAAATGGCAAAACTCCAACTCATCTCACCATCTAGAGGTTCTATGCTAGCTATATACAGCTAATACATTATCTAGTACGCAGTACTTCTTAAGTTGTACTCAGAGTGGAAATTTATTTTATTGCTATTCAGTATTCTATACACGCATCTTATAAATTGTATACTTTATTCTGTACATTTCACAAGCATATGAGCGCACACTGATTTGATTATACAATGAAGCTGTAACATTTGGTTTTGTTACATAATTATAATTTTATAATATACAGCGTACAATACACATGTATGCATCATAGCATTGCTTCATTTCCTTGACAGCCCTTATAAGGATACATCAAAGGAAAGTGTCAATAGAGCATACACAGTAACAAAGAAGAGGGTTAAAATGTCCACCCTATATATTCTTTGCCTAAGATCACCAGTCAGCCTTTTTCATTAGTCTTCTTGGGGGTCTATAGGGAGAAAACAAAATATGCAAAAAAATATATTTATACAGTACGTTGGGTAGGGTAGGAAAATTGATACAATGGTTTACCTCATTCTTCCCATATAATTATGAATAGCTGTTGCAACTGCGTACACATAAGCTTAGCCATTCATCAATTATATTTCGAAGAATTCGGTTCCCATGATTCAACCTTGCATTGCTTCATTTCCTTATTTACAACAGCCTGTGACTGTAACACACAGTAATCACTGTCTATTATAGACGTAGGAAGCGGAGGGGGGGAGGGGGGGGGGGGGGGAGGTAGGCTGTGGGGCTATAGCCCCCTCCAATAATTTGGCTACCTTCTCTCTTGGTTATGATTGTGATAATTGGAAGGCAGCAAAATGCTGATTACGTCCAATGAAAAAAAAAGATAGATACAAAAATGGTTGGGGGATATTTACAGATAACAAGCTAGAGTGTGTGTATTTATTACAAAGTCTTTGTCATAGCATAAGGAGGGTAAATGAGAGAGAGAACCATCACTAATAATTGATGAGAAAACATGCATGATTACAAACAAATTATATATTATGTGTCCTCGGACAACATGCGACCACATGTCTGACCAACAGTGGACAGCAGTGGGCATGGCAAGGAAAAAAAAAAGTTCCATTCTTTAATACTTTTTACAGAACTATTAATAATAGTTCTGTAAAAATAATTAACGAGATAATTCATTTGGTATCTGGTGGTGTTGGCTGTTAGTACTCAACAATCTACCTACCACCAATTCAGATTACTATATAATCACCTTTCTAACCAATCAGCGATCCATAAAGTAGTTATAAGACTATCTACCTGCAGACCCAAAATCTCAGCAACACTTTAGAGTGACCATCGTGATAAGCACCTCTAAAATTAATTTTCGTGTTCAGCAGTGTTGTTTGTATTAGCATAGAGAGTCTATGGTATTAGACATAAAGGTAATCTACACAAGTAAGTATACACTACTGGCATGGTTTTACTACTAAAAATACACTGAAATTCAATTTCAGAGCATTGGTTTTGAATTTTTTTTTCTGGAGGCATGCCCCCAGACCCCCTAGTTTAGCAAGCTTTCTCACATGCTTTGCATATTCAACAATTACTTTATCTTTACCATTGCCTAGCCCCCCAACCACGAGGTGCTAGCTACGCCTTTGTAATATGATGGAAACATAACCTTGTTGAAGGAAAGTTAGCTTCATATTACATGCTTACTATTATGATAATCTATTCAGAAATAAACTTGGGTAGTTGCTTAGCAACTTTCAAAACAATTACAACCTATTATGCACCTATAAATAGACATGCACACACTTCTCTACTCAAATGTGCATTTACGCTCTCAACATGTGTCTCTTAACAAGTTTGTGTTTGGAGTACTCCTTGCAGCTAATGGATGTCCACTGGATCTTATCAACTGTACAATTCCTTATGATGACCTCAATATCAGTACTGTTGTGATAATTGATGTTACACAATATTGTCATGTTGATAACTGTACAGTAAAGATCATAAAGACTGGAGATGAACTGAATATTGCATATCATAATGATCAATATCATCTGGGCTGTACAACCACTACACTGCAGCTACTGGAGGTCAATGATAACACCACCAGTTATTGTGAACAAGAATATGACGATAATAAACTAAGTTTGTTTCTCATAGTTGCGAATTATGTACTTCTCACGATAGCGTTTGCTTTAAACGTATTGATAATGAACTGTGATAATAAAGCAGAAGTACCCATTATGCAGGGCCGGAGCCCACGGTCCGGCCGGTCCGGCATTGGCCGGACCACTTTTCAGCCACTTGAATTTGCAAAAAGATCGAGATACTCTAATAGAGCAGTCATCACATTATACTCTAATACAACAGTCATCGTGATAATAGAGCATTCAGTATACAATATCATACTCTTATTACACTGGTTCAGTCTGGTTGATCTAAGCCATTATGTCCATTTTAATTGTCTTCACATTACTTTCCAGTGAGCCATCTGCATAGAATTGCACAATAGGCTATTGATAATGCATGTTATGCGTTATCAATTACAATCAAAATTGCTTCTGTATCTCAAAAGAACTAAACTCACTTTGTATAATGAAAGTAAAATTAGCTACTAGCTAATAGCTATATTAAATTGAATTAATTGGTATACAGTAGCTCAAAATTACCTGGATACATTCTTGGTGTTAAAAAGCAGAAAGGGACCGTGTATGTAAAATAGCTTCCAGATGCCATTTCAGAACATGTATTTTCAAAAATTTTCCCAGGGAGCATGCCCCAGACTTCCTTAGCTTAGCATGTTAATGCATGCTGTAGCTAGCACCACAAAAAAATTACAGTAGCTAATCTGATTTAAATTTCAAATCAATAAAATGTAGTGTGCATGACTATGACCTCCATTGCAGTCCATGAATGGCCTGACCACTCAAAATCTCTGAGCTCCGGCCCTGCTCAACACTTCCATTTCGTTTGCTCCTGGTGTCTACAATATTGTGGATAGCAATGCATCTCATTGTATATATCAATATACTCATAAGGCATACAATGCAGGCTCCAAATGGATTTTGCATTACTATTTTGATAATGTTCACAAGCTTGCTTCAAGGTGCAAACATTATTGAAACTGAAATTGTCTTTACAATATTCTACACATTTTACCATTGCTATAAATTGTATTCTGTACTATCTGAGGAAAGCTGTTTAGGAGATCAATAGCTGTGATGGTTGGTGTCATTATCATTTTCAATATCAGCAGAGTTTTGATCATCGTACTTCAGGAAGCAAGCTATGTGTCTCCTGCTGGAAATTGTGTAACACTCTCTGATGTATATAGAGTTACTCCTTTCATACAATACATTGGTATAGCATTATAATACCAATACAGTTATTGTTCAGATGGTCTTCTCAGTTTGTAGTGGTATTTTGCTCCACATTTTATCAAAGAACAACAACTCCACACAAACTGATAGCAGTCATAAATGCTTGCTAAAAATTGCAGTGATTTTGTCATCAGTCAGTTTGGCAAGTAGAGTGCATGGTTTACACTTTAGCAGTATATTTACTTGGAGAGTACTTGGCACCTGTGTGGGAATTTGCAAAAGAAGTGCTATTCTGTGCATGTTGCTAAACAAGGATGATATGAAAAAGTTCTGTAAATGTACTTAACATGTACTTTATACTTGTATCACTGTATGGTTATGTATTGAAATGTAAATATGTAGCAGTAGTTAAAGTACATATTTTTTCTCTGACATCAATATATCTAGAAGCAATGTGGCAGAATATACACGTACAGTTAATAAGAAATTTCCATTTTATTTGTATACTGGGTGTATAGAGCTAACACATTCTCCAACATTCCTTACTGCATATTCCTATAGTGCAAAATTTTATCATGAATTTTAAAATTCTGTTAACTCAGTATAGAATGTACGTACTATGACCATGAAATCTGTAGAAGATACGCACACACACAATTGGACACTGAACCAATTTCAGATATTTTGAAAATTGAGTATAGGGGTTACTGATCTACTGATTTCCACAAACAAAAAAATGTCAAGACAGGAGAATATCATACATTTTAAGTGTTAATTCACTTATGGTAAAGTAGCAAAGAGTACAGAGCATTTTTATTGCTACTTTAGAATGAGTTTTACAAGCAATTATGAGAAAAGCTAACGAAAAAGCATCATCTACCACACACTTGTAGGAATCTAAATCCTTTTGACTGTAAAAAGAATATTTAATATATTATATGCACAAAAGTTACTGAGACATTTTAGCATAGCTTATTTGCTTGGGCATATATTGCAGAATCTTGCGGATGTACAGTTATTTCCACTTTAAACTCAATTTTTTTAAACATGTGATGACCTAAGGTGATTGGACAAAATTTTATTCAGCAGTTCATGAGAAGCAGTGCGAAAGTGTGAAGTGGTAAGGAGTTCCTATAAGTAGTTAGTATGTTGTAACTTTAAATGTAATTTGTGCCTATGGCTGTTGGTGTAAGTTATCAACAGATCCTTGGCTTTACCACAAAGCAAACATTATATAGTATGCCAGTTATACCAAAGGAACAAGTGCTTTGCTGGATGTATACACATGAGCTCTAGCCCAGGGCTGAGGGTGAGTGTAGGCGAAGCACAGGTGCCATTTGGGTGACTCGCCTGCCAGTGCATGCCAGGTGTCTAGTAATCAAAACAACAATATGTAATAGCAAGAGTTCATGATATTTGTATAGGGGAAAGTGTCTAACTGGAGTACATTAAGCAAAGGCACAGCTGAAAGTAACACCTCGGGCTGAGAAGAAAGGCTTGACCTTATCAATGCCAATCATCAGCTATCAGTCATCATTAGAAGCATTAAGCAGGGTAGAGGTGTGCATATGAACTTGCAGCAGTGTATTTGTCCAGGCCATACTGGCAGTTAGACAGTGCAGGCTCTCCCTCCCCCATACTACAGCAGTGGTCTGTGCTAAACACAAAACAATAACATGGCCAAAGCACTCACATACAGTATATACCATATATATTTTAGTGCACTGTATAGCACTGTATGTAATTTTATAGAATACTGTGAATGCCTGAGTGGACTCTATTAGTTCTAAGGTAATGTGACTTACGTGTTTCCTGGATTCACCCCTGTCATTGCATCACCTTTGATTTCTCATTAGCAGTGTTATAATCATTTATCAAGTGTGAACATATTATAAGTGTATGCATTCAAATAACAGGACAATGTATATGTGCCATATTATAACAATAGGTATAGACTACAGTACATTCTCAGTTATACAACCCTCATTTATCTGTACCCTCGTTTGTCAGCAATTGGAAATGATTGTTCTGTTAGAGTATTTTGAGTACAGAGTAAGTTCCATTAGAGTATTTCAATGTGTAGATTGTGGGATTCAGATAACCAAGGGTCCACTGTATAATTATGTATAATATTAGGTGTGATGAAACACAGATTAATTTCACTATCTACAGTTCCTTATAATTAACATGTATTATGCAATATGGTTAATGTGTGTATCCATTAGTTGCAGTAACCATATATCGTGGGTGCATTATGAGCACCCACAATGTTTTATCATTTATTCACATTTTAATAGGCTGAACAGAATAACACATCTTTCACATATCATAACAGAAGTGCCAATAGTAAAGTGATAGTCTGGAATGAATGCTGCAGCTACTACATAGGATACAATCATGGACAGTACACTTGAAGATACCAAAATTATTAGAATTCTAATCATGTCTTTCATATACTTGTGGCTGTTTGTGCTCTCAGTATAACTATTATTTCTTATAAAGACAAGGAGTAAAAGTCCAATACAGATGAGTACCACAATTTCAGCAATAAGCACAAAGATCGGCAAAATTATATTAATGCACAGCATGAATGGTGTCACTTCAGAGACAGTTCCTATTGCAGCAATACAATAACCATCATAAGTCAAGTAATTTGCCTCCTGAAATACTACAGCCACTCTGCTACTGTTGATAACTACAACTACACAAATTGCCGCAGTCACAGATCTCCAGAAAAACTTCTTTTTGGTTTCCTCAGACAGTAGCGGACTAAGTTTATAGCATCTGTAAAATGTGTACAACATTGCAAGAAACAATTGAAATTCAATGACTATTGCACAGTGACCAAGACTTATAGCCAGAAAAAGAGTGGTGATGCAAACAGCATTGGGAACCTTTAAGATGTATTTCATGAAGGAGTGAATAGTTGTTACAGCACAAAAAATTATCCATACAACAGTTGCTGCCAAAAGTAAACGAAATGGAAGTGAGGAGCACATCTTTTGCTTAACAACAGCAATTAATATTGAAATATGGATGGTGAATGCAACTATCCTAAGAACAGAATTCAGTATTTGCAATAGTGTGCTTGTTTTAGTTTCATTTCTTTGTCTGCATAATTTATCATTGACCTCCAGTAGCTGCAGTGTAGTGGCTGTACAGCCCAGATGATATTGATCATTATGATATGCAATATTCAGTTCATCTCCAGTCTTTGTGATCTTTACTGTACAGTTATCAACATGACAATATTGTGTAGCATCAATTATCACAACAGTACTGATATTGAAGTCATCATAAGGAATTGTACAGTTGATAAGATCCATTGTCATCTATTAGATGCAAGGAGTGCTCCAAATAACAAACTTGTTGTCAGGAACATGTTGAGAGTGTGAATGTGGATCAGGGATATGGATATTATAAGGTTTCAATTCAACTGTTGACATGTGACATACGCAATAGTGTAATTAATATTTTAGTTTACAGTTAGATGATACAATTAAATATTATTACATGCAGAAGCAATACCATATTTAGACATTGAGCAAATAAATTATTAATTGTTTTGTTTTGCTGACCATGCATACGTATTTAGTGTCTGTCATTTATCATGGCTAATTTTAACATAGCAGGTGCATCAGTGCTAAATGAATTGACTTTGTATATGGAACAAAAACTAAACACAACTCAGTAATTTTGTAAACCAGAGATGCAACAAACAACACAACAGCAATATTTAACCATGTTCTCTTAAGTTCTAAACTAATAAAGAAAAAAAGAGTGTAGCTAGCCCAAGATGAGTCATACGTAGATAGTTACGTTTATAGTGACTCTAATACAGTCTATATACAGTATCTTGAGTGTGTCCATTGCTGTGCAACTATACTCATTCTGGTTAAAAATAGTTTGTTTAGTCATCAGTTTGTGGACATTTACTATACTTTGTCCAATGGCAAAATTGAGAACAAGCATTTCAATTTATTCAGCTAACTATAGCTATATGATTAGTAGAAATGAAATTAATTAGCTGCCTACCTTGTGTCCGTTTAGCAACTTTCCTGGTGTGATATGTGTAGAGCAACTCTGTGACCACAATGATGCCAGAATAAGCCCAATTCGCAGAAATGCTTGTATTGGGTGTTCTGGGGTCATGTAATACTGTAGGTGGCATAACAACCGACCATGACACGTGATAGCTATAAACACCTCAGACTAGATTTGTGAAAGGCCATTTAAATGAGCTATATGAGAAGGATAGAGAAGGTGCAATGAAGAGCTATCCATCTTCTCCCACAACTATAGGATCTGAGAGACTAACACTATAATCATTACCACTATGATCACTCCAATACAGATGTCTGAGTAGTGACCGAAGTGGTGACCTTTATACGTGAAAATTCTTATGAGTAATAACACAGATTTAACTGATTTACAGTAGATGCTCAGTGCAGTTATGAGACACTAAAACTTAAATGCATGCCTGTTCCAAGGGCAGGTGTTACCTTCTGCATTAATTTTAGGTCCCACACACTTTGAAAGTATTACATTGATGGCAATGAAATCACACCTACCAAATCTGTCAAAGATTTAGGAATTATTGTTGACTCCACTTCTAATTTCGATATGAACACTAGTACATTAGCTGCTAAAGTCAATTGAGTACTACCCTGTAGCTCTAATTAACAAGTTATTTGAGTACTTAAACACTAACATGCTGCTCCAACTGTACAAATCATTGTCCACCCTGTACTAGAGTACAGAATACTGTTTGGGGACCTACAACCAACAGTGTTTAAAGAATTTAAGAGCCACTAAGGTAGTAAAAGATTTGCCATATGTTGACAGATTACGTAGTTTCGACTTACTATCCCTTAGATATCTTTGTATTAGAGGTGACAGGGGCATAGCCAGGATTTTTTGAGGAAGGTTCCTGAACAGCAATATATTACCAGAAGCAGGGGTCTGAGAGTGCAGCCCCCAGCAGCCACTGAGAGACTTTCAATATTTTAATGAATCAAACCTCAGCAAATTGCTATATTTTATGCAATAGTGCATTAGTTATAATGCATATAAGTGCCCCTGGGATGAAACTAGTACTATCTAGTAGAAACAGACAGCATAACACTGACATAGAGACACATAAAGTAATCTGTAAGTGATAGTTATCTCACTGATATAGAAACCATAAATCCACTGATACAGATGTCATGACTTACAATCAAAACATTATACAAATATGCATAACATGAATTTATTTTGCATAACACACAAGGGCGCCCCCAGGAATTTTGGTGACTGGTTTCCAAACTTTTGCTATATGCAAATTTAAATCTAGGGGGATATTTTCCAGAAAATTGTGTAATTTGAAATTGAATCTGGTAGCAATATTGACAGTTTAAAAATATAATTATGTGCAGGCTGCTTAATTGTGCTTGCTTAAATTATGGAACATAGGAATCACAAGCACTCTATGGAATTGGTTTAATAGCTATTTACGTAACAGATCCCAGTGTGTCTCTGTTGAAAACCGCCTGTCAGATAGCCCACCTGTAATCTCTGGTGTTCCCCAGGGAAGCATTCTGGGTCCTTTGCTTTTCCTGATCTTTATAAATGATCTGCCATCTACCATCCTATCTCAACTATTTGAATTTTCAGATGATACAATATGCTTTCGGCAAATCATTTCCATATTGGACATTCAAGAAGACCTTAACTCTTTATTTAATTGGACTACTAACAATCATCTGTAATTTAACCTCTCTAAATTTGTATTCATGAGCTTCCATTGTAAATTCAACTTTCAGTACATCATAAATGACCACATAATCAATGAATCACCCAGTTGCAAAGACCTAGGGATTATTTTCACTAACTCATTGTCATGGAGAAAGCATTATGAAATGATTTCCTCTAAAGCCTACAAGTCACTTGGACTGCTACATACGTAGAGTATTCAAGGATTCACATTGTCCTCAGGCTAGAAAATCCCTATACTGTACATATCATTAGTGAGATCTAAACTGTTATACTGCTCCACATTGTGGAGACCTTATTTGTTGAAAGACATCGAATTAATTGAGAAGGTACAAAGGCGTGCTACTAAATTTATACTCTCTGATTACACTTCAGACTACAGGACTAGATTGACCCAACTTGGTATGTTGCCATTGATGTATATTTACAAAATATCTGACATCCTTTTTTCATAAAATCGCTTAAAACTCCTACAGATAATTTCAATATCCTGAACTATGTCCACTTCAATACTGGTTCTACTAGATCTTCTGGCACCAAACTACACCACAAGACAGCCCATACCAATGCCGCTATGAACTCCTATTTTTTCGCCTACCTAGACTATGGAGCTCTCTGTCAATAATTGATCATACACAATCACTAGCTGTAATAAAACAGAAATTGAAGAAATTTTTATGGAATCATTTCTTAGCTAACTTTGACAATTCTCCTTGTTGTTTCCATTACCTTTGTTCCTGTTCCCGTTGTTCCAAGAATCCTGCATCTAACAATTTTAACCACTTGTAACTAAGTATGTAGATGTTAGTGTATAGTTATTATTCAATGTATGTTAGGCTATCAGTGTAGGTCACTGGTAGACCCTCAGAATTACTATTCTGTAAAGCATTATTATTATTAGTACACATGACTTGAGGAGAATGATCTCTCTGACCATGAATGAGATGGGCAGGTTCTCTACAGGATTCACAAGCACTGCAGATGATGGGGTCAATACTGAGAGAGTGGCTGAAGTGGGGAGGGAGATGTAGAAGGATGCAGTCAACAACCTCAACCATGCATGGAAGTGAAGTTCAAGGTATACGCCCTATTATCACACAGAAAGATTACCAGAAGAAAATTCACCTTAGGTTCTTCAACCAACTGATAATTATAGCCTAATGAGATGTAACAGTTGAGACAAGCTTATATTATGAACGGACTTCCCTTCCTTTGTCCTTGTTCAGTAACAAAGACCATAAAATGAACAGGGCAAGCAAAGCAATTATTCCAACACTAGCCTGAAGGTGTTGACTGACCCACTTGCTGACAGTTACAGTAACCTGAGCTACATCTTCAGCATTCCAGAAACATATGATCACTGTAGAGCTGTGCAACAATCATGTTGACACTTAATTTGTGAAGGCCACACTGATTGGGTGTAAGGATGACCCTATAGAGCAGTTTCTCGCATGTGAGATACTTATGTATTGCGCCAACATGGCGACGGTTGGCACAATATGTAGTTATTTCACGTGCATGAAACTGCTCTATTGAGGTCAATAAACCCCATGGGTAGTCGCTGTGCTGTTATTCTCCAACATTAGTCAATACTTCTTATTATGTTCAGGTGCAGGCAGAAGATGCTGATGTGCTGATAATGCTGATGCACCATAGCTCATGCACCAATCATCTACTCTTCTTTACCACATTGAAGGGTTGTTATGATGTCAGGAGGATCCAAGAATCCAATAATCTCTGTCTGAAAGACAGAAGTGCTACCTATTCTATTGTCATGTCTTTACTGATTGTGATACTGTTTCTGCCATTTCTAGCCACCACTCTATTCAACAGCTTTTGTGCTGGGAACATTTATTAACACATGGACATCTTCCTTGATGTACAAACTAGTAAGGATCTGGTGATCAGGAGCAGTATTTCAATTTTCCAGTACTTTAACCATGCATCAGGTAGTGCTTTAGCTCCATTTGATACAACGTGTTCACACAAAAGGCAGCAGCTGGGCTGATCAAACCAGAAACACAAAAGGTGCAGCTGCACAGCATTCTCTCCGTGCCTATCTACAAATCCAGGACTGGATGCTTTTACAGAACATGTCTTGTACCCCAGTGGCCAGTATAGGAGTAATGATTATGAGCCAGTTGTTCCAACATTAGACACTATGGCACCTGAAGAGCTTCTAAAGTCATAAGGTAGATGCTGGTATTATAGGGCAAGGGGTATTAAGGGTCGCATAGCTTAAAATACGTTCAGAGAGTTAAATCCTGCAGATTTAGGAAGAAATGGATGATACTACCTCAGATCAACATAGAAAGTGATCATAAGCTAACCACAAATCCAATTAAGAAATATACAGTTCTTTAAGCAGGAATACTGTCCCAGATTAGCTACATGTACCCCTCACCATGTAGTAAGGAGTATGAAGATATAAAGTGCAAAACCAAGTCAACTATGATGTTTTGAATGCCATTAAAGTGCCTCTAAATATTTTCACAACATTTACCACAATCAGATATACAATAACGAACTTATGAAGTAATGAATATTGTGACTCATAATATCCCCACATTACTCATAATAAGAGCACTTACAGTGGGACTTACAGTGCTTTAGAGAAAAGATCACACAGCCCACCACATGGTAGGATAACTTTTGAAATTTCAGGATAGTGTAGTTTATGGTTAGACCTTTGCCTACAAGTAGTATGAAAAATTGGGGTCACATTATTAGGCGATAGGAATGCTTTTAAATTAAGTGACTCTTATTACCCACATATACCCTTTCAGCTGTAATTGTAAAGGAGATTGTAACAATCAACAGTGCAGCTACAAAAAGAATGATGCCAAGTGCATCTCAGCATGTGGAAATTGCGAAGGCAATTTCATGCAAGAGCTGCATTGGTGATGGAGAGTCTGGAGAAGACCCAGGCCTTTACTTCTGAGGCATTAGACATTGTTATACTAGTCCTTAAGAAATGCATGAGATAAAAACTAATTCAACACCAATTAATTATAATAATGAGTGGGTGTGGTCTTTTTCATCAATTTCATCAAGGAGGGTTTGATGCTTGCAATGTGTACAAAGTGTGATCTCTCTTACAGCATTCCCAAAAAAGGTCATGGGTAGTCCAACTTCCAGCAGCTGTCACAGGTTTTCCTAGGGGGAGTTGAATTTAAAATTTTTGAGGAGTGTTAGTGGATACCTTTACAAACACTCTGGTAAAAAATTTCTTGATAAGGAATTTATTCCTAGATTTTCCAAATATCTGCTAACATTCCCTGACTAACACCAACAGTTAATCAATAGAAATTCTTCTAACTGGTAGAGTGTCTTGCAGAGAGAGTGAATCTCAGTTTTCTTCTCTTTTTATATTCTACTGATTTTAAAGTTAAAACCACAACTGTTTGGTTAACTTATTTTTATTTCACTGTTTTGTGTTTGTTATTTCAGAGTCACTGTTTATTACGGTCTATATTTCAGAGTAGATCTGAACCTTTTTTCCAATAGGTGCATAAGAGCTATAGGTTGCAATTAGTTGATTAACAATTAACTTATTTCTTCATAGATACATATAATGTATATATAGTAATGTAAAACTGAAATTTCTTACATTAGAACCTCTGGAACCATGGAACCTTAGGAACCTCTGGAACCCAGCATGGAATCTCTACTACATAGCTAACACACTTTATAGTGACATTTTGTTGGCAGTTTAGCAATGGCATATAACCAGAACTTCAGAATCTGTTGGGGTAACGCAATGAATTACATAATATTACCTACTAAGCATGCTACAAAACTAGTAATATAACTGAAGTTACTTTACTTACAAATGTAACACGTTACATAAGTAATGATGTTACTGTAACGAATCATTAGATAATTTTATTACTACAGTCCGGAATGTAGTTATAACACCTAGTACAGGGGCAGTTTTAGGGAGTTTCCGAGGTTTCCAAGAAACCCCTTGGGGGTTTGGCCTACTTCAAAACAGCTGTCCAATTTCCTTAACTAGCTGCAACCAAACTATTCCATAGGGCATAACGCATGAATCATACTCACTAATATTCACCAGCCAACTGATGTTATTATTTCCTTACAGCAAAGGATCACACCCAAGTTTTAAAATCCTAATTAATGTCCATCGTTAATCATTAATAGTTTGTGCATTATTAGTCTGTAATAGAACAGTCACTTTGCAATGAAATACTCTAATAGAGCATTCACTGATAAAAATGTTGCTAGCCTAGTGAGCTTTAGCTAGCATAAAGCTAACTAAATAAGCTAACTATATTATAGTAAGAATTCAGTAGATAGATTGACCTATCCATAATCTACTAATATACGTACTATAGGTCAGTAGCTACAGTAGCCTGGCTGCAATTTAATTTTGTAGGTTCAGAGAGTAGCTACAAGGGCAGCAAATGACTCCATCAGTGATCTTATTGGAAGGAGGTTTAACTCATGCAGATGAAAGGAAGATTTAATCACTAAATAAATTCCCATTGTATTTTACCTAGTGCTTCATAAGTTTCCTAAAAGATTAGCTATATAGAATATCAGTGGAAGGGTGAAAGACATTGATCTTTCAACTGAACATGGTTTAATGAGTGTGAATAGATTACATACTTACGTAGCTAGATAGAGTGTAAGTACTGTAAGTATTGTACCCTTTATAAGATTCTGGTAAAATTGATAAGCAATAGTTGTATTTCTGCACTGCAGAAGTTCCAATAAACACTCAGAAAGTGATGGCATGAGATGATATTAGTGAGGATCAGTATACCAAAACTAATGCGTACAGTAGTGTTAAACCATGAAGATTTCAAGCATTATAAAATTAAAACCTTGCCTGCATCTTGGGGCACAGCCCCCAGCATCTGGAAACCTTTAGTTAGAAATCCTAGATCCACCCCTGCTTAGCCACAATGAAGTAACGAAGCCCACCTCCCTCGAATTAATGAATGAAGTTTATTGACCAGTTTCTTTCTCTTGAATACAATTTCTTACAATTTATGATTCCAACAATGCAATCAGATGTCACGTGATAAGGTGATAGTTGCACATATGACAGCTTAAGGCTGTGGACACAAGTAATATAATATGTAATATTAATATAGTTACTTTAATTTATTTTTTAGTATGTAGCTATAACTAAATTGCAAGTAATAGTAATATGTGATGAGTTACTTTTAAAAAGTAATTTCCTCAACACTGTCCAGAAGGAGCCAGATGTATGATGACGTATAAACTAGTTTATACTTCCATTATAGTCACTGATTATATTACTGGGTCTCTGTGTTTTATGGGTAATTTGTATAGAAATATGTGGTTCATTGAGTGTTGATGTACATAATAAAATTAAGCAATGTGCACTCATTATGATAGCTTGTGCAGTGTACACAATAAAGTATGAAGTATATAAGATGTGCATGTGGCAATGACAAGACATTATGATTCCACACTAAGTGCAACTTGAAAGAAATAGTTCCTTTTACTATACAGTAAGATAAGGAGTTTTTGAAATGTCTAAAAGGTATTATCTTGTGTCCTCTCCTACATTGTGATGAGAAAGCACCAAGTAGTTGAAGGAGGTCAGTGTAGAGCCCTTACATAGTGTGTTTCAGTGTTACATACATGGTCATGTAGTAGGATGGCTGGTGCAGAGCCCCTCAGTGATGATAGAAGTGCTATGTGAAAATTATCTAATCCTTATATTGAAGGAATGTGACAGTATCATCAACGCTCAATTAGGAATGTATATGCCCTCTCTAGGGTGGTCTATTTTAGTATAGTAAACCTTACTATAGTGGCTGCCTCTTTAATAATGCCACCATATATGTAGTTTCCACCTCTAATATGATTATGTAGGTGATTTCTCCTTTAGAGTGGGGAGAGGCGATCAGGAATTGAGGGGGGAGTGACTGGATGAAAGTCTATACAATAGCTACATAGCTATATACAAGCTCACAACCATACAACTACATAATATGTAGTTGACTAGTTACTCAGACTTGTGTCGGGGCTGTGATTGGGTAAAGTTAGGTCCTATGGTTGGTAGAGCTTGATGTATGAGTTTTGCAATGGTGACTTATGATTTAATAGAACATCCATGGCAACCACATATACATAATTTATTATCATAATTATGTTGAGTAATCAATTTGTGTGAGCCATCATAGTCATATATGTATGATACCACAAGGAGGCACTAGCCTGGTAGCCCCAACTAAAGATGACAACTAAATATATGCATCTCAGGCTTAACCTCAGATGGTTTAAAAGCTGCTTAAAATTTCCCAGTTCAAGCTTGCTTAAAATTACACAAATACACATATGTAACTTCAAAAGCTATCAATATTGACATTACATAACAATCCCATTGATATGAACTTTTATATATAAACTGATATGAACTATAGTGCAAATATACGTAGCTAAGGAACACTCTTTTCTGCAGCTGTGCATCTACCACCCAATCATTCGATGGGGAACTAGCATCCTCAAGAGATGGCACAGTCTTCATGAATACGTATACGGCTTAGTGGTAAAGGAAGGATAAAGGAAGGATCATATCATAATGGGAAATTTATGTAATGTCAACACTGATGTTCAGTTTACACTTGTCTACTATCCAGACCAAGTGTAATGCAAACATTGACGTGTACATTGACATATAACTATTACATTAGCTATACAGTTTCAGATTCTCTGGTTATTATGTAATCACTTGACATGTATGTGTACTAAAATCTGCAGCAATTTATGTATGAGCCAACTAAGCCATATGCATGTTGAATGCATTATAAATCGTGGGCTCTATATTCATACCCTGCTATATGCAGTTAGGGAAGACTTACTTACATATATTTATAATTATGTAATGGAGTCATGCAGCTGTTAAAGGTAATAATTGCATGTAATAGTTTAATGCAGTTTAACACTTACTGTGTGATGTCAGCTAGCTGTATATAGCTAAACTGCAGTTTATCACAAGATATAGCCATATCACCATCTATTATGTTATTATTTATCATGTAGATTTAACAAATGTGTACTTGTGCATATAAGCTTAGATTTTACGTAACTATGTCAACTTTAGTTGCAATCCCACCAGAACCTCCACCAGCACTCTCTTTTAAAATAAGTACTTATGTAAGTAAGTTTATTATTAAATACTCTTGTATTTTTTTATTATAGGATTGTTTAAGTACATATCAAACGTAAAATGTATGTAATAACTTTAGCTAGCTAGCTCAAAATTTGATTGTAATTTTATACATTCAATTGTAAATGTAAGTTTGTATGTATATATTTTATGGCTGTGGGCACTAGTTGCCCACAGACCTTTAATGCAGTCCTTGCCTGCATTAAAAAGCAATTTAAAAATAAATAAATAAAATACGGTGCAATAGACATTCACTGAATATAATAAATGTTACTACTAATAATTGTATGGTTTCCCAACACAAAGTGTAAACTAAACATCATTATTCGTATTACATAATCATCATTATAATATCCAACATGTCTTGATGTGTAATTTCAGTTTAAATATTAAAATTCAGTGTCTGGTGTTTGTATGTGTGGGGGTCTACAGCTTGTTGAATGTGATGATGTAATTCACAAATATCACACCAAATGGGACCATATAAGCTTCTCAGTATATAAATGTTCTCAGCAATGAAAAATGATAATTTGTAACCCATATCATTATTTAGTACAGTTTATATAGCACAATTGTTATCAAGTAATGCAGCACTTGAACATAATAGACATTACCAATTATCAGGGTGCTGATGGAGCCAATCCAAAGCCTTTAAGGAAAACAGGATTATTGGATGATTTGACAGTATTGAATTAAAAGCTAAACTGGCACTAACACTAGTGTACATGCAACCGACACATATTATGATAATACTATATATGTTAATACAATAGGGTTCTGTAAATATGGTCTGAAACAACCTGGTATCTATAATTCCTACAACTAGCTAGCTATATAGTTACTACAGTAACAGTGATTATTATTATTATTATTATTGTTTACTGTGCAAAACCTCTTACAAAGAGTATATACAAGCACAGATAATAAATCAGCAAAATTAATTATGTGGTTAATTGATGTTCAGCTAGCCTTGCTTTAAATTGGTCTAAACTTGAACAGGTGATGAGGTCATTGGGTATGATGCATACATAACTATAACACATAAACAAGTATGCTATTTATTGCAATTTGAATTTTAAATTTGCTTAATCGCAAAATGCTGTAGGTATGCAGTATTTGGGTATAAACTTGTGGAGAATAATTAAGCAATTGAACATGAATTTAATTCTTAATTTCTGTATATCTATATATACTTGTACAGCACAGAAGATAATATGCACATTGACTATACATGATGAATACATGAACCTGTTTAACATTTTACACATGATACAATTAATGCAGGAAATGAAGTTTCACATTACATGCTATGTAGTTCTGTGTAGTGTGATCTCAATACATATCAAGTTAAGATTGTATAGGTAATCTCTTCTCAGTACAGAGCTAGGTCCACCTATAAATAGAAAATGCACTTCACTGCTCCACGTTCACACTTTCAACATGTTCCTATCCCTGATAACAAGTTTGTTGCTTGGAGTTTGTCTTGCAGCTAATGGATGTCCACTGGATCCTATCAACTGTACAATTCCTTATGATGACATCAATAACAGTGCTGTTGTGATAATTGATGCTACACAATATTGTCATGTTGATAACTGTACAGTAAAGATCACAAATACTGGAGATGAACTGAATATTACATATTTTAATGATCAATATCATCTGGGCTGTATAATCACTACTACACTGCAGCTACTGGAGGTCAATGATAACACCAGCAGTTATTGTGATCAAGAATATGACAACATTAAACCAAGTTTGTTTCTCATAGTTGTGAATTACGCACTTCTTACGATAGGGTTTGCTGTAAACATATTGATATTAACAGTGATAATAAAACAGAAGAGGTATTCAACACTTCCATTTCGTTTGCTCCTGGTGTCTACAGTATTGTGGATGGCAACGCAGCTTGTTTTATTTATCAATATACTCACTGAGTATACAATGCAAGCTCCAAATGGAGTATGCATTACAGTTTTACTGATTTTTAATGGCTTGCTTCAGGGTGCAAACTTTATTGAAACTGAAATTGTCCTTACAATATTCTACACATTTTACCGCTGCTATAAACTGCATTTTGTACTATCTGAGGAAGCAATACAGAAACTGTTTTGGAGGTCAATAGGTGTGATGGTTTGTGTCATTATTATTTTCAATACCAGCAGACTTTTGATCATCATACTTCAGGAAGCAAGCTATGTGACTGCAGCTGGATATTTTATAGCACTTCCTGATATGATGGGGGTTACTCCCTTTACACAATACATTAGTATAGCATTATATATCAGTACATTTATTGTTCAAGTTATTTTCACAGTTTGTAGTGGCATTTTGCTCCACATTTTATCAAAGAACAATAACTCCACACAAGCTAATAGCAGTCATAAATGTAATTTGCTAAAGATTACAGTAATTTTGTCATCAGTCAGTTTGGCAAGTGGAGTGGTTTACAGTTTAGCAGTAAATTTTCTTGGAGAGTATAGCATTTTACTTGGTATTTTTGTGTCCACTTGCGAAAGAAGTATTATTTTTTGCATGTTGCTAAAGAAAGATGATATGAAAAAATATTGTAAATGTATTTAACATGTGTACTTATACTGTATGGTTACTTATTGAAATATTACAATATAATGTGTAGCAGTAGCAGTAGCTAAAATATGCAAACTCTGACACCAAAACAATGCTATATCATAAACCACGATAGTGGGTTCATAATAGCAATCGCCCATGTTTTTTGCAAAAACTCTAATAGAACGCATGTCTAAAAACCACCTTGGAAAGTATCCTCCAACTCAAAACAACCCTCTGGTGGTTCTTTGCAATGAGTATAGGTCCACTAGTAAGTATCAAGTGAAAAGGAAACAGTATGTGTATTTCAGACAAAACTGAAATATGCCTGTTTGTTCATACCATGAACCACGATAGTGGGTTCATAATAGCAATAGGGATCGCAGTGGAATTTTTGAAAATCCTAATAGAGCAGTCACCTAAAACCAGCCTTAGAAAGCAGACTTGAGCACAAAACAACACTCAGATGGCTTATTATCAAACACTGAACTCAGACAAATGGTGATATAGCAGTAAAAATGGTCTAGACGAAATTTAGAAACATTCAAAAATTGCAAATTTTACACAAATTGTTCGTATTATTAATATTATTATTACTAGGACCGTGTCACATACAACCAAGTACATACACCAACGTTGCAACCTACCCATTGGGCAAGTATAAACAGTGCCATAGGAAACACTCAGAGCAGTGTGCGTGTACCTGTGGAAATGATACATATGCATAGTACACAGGCAAGGGAGTTTAACTGGCATCAGAAAACCACAATACTAAAACACAACCTACACAAAAAACCAAGTTAAGTTAGCTATATTGAAAGTAACTATATATTGTAGGTGTGACGTGTCTCTGAAGATGACTCAGCAGTGAAGTGAGGCTATGCAGAATAAGGGATATGGTGAAGGCACAATTAGCAATTGATCCCAATCAAGCCAATGTGGCACAACAGACTCTGTTGTAACTAGAGGCCACTGGTGATGTACCTGAGTGCTGAGTGTATATCAGCGGTGTGGCATTGGCACAGTGATCACATTATGCATATAGCCATGCACAACATACAGGAGATAGTTACACATTGTTGTATATGCAGCACTGCATCGGCTTCTTGTTTAGCTATTACAGACTCACAGTAGACTAGTAGTTAAGCCGAGTGGAAAATAATTCCAGCCGCCAGCAAGCCAGATGAAGGCGGTGCCGGTATAATGAAAATAATTCCAGCCGCTAGCAAGCCAGATGAAGGATGAAGATGTAGACCTATAATACAACTACCGGTACAAGTATTACATTACTCATTACCTTGCTGTTCCAGCTGGTTGTTTATGAGCGCATCAGCTGGTATCCCAACTGGTCATCACCTGGTCGTTCACTGCATGACGCCTGGAGCGCATATCCTGCACACAAAATACACAGTTACAAACATTTAAACATACTTGTAATGTTGTTACTTACCAGTAAAGTGGCGTCTGGCCTCTCCGCGGACGTTTACTAATCTTCTCGTTCGAGCAATCTGTAATTAAACAAGGGCGTGGTGCCGGTGTCACAGTGATATATGTTTCCCCGGGTGACGTGTTTCCCGCACACATATCAATCACTAACTCGCTAGCGACCTACAAGTCACAGTGATATGTGTTTCCCCGGGTAATATGTTTCCCCTTTATAAAGTCATGTGCAACGTACGTAGTGTTAGCCGGTGTTCAGATGAGGTGGGGTCTATTCTACGGAACGGAACGGAACGGAATGATGGACTAAACGGGGTTTACTAAGTTCACTCGATTCCATGCCACCTGTCTATTATCTATGATGCCACATTACATCACTGTACTGGGATAAAAGCACCAGCGCTATAATACATACAAGCACATGTAGATTTGAATTTTGGCGCGAATTTTTTGTCAAGTTGCAATGCTCTAGTTGGGTTAGATTTTTTGTCACGTCGCATTGCTCGAGTTAGTATAGTAGACTGCCCATGGATGATTCTAAACTGCACAAGAAGGCTACAGATGATTCTTGGATGAATGGATTGGTGATGAAAGGACTGTGTTATGAAGGGATAGTGGAAGATGTCGACACTTTGTTAGACAGGTTTCAGCAGCAGACAGTTACAAGTTGGGGCACTAGAACTTCGACAGCAACCTCCAAGGAAGTTATGGTGAGATTTTATAGCTGAATACTTGGAATATTTTTAACCTAGTAATGAACTTATAGGATTGCAAGTTATATTGGTCGAAAGATGGCTTGTCGTTCTGTGATACACCATTCCGTCCATCCAAAATTCGAAAACTTCATTGTCAGCATGGGCCACAGTACTACAAGGGTAAGGATCACAAAACAGACAGGATCTTGGTTCAGAGTACAAGAAAGCTAAACTGCTCAGCTGTAGTAGTCATCAGAGAATATCAAGTCTTCAAATCATTTAAAATCCTGAATGAAGAAAAGATTGAATTGTCACAAAAAGGATTAAGACAACTGAAAGAATGCCATTTACAAGAGCTTAGGAAAGCTCTGCAAGAGAAACACATAGTTGAAGTTGACACTGTATACCATGTATCACTACCTTGCAATGAAGCTCATTGTCGTCATCCAGTTGGTGAAGTTGCTGGAATGGCACAAAGAGTGCATCCAATGCTTAAACAGAAGATATTTCAGATTGTACAGGAGGGCTTGACAAACCCTCAAGAAGTACGGAAAGTATTACGTGAATATGTCAAAATAGAGTTTAAAGAGAATTGTCCAGATATGTCAAATCGTTCCTACTTTCCAACTGTGGAAGATGTACGTAATCACATATACCTGGCCAAACAAGGATTACAATACTCCAAGCTTGATCAAGAGAATTTAGAGCTAAAAATTAAAGAATGGTCAAGAAGCAAAAATTCTAAACATCATTTTAGGCCTTTCAACAATAATGCAGAGTCTGAGCAAACACTGCTGTGGGTGCATCAGGAAAGTTGGCAGCAAGACCTATTAGCCAAGTACGGCAATGTGATCATGCTAATGGATGCCACATACAAGACTACTCGTTATGATGTGCCACTGTTTTTCTTGTGTGTAAGAACAAATGTTGGCTACCAAACTGTTGCAGAATTTGTAGTTCAAACAGAAACTAAAGAGCACATTCTTGAATCTGTCAATCTGAATTATAAGAAAGTAGAAAACAAGTTAAAGGCTTCTAAAGTGTTCAAAAAGCATCAAAAAGTTCGTGCTTGGTTGTGCTCAAGGTACAGTATGTTTACAATGTGTAGATACATTAATGTAATCATAAGTGTTAAGTGTACATTACATGTGTGAGTATCCGCTATTGACACTTCCACTCCAGACATACTAAATGTTTTGAATCTAAACGGACTTCAATTTTAATACCTATAGGTACCTTTTTTATTGTATTGTGGTACAGTGGGACCCCTCTAAGAGGATACTGTTGGGAGATTTATTTTTGTCCTTGACATAGAGGTGTCCTTTATATCAGGAGTTTATATCTCCCATACCATACTATCACTACCTTTACCACCCACAACACACATACGTATACATTGTGTTGTGCACTACCAAGTGTGGGCTATTGTTATTGATTTCCAACATACACTACACAACAAACATACAAGCAATTTGCACATAATCAGCCAAAAAATTACAACATGGGTGAGTGGGGGCTTTGCCAAAATAAATAAAATAATAATAAAGGAAAACATAGTTTGGGTTGTCCAGCCTGGTAAAAACCTGATAGGCTTTTTTTGCCTATCAGGAAAAACCGTAAAGTAGCTCCACTCATTTTGTGCTTATCTTAACGCCTAAAAATACAATTAAAATTGTCTATGTCCTGTCATTCTCTTGATCTGGCAACACTACCTACAGAGAATTAAGGAAAATCATGTAAACCATATTACTGGAAGGGTGGGTGGGTGGGTAGCCCACTTGTACGAAACACGTGGCATAGAATGAATTACCACACCTCACTTAACATTATATAAACCCTGTCACGTGAGAAAGGCTCACGTGACCCCAATAGTATTCATGCGGGAGTTTATTTTCTGTCTAATTCATTACATTCAAACGACAGAAAATACAGCTGTACACGTGTAACTAACATCAACTGTAATAGCTTTATGATCAATATAACTCAACAACTGAAGAAGAGAAAGCTGGTAGCCAGCTCCAGCTTATTAATACAGTCCCACACTAAGGCCAAGGTTATATCATCATGTACAACTAACAATAAACAAATTAGCAGTTCTAATTATTCACAAGATTTAACATCGATTCAGTTCATATTATATAGCACTGGTGCTATTGATTTGGGACCTAGACATGTATCCCTTTGTATAGGAGCTGTTCACAATTCAGGGGTATCTTTTAAGAGGAGTTACACTGTAACTATATTTGAAAGACAAATCATTGAGGTAACCTGTGTTTAATCTGAGCCTTAATGGTACATGCCAGAAGTGTGTGCTCTTGCTTCCATTATAGCATACAGTATGCAAATTTGCATGACCACTGTAAGTGACAGCTCAAAATTAATTATATCACTTGTTCTGTATAAGGCCTCTAATTGTTTAAATAGCTACTTTACACGGTGTATTACATGATGCATTACACTGTGTGAAGTAGCTACACAGCTGCAAACATATTTATCTACACACTTCATATTGAAGTTATTCATCAACTAATTAAACAAAAATTATTTGTGACTGAATCTGCGAAAACCGTTCCTATCACCCAAGACAAGAAGTTAGATTTTTTTTTACACAATCAAAGCTTAATGAATGTACTATCAAATTTCATTGTCACATGCAGTCGACCAGAGTAAAGTGGTCTCGCTTTTTTCAAGCACGGCGAGCCGTACGAGTGGTCTGGAGTCTTGATGGAGCCCTGGTCAACCAGGAGATGGCTGTGTGCGGCTGTACAGCTCCGTGGTGTTGGACAATGACTTGTGCTGTAAATTTCCTTTCATTTTAGCCTGTTCTGAGCCCTGAATGGCCCATAATTTGTCCTAATTTATCTCAACACGTTCCTTTTCAGTTTTTTGAACACCATCTTACCTGCCTTCCAGGGCCTCCCACCCTTCTGGAGCTTGCCTGATACAGACAACCTTGGTTTAAAAACTATCTAAAATGGTGGGAAACTTGGCTGTTAGCTGCTTCATCAGTGGATGATCTGGAGGTAAGAAATTGCTGTGAAACGTGTGAAAATTTGGTATGCGTAGCTACCACCACTGGCCAGCTACAACACTGAATATTTAAAACCAACGTTTCTTGATACTTTTAAATGAGTGATAAGACCAGTTTTCCCAGAGCCAGTCACATTTGTCATTGATGTATCATGTTTGAAATGTAATTTAACATTTTAGTGGCACATGCACGCAAGGTTTATTTAGTAATACTTTGTAGATGAATTTACTATGTTATTGCATTTACAGAAATGGGCACATGCGTATCGTGACAGCAGGTATTATGGAGCTGTGGACACAAATAATGGCGTAGAAGCTTTAAACAAAGTTTTGAAATATGGTTATCTACCTAAGAAGAACTCACTCACTTTATCGGGAATAGCAACACTGTTGGTAAAAAATTATCTTCTGGACATGTACCAAAAGTATATTTTTCAAAATTACAAATTGTCTGGAGAGTATCGAGCTTACAGTCCAAGTGTACCTTCATATTTACATGGACGCCCACACTCCGTCATTACCCACTGCCTACACAGGAAAGCTAAGGCTAACAAGTACACTACAGAAGATGTCACTAAAGTCGATGATGGTGTTTTTCAAGTTACAAAGCCCAAAGGTGGAAGTCACACGGTTACTTTCTGTAGTGACAGTGGTTCACCAAGCTGTACTTGCAAGGACTGGAAGCGACATCATATACCTTGCAAGCACTTTTTCTGCGTGTTTAATTTTTACCCTGATAATTGGGATTGGTCTACACTTCCTAAATGTTACCTGGAAAGTGCATATCTTTCCAGGGACGAGGGTGCACTAGAGTCATACTTTGGCAGTAGCAGTGGACAAGATGGCATGCAGTCACTCTCAGTGGAGACCAGCCCTATAATAGATAGTGATGACCTGCCAAGTGGGACACCATCATCATCCAGTGAAATTATGCCAGTGAATGAAACTACAGAAGATCGTATGTCTGCTCATTTCCAAAAGGTGTGTCTGCTTGTAACCAAAAATTGCATTTAGTGCATGTGTATTTGATTATACAATCACTGAGTCTAACCACATAATATTTCAGTACAGATTCTGTATTGTGCTAGACTTGATTGAGAAGATTTATTTGGGGATTAAAAGACAGTTTTTAACTACAATGAAAGTGATTAAGTCCATATAATATCAATTATACTAGATTGTTTAAGAATGAATTTACTATGACAACTCTCTTGACTTGCAAAATATGATAGCATACAATATACCTGCAGGTAGATAAATATTGGTGACCCTTCCACTAAAATATATAAAACACATGTAAATTGTTGTTAGGCAATTTTATACGTTTATTCTTACAGAATCCTATACTGAAGAAATCCATTACAAAAGCAAGAGTTGCTATAAATAACTTGGAAACTCTTACATACAACTTCCAAGAATGCAACCGCAAGGATGCACAAGACCTAGCCAAACAATTAGAAGAGCTCTATACGAAATTCTACAAACATTTACCAAACAAAGATGGCTTGGTAATACGTCCTCGTCTACAAGTCACACTGCAAAATATTTGGAGAAGAGAGCATCGTAGAAAGGTGCTACTAAAATGCTCTGCAATGCCTAAAACCAAGCCAAAGAGATCTTCTAAATCAGTGATGTCACGTGTTGGTATTAAAGCAGACAGAGTTCGAGAGGTAATATCTTCACAAAAGCCATAGCCTTGTTAATATGTCTCCCACAGAGTTGTAATGGTTGTGACCGTAAGAGTACAGTTAGTAAGCCAGATACAGCAGCCAAGCAATGTACCTCCAGTGCATCAGGTATGTAAGACAGTGTAACTTGTGTCCTTTGTAGTAAACATTGCTTTGCATGTGTTGCACTCTATAGGGGGAAAAAGGAAAAGGTGTTTTGAATGCAGTGGTTGTTTGTCTGAAGATTGTAAGAAGTGCACGAACTGTCTGGATATGAAGAAGTATGGAGGTGAAGGAAAATTAAAACAATGTTGTTCACAAAGAAAATGCTTTGCAGTTGGTAAGTAGCTAATTTGTGTGAGTACCATAATGCTCTTTTGTTTATTTAGCAAGAGACAGTGTGCCACCTGACTCCAAGAAGGCTCATATTGATGATACACTTCTGGTAGAATATTTGAATGGTCTTCAACGTGAAGTTTTTCCAATTTGTAGAGATGGGAACTGCGTTTTCAGATGTATTGCATTTGAATTACTGGGTACCTAAGATTCACACATGACCATTCGTGATATTGTTGTGAAACATATTTCTTTCAACCAACCACTATTTACTGCCTATCATATGCCTCAAGGCACTGCTGCAACTATTGAAGATCACTTACAGACCATGTCCAAATCTAGCACATGGGCGACTGAATTGGAGATAAAGGCAACAGCTACATTATTTCAGGTGCCAGTGTACTACTGCATTCTAAATGGCACTACAGAGAATTACCAGTGGGAGGTAATTTATCCCCTCAAACTCAGAAACATTCAGCTTCCATCAGAATTTGTTGAAGCTGTGTCAAAGATTAATCACTTTGAACTATTTTATACTCGTAACTTGCACTATGATGCAGTTATATCCAGCGAAACTGGTAAAGTGTCTGTAGTCACTCCCAAATTAATTGGTATGGAGGAGTATGTAATGCTTGACTAGTGTAACCAACAATATGCAAAATGTAATAATTTTATTGTGTGTGTCTCATTTTACCTGACAACTATATATGTATATGTAGGGGGGGGGCACTAGCTCAACCAGCTGACTGGATGCTTGACACTGCATTTGAGATTCGGTGGTGCAGTTGTTTGTCAACTAAAGACAACACCATTTACTACATTTACTACTTACACTTTTCGAATGGTGCATCACTGCTTTGCACTATGCTGCACTTTATTAGTACAGCCACAGAGTCTGTCAGTGAGGTCATTAGAAGCTATACTGAAGACTATGCCACACACCCTCCCAGCTAGCGGTTTAATAAGTTCACTTGATTTGATGCCCACATTACATCAAGGGGACAGCTATACTCTTTCAGATGCCAGTACTTTATTGTATGCAAATGACACTGAAGATCGGGAAATTATTTACCCTTGAAACCATTCAGCTACCAACTTTGCTTGTTCAAAAATTAACCCAGCATTTTCCATTTACGATGTGATGTGATTGTGTCCACAGAGACTAGTGTGGTGCCTCTAGTTACACCTCAATTGAATGGTTTGTGATACTTGAATTAACTTCTGTCAACAGTTCATATCAGTTTTACATATGTACAAAGCAATAATAAGTTCAACATACTAAACATTGATGTTCACAAATCTCGAGCTCCAGTCTAATAATCAAGTTCAATTACTCGTAACTCGTTACCTCGCTTGTTACTTTCTTAGCTCCAACTAGTCACAGTACGTCAGAGAAATTCTTCACCAATCCTTCGCGTGTAGCTATATGCTGTAAACTGTTTATATGTTGGTGTGCAATCCACAAGTAATTCAAGGCCGGAGGAGACGGTCCGGGCGAATTTTTTTTTGGGCACACTTTGGACTTAGAAATTTTCACGCATTATTTTTTTCCGGATAATGTTGCACATGTTATACCGGATACTAACCTGCTCTGGTACTCACGTTGCCAGGGCACGTTGCTCTAACAGGGTGTCTAAGCTGTGTTTCCTGCCAGGCTGACAGTACAAAGGGAGGGCGAAAATCACCTTAGGAGGAGACGCCTCTTCCTCCCGTTTTTTCAGCACCAGAATGTTTTCTCACATCGTGATTGGCAACCTCAGTGCCAGTCTGGCATTAGATCACATCACAGAACTACTCACAGCCATTGTTGAAAGTGAGTATGAAGCATTTTGTGTTTTAATTCTTTTTAGTAACCAACACCAGTTTGATGGATGTGTCACAATGCACTGAAGTGTTAACAGTAGAGGCTGGAGTATTATGCACCTATCGATATTATCCCCCACCTCCCCCCTCCCGGGCATAAAGGGGAAATGGGTGGGGATTTGAATTTTTGAAAAATCAAATACTCCACCCATGGGGGCACGACTAGTGGTCAAATCCCCACGTAGTATGACTGCAATACACTTTAGGAAACAGTTTAATTCTTATGTAGCTTGCGGTTTAACAAATTCCAAAAATTTCGAACGATCAAATACCTCACTAGTGGGGCAGAATTTCAAATCAAATCAGGCCAAAATCCCCCACTAATCCCCTAGTAATCCCGGGAGGGGGGTAGTGGGGCTTAACATTGATAGGTGCATTACCAACTCTTGGTATTATGAATACTGTAGTTAACTGAACAAGCCCTTTAGTGTCAGTTTTGGTTCTGAGCAGACGGCAATTGCCAAGAAGCATTTTTGATTGTGTCATGGTGCCATCCTATTACAGAACAATGTGAATCCTTTTACTTCCAATACGAAGACATGGTATGTGCAAGTTGTGACAGGCAGCTATTTATTTATAACAATTGTATAGCCATCACAATGAGCCTTATCCGCAATTACGTCACAACGCAAAAATGGCGAAAAGTGTGGGGGCCTTTTGTACAGAGAGCCATTGGGAAGAAACCAAAAGCAGACCGTAGGACTACTCGAGAAGTACGAAAATGCGTGCCCCTACATAGTAAGATAGTTAATAGCCTCACCAGAGTTTTCTCATGCTTTCTTCACGTGGAACATCTCGAAACGTTATCCCTTCCATACAAAGTATCCCACTTGGCCCCCACACTTTTCGCAATTTTTGCGTTATTTTTGCATTGTGACGTAATTGTGGATAAGGCTCGTAGGAAGTAACGTTTCCAACTCAGATGTTTCTTGCCCTACAAAGATGGCAGTGCTGACTTTGTGTATATTTTACATAATGTTTTTATCACTGTGTCATGTGATGACGTGGTCATGATTATGTGCGATGATCTGTGATCACGTGTGTATTGAGTACGATATTTGTTATTGCTAGATGGATTCACATTGAGATTCTGAGCGAGTGATTGTAACCAAAGAACTCCGGTCTGAATGAGGTGTGGAACAAGCCTATTTCTCACAGTGCTTGAATACAGCCGAAATGAGTTTGATGATGTAATACAGGAAAAGATAGGAAATTCAACAATCTGGCATTGCTGGACTGTGAACGTGCATTTGAGGGTGGAGGCTACAGGAAGACATATTTAAAGTTGGAAGCACCCTTGCAAAACTAATTGATGAGGGTTATGGCCTATCCTTGTTAAACTAAGAAAGTAAACTCAAGTGCAGCCAGTGTCCCTTATTCTACCAGTTGTATTTTTGATGTATTGCATAGAGTATGTATGCTCACTACGTTGGCTGTTCCACCCATGTTTCTGCAAGCCTATGTCTACAGTACTGTATGTGTGTGTGTATCTAAATACTCGTTTATCACAAGACCATATTATATGATTTCAATCTAATCCTAAAGAAGGCCGATACAGAGTATTCCATACCCCCTACATCTCATCTGATTATCAGTGCACTTGCATTTATCAAGTAGTACATGAGTTGTTAATCATGTTGTGTATACACTTTTGCTAGCACAGGAACTGAATGTATACACACCTACCAAAGGGCTGCAGTAGTGTTAGTGTAGTAGTGCAAGTTAGTTGTAATAAGTAAGCAGTTGACATTTTAAATGCACTTGTACACGTAGAAGTACTTTAATTGCTACTTGTACTTTAAAATGTACTTGTCCTTCACTGATTTAAGTATGCCTAGCTAATGGCTATAAAGAAGTTACAGATTCACACCTATTAAGTATATGTTTGGCCAATTTTGTGATAGCGTATCGTCAGACTTGATTAAAACAACTGGTAACAAAGTTATGCCAAACACCATTGATATCAGTTCTTGGATACATCACAACTGAGCACTTGTCATCAAGTTGCAGTGGAATCAATGCCTCATTTTATAGCTTTAAGATAAACATTTTAAAGCACACCTATTTTTCATTAGGCTGTGAACTTGAAGTTTACCTATTTTTTATTACTTGCATCAATGTTATAATTGGGTTGGGTCATCCAGATTATCTTCATCATTTGGGTCGTATTTTGTCTGGATCAAATGGGTCTTATATGCTTTCCAGTTGAGATGTGAGATAAATTAAAAAAGTATTGATGGAAATGCAGTTGTATGTACTCAAGAAACTTATATTCGAGAATGTGTCTTTAGGGATATGTGGAGCAGCACCCACTTATCGGGACTGTATGCTACTGTCTATTGGCATGCATCTTTGGTATTATGCCCATATAATATTAGGATTGAAGGTTGTTACTTGTAGGCAACTAGTCTGACTTTAAGCAACGGGGCCATATCCACATATGGGAATTGCAGGTTGCTGCAGCTGTCATACCTAATTAATTGATTATGAGTGTTAAAATACTCTTTGGTACAGCTACTTGTCTCCTTGCAGATGATCCTTCCTATAGTGTAATGATCTGTATAATAAATGTAGGATTAACTAGTGGAACTTTAGGATAATGGATATTATGCCAAATCTATGCCGATTACTATTTCTTTTACTAAACCCAGTGCTTGACACTTGTCTTTATTGTGATCGAACTGGGGTCAATCGGTTCAGCAGTACTAACCCACTTACAACCCTAAATTTTATTCCTGCAGACATTGTTGAATGGATTTCCCTATATAATAATATAAGGAATTCTGCTCAAACACAATTTTTCCTTTTTTGTCAGTACTATTTCATTTAATTGGTCTCAAAGTGTCCATTATATGGTAGTTCTACTGTATACAAGTGCACTAGGTCATGATCTGGTTACATATCAGCCAGTAAGAACTTGCTACAATAGATTAACCACACATGTATCAGTTTATACTGTACAAGGACATAGATCGTAACAAAGAGAGGAAGCCAACACTCAGAAACAACAGCTTCACTGTCAACAGAAATCCCTTAGTACTCTTTAGATGTACCCTCAGGGCCGCCCACAGGGGGGGGGGGGGCAACTGGGGCATTTTGCCCTGGGCCCCAGCCTTAAAGGGGCCCCAGGAGGCCTCACGAAGGGCCCCTTGAATACCTGTTAGAAGATTGATATACTCTAATAGAGCAGTCAGATCTAAATACTCTAATAGAGCAGTCACAGTATTCTTCAGAGGAGCAGTGTAGCAAGCTTATAGATAAGGAGATATGGTTGGTGATGGGTAGTTATTATCATTGCCAGCAGGTTGTGACCTTTTTTTTTTTTTTTTTTGGTCTTCACCTTACAACTTGGGTCAAGGCCCCACTTTAACTCTTTGCCCTGGGCCCCTTAATTTCTCTGGGCGGTCCTGTGTACCCTCAACTACACATACACACCATACATCTCGATAGCTGTCTGACTGAACAATAACATGACACGCATAACCAAATGCATTACTGCCTTTTCAGTCTATTCATACTCACTCATGTTTTAACACGCACTGTCAAACTGGTAGTTGGCTGTTTCAGTTGCTTAACAAACACAAGCTCCATCATACTCACACACTCAGTTTCAGCAATGACTGTGAGGAGCTCTGTACTGAAAAATCAGTGGAGGCTGTCAATCACAATGTGTGAAAACGTTCTGCTGCTAAAAAATGGCATGAGAAAAAAGGGCTCTTAATTAGGCCTCTTAATTGGTCTCCCCTTAAAGTCATCCTCTCCCTCCTTTTGTGCTGTCAGCCTGGCAGGGAACACGACATTGTGACCAATGTGCATGTCTGTAGCAAGTTAGTATCCCGTACAACATGTGCAACATTATCTGGAAAAAAACAATGAATAAATTTTTCTCTAAGTTGAAAAGAAATTCTCCCATACAGGTATACCATATTGAATTTCCTATCTTTGTTCCTATTGTGGAAGTATTAAATCATCAAACTCATCTCGGCTGTATGCAATCACCAAGAAAATGTTCCATAGATTGGGGTTCTTTGGTTATAATAACTTGCTCAGAATTTCATCTAGAAAATAAATTAAGAATATTGTACTCAATACATGTGATCACAGATCATCACACATAATCATGACCACATCATGAATCAGTGATAAAAAATTATGTAAATATACAGAAGTCAGCACTGCCATCCATAGGGAAAGGAACATCCACATTGTTCAGTAATACACAATCAAAAATGCATCTTGGCAATTGCTATCTGCTCAGAAACAAAATCGACACTAAATGGCTTGTTCAGTTAACTACCATGGTGTTCATAACACCAAGAGTTGATAATAAATACATTAATAAAAAGAGTTGGTAATACTCCAGCCTCTACTGTTAACACTTCAGTGATAACACTGTGACACATCCGTCAAACTGGTGTTGGTTAATACTAACAAGAATTAAAACACAGAATGCTCCATACTCACTTTCAACAATGGCTGTGAGTAGTTCTGTGCCATGATTGTCTAACGCCAGACTGGCACTGAGGTTGCCAATCACGATGTGAGAAAACATTCTGGTGCTGAAAAACGGCAGAACGGGAGAAAGAGGCGTCTCCCCCTAAAGTGATTTTCACCCTCCCTTTGTACTGTCAGCCTGGCAGGAAACACAGCTTAGAGCAACGTGCCCTGGCAATGTGTGTACAAGAGCAGATTAGTATCCGGTATAACATGCGCAACACCGACTATCCGGAAAAAAATAATGCGTGAAAATTTCTAAGTCCAAAGTGTGCCCAAAAAAAAAATTCGCACGGTCCGGTTGGTCAGGCCTGAGCCGGACCAATAATCTGGAGTTGAACCAACTAGCTGACCAGCTCGAACTACATTACTCTCATGCAATCTTTGGACGATCATATCTACATGTAGCTACGTACATTTTACAGATGTTATTGAAAATGCATGACACGAGTAGTTACCTAGTTTCTCAGCCTAACTAAAGCACAGAACTACACGTATAGTACCTCCAATTACCTTACAGTACAACATTGCATTCGTATCGTTTTGTACAGAAATGATTGTGGGTTCTACGTACAGTATCACGTGTGCTGACAGTTGGCATTTATCACGTGTAAGGCAGGTATCTTCTTTGATTCTAAACCAACACACTTATATCACAATTCAATCTTCATAAAATAATCATTAGCATTCCTTGGCTTGTCTCTCTTGGCTTCCTTTACTGGGCGAAGGGCTGGCAGTGACAAACCAGATGACTCATTCCTCGGCAAGAAGCTGCACACTCATACATTACATGGTGGCCATCTGGATGAGATGTTGAGTAGAAATCACTCCTCTTCAACTACCCACTCGTCCTGTCGAGATACCGAGCAAACTCTCAGTCTCACCCACATCGCGCCATTTTCGAATGCTGATTGGTCTCGTGACTGTCCACCAGTATATTTACGTGATGATCCGTTCACTTCATACAAACCAGTATAGTATACGTAGTATACAACTGTGTAGCATTTTATTGTAGCTGTGTGAATTCACTGTATAGTAATTATATCCTAGCTAAAGGGGGCCATGCTGCATGGGTTCCCTGTGAAATTTGGGGGGAAAGTTGCAATTTGCTAGCTAGTTTTACTTTAAAATTTAGCATCAATTTTAAATTTTAAGGCATTTTCAAACCTTTAAATTGCAAAAATTCTGCAGCTCCTGGGGGTTGCACCCCCAGACCCCCCTTGAACTTCTAATTACTAGCTATAACTAAATGAACCATACAGCAAGTTTCATGCTGTGTCCCCTGCTGTAGCTATGTCAGGTCTACAATTATACATAGTATAGAAAGTCTGAAGAACAACAGATAGACCTGAGCATATTTATATAGCTAACTAGCAGTGAAATATCACTAAAATTGCATATCTGAGTGTCTAATTTTCAAAAATTTCCTGTGGGGGCATGCCCCCAGACCCCCTTAGAATGCTCATGCTTCGCACTTCGCAGAGTGTGCTTTACACACTGTGCAACAGCTCCTCTCTCATTGGCATGTATACAGTAGCAATTTCAACATTATAGTCAATGGCCTGACCAACCCAATTTTCCCTCCTCCGGCCCTGAGTATTCAGCAGAGCTGTTAATGCCTTCGAAAAAATTGTCACTAAACTTGCTACCACAATCATCTTCAAAACCATAACTCCTGAACGTCAGTAGGTCGTCCACCAAACACCATAATCGATTATCGCAAGTCCGTTTATATAAGAATGAGAAGGACCATCTAACTTTTTATAAAGGGCCTATTAGGCTAGAGCGGCGTTGTGTTAGACCATCACGTGATTTAACCGTGATGAGGGCGTGTGAAAGGTTCCACGTCTTTAAAGTCTAGCACATGCGCTAGCTACCAGTAGCCCCTTTACATACCGGGGAATCCAATCGAGTGAACTTAGCGAATCCCCGCCGGCTTCTTGGGCCGCACGACACACTACCGTGTGTATATAATTTGAATAAAATCAAAAATAGTTGAAGTATTAAAAATCCTTTTCTTCTTCCTGCATGTGGTAAAGAAAAAAACAGATGAGTTTAAAAAGCCCTAAAGCCAGTCATAGGCCGGATTTGCAGTATACAAATACAAAAAGAAGTGATATCTAATCAAAAACAACCAAACTGTGAAAAAAGGTGTGGCCCCCAAAAAACCATGGTGTGAAATCCAAGGTGGTGGCAAAGAAATGGCTGTGATGGTAGGTTAATGGTAAAAATTTTAATAGTGACAATTCAGGTGAATTTTGTGCCAAGACCAAGTGGCACAAAATTCACCTGAATTGTCGTTATTAAAATTTTTACCATTAACCTACCATCACAGCCATTTCTTTGCCGCCACCTTGGATTTCACATCTTTTTTCACCATGGCGTTTTTGGGGGCCGTACCTTTTTTTACAGCTTGGCTGTTTTTGATTAGATAGATTTTATTCATAAAAATCGATCGCGTAATTATGACACAGGTTGGGTTTTGTGTCATATCTCGATGGCCTTTATCTGTATTCCTTTCAAACCACAAAAAGGCACTCCTACGATAGTTACTCCATCTACATAGCAATTTCAATTTTCAGCTCATTCTTTCTAGAGGTTTACCCTATGGGCGTGACAGACCTTCGGCCTTATTTTACACAAATAATCGGTCATAACTCCGTGAATGTTCATCAGATTCCTACCAAACGTGGTACTGAGATTTGCCTTAATGAGCCCTTTAAGTATGGACCAAACTTCAGCTTGATCAGAGTACGCGTTTGCATTTTATGGCTGATGTTGTAAAGTATGCGAACAGAAGTAGAAGAAAAACGAAGAGAAAAAACCCAAACTTTGGCCACTTGTATCTCGGAAATGACTGGGGCGATTTTCTTCAAATTTGGAATGTGAACTCCCCTACCTAGCCGGCATTCTGTAGCAAATTTGGTTTCAATCAGATAAGGGATCATGGAGCTACAAAGGTGTGAAAATCGTGTTTTCTTTCTTCCTGTTAATATACTCACAGCGTGGTGCGCCGGCTTCTTGGGCGGCACGACACTACCGTGTGTCTTGATTATATTTGAGTACAAAAGTACCACTCTCAGATTTAATCTCAAAGCATTCAAATCTCAAAATTTTCCCCACTTTTGAGTACTGTTCTCTGCCCCATAGCCTCAATGGTGCTGGATATTTGGAAGGGAATTCAAATGCTGTAATAGCATCTTGACTTCTTGAAATCCATTAATGGCCAGGGACTGATCCAGGGTGGATTGTGGATGGGGTGGCTAGCCACCCACCATGCATGGCCTTGCAGCCAGTAAAATGATTCTATACTAATTATATAACACTCTTTTGTTAATATGATAAATAATTACTATTATTATTTGCGTATTATGTCAATGTGAACTAAATCCCTGCACTGCATGCCAATCAGATTCCAATGCTTCCCAGTCTATCACCTTATAGAAGCTGGTAGCATTATATATACATGCATTAATGAATTTATCTAAGTTAATGGGTAGTATTAGCTACTCTACCACCATGCAGGCATGCAGTGGTGTTCTTAAAGGAAAATTTGATCCAGGTTAGTTTTACTTTTACAATAATGTTATACTATTATTCTTTTATAATTGTCATGTAGCAAGTCACCCTATAGAGCTGAGGAGTGAGGCATAATGCAACTGCATCAGAATTAGTAAAGTTGGCTATTTAATAGCAAGTACAGTGGAACCTCAGTTATCCGGACCTGGATTCTCGGTTAACAAAACTACGGAAATGACTGCTCTATTAGAGTAGTAAGTGTTATAGGGTAGATAAAAATACTGATATTAAAAAAAAAAATTCTTCATGCTATTTTAAGATTATTTATACACAGTTACAGAAATACGGACTTTTCAAATCACCCCTGATCCCAGATTCTACTGTAGTGAAAAAATACCTTTAAGGTATAATGTTTCTTCCTGTGGGGCATGTGATTTGTAGTATTTTAGTTATTCAATAGAGCAAACCTAAGCTATCATCTCCTACATATCACATACAACAGAGGAATGTGTAGTATGTGTACAGGTGTTTAATGTACTACATGTGGTTTAGTTGTTTTAACCACTGGTGTGTTAACTCATGATCACCCTTTACTGCATGGGATTACAAAATACATGCATAGCTCTATAATATGTGCACAAGAGCCATGTGTGCTTCACTGTACAAACTATAGATGATAACATTAACATTGTCAGCTCTCTCCCTGAATGTAAATATACATGGAACTTTAATTATACTTATGTAAGTCTCTGCAGTAAAGCTTTGTAAAGACAAGTTTGCAGCAGCTATGCATCTGTCTTAACATATTAAGTAGCTTGACTTAGTCACATGCAGCTAAAGCAATACATTGACAGATGCATTTGGTATAATTATACATTGCTATTTCTACAATGGATAACTGTAGAATTGTAAGCACTTTGCTAGCTATATTCCTCTTTTTGAATTGTAGAAGAATTTTACAGTATGTAGCTTTCCCATGCGGCCAATCACTATAATGACAGATCTTAAGGTTTCGTTTCCCATGACAAACTTTGCTGTCCTAGCTACGTACGTACATACTTCCTATCACCTACGTAGTGTGACTTTGGCATCTTTCAATAAAGTGAAAGTTACCAAAGCCACACTTTATATAGGTGTGAATTGTAATTGACACAACAGAATCCAGTGCCAGAAAGAGGTGTATAGTTACAAGCATCACGGCTATATGCATTTGAGGAAATTGAATTTTAACACTGGTCTGGAATGACTCTGGATAAGGAAACTTGAGAACACTTATAGAGTCTGTTACTGTGATAAAAAGAATGTTCTCATAGAAGGGTGTATATTGATCATGAGTAGAGGGACTGAGATCATTAACAAGCTTGTAAAGTGGTAGTATTCTTAGTGCGAGCATAATTATTTATTTAGGATGTAAATGTTGCAAAACTCAAAACCATGTGATATGCTTGTATCCACTAAACTCTATGAACGAGTAACAGAGTTGTAAATGATCTTGTTTAAAACTAATTGTCTGGCAAACATATAGCTATGGTTTTAACTTAAGCTGTGAACAATCCCCTCCATCTTCTTAAATGTAGGCTTATAACCATTTCCACAGATGGCATATGCACATAAGTCATTTGAGACACTAGCTACTGGACTACATTTACATTGAGCTAATTCTCAAAAACATTTAACAACTTATATGGATGGAATTACACAGGATCTTGAAATTTGTAGTACTATTACAGTACATAACCCATTTTCATTCAAATATCATTTACAAACCATCAAAGTTTTTGTCACGAGGAAGCCATAATACAATCTAGTATGGATGGACTTGTGATCAAACCAAATTACCATGTCTGTTCTTCATACCCTTTGTGTCATAAAATGTTACTTCCCTTAAGAAAAAACACTTATTTTTAAACTGTTTTCTCTAGTCAAAACTAGGTTTTGAAACTTGTTGAGGAAATAGTAAGATAGTGATCTATTATATAGGTACAATTAAATTCAATTCACATCCCAGAGTGGATTGTTTTATTATCTGAGATCAACAATCGAGGACTTATTTTTAATGTCAGTGTGCTATAAACTATGTACCTGTATCTGAATACATGCCCAAACCTGTTTAATCTAACACCTATAGCTAATCCAGAATCTCTTCTAGTCCAAACAAGTTGTAATTCACTAATTAATCAACAGTTTTGTATTGAAAACAGCCTGATACTTCTGTACTCAAATAATATAGACTTGAAATTGATTTTCTAATAGTGGTAACTATCCATATATTTCACTAAATCAAATTTTTAGCAATTGAAGCTTTAAACTTTATAAGAGCTTTATAATGAAAGGAAATAGCTGTAATACCTGCAAATTTTGAAATTAATAACATTGAGTATACCCATATAATTCAATGTACTATATTTTATACTGCATATGACAGGAAATTTTGACTAAAGGAAAATTAATTGACAAATCCACACTTAACAACCTTGATGAATTAAATGTTGATAACAAAAACACTTATGGACATTTGCATGATGAATACTTATTCATCAAATGTGTCAATTTTTTCTTTCATCAAAATTTCCTGTCATATCGTACAATTTCATAATTACACAGGTGATCCAACAGCTCTTCACTAATCCGGTGATACTGATGTGGAACCCACTTTAAGATATTTAGATGGCATGGACAGAATTCACTGGTTGATGTAATATTCAAAGCCCCCCACCCCCCTCCCCCCATGCACTTCACCATTTTGCAACCAATAGATACTACACTTTGGTAAATGGTTAACTATGTAGCAGCTATAGTCATTAACATTTTTTCTCCTTCCTGCAACTTTTCAAACACACCTTATGTAACTAATGTCTTTGTATCTAATGTCTTTGAGCAGGCTGTAGGACCAGGTGTCCTATAGACCTTCAGCACTTGTGCTGTAAAGCTTTAATAAAACATATAATTATTATAGTCTACTTTGCTCATGTTATATATGTGGTCAGTGTCCCCAAGGTCCAGACTTAAAAAATGAAGTGTGCTTTGCACCAAAACAGTGTCATGGTCCACACTTTTTGGTCCAAAGTGTGCTTCATAACACCACTTTTGTGTGCAAACCACACTTCATTTTTTAGAGTGTGTAGTAATGATATCCTTAAGAGTATACCATATGTGAGTTGTTTCTATTTCAATAGACAATTAAATGTTGCAAGGTATGTCTTCTCCACTTGCACAGATCAGTGAAGTCACAATAGACAGCTTTACAACTCCACACTTCTGACAGGATGCATGCATGCACTTCAATAAAGAAGTATTGGCTATGCAGCAGGGTATGTTTTTGAGTTTACTTAAAGGATTCTGGCTGAAACTTAAGACTATAGCCTTGCATTCAGCATAAATCATCCCAAGTTGATCATTACATTATGTTCTTCAAGTCACCTCAGAAGACCACCTGAACTAATTTTAATCATCAACATATAAAATACGTAACATTGTTAGCATGGTTATACCATCTTATGACAGCACTGACAGACCTTTGATGTGATCAATAATTTTTACCCTAGCTGTTATTGTATTCTTATAACATGCATGTGTGTGCAGCTCAATGATATGTAAGAAGTTATAACTGATATATACATAATACAGCAGAGTGTTTGTCTAGCTAAGCTAGTAGCTACTCTTATGATGCAATCTGAAAGTATGTGTAAGTGATAGAACATATTAAATTGCACCAGAAATATATTACTAGAAATATATTTTTGCCGTTTCATTCAGTCTCAGCTAAATCCTAGGACTTGTATAGATATGTGCAATTTACATTACTTTTATAACAATTGTACCTAGTTACTGGTGTAACTAATATAGTTACTTTTGGACAGTTGTAACTAGTTACAAGGGATGTTACTTATATATAATTAAGTAATATGTAGAAGTCACAATGTGTATGGAGAGTTCAGATGCAAACAATTCATCCTGTAGCTATACAGAGTTACTAGCTGACTTCCTTTACACTGCATGAGTAAAGAGATGCATACTACACTCCTAATCTCCTATGCTATTTTCTCAAGCAAAAATGGACACCATGCAGTTGTACCTATGTACCTTATTAGTATTAACATTGTTAAGCTTTCATTTTCTGTGTGTGACACAAGTTATTGTGAGGGGTTATTGCTATCCTTTGATGGTGTACTTGTATTTCCTGTACCTTGTACAGCTAGTACAGTGATACTGTAACTGTTCTGTAATGATTCATTGATATTAATGACCATACATTTTATACATGCAGTATTCAACCACACACTGTAGCTTTGACATGTGGTGTATTCACATTTATAGATAATGCAGTTAGCCACAACAATATATAGTGAGATTTGTGCATGTAATACACACACAGTCACATAATAATGTTAACAACTGTATCACTTGTACATCAGGAGGAAGTGGGTAGTGGTGGTACATAGTTTCCCCAGTGATAGTAAAATGAGGGGAAATGATGATAGTGACCCACTTGGGTAGTAATACTCTCTGATAGCTCCTCCAAGTGGCAATTGAATTTTAAAGTTCAAGGTATTCATACCTATAGTTACTGCATTCCAAGCTATTCACACATTGTTCCAGGCACACAAACACCTGTTACAGCCTGTATAGTGACTGTATTGCTATAATTACTAGTTCAGACCATCCACTCAAAATAGTTGAGATCAGTTGAAGCACCTGTGTGGGGTTCAATAGAGAAAAGCAGTAATAGAACAGAGTAGCTAGTAGTATACTGAGAATTTTATAGTAGTACCTTTTACTAGCTAGTTATGTTAAATCAGTTTAAGAAACACCTCAGCAAAAGTTAAAATTTGACAATAAGTAGAATCAAAGCAATCAACTAATCCATTATGTAATGTAATGAAGGTACTGGTCTATACAGTTTATGCAATAAAGTTACTATATGCCTTAATTTTGGTATTGCCAGTCTGCTATGCTATTTTTAATTTAAAACACTGTATCACATGATCTTATTCTGAACATAGCAATATTTGCTACTGAATCATGAATAAATGTTACATCAGCTGATAAGTCAGGCTGGGATCAAAACTTAATTTTCATTTGCAGTGTCAGTGATGATATGTTCTATGTATGGCTCAAGTTGGTAATTTTATTGCAACTTCACATTTGTAGAGGTCTAGGAGCTAGCTTCTGCCAAATTTATGCTTGCAGGCACTTTTGCCATCCTATACTATACCAGAAATTTTATGCCAATAAAGGCCCAGTATAATGGACTCAAGCCTACAAGTCTAGCATGCATGTGTAAAAATGCACATGTACAGTTCCTAGAAACTGTGAACCATGCATAAAGCTTAAGGACCTGCAGTATCAAACACAGAGCTGCTGTTAGTGTGCAAATACATTTTCATTTGTTTGCCAGACCAGCCTTAGTGGATAGCTACATAGCCACTATTGTGGCATAATGGAATGTCACTTGTAAAACATAACTGATCACACACAAGTACAGCAGTCCTACTAGTGTTCTAACGAAGTTAATAGCAGCATCAACTGAAGCTTAGCATGTTAGTAGGTGAGGAAGAACACCTTCAAAATCACAAAACAAAATGTGTATAAATTGCCTACAGCAAAGCTGATCCAATAAGAAAAATTATCAACTCCTTGTACAGCAAGAAAGTCAGCGTGGTTCTATATAATAATGAAGATCATCTACATACAAATTGTAGCTCTGGTGGTATTTCTATCATCTGTCAATGCTGATGAATTTTGCAGGAATTATGTTGACCAGTACACTAGATTCAGATCAGAATGTAGTGTGAGCAGTATTGTACTCAACAGCTGCTGTGACCTACAACCATTCCAACTTTCAGTAGCTCCATCTGGTGTGTACAGGATAAGAAAGACACCATTTGATACTGCTGATGCCTACTGTGACATGAACACTACTGATGGAGGATGGATGGTCATACAAAGAAATAGGATCAACAGCACCACTAATTTCAACAGGAATTACACAGAATATGAACAAGGATTTGGAAATCTATTGGGAGACTTTTGGTATGGGCTTGAAGCATTGCACTGTCTCACTCAAAGAGTTGCATGGGAGATGAGGATAGATTATCAACTTGCTACAGGAACTACATCATTTCTTCATTACAACACATTCAGTGTGAACACTGCTGCTACAGGATATCAACTCATTGCTACTGCATTTACTGGGATAGGAACTAACTTCCTTAGTACTAATACTGGTCGGAGGTTTAGCACAGTAGACAATGACAACTCAAACTGTGCAAGGACTAGAAGCAGTGGATGGTGGTATAGCAGTTGTGGTGTAGTAGCTCTTAATTCTCCACTACCACGTGTCCAACAAGTTGCATCATTTGTGGAGATGAAGATCCGTCCCAGGAATTGTAATGTGCAGATCTTTCAGGAGGCATGACAGAACTTACAGTACATAGGGAATGCTTATTATGTCATTATACTGATATTGTAAATCTTTATTACATGCATTATTTTTGGATTAGAATATTCGACTGCAGGTGTTAATAATGAATAGTTGAAATTCATGTAGTTCAACACTACAGGGTTATGGTGGCATATCTGGACCATCTGCATAATTTAGTAGGACACAAGCTTAAGAATACCAAACATAGCACCAATTTAGTGGGGTCTCCACAAATTTGCAATCATAGAAAATTAAAACTTTTCAGCATATATAAGTATCACTGCTACAGTACATGAACTAGTTTAGTTTTGTAACAACAAACAAGATTGCCACATAATTGCTTTTAATCATTTGATGCAACATGAACATGTGTACTATTATAGCTCTAGCAAAGACTGCCATATAATTGCCACGTATAATGAATAGGGACCCGCCGATTATGCTCATAATTTTACCTATTATGCTGTGCTGCATTGCTCAAAAATTTACCTATTATGCTTAAATTTATGCTCAATACTTACCTAATATGCTCAAATTATGCCCAATTATTTATGCCTCAGTTCTCATGCTCTGCTAATAATTTCCAGTTTATGGATAAATAATAAGTGGCTGAAGCACAAACTTACTTGTCAAAATGCATATTACAGAAAAGACCGATATACTCTAATAGAACAGTCAGCTATATTAGAGTTACTGACTGTTCTATTAGAGCATATCGATCTTTCTGTGATAGCTATTTTTATAAGCAAGAATTCATACTGCCTTACAAAATATTCTACCTATTATGCTAGCATTATGCTCAATGCTTTCAGGCACCTATTATGCTCATAATTATGCCAGCATAATCGGCGGGTCCCTAATAATGAAAGATCATGATGCTAAAAACATATAAAAACATCAAACAAAACTTTTATTATATTAAGGATGTCAAACCCCTCAAAAATTACGAAATTTCTTCTCCCGTAAAGTTCATTAAAAAGTGGCACAATGAATTGTGAGTCTTGTAGACAGTTTATCCACTAGATTTTTTCGTTTCATAATGATGATCTGGTCAAGGTAGTACTCTTCTGGTGAGTTTCCTCGTGATTAGAATAGCTAGGTGCATGTGTAAACCCCAATGTTAGATCCCTGCCTAGAAAATGTATGGAAGATGTTTTGTCGATCGCCATGCACAACAACATTCCAGTTAATCGATAGGTTGGTTTTCAGTTAGTGTAAGATGCAACTTGAACGCCTGTATTAGTTTCCTGGCAATACTGTGCAATTGATAATACAATACTGTGCAATTGATAATACAAAGTGACATAATCACCCATATGTCACTTGTTTTTGTTTTGTGCCATGGCTAGCTACCAATGGTGATCAATAGAGAAGTCTGGAGAACCGCCTAGTTTGTATATTTAACAATAATTACTGGCTACTAAAAAAGCAAATGTGGCAACCCCATACTATCATTTTGTATTGTATTGTATTGTATTAGTGCTTTACAGTGACCAGCACTGAAGGCCTGACAGCAACATGTGCTGCAGCCTTAGGATTACCTAACCTAATTTCAAGGACTTAGACTTAGTTTGCAGCATTTTTTCGAGCTCTACAAGATGCTGTGGCTAAAACATGCATTTATGACACTTTTAAAATCCATTGGACATCCCTAATAGACTATATGAGTGGTCTATTTACTAATCAAAATATGATCAATTAGTGCTGTTCAGCAGCGCACCCGAGAATTTTTGATGGTGAACAACTATCGTAAATCCCATACAAAAGTGCGGGTACAGTGCAGCTCGACTCTGCTCGAGTTATAACCCACCACTGATACTACGGACACAGCTCCTCTTTTCAGTTGTTCTGCTATACAGGCAGAAGAATTTATCGATCTGTAAGAAGTACTGGTAAGTGGTCTCAGTATTTCCTGAGATTTTGCGAATTTTGCATTTTTCTATGTACATTAGGCCACACCAAGTCAAACCTTAGTTTCTGGTCACCCGCCCGCATGGTAAACCTGGAACCCTAGTTTATGAGGACTATTATTAATATTACAGGTGCTTAAGTGCATGTGACCCAGCAAGACACTTATTTTTTACTGCAAAAGATCGAGATACTCTAATAGAGCAGTCAGGGATTCCAATAGAGCAGTCACACTACTCTTAACTCTAATATTAGGTATATATGCCACACTAATAAAATGTTTCTAACTATAGCTAGTTTTGTCCTTGATTATATAGCTGTTCAGATTATAACTGTTACTAATGCTTCTATAACCAAAGTAATTTCAGTAGCATTAACTACTAGCCCATGCAGATGGGCCATAGCTTTAACTTTATAATTCAAATGTAGTCCTCTAATGATTAGTCTAGTAACTTCAAATTCCTTATCACTGAACACTGCAGGGGTATGGAAAGCCGGCAGCATTCGGTGAGCTTAAACTTAAACTTTTCCATAACTAAAATTAGATTGGCAAGTAGAAACCCTTATAGTTTAAACATTCCCAGATGATCACTAAAAAACACTAGTCTGGAGCACTCAATGACTCAAAACTTTGACAGTTACTTTTCTCAAGGTTACTGAATAGAAGGCTGGAAACACATAGCTAATGGGTTAAGACTTCACATTTGAATGAAGAATTTCTGATGTGAAAATAGAAGTTAAATTTCATTTTGGATCATGATCATTTGAACAACTTAGCTATAAGTCATAGTAATACTTTCCTGACATAGCTAATGAGACATTTATTTCACTTGGAAAGCATAAGTAGCTACATGAGCAAAACATTTCCTATAGTATATTCTAAATAAATAAATAAATATACTTAAATGCTATACATCAGTGTATAGCTAGCCATGATCCATCAACAACTTTCCTAGTGCATTTTTTGCCGAAGCACAACTACTTATGTTGTTGGTTAAGTTTGACTAAAAACAAAATCAACATGAATTTGCTAAATTGAGTAAATAATAATACCATACAGTATATTGTCACGGTAGAGTCTATAGTCCTGAAGTCCTGATCATCCGCCCGCCCGCATCCATTTGTAGGCTTGGGAGTGACCAGAAACTAAGGTATGACTTGGAGTGGCCTTAGATCCCATTCGTTCACCGTCGTGACGTATTAAAATATCACGTGTTTTTAGAATGTATATGGCAGTGCATATAGTCAATTATATTAGCAAAAACTGAAGAACTACTAAAGATTTTCTGATATGGCTTTCATTCGTTGATACAGTATCTACTATGTTCGTATGTATGTGTCCCTCCAAAGAGGAAGAGCGGCTCTGCTAATCATTTGAGAGGTAAAATATTTAGCTATCAATCAACCAATCAATCTGGAACAATCACAAAACATAGCATAGGGAACAGGGGTCATGAACTGTAGACTTTTACAAAACTATACATACAAGTCACTAATGTATGGCATTGTTATAGTAGCGAATTTGACTGTTCCATTGTGAGTATCTCAATTTCACATTCAAAAAATCTCTGCCCATACATACACCATTGCTACAGAGGCAAGCAATATATTGGTCACCTAACACTATTAGACATCATAATTCTATTAGGACTGGTAGATAAAAAGATTATCTAGATACCTAAATCACGTATCATAAATAAGACCATATTCTTTCAGCTTATTGTAATGACTGGATAGTGACTCTTCAAAGAACCATATAGCTAGTAGCTCTAGCCTGACATATAGATTTATTGATATATAAATTTATTGATTTGATTATCAATCTGGTCAGTGTGTTTAGTGAGCCACACCCATGCAGTGACTGGATACTTACTCTTCAAAAGACATTTGCATTGAAGCTGGCCATGGGCTTGCTGCTGAGGAATTATTCCAGATACTTCACTGTGCATTGTGCTGAAATGTTAGCTCTCCCAAAGAGTAAGCCTGAAGTTAATCAAGGATTTAATGCTGAACAGTTTTCAGTTCAATTGTCTTGTCTCAACCCTTTTGGACGAATGCAAGCTACTGAGGTGACTGTGAACAAAGATACTCAGACTCCAGGAGGTACCACTGGATTTAGTTTGAAGCCAGGTGTTGTTCAGTGGTTTTACATGACAGCAGAGTGTTGAAGCGCCTTCTTGGCACAGATAAGAAACATTGTTGATGGAAACACAGCATCCTGATTTAAGAATTCAGAAACATGCAGAAGCAGTTGCAACAGTGTGTGAACTAGTTCAAGGTTAGATTAATCCATTTGCTGAGAACCAGAATCTACTGAGTATATCAACAGCTAGGAAACCCCCTAGAGAAGTTGCTTCTCATCTGATGAAGGCACATGATATTGGTCAGCAATGTTATTTGGATTTTAAAGTTTAGCGTCTAGAAAAAGATCCTCCAGTCTGTGTAAAAGGAAGCAAGTGAAATCTAGTGGCAGAGTGGTTATATTGAAGGGGGACAGATCTCTTTTTGGGAGAATTATTGTGATGGCTCAAGGGCACAACCTCAAGACGGAAGCTATTCCATCTTCTTGGGCTTTGTCCACACCAGATGGATTGTTTAGAAAAACCAATAAAGCTGACATCTCTTCAAAGCAATGTAGCACCAGTTGAGTAGTTACCAGATAATTTTGCATTGATCATAGATGGAATGAGCTTAGTGCAAAAGGTCAAAGGTGAGCAAACTACATTTGGTGATGTTGCTACTGCAGTGTTGCAAATGGTGCTGAGAGAAGGAAAAGATAGCAACAGAATTGATGTTGTTTTGACACATACAAAGAAAATTCAATCAAAAACAGTGAGAGGTTGTTGCGAGGGGAAGAGACTGGTCATCAGTTTCAGAGCATTGCTAGTGCACAGATCGTAAAGCAATGGAGGAATTTCTTGTCAAGAACCACTAACAAAACCAGCTTAATTGCCTTTTTAATAAGTGTACACAGCATAGAGAACAACTGGGCGAGAAAGTTTTGTATGCTACCGTTAGTAAGGTTTATTTCAAAATTACATCAGAGGAATGCGTGCAAGTACCTTTGTCTACAGTGTAATCAAGGCCCACTGATGGACGCCTTTTGCTACATGCAGCGAAAGATGGATATCAGGCTGTAGTTATCTGCTCAGAAGATACAGATGTTTTCATCGTGTTGTTAGCTTTCCATGATGCCATTTTAGTACCCCTATTTCAGAAGTGCGGCACAAAAATTAGGAAAAGAGTTATAGACATCAAAAAAAGTTGGTTCTGGTATGGGAATATCTGTGTGCCAAGCCCTAATTGGTATACACGCATATACTGGGTGTGACACTGTCAGTGCATTTGCTGGTATAGGTAAAGCTCTGAATAATGCAGACTCACAGCAAGGATTACCAAAATATTCTTATGGAATTGGGTTGAAAGTTGGATGTGTCATTAAAGTTAATGAACAAGCACATGCCACCTCTATGCTCCCAAGACATCTTGTACTAAAGTCAACGAGCCTAAGTATCATCTGTTCTGTGCCAAGAAGGGTGAGGTTAAGGGTGCTCTGTACAGTTAGTACAAGGCTTCCCAAGACATAGTCTGTTTTGCACTAAAATAAATATTATGGTCACTTAATTAGTCTGTGACATGTTGACGCATTTAAGTACCTGTAAATTAGGTATCCCATAGCAACAAGTGCACGCATCTTGCTATTCTACACCTATCACTTAAATTAGAACTACTCTGTCACTTTTAATCCAGTAGGCATGAAATTTTCACACAAGCTACTTTAGTAATTTTGCCAAAGAAGAGCGTTTTCCATTTTTAAATAGCAAGTTCAGATGATGAATAAAGTGGAAGTAAAGAAAAGGATTTCTGGGAGTGTCAACCCGAAAGATAAATATGAGATGATTGAGAAGCTAAAAGACAAAAATAAAAACGCACAATGGTTTGTGCTGTTTAGCATAGTGTATCATAAAAGTATCAAGGCTCTTGTGAGTAAACCGTGGGACTAGTTCTAGTATAAAGGGAAAAACTGTAACTCATGTTCTAAAGCAAATTTAGCAGTTGGGTTTGGACTAAACTGTGTACTAGTGTTAGCTTATATCCAGTAAAAAAGTACAGAACATTTGTTAAAACCATTTGTAAGTTATAGAACAAATTAATTTTCATGGGAAGCCATATAAGCAGACTGTAAAGAGCACCCTTAAAAGCCATCTGCTTCCACCTTGTAAAGATTGCCTAGTTCAGCATGCTCTTCAATCAAATTTTCAGGCTGCCATATGGTGAAGATGTTTGGAACAGAACCATAGTATTCCAAGTCCTGAAGGCAAGGGATGGAAGGTTGAAATAGAAGGATCAGACACTGAACTAGTGGTACACTGGATGACTGGTCAACCAGTACCCCAAGCTAATTTAGATCTTCTAGCTTGCAATAGTGTGAACTTCCAAGGTGCATTTGTATGATTAATGGGCTCAACTGTACAGAAATGTGTAGACTGCAGGACTGTGACAATAAGCTCAGATGGTACTGGCTGACCCCTCCAGCTCATGAACTATGTAACCTGAAACCTCAGTTTACTGTTAGGCAGGACTTGTGGTTTCCACCAAACCATCCACATATAACTTAATTATATGCCAGACACAAATGACATTCATGCCAATAGTACAGTAAATTTGACAGCGAATAACCAGCTTGGTGATAATACCGTGGTATCCTGGTATATTGTCAGCTCTAGTTGAAGTGGACTGCGTGCATAACGTATTTATTTATTATCAAACTGGGTAGGCAGCACTGCTGATACACCCAGGAAAAAAAGAAATAATTTACAATTAGATTAGTTAATTAGATGCTAGATTGAAATATAGTTAATGAATTGGATGCTACAGTGGTTGGAGGTAATGTGTTCCATTCCTGGGGAAGAAACTGTTCATACATGAAGATGTTCTGGTAAATGGATGTATAAAGGAAGATTGGTGATGAAGTCTTGTTTGAGTAGGACGTGTTTGGTAGTACTTGAAGTGCAATAAGGTTATTGTTAGCTTTGTAGAGCAGGGATAACTATGAATGCCAGTCCATTACTGCTCCTAGATCCCACAGTGATACCTATGACTGGAAGCCCATTTTTTCTTCTTTTTTGCGGCTACATGCTGGTACATTATTGCATATGAGTATATACTATAAAGCATAATTGAAAGATCCTGTGGTAGCTGGATGCTGATCCATTATTTCACTGAGCCACTAATTCTGTGGCTGAACACTAAGTTACCGCAGTGACTGACTGGACGCTGGTCCAGTATTGCTTTTACATACAAATCTTGAAGCTGGATGTTGTTCTTAGCAACTAAGTCCGTGGCTTAACACTTTAATAGCACGAAACACTTAATCCTGAAGCGGGATGCTGGCCCATTCTTACTCTCAGCTTCCAATCCTGAGGTCCATTCTGAGCTTTTTACTCAACATATTTCATGGACGCTGGTCCGTTCTCGCTCTTAGGCAATTAATTCTCAGTTATTGCATGAGATACTCAATCCTGAGGTTGGACACTGGTCCATTATTGCTCTTAGCTCCTAATTAATTATGTGGCTTAACACATTTAAAAAAAAAAGTTTTTTTACAGCTAGTCAACGTCACTGCGGACGCTGGTCCATTGCTGCTTTAGATAAGATAGCACATTAAATTCCTCACTAGGACGCTTGTCCACCCCACATGTAGCTGGGTTGCGAAATCAGCCTGGTTAAATTTGTGGGGAAGTTAAATTCATTGGTGAGCACTAATTAAGGCTCGTAACCCCATACGGGGTAAGGCTTGTAATTGATTGAACAAAGGCTTAGCTACCATTATTACCAACACGACGAGGCGTCAGTGGCTAGCAGGGCAGCTTGACGAATTAACAGTTGTTCGGATGTAAAATGATGCATGGCCTCCTTCCTTCGTTTCTTTACTGCCGCATGGTCCTCACGCGACTTTCAAGTTTCAAAACGCAGTTAAGTGCAGTTTGTTAACGCAGTCAAGTGCAGTTAACGCAGTCAAGTGCAGTGCAAGTGCAGTCAAGTGCAGTCAAACGCAGTCAAGTGCAGTTTGTTAACTCACGCAGTCGACTTTCAAGTTTCAAAACGCAGTTAAGTGCAGTTTGTTAACGCAGTCAAATGCTGGTTAGTTGTCAAGGAAGGTTTGTTGCAGAGGGCTAATCATGTTTTCATGGGAACTGGCGTTCAGGTCACCTCTTCTGGTCGTCCATACTTGGGTGCAGCATTGGGTTCCACTACCTTCATTGACTCGTTTACTGAACAGCGTGTTGATGAATGGATTCAAGGAGTCTCTCGCCTATCTTCTTTTGCTGAGACACAGCCTCATGCATCTTATGCCGCTTTTGCCCATGGTTACCTTTCTAAGTGGAATTATTATTTTCGTACCACTCCAAATATTTCCAACCGGCTTTCACCTCTTGAATCTGCTGTTCGCAGCCATTTTCTTCCTAAGTTGGTACTGTATCCTGTTGGTGACGTTGAGCGAGAATTGTTTGACCTTCCTGTACGTTTTGGAGGTCTGGGCATCAGTAATCCCACCTTGACATCTGATGAGCAGTACACTTTTTCAAGGGAGCTGCTGCATGGCTTAATAGATATGATTTACCATCAAAACCCTGCTTTGTCTGAAGATGTAGTTCATCATCAGCATGAGATTTTTCGTCATCTTTCTTCTGTCAAAGAGCGATCCTTATCTAACCAATTACAGTCCACACTTTCCAGCTGCCCTCCACCTTTGCGCTGGGCTGTTGAATGCTGCACCGAGAAAGGTTCTTCTTCTTGGCTTACTGCTCTTCCTCTAGAACAGTATGGCTTTGCACTTCACAAGGGTGAGTTCATTGATGCCATTTGTTTAAGGTATGGCTACATGCCATCACGACTTCCATCTCACTGTGTGTGTGGCAAGGATTTTAGCCTATCCCATGCCCTTAGCTGCCCACATGGTGCCTTTCCAATTATTCGGCATAATGAAATTAGGAATCTGACAGCTAGTTTGATGTCTGAAGTCTGCCATAATGTCCAGATTGAACCACAGCTGCACCCTTTGTCTGGTGAGACCTTACATTATCGCTCTGCCATTCAAGATGATGACGCAAGGGTAGACATCAGGGCTTCCGACTTTTGGAGGTGCCTACGCCACCATACCTTCTTTGATGTGAGGGTTTTTAACTGTTTTGCAGCTTCTAATCGTTCCTCTACGCTATCTACTGCTTTTCGAAAACATGAACTAGAGAAACGTCGTGCCTATGAGGAACGGATTCGGGAGGTGGAGCATGGGAGTTTTACCCCCCTTGTTTTTTCGACTTCAGGTGGCATGGGAAGGGCTGCCACCACCACTTATAAACATCTTGCCCGCCTGCTGAGCGAGAAGTGGAATTCCCCATATTCTGTGGTGATGGGCTGGCTCCGTTGTAGTTTGGGGTTTTCCTTGCTCCGTTCTTCAGTTATGTGCATCAGAGGATCACGCTCAAGATCCAAGTGTCCGTGTGTGCCTCCAGCAGTTGATCTTGCTGTCGCTGAGGGGCACCTGCCTGCCTATTGAACCCTGGGCATGCTGTAGGTTCTTTTCTGTAGGTTATAATTAATTTTTCAAATATTTTGTTAGCATTCTATAGAGATGTGTGGGAGGAAGGGAGTGCCATTAGGGCCGGAGGATAAAAATTTTTTTCAAGTTTCAAAACGGAGTCGTCTCAACTCGACCTTGGTTTTTTGGCGCCAACCCATCGACTACTGCCACTCTGAGAAAACTCTATCGTTCCGTCTTCTCCACTTAAGTTGTTCGCTTCTCCCTGCCTATTCAAAGTAGCACAACAGCTTTTTTCACCTTGCCATGTGGTCCCCACAATTTCGTCTGTGCACTTCTAGCAAGCACATTTCAATAAACGCCCTCTCCTGTAGCCGCGCGCCCTCCGTACTTATTAACCTTGTTTAACTATTTATTTATTATTTATTTATTGTTAATCAGCAGGACCCTCCAGGGGTATAATGCTGATGTGCAATTACATGTGTACAATTTCCATTAGTTACTTAACTATATAAGTATGTACAATTACGACGACAAGTTACTTAATTATATACATATGTACAATTACAATAATAAACTATAAAAATATATACAATTACGATAAGTTACTTAACTAGATACATAGAAGGGGCTAATTTTTGCTTAAATTCTTCAACACAGTCAGTCTCAATAATCTCATCATCTAATCTATTCCATTCTGGTACAGTTCTTGGGAGGAAGGAATATTTATATACATCAATTCTTGGTTGGTAAGGTACTAGTTTAAAGTTGTGTGAGTGTCGGGTCCGTAATACAGTAGATTTAAATGGGAGATAACAGTTCGGTATAATTAATAAATCATGTAGTACTTTATATAGTAAAACTAGTCTAGCTGATTTGCGACGTTCTTGTAGTGTAGGCCATTGCAAGTTTTCAAGGATGTTAGTGATGCTGTCTCTATTATTTCGTCTCCATGGTTGACCTGTGACAAAACGAGCAGCTCTATATTGGACCATCTCTACTTGATTTATGTTGGTTTGGTGATATGGATCCCATATTGGGGAACAATACTCTAAAATAGGCAAGACAAATTGTTTATATGCTAGCTCACGTAGATGGCTAGGACAATGCTGAAGATTTCGTCGCAGAAAACCAACAGCTCTGTTTGCCTTATTGCAGATGTAATCTATATGTGGCTTCCATGAAAGTCTGTGATGTAACTTTACTCCAAGATACAAATGTTGTTCTGTAACTGCCAGTGAGGTGCCATTCATTACATACGAAAATAAACTTTTGCTATGGTGATTAGAAATTTGCATTATCTTACATTTGCTGATGTTAAAAGCCATTTGCCATTTATCTGCCCACTTTGACAGTATTGTCAAGTCTTACTAGTTAACCTTCATGTATTGGTGGGGAAAACGTTTGTTCGAACAACAGATGCAATTATCGGAAACCAATACCAAGAATGTTAATTATCTCGTGCATGCACTTATTATGTAGCTACTTGAAGTTGCGCAACAATCGTATGATTGATGGCCTCATCGAAAACACGTGGATATCGCCCGACTAGTACAACCAATCAAATCGCAGCATTATTTCATATGGTCTAGCTATAAGGGTCACAGGCAATTAATCTTAGCTACAAGCTAAGCAGACTGTCTAAGAAAGATGAAGCTCTTCTACGCTGTAGCGTTGTTGTTTTCCGCGGTCTTTGTGACTCAGGCAGTCATGTTCAAGGACTGCGGTAAAGTATACGTAACTGAGTAGCTCAATAGCTAATCTACGGTGTTTTACAGGTTCTGTTTCTTGTAAGATAAACTCTGTGGACGTAAGAGGTTGTGCAGAAAATGCTCAAACCTGTGACGTGGTCAAAGGGCAAACAGTCAATATGACACTGAAATTCACCACAAGTGAGTGGCAGTCAAAACCATCCGGAGCTAGCCTCTCCTTTGTCTGATTTACAGGTAGTGAAATGAAAGATTTGAAGAACAGTGTTGAAGGATTAGTTGGTGGAACTTGGGTTCAATTTAAAATGGAAGATGCTTGTTCCAACACCACCCCGGCATGTCCTGTTCCCACAGATGCAACGTACATTTTTAGCCTCACTATAAGCAAGCTATACCCTGAAGTAAGTTAACTTAGTGAATGGCATCCTATAGTGATAGTGTGGTATAATTACAGATTTCTGTGGTAGCTAAGTCTAACATGACTGACGACAGTGGAGCTGTTTGTACCTGCTTTGAAATACAAGTGAAAATTGTGTAGGACAAATGAATGGAGTGTGATTTTTTTGCAGTGTTGTATATAGGAAGAGTTCAGTCATTTCTTGTATTATTACTTGGTTGTAGCTATCATGACATTGTAAACCGATACCAATCATACAGTACGGCAGTGGCAATTCTAGACCTGACCTACAGGGGGACGAAGTAGGGAACAGCATGACTATCGCTGTATGGCTGTAATACAAAGCAGAATTTCAGGGGGTTGGAAATGCAACCCACAGAAGCTGCAGGATTTTTACAATCTGAAGGCTTGAAAACAACCTAAAATTTATGCTAAAAACATGCAAATTCAATGCCAATCTATAGTACAACTTTACCCCAAGATTTTTTAAAACTTGTTTTTCAGCAGGGGGGCCATGCCCCCTACCTTAGAATTGCCTATGCAGTAGTAGTGTATGCTAGGGATCAGGCATTCTTCTAGATGGGTTTTCTGGATCTGGAAACTATATTACAGCTAGTTAGCTTTTAAAGATCGAAAAATTGTAAGATTCTAATAAAAGCTCTGTACATCAGGAAAGTTTTATGGAAGAAAACAGTTCATGAATTTGACAAATTAGTTATATTCATCAGCTGTTAATTCATCAAATGTCAGGCGTATAATGAGTGTTAGTCTCATGTAGCCAGACCCCTTTCTTTCTTTGGTGTGGGGATTTGGAAAATAGGGTTTGGTGAACATGGTATAGCATCATCATTGGCCTATCCGGAGGTTGTGGGGATTCTATTGCATAGCTTCCAGATAGTTTAGACTTTCCTTGCCCCCACATGAAAGATAGAAAAGAGGTTGGCTACACGAGACTAATGTAGTGTAACTATTATCTAATCAAAAACAGCCAAACTGTAAAAAAAGGTGCAACCCCTAAAAGACCATGGTGAAAAAAGATGTGAAATTCAAGGTGGTGGCCAAGAAATGGCTGTGATGGTAGGTTAATGATAAAAATTTTAATAACGACAATTCATGTGAATTTGTGTTTCGTGACGAAATTCACCTGAATTGTTGTAATTTTACCTACCATCACAGCCATTTCTTGGCTGCCACCTTGGATTTCACATCTTTTTTCACCATGGCCTTTTAGGGGCCGCACATTTTTTTACAGTTTGGTGTTTTTGATTAGATATCACTTCTTTTTGTATTTGTATACCCCAAAGGCGGCCATAGGCCGGATTTGGGGCTTTTTTAACCTATCCTTTTTCTTTACCACAGGAAGAATAAAAAGACAAAGCAGATTTTTAATACTTCAACTGTTTTTGATTTTATCAGTAATTATACAAATTATATACATATATTTATTACATGTCTATTATTCCCTACTGGATAAATTGTTCACAGCTGATCTCTCTACTAAGCAACTTGAAATGTAGCTGAACTCTCTACAGGGTGATTTGCTTGTAGCTGAACTCTACACAGGATTCTCTCTAGAGGGTGAATTGTTTCTAGCTGATCTCTTTACAGGGTGATTTGTTTGTAGCTGAACTCTCTACAGGGTGATTTGTTTCTGCTGATCTCTCTACAGTGTGATTTGTTTGTAGTTGAACTGTCTACAGGGTGATTTGCTTGTAGCTGAACTATCTACAGGGTGATTTGTTTGTAGCTGAACTCTCTACAGGATAGTTTCTTTGTAGCTGGTCTCTACAAGGTGACTTGTTTCTAGCTGATCTCTCTACAAGGTGACTTCTCCTACTACAGGGTGACTTGTATCTATTACAGGATGATCTGTTTGTAGCTGAAATCTCTACGGGGTGATTTGTTTGTAGCTGAATTCTGGATAACTTGTTTCTAGCTGATCTCTCTGTAGGGTAACTTGTTTCTAGCTGAACTCTCTACAGAGTGGGTTCTTTGTGGCTGAACTCTCTACAAGGTGACTTCTTCTAGCTGATCTCTCTATAGGGTGACCTGATCTCTCTGCAGGGTGATTTTTATCTTGCTGAGCTCTCTACAGGGTGATTTGTTTGTATCAAAACTATCTACAAGATGATACCTGAAATTTCTACAGGGTGATTTGTTTGTAGCTGAACTCTCCACAGGGTGATCTGATCTCTCTACAGGGGGTGATTTGTTTGTAACTGATATCTCTACAGGTAGATTTGTTTGTAAGTGAACTCTCTACAAGGTGATTTGTTTGTAGCTGATTTCTCTACAGGGTAATTTGTTTGTAGCTTAACGCTCTACAAGGTGATTTGTTTGTAGCTGAACTCTCTACAGAGTGATGTGTTTCTAGCTGATCTCTCTACAGGATGATTTTTTTGTACCTATATTGTGTATAGTTTCTAGCTGATCTCTCTACAGGGTGATTTGTTTGTAGCTTATCTCTCTACAGGGTGATTTGGTTGTAGCTGATCTCTCTACAGTGGGTGATTTGTTTGTAACTGAAACCTCTACAGGTTGATTTGTTTGTAGCTGAAGTCTCTACAAGGTGTTCTGTGTGTAGCTGATCTCTCTACAGGGTAATTTCACTAATTTGTTTGTAGCTGAACTCACTACAAGGTGATTTGTTTGTAGCTGATCTCTCTACAGGGTGATTTGATTGTAGCTGAACTCTCTATAGGGTGATTTGTTTGTAGCTGAACTCTCTACAGGGTAATTTATTTGCAGCTGAACTCTATGCAGGGTGATTTGTTTGTAGCTGAACTCTCTACAGGATGGTTTCTTTGTAGCTGAACTCTCTACAACTTGACTTGCTTCTAGCTGATTTCTCTAGATGGTGACTTCTTCTAGCTGATCTCTCCACAGGGTGACTTGTATAGCTGAACTCTCTACTGGGTGATCTGTTCATAGCTGAACTCTTTACAGGGTGTTTGTTTGTTTGTAGCTGAAATCTCTTACTTCAAACTGATTTCACTGTAGGGTAACTTGTTTGTAGCTGAACTCTCTACAGGATAGTTTCTTTGTAGCTGAATTCTTTACAGAATGATTTTTTTGTATGATTTTTTTTGTTTGTACCTGAACTTTCTACAGGGTAATTTGTTTATAGCTGAATGCTCTGCAGGGTGATTTGTTTGTAGTTGATCTCTCTACAGGGTTTCTTTGCAGCTGAGATCTCTACAGGGTGACTTCTTCTAGCTGAGCTCTCTCTTGTTTCTAGCTGATCTCTCTACAGAGTAACTTGTTTGTATAGCTGAACTCTTTACAGGGTGGTTTTTTGGTTGCTGAACTCTCTACACGGTGAATTGTTTGTAGCAAACTTCTCTACAGAGTGACTTGTTTGTAGCTGAATTCTCTTCAGAATGACTTACTTGTAGCTGAACATTATATAAACTATGAGGTGACTTGTCTGTAGCTGAACTCTCTACAGGGTTACTTGTTTGCAGCTGGTCTCTATAGGGTAACTTGTTTGTATAGATGAACTCTCTACAGGTAGTTTCTGTGTAGCTGAACTCTCTCCACAGTGACTTGTTTGTAGCTGAATTCTCTAGAGAGTGTAGCCGAACTCTCTACAGGGTGCATGACTTGTTTATAGCTGAACTCTCTTCAGTGTGACTTGTAGTGTTCTGAATCACTACAGCGACATATTTGTCTATAGGGTGACTTGCTTCTTGCTGAACTGTCTATAAGATTAACTGTTTGCAGTTGAACTCCCTACAGAATAACTTGCAGTGTAATAGAATTATATAATGGAGTAAATAAATTAGCTGAATGCTCTATTAGGGTGACTGTTCTATTAGAATATCTCGATCTCGCATTTGCTACACGGAGTTGGCTTTCGAATCATAACTCAGTGGTTTGTAATCCGATTCTTCTGTAGATTGATTGATTGATTTTGAATTTTACCTCAAACCAGTCAGCAATACCATTCTTCCCTGGCAGAGGAGCAAAGACACAACATAGGTACATACATAATACAACAGAATACATACATTAACACATGTACAACCAAACAATTACAACATAAGCACACAAACTATTACACACACAAATTACTATGTAAATCAAAATTAACACATATATATAAATAAATCGTCTTTGAAGGTTGGTGAAGTCAAAATATCATAAGGTACTGTATTCCACCAGTGAATTGCTTTAAATCAAAAAAAACGCAGAGTAAAAGAAAGATGACATCTAGGTGGCTGAGCAAATATATAGCTGAGTAGTTCTAGTGACATATTGATGTTGGCGTCCAAACTTATTATAATAGGTGGAACCGAGTGGAACACGTTGCGGCTGAAAATACTGATGGTGCATAGCACAGAGTGAGCAATACTGAATCTCACTACATGGTGGTAACCACTGTAAAGAATGGAATTGATGTGTGACGTGGTCGCACCTCCGAAGGCCCAAACAAAGTCGAACAGCTCGATGTTGTAAACATTTCAAGCGATTGATACTAGCCGGTCACCTCTGTACTGCTGCAAGGACTTTCTATGAAGATTATTCCAGCTATACATCGATTTTCAGCTTATTGCTTTAAGCGGTTTGCCTAGTAGGCATAAAAACTAATACTTTTTTATTCATAAAAATCGATCGCGTAATTTTGACACAGGTTGGGCTTTGTGTTATATTTCCATGCAGGGGCGTAGCTAGCCAGAAGGTGATGGAGGGGCAGGCATGCCCCCACAAAACACTCAAAATCATTCATGATTGCAAAAACGGCTAATGACCCAATGGTGGGCTAGCCAACATACGGTGTTGTATTATTACAACCTAAATAACTAGCTACGTAACTACTTCAGCACTGACTGCTTCCAATCGAGGTAGCTATATTCGTCGAGCATCATCGCACGTGCCACAACTGTACTCCAACAAATTCATCCACAGTCCGGTAGAGTTAATACTTCAGTGCAAATACAAGTTACTTTACGTTAGCCACAGCCTGTGCTGCAGTCCTAGAACTCCGCTGACAGGATGACGTATTCACTCACTTCACTCGGCGAAATTCAAAAGCCATGTATTGCACGAAATCCCACCTGTCTTGCTATCAGAACTTGTAAGCTTGACTGATCCACCTGACTGACTGACAAAGTAAAAACAGACTGCACTGCCGTACGTACAAAGGTCCAGTGTGATTGACTCGATAAAATAAACTTGGTGGCTACATTTATTTAGCTAACACTTTATCACCTCGTAGGCAGTAGGTTCGTAGCGTCATCTGGTCTCCTTTGTCACTTGTGAGTTGTGACTCCTGCCGCGGAGAAGCGGGTCACTCTTTTTAGATTCAAAAATGTTCTATCACGCGAGTTATCTAGGCTAAATATAGAAGTATGTCTCTAATATTTTCGTTCGATGGATTCAACAGCGAATTGAATGTTGTGTGTGCGCATTCACTAGCAACCCCTGGTGATACCGCGTAGTAGTGTACATAATTTACAGTCATTTGCGTGTCAGTTTAATACTGGTAAACTTGTGACGAAGGTTAAAAAAAAATCATTTAGCTAGTGATGGGGGGGGGGGCAAATGCCCCCCCTTGCCCCCCCTTAGCTACGCCTCTGTCTCCATGGTCTTTATCTTGGCTCCTTTCAAACCACTAAAAGGCACTCCTACGATGGTTACTCCATCTACATAGCAATTTTCAACTCATTCCATGAAGCGGTTTACTCTGTAGGCGTGACAACAAATCGATCTTGTTTTACGCGAATAATTGGTCATAAATCCTTAACCGTTCATCCGATTTACACCAAATTTGATACTATAGGATTCACCTTTGGACTCCCTTTCTGTGTGCCAAATTCCAAGGAGATCGGAGTACGCGTTGCGGTTTATAACAATTTTTGCAAGTGTGCGAAAACACGAAGAATAATAATAATAATAATAAAAAACGAAACTTTGGCTGTTCGTATTTCGGAAAATGGCTTGAGCGATTTTCTTCAAATTTGGAATGTGAACTCCCCTAGCTGGCGGGCAACGCTGCAGCAAATTTGGTTCCAATACGATAAGGTATCACAGAGATACAAAGGTGTGAAAATTACATTTCCTTTCTTCCTGTCACGTCAACCACGGTGTGGCGCGCCGGCTTCTTGTGCCGCATGACACACTATCATGTGTCTTGATGTATTGCATGGATGTGCGTAGCTGAAAAGCAGTAAATTTTATACTGAAGCAGTCTCCCTCTTAAATGAAAAAATAATAAAAGTATATGTTTAAATCTGAGTTTAGATCTATATGATTTCTTGATTTTCAATTAATTTTTGTAAAAGCTGATGGTTCATCATCATCAAGACACACGGTAGTGTGTCGTGCGGCCCAAGAAGCCGGCGCGCCACACCGTGAGTATATTTACAGGAAGAAAGAAAACGTCATTTTCACACTTTTGTATCTCGGTGATAGCTTATCTGATTGAAATCAAATTTGCTGCAGAGTTGTCCGCCAGTCTAGGGGAGTCTACATTCCAAATTTGAAGGAAATCACTCAAGCCATTTCCGAGATATGAGCAGCCAAAGTTTCGTTTTTTTTTCTTCGTTTTTTTTCTTCTTCGTCTTTTCGCACACTTGCAAAAATTGATATAAAATGAAAACGCGTACTCCGATCACCTTGAAATTTGGCACACAGAAAGGGAGTCCAAAGGCGCATCCTAGCATCAAATTTGGTGCAAATCCGATGAATGGTTCAGGAGTTATGACCAATTATTCGCGTAAAACAAGATCGATTTGTTGTCACGCCCACAGGGTAAACCGCTTCATGGAATGAGTTGAAAATTGCTATGCAGATGGAGTAACCATCGTAGGAGTGCCTTTTGGTGGTTTGAAAAGAATCGAGATTAAGACCACGGAGATATGATACAAAACCCAACCTGTGTCACAATTACGCGATCGATTTTTAGTAATAAAAAGGTATTAGTTTTTACGCCTACTAGGTAAACCGCTAAGAGCAATGAGCTGAAAATCGGCGTATAGCTGGAATAATCTTCATAGAAAGTCCTTGCAGTAGTATAGAAGAATTGGATTACAAACCACTGAGTTATGATTCGAAAGCCAACTCCGTGTAGCAAATGCGAGATCGAGATACTCTAATAGAACAGTCACCCTAATAGAGCATTCAGCTAATTTATTTACTCCATTATAGAATTCTATTATATTACAAGTTATTCTGTAGGGACTTCAGCTGCAAACAGTTAATCTTATAGACAGTTCAGCAAGAAGCAAGTCACCCTGTGGAGAGTTAAGCTACAATTATATCACTGTAGAGATTCAGAACATTACAAGTCACACTAAAGAGAGTTCAGCTATAAACAAGTCATGCACCCTGTAGAGAGTTCACCTGCAATTAAATCACTCTCTAGAGAATTCAGCTACACACAAGTCACTGTGCAGAGAGTTCAGCTACAAACAAATTACCCTGTAGAGAGATCAGCTACAAACAAAACACTTTGCAGAGAGTTCAGCTACAAACAAATCAATCTTTAGAGTGATCAGCAACAAGCAAATCAACTTGTAGAGAGATCATCTAGAAACAAATCAACCTGCAGAAAGATCAGCTACAAACAAATCAGCGTGTAGAGAGATCAGTTACACACAAATCAACCTGTAGAGAGATAAGCTAGAAACAAATCACCCTGTAGAGAGTTCAGCTAAAACAAATCAACCTGCAGAGAGATCAGCTACAAACAAATCACCTTATAGACAGTTCAGCCACAAACAAATTACCCTGTAGAGAGATCGACTACAAACAAATCAACTTGCAGAGAGATCAGCTACACACAAATCAACTTGTAGAGAGATCAGCTAGAAACAAATCACCCTGTAGAGAGTTCAGCTACAAACAAATCAATGTGCAGAGAGATCAACTACAAACAAATCACCCTGTAGAGATATCATCTAGAAACTAGACACAATGTAAGGAGTTCAGCTACAAGCAATTAATACACCCTGTTGAGATTTCAGCTAGAAACAAATCAACCTGTAGAGCGATCAGCTAGAAACAAATCACCCTGAAGAGAGGTCAGCTACAAAAAATCACCCTGTAGAGAGATCAGCTAGAAATAAATCACCCTGTAGAGACTTCAGCTAGAAACAAATCAACCTGCAGAGAGATCAGCTACAAACAAATCACCCTGTAGAGGGTTCAGCTAAAACAAATCAACCTGCAGAGAGATCAGCTACAATCAAATCACCTTATAGACAGTTCAGCTACAAACAGATTACCCTGTAGAGAGATCGACTACAAACAAATCAACTTGCAGAGAGATCAGCTACAAAAAAATCACCCTGTAGAGAGATCAGCTAGAAACAAATCACCCTGTAGAGACTTCAGCTACAAACAAATCAACCTGCAGAGAGATCAGCTACAAACAAATCACCCTGTAGAGAGATCAGCTAGAAACAAATCACCCTGTAGAGAGATCAGCTAGAAGAGGTCACCTTGTAGAGAGTTCAGCTACAAAGAAACCATCATGTGGAGAGTTCAGCTACAAAGAAATCATCCTGTAGAGAGTTCAACTAGAAGAAGTCACCTTGTAGAGAGTTCAGCTACAAAGAAACCATCATGTAGAGAGTTCAGCTACAAAGAAACCACCATGGATGTAGAGAGTTTAGCTGCAAACAAATCACCTGTAGAGAGTTCAGCTAGAAACAAATCACCCTGTAGAGAAATCAGCTAGAAGAGGTCACCTTGTAGAGAGTTCAGCTACAAAGAAACCATCCTGTATATAGTTCAGCTATATTTTAAAGTCACCCAGTAGAGAGATCAGCTGCTAAAAAATATCCTGTGGGGAATAATGGGCATGTAATAAATATATGTATATAATTTGTATAATTACTAATAAAATCAAAAATAATTGAAGTATTAAAAATCTTCTATAAGTTCTTTTCTTCTTCCTGTGGTAAATACAAAAACACATGGGTTAAAAAAGCCCCAAAGCCAGCCATAGGCTGGTTTTGCAGTATACAAATACAAAAAGAAGTGATATCTAATCAAAAACAGCCAAGCTGTAAAAAAAGGTGCGGCCCCCAAAAAGGCCATGGTGAAAAAAGATGTGAAATCCAAGGTGGCGGCCAAGAAATGGCTGTGATGGTAGGTTAATGGTAAAAATTTTAATAACGACAATTCAGGTGAATTTTATGCCACTTGGTCTTGGCATCAAATTCACCTGGATTGTCGTTATTAAAATTTTTACCATTAACCTACCATCACAGCCATTTCTTGGCCGCCACCTTGGATTTCACATCTTTTTTCACCATGGCCTTTTTAGGGGCCGCACCTTTTTTTACAGCTTGGCTGTTTTTGATTAGATTTCCTTCCATCAAATTTCCTGTTGTACAGTACTCCAAAAGTCTAACTGTTGAAGATATTACCAATTGTACAACTTTCAGTGACCATGCAAATGCCATAAGTAAATTACTTTCTTTTGTTGTAAATTTTTCTCTTCCAGGCACCTCTAAAAATAATTGTTATTTCAATTTTTAACTCTGCACTGGCTTTAAGTCCAGGAATGGTAAGATTCAACAGTGAAATGATTTAATAGGGTTATTTTACTCATGGATAGTAACCATGATTGCTTCAAGTGAAACCCCTTTTCAAATGTAAAGTGTCAGAGAAACCATGGACCATGACTATTACACTATGCATAAGTAAAGATAAGTTTCTTCTACTTTGGCCAGGAGATACATAGAGAAAATTTTCTAAAACTAGGATCATGGAAGTTTACCCGATCATTTCATGCCAAGAATAACAGCCTAGCATATACAGACTAAAGTCATAGACAAAACTCTTGTCATTCACTGACAACAGTACAATGTGATAGAAGCTGATATAAACTGCTAGGACAACAAAACAGAGCAACACAAGACAGCTTAGTGTATTGAAATTCCATGTTTAAATCTGGATTCTATATGACGAAAAACCTGCAGTCTCGCTTTTCCTTTTTGACAGCTTCACCTTGGCAGTACTGCATGGTTAGGTATATCAAAATGCTACCCAAACCCTTCCAAAAAGTTTCTTCAACTTGTAAAATTTATTTAATATTGACTAGCTAACTGACTTACTAACTAACTGACGCCTTCAGCCAAGCAATACTCAAGGCTACAGGCTTGATTTCTTCACTACTCAACGTCGCTTTGGCTCAATTGCAGACTTGCCTTTTTGCCAATCCCATGCAGTAGCTCATGCATCATAAACTTACCTTGGTCCTCCTTCGTGTCTCATGTCTTTCTCCACTACCACGTAGGTGTTGATTAACAGTAATGTGTCATGGCTTCAGTGCTTTATTTTCCATAGTGTGACTGATTCATTGCAGAGATACTTCTCATACTGTTCTTCATTTGAAATGCTGTATAATGGCCATTAATGGGTGGAATATTAATATTGCTGAAACTGAAGCAGAGGGGCAGTAGTAACAGTAGCAAAGCACAATATAATTATTGAATTTTGACATGTGTACGTATTCACTGATATATCTTCAGGTGTAGGAATGCAACCTCCCTTGTTTCACTACTTTTATTTCTGTGATCCCTAAAATTCTTAATTTTTCCTTATACTTTTAGTTATATATCACTATGTCAGAATAACAAAAGTCGATGTTGTCAAAAATTGCACAACTATTGCACTATTCCGCTCTACTATTAGTTACTCAAGATATTTTAGACTACTCGAGACGTTTTCACTTGAGGGATTTTCAACTACTGGAGAGATTTTTTTACTACCTATTTGAGAGATTGACAGAAGATTCTACTTACTTGAGAGATTCTACTTAAGATCCTATTTATTTGTGATACTTTTAAACTATATGCTTGAACAATGTTTAGATGTATACTCACTTTGTACTATTATTATAAATTACCTGTTATTGATACAGCTATAGTTGTGTATGACATAGAGTGAGCACTTAATCCTTTTTTAAAAAATACTTTAGTTATTTGGGTTAACTAACAGAATTTACAAGTACAAGGATCATTGCAATAAAAAGTGCCACTGGCTCCTAAAGCCCTATCTTCTTTAGCCAAGCTCATATACTGTAGTAGGGTTATTAAATTTGCACTTAAGGTAATGATCCTCTTTGTTTAAGCACTTTTAAGAGTATATGTTACAGTACTCTTGATCGTAGTGATCCCTAGCCTGTAAAATAAAATAGATCGATGTTTCCTTGCACTTGTCACAAGTATGCAGTAGCATTAATTATGCATTAAAATGATAATAATGGTATCTACAATGGCACATGTTACCATTATGGATGAATTATACTTTAGATTACAGTACACATGCACTAGGAAGTTAGAGCTGATTCGCTGTACTTGTTACATTGTGTGTGTGTGCGTGTATGTGTGTGCATTTGTGCGTGTGTGTGTGCATTTGTGTGCGTGTGTGCATTTGTGTGTGTGTGTGTGTGTGTGTGTGTGTGTGTGTGTGTGTATGTGTGTGTGTGTGTGTGTGTGTGTGTGTGTGTGTGTGTGTGTGTGTGTGTGTGTGTGTGTGTGTGTGTGTGTGTGTGTGTGTGTGTGTGTGTGTGTGTGTGTGTGTGTGTGTGTGTGTGTGTGTGTGTGTGTGTGTGTGTGTGTGTGTGTGTGTGTGTGTGTGTGTGTGTGTGTGTGTGTGTGTGTGTGGCTTAGAGACCCATAGTGCAGTTAAGGCACGTAACACAGTACAAATGATATCTAATCAAAAAGTTGTGAGAAAAATGAGTGTACCCATACAAAACAAGCTACTGTAGTTTGGATATAGAAGCTTGTCGACGTATGTCCTATTGGAGATCACATATTTCTACTATAATAATAATCACTGGATCACCTGCCATTCTGTCGTCATTTAACTCTGGGTGGCCACAATGAACTTCAGTCAGCTGCAATGAAACAATCACTCTGTATTTTAGTATATAACAATACATTGACACAATCATAATAATTTATGTTAAGTACAACGTTTACAAAAAGTTTTCAAATTGCCTTTGTTTAGCAGCATGTACAAAATAATAATTATCTTTCACAAAGCATCACACAAGTACTAACTAAAATGCAGTACTTTCTGAGCATGTATATTGCTGAATTCTACTTGCCAAACTGACAGTTGACAAAATTACTGCAATTTTTTAGTAAACATTTATGACTGCTATCAGTTTGTGTGGAGTTGCTATTCTTTGATAAAGTGTAGAGCAAAATAACAATACAAATTGTGAAAATAATCTGAACAACAACTGCACTGGTATACTCTATTATACTAATGATTTGTGTGAAAGGATTAGCTACAAGCATGTCAGGGACATCTATACAATATCCAAGCTCCGAAAAAGTTTCTGTATAGCTTCCTCAGATAATATAGTTTATGGCAGTGGTTAAATGTATAGAATACCGTAAGGACTTTTTCAGTTTCAAAAAGTTTGCACAAAGCTTGTAAGTGTTATTAAAACATGCAGTAATGCAACTACACTGCAGCTACCAGAGGTAAATAATAACATCAGCAGTTATTGTGAACGAGAAGATGATGAAATTAAATGTGACCTGCATGGTCTGACAAAATCAGTTTTATAGCCCGTCAAATTTTGACCATATTTTGAAATTCAGTAACTTTTTCTGTGGACATGATAACTATTTAAAATTTTCACCACTTTATGTAGAAATTTATGGATGAAACTTACAGAATTGTTATAGCTTACACAGAAATGGAGATCCACAATATAATGCGAACACATTAATTTTATTTTCCAGCTTTAAGGCTGATTCTGTCAGACTCGGTCACATTAACCACATCAACATTTGGTTTACATAGCTGCAAATTATGCAATTGGCATGATGGCACTTTTAACCAACATTGAAACAGTAATTGTGATAATAAAGGAAAAGAAATACTCAACTTCGTTTGCTCCTGGTATCCACAGTATTAGGGAACTTACAAGGATGTTGTTGTCCCTTGACTTACATACATGGTCATGTAGTAGGATAGCTGGTGCAGAGCCCCCATGGTGGCAGGAGTACTGTGTAAAAAATATCTAATCCTTATATTGAAGGAATGTGACAGTATCATTAATGTTCAATTAGGACCTATATATATGCCCTCTATAGTTTGGTCTATTTTTAGTATAGTAAACCTTACTATAGTGGCTGCCACTTTAATGCCACCATATACGTAGTTGCCACCTCTAATACATGTAGGTTCAAATCAGTGATTTCTCTTTTAGAGGGGGGAGAGGAGATCAGGAATTTGGGGGACTGGGTGAAAGTCTACACAATAACTATGTAGCTACATACAACTAAAACATAATATGTAGTTGACTAGTTACTCAGACTTACTTCAGAGTGTTGATTGGGTAAAGCTAGGTCCTATGGTTGGCAGAGCTTGATGTATGAGTTTTACAATGATGACTTATATAATGATGTAATAGGACTTTGATGGCAACCGCATATACACAAATTAATATCATAATTATGTTGAGTCTGTTGAGTAATCAATTTGTGTAAGCCATCATTATCATATTTGTATGATACCACAATGAGACACTAGCTAACTACAATTTAAAAGTTCTGTGTAGATGTCTTCCAAGATAAAATAAATTTTTAAAGCGAAGGAACTTTTTAAAATTAGGCATTCTGAGATTAAATCTGAGAGTTGTTTGTGTTGATTGTAAAAGTTTGTTTTAAAGCAAACTGGCTTGTAAATTTCACTTTTTGAAATTGAATTTGTGGTCATATTGATAGTTTTTAAAGTTGTTTGTGTAATTTTTAAGCAAGCTTGAACTGGGAAATTTTAAGTAGCTTTTAAACCAAGCCTGAGAGCATTTTTGACAGTTTTGTGCACTTCTACCAATTAAGCTTAACCTAATACATATATGTATGTAGTTGTCACTTTTAGTAGGGAGTCTGAGTTTTTGAGAAAGACTTTTGAACAGCCCTAGACTAAACACTAGTGAAAATATACGTAGCTAAGGAACACTCTTTTCTGCAGCTGTGCATCTATACCACCCAATCATTTGATGGGGAGCTAGTGTCCTCAAGAGACTGCACAGTCTTCATGAATACAGGCTTAGTGGTAGAGGAAGGATAAAGGAAGGATCATAATATTATTATCATAATGGGATTGTTATGTAATGTCAATACTGATGTTCAGTTTACACTTGTCTACTAGCCCAGACAAAGTGTAATGTGAACATTGACGTGTACATTGACGTGTACATTGACGTGTACATTGACGTGTACATTGACGTGTACATTGACATGTAACTATTACATTAGCTATACAGTTTCAGATTATTGATTCTCTAGTTATTATGTAATCACTTGACATGTATGTGTACTAACATCTGCAGCAATTCATGCATGAGTCAACTGGGCCATGTTGAATGCATTATAAATTGTGGGCTCTACATTCATATCCTGCTACATGCAGTTAGGGCAGACTTACTTACATATTTATGATTATGTAATGGAGTCATGCAGTTATTAAAGGTAATAATTGCATGTAATAGTTTAATGCAGTTTAACACTTACTGTGTAATGTCAGCTTGCTGTAGCTAAACTGCTGTCTATCGCAAGATATAGCAATATTACCATCTCTATGTTATTATTTACCATGTAGAATTAACAAATGTGCACTTGTGCATATAAGCTTAGATTTTACACAATAGGTGCCATGTAGGTTGACATACGGTGCAATGGACATTCACTCAATATAATAAATATGTTACTACTAATAATTGTATAGTTCCCCAGACAAAGTGTAAACCAAACATCATTATTCGTATTACATAATCGTCATTATAATATCCAACATGTCTTGATATGTAATTTCAGTTTAAATATTTAAATTCAGCGTATGTGTGGGGCCTACAGCTTGTGAAAATTTCTTGAATGTGATGATGTGATTCACAAATATCAGGGAGCATATAAGTTTCTCAATATATACATATTATATGCTCTCAGCAATGAGAAATGATAATTTGTAGCACATATCATTAGTAGGCCTGAGCCTATTATGCTCAAAATTTTACCTATTATTCTTTCCAGAATTTCCCAAAAAAATTCTCCTATTCTTGTATCCAGCCTATTATTCCATAATTATTCTCATTCAGTATATATCTGTGGCTAGTCACTTAGTTTTCAAGATGCTGCTATAAGTAGTTTTGTCCGAATTATTAATAGCCATATATGAAGCATTCCACCTTATACATCATTTTTCTATCCATAATAGTTACAGCAGGGTTAGAATAGCTATCTACAGTAATAATTCAAGTGTATTTAATTATTAGTGTATTATAATAATATGCTGTAACTACTCTATAGCTACTAAGTTAGGTAGATAATAATGCTCAAAGACTTGAAGAAGATACACTGGTATAAGATTTACAATTTCAGAATTGCAGATAATCATGCAGTTAAATCCATGATGCTGGCTGTAGATTGTTAACATGAAACTATCTGACTGCTCTATTAGAGTATTTGAGTGTTCTATTAGAGTATATCGATCTTTTAGAGGCTTTTCAGCTCCTTTCAGCCAGCACTCCGTCAGCTTTGTATCATTTGTAGTACCTTACCTCTTTCTTCTAGGTAATCAAGAAGAGACACGCCCCCTAATTCCACTGATCATTCCCGTGGTCGTCCGATTATTCTAAAATTATGCGTGTAACCATCCTATTATTCCGGAATTATTCTCACGAACTTAGAAATATTGAGTTACTCTCTAGAATTCCTATGGATATAATTACATGAAAATAACAAGGAGAAAACATCCTGACCACCTGGTAGACTCCTGTAAGCGTTCGAGCGTAAATCGGATGGCTGCAGGTTCGAGGCTACCTAGGTCCAGTCATGGATTTTTTCTCCTTTCTCCAACTTTTCAAACACACCTTATGTAGCTAAAGTCTTTGAGCTGGCTGTAGGACCAGGTGCCCTACAGACCTTCAGCACTTGTGCTGTAAAGCATTAATAAATAAAAAAAAAATTGGTGACCTATTATTCTCAAGATTATGCCGGCATAATAGGCGCAGGCCTAATCATTAGTGCATTTTATAAAGCACAATTGTTATCAAGTAAAGCAGCACTTGAATATAATAGACATTACCAATTACCAGGGCACTGATGGAGCCAATGCAAAGCCTTTAAGGAAAACAGGATTATTGGATGATTTGACAGAATTGAATTAAAAGCTGAAGCGGAACTTACACTAGTGTGTACACGCAACCAACACACATTATATGCTAATACAATAGGGTTCTGTAAATATGGTGTGAAACAAACCAGTATCTATAATTCCTACAACTAGCTAGCTATATAGTTACTACTGTAACAGTGATGATGCATACATAACTATAACACATAAACAAGTATGCTATATATTTCAATTTGAATTTTAAATTTGCTTAATCGCCTTAATCACATAAATGCAAAATGCTGTAGGTATGCAGTATTTGGGTATAAACTTGTGGAGAGTAACTAAGCAATTGAACATGAATTTAATTCTTAATTTCTGTATATCTATTTATACTTGTACAGTACAGAAGATAATATGCACATTGACTATACATAACGAATCCATGAACCTGTTTAACATTTTACACATGATGCAATTAATGCAGGAAATGAAGTTTCATATTACGTGCTATGTAGTTCTGTGTATATAGTGATCTCAAATACATATCAAGTTAAGATTGTAAAGGTAATTTCTTCTAGTACAGAGCTAGGTGCACCTATAAATAGAAAATGCACTTCACTGCTCCACATTCACACTTTCAACATGTTCCTATCCCTGATAACAAGTTTGTTGCTTGGAGTTTGCATTGCAGCTAATGAATGTCCACTGGATCCTATCAACTGTACAATTCCTTATGATGACCTCAATATCAGTACTGTTGTGATACTTAATGCTACACAATATTGTCATGTTGATAACTGTACAGTAAAGATCATAAAGACTGGAGATGAACTGAATATTGCATATCATAATGATCAATATCATCTGGGCTGTACAACCACTACACTGCAGCTACTGGAGGTCAATGATAACACCACCAGTTATTGTGAACAAGAATATGACGATAATAAACTAAGTTTGTTTCTCATAGTTGCAAATTATGCACTTCTCACAATAGGGTTTGTTTTAAACATATTGATATTAATTGTGATAATAAAGCAGAAGAAGTACTCATCACTTCCATTTCGTTTGCTTCTGGTGTCTACAATATTGTGGATAGCAATGCATCTAATTATATATATCAATATACTCATAAGGCATACAACGCAGGCTCCAAATGGATTTTGCATTACTATTTTGATAATGTTCACAAGCTTGCTTCAGGGTGCAAATATTATTGAAACTGAAATTGTCTTTACAATATTCTACACATTTTACCGCTGCTATAAATTGTATTCTGTACTATCTGAGGAAGCTACACGGAAACTGTTTAGGAGATCAATAGCTGTGATGGTTGGTGTCATTATCATTTTCAATATCAGCAGAGTTTTGATCATCGTACTTCAGGAAGCAAGCTATGTGTCTCCTGCTGGAAATTGTGTAACACTCTCTGATGTGTATAGAGTCACTCCTTTCATACAATACATTGGTATAGCATTATATACCAATACAGTTATTGTTCAGATGGTCTTCTCAGTTTGTAGTGGTATTTTGCTCCACATTTTATCAAAGAACAACAACTCCACACAAACTGATAGCAGTCATAAATGCTTGCTAAAAATTGCAGTGATTTTGTCATCAGTCAGTTTGGCAAGTAGAATGGTTTACACTTTAGCAGTATATTTGCTTGGAGAGTATAGCACTTTACTTGGCACCTGTGTGGGAATTTGCGAAAGAAGTGTTATTCTGTGCATGTTGCTAAACAAAGATGATATCAAAAAGTTCTGTAAATGTATTTAACATGTACTTTATGCTTGTATCACTGTATGGTCATGTATTGAAATATAAATGTGTAGCAGTAGTTAAAATACGTATGTTAACTCTGACATCAATATATCTAGAAGCAATGTGACAGAATATACAAGTACAGTTAATAAGAAATTTCCATTTTATTTGTATACTGGGTGTATAGAGCTAACACATTCTCCAACATTCCTTACTGCATATTCCTATAGTGCAAAATTTTATCATGAATTTTAAAATTCTGTTAACTCAGTATAGAATGTACGTACTATGACCATGAAATTTGTAGAAGATATGCACACACAATTGGACACTAAACCAATTTCAGATATTTTGAAAATTGAGTATAGGGGTTACTGATCTACTGATTTCCACAAACAAAAAAATGTCAAGACAGGAGAATATCATACATTTACAACATTTTAAGTGTTAATTCACTTATGGTAAAGCGGCAAAGAGTACAGAGCATTTTTATTGCTACTTTAGAATGAGTTTTACAAGCAATTATGAGAAAAGCTAACGAAAAAGCATCATCTACCACACACTTGTAGGAATCTAAATCCTTTTGACTGTAAAAAGAATGTATAATATATTATATGCACAAAAGTTACCGAGACATTTTTGCATAGCTTATTTGCTTAGGCATATATTGCAGAATCTTGTGGACGTACAGTTATTTCCACTTTAAACTCAATTTTTTAAACATGTGATGACCTAAGCTGATTGGACAAAATTTTATTCAGCAGTTCATGAGAAGCAGTGCAAAAGTGTGTGAAGTGGTAAGGAGTTCCTATAAGTAGTTAGTATGTTGTAACTTTAAATGTAATTTGTGCCTATGGCTGTTGGTGTAAGTTATCAACAGATCCTTGGCTTTACTACAAAGCAAATATTATATAGTATGCCAGTTATACCAAAGGAACAAGTACTTTGCTGGATGTATACACATGAGCTCTAGCCCAAGGACCACAGGGCTGAGGGTGAGTGTAGGCGAAGCACAGGTGCCATTTGGGTGACTCGCCTGCCAGTGCATGCCAGGTGTCTAGTAATCAAAACAACAATATGTAATAGCAAGAGTTCATGATATTTGTATAGGGGAAAGTGTCTAACTGGAGTACATAAAGCAAAGGCACAGCTGAAAGTAACACCTCGGGCTGAGAAGAAAGGCTTGACCTTATCAATGCCAATCATCAGCTATCAGTCATCATTAGAAGCATTAAGCAGGGTAGAGGTGTGCATATGAACTTGCAGCAGTGTATTTGTCCAGGCCATACTGGCAGTTAGACAGTGCAGGCTCTCCCTCCCCCATACTACAGCAGTGGTCTGTGCTAAACACAAAACAATAACATGGCCAAAACACTCACATACAGTATATACCATATATATTTTAGTGCACTGTATAGCACTGTATGTAATTTTATAGAATACTGTGAATGCCTGAATGGACTCTGTTAGTTCTAAGGTAATGTGACTTACGTGTTTCCTGGATTCACCCCTGTCATTGCATCACCTTTGATTTCTCATTAGCTGTGTTATAATTATTTATCAAGTGTGAACATATTATAAGTGTATGCATGCAAATAACAGGACAATGTATATGTGCCATATTATAACAATAGGTATAGACTACAGTATATTCTCATGCAATTATACAACCCTCATTTATCTGTACCCTCGTTTGTCAGCAATTGGAAATGATTGTTCTGTTAGAGTATTTTGAGTACAGAGTAAGTTTCATTAGAGTATTTTAATGTGTAGATTGTGGGATTCAGATAACCAAGGGTCCACTGTATAATTATGTATAATATTAGGTGTGATGAAACACAGATGAATTTCACTATCTACATGCAGTTCCTTATATTAACATGTATAATTATGCAATATGGTTAATGTGTGTATCCATTAGTTGCAGTAACCATATATCGTGGGTGCATTATGAGCACCCACAATGTTTTATCATTTATCCACATTTTAATAGGCTGAACAGAATAACACATCTTTCACATATCATAACAGAAGTGCCAATAGTAAAGTGATAGTCTGGAATGAATGCTGCAGCTACTACATAGGATACAATCATGGACAGTACACTTGAAGATACCAAAATTATTAGAATTCTAATCATGTCTTTCATATACTTGTGGCTGTTTGTGCTCTCAGTATAACTCTTATTTCTTATAAGGACAAGGAGTAAAAGTCCAATACAGATCAGTACCACAATTTCAGCAATAAGCACAAAGATCGGCAAAATTATATTAATGCACAGCATGAATGGTGTCACTTCAGAGACAGTTCCTATTGCAGCAATACAATAACCATCATAAGTCAAGTAATTTGCCTCCTGAAATACTACAACCACTCTGCTACTGTTGATAACTACAACTACACAAATTGCCGCAGTCACAGATCTCCAGAAAAACTTCTTTTTGGTTTCCTCAGACAGTAGCGGACTAAGTTTATAGCATCTGTAAAATGTGTACAACATTGCAAGAAACAATTGAAATTCAATGACTATTGCACAGTGACCAAGACTTATAGCCAGAAAAAGAGTGGTGATGCAAACAGCATTGGGAACCTTTAAGATGTATTTCATGAAGGAGTGAATAGTTGTTACAGCACAAAAAATTATCCATACAACAGTTGCTGCCAAAAGTAAACAAAATGGAAGTGAGGAGCACATCTTTTGCTTAACAACAGCAATTAATATTGAAATATGGATGGTGAATGCAACTATCCTAAGAACAGAATTCAGTATTTGCAATAGTGTTCTTGTTTTAGTTTCATTTCTTTGTCTGCATAATTTATCATTGACCTCCAGTAGCTGCAGTGTAGTGGTTGTACAGCCCAGATGATATTGATCATTATGATATGCGATATTCAGTTCATCTCCAGTCTTTGTGATCTTTATTGTACAGTTATCAACATGACAATATTGTGTGGCATCAATAGTACTGATATTGAAGTCATCATAAGGAATTGTACAGTTGATAAAATCCAGTGGACATCCATTAGCTGCAAGGAGTGCTCCAAATAACAAACTTGTTGTCAGGAACATGTTGAAAGTGTGAATGTGGATCAGGGATATGGATATTATGAGGTTTCAATTCAGCTGTTGACATGTGACATACGCAATAGTGTAATCAATATTTTAGTTTACAGTTAGATGATACAATTAAATATTATTACATGCAGAAACAATACCATATTTAGACATTGAGCAAATAAATTTTGGTTTTGCTGACCATGCATACATATATAGTGTCTGTCATGGCTAATATTAACACAGCAGGTGCATCAGTGCTAAATGAATTTGCTTTGTATATGGAACTAAAACTAAACACAACTCAGTAATTTTGTAAACCAGAGATGCAACAAACAACACAACAGCAATATTTAACAATGTTCTCTTAAGTTCTAAACTAATAAAGAAAAACAATGTGTTGCTAGCCCAAGATGAGTCATGCGTAGATATAGTTACATTTATAGTGACTCTAATCCAGTCTATATACAGATCTATCACATCATACTTCAGTCGTTATTCTTTGTTGTTATTGCTAGTGTAACTAGTCAAGCAATTTTTGCTCCAAATTTACACCAGATTTAACCTCAGATGGGTGAATTCTCAAAAAATTTCCTACCCAGTGGGGGCATGCCCCCATGCCAGACTCCCCTAAATGAGAGCATGCTAACGCATGCTCTAGGTTTTGCACAGTGTATGTGCTCAAAACCTCTTAGTTTTAAACAACACACATCATAGTCTGCTGATTTTATTACAGGCATTTTTCTAGCTCGATTTATACCTTGAAAAGTAGACTATCTCATTTGGCACCAGTTTCAGCTAGCTACTACTTTGGCGAAGTTTACTTGTAGGGGATAACAGAACACCTATAAGTAGTTGTATTGAGCTTTCTAAGTAAGGTCAGTGCTGGATTTGCCTATTAATGATGAATGACGTAGTCTATACGTCAGAGAAGCACTTTCTAATTGGGCGCATCGCTGGACGTTTATAGACGGCCTAGAACCACAAGAAGATGGCTGTATTTAGCGTTGATTTAAACCTACATCTTAATGATGAGTTGAAAACTAACGGATTCAACCTACTTCGTAGGGTGAGTGAGTGTATTGTATGTTAAACCCATACATTTGTGCCTAGCTACTGAACCATAGTCAGTATTGCCACACGTAGAACATGTAGAAACGGACGTTAATCCTACCAAATGGGTCGTTAGTCCTCTATTTATACATATTTCATTACCTTCACTACAAAGCGGACATTGTATAGCGCTATTTGAGATGTATTTCCAATCCAACACCGTATGTCAATTTCATTTTTAAGCAGTAGGCCCATGACCTCAAATATCTGGTATTGAGTCAGTATTGCTACATGTAGAACATGTAGAAACGGACGTCAATCCTACCAAATGGGTCGTTAAGACTCTATTTATACATGTTTCATTGCCTTCACTACAAAGCGGACATTGTATAGCGCTATTTGAGACGTATTTCCAATGCAACACTGTATGTCAATTTCATTTTTCAGCAGTAGGCCAATGACCTCTAATTTCTGGTTTTGTTCAGTACACTAAATATAAATAAAATGGAAGTTTCAACTGTACATTGTCACACTGCTTCTAGATATATAGCATTGTTTTGGTGTCAGAGATTGCATATTTTTAATTAGCTACTGCTACACATTATATTGTAATATTTCAATAAGTAACCATACAGTACAAGTATACATGTTAAATACATTTACAATATTTTTTCATATCATCTTTCTTTAGCAACATGCAAAAAATAATACTTCTTTCGCAAGTGCACGCAAAAGTACCAAGTAAAATGCTATACTCTCCAAGCAAATTTACTGCTAAACTGTAAACCACTCCACTTGCCAAACTGACTGATGACAAAATTACGGTAATCTTTAACAAATTACATTTATGACTGCTATTAGCTTGTGTGGTTCTTTGATAAAGTGTGGAGCAAAATACCACTACAAACCGTGAAAATAACTTGAACAATAACTGTACTGGTATATAATGCTATACTAATGTATTGTGTAAAGGGAGTAACCCCCATCATATCAGTATGTGCTATACAATATCCAGCTGCAGTCACATAGCTTGCATCCTGAAGTATGATAATCAAAACTCTACTGGTATTGAAAATAATAATGACACAAACCATCACACCTATTGACCTCCAAAATAGTTTCCGTGTAGCTTCCTCAGATAGTACAGAATGCAGTTTGTAGCAGCGGTAAAATGTGTAGAATATTGTAAGGACAATTTCAGTTTCAATAAAGTTTGCACCCTGAAGCAAGCCATTAAGAATTAGTAAAACTGCTATGCATACTCCATTTGGGGCCTGTATCGTATACACAGTGAGTGTATTGATAAATAAAACAAACTGCATTGCCATCCACAATATTGTAGACACCAGGAGCAAATGAAATGGAAGTGTTGAATACTTCTTCTGTTTTATTATCACAGTTAATGTCAATATGTTTACAGCAAACCCTATCGTGAGAAGTGCATAATTTGCAACTATGAGAAACAAACTTGGTTTAGTGTTGTCATATTCTTGTTCACAATAACTGCTGGTGTTATCATTGACCTCCAGTAGCTGCAATGTAGTGGTTGTACAGTCCAGATGATATTGATCATTATAATATGTAATATTCAGTTCATCTCCAGTCTTTATGATCTTTACTGTACAGTTATCAACATGGCAATATTGTGTAGCATCAATTATCACAGCAGCATTGTTATTGATGTCATCATAAGGAATTGTACAGTTGATAGGATCCAGTGGACATCCATTAGCTGCAAGACAAACTCCAAGCAACAAACTTGTTATCAGGGATAGGAACATGTTGAAAGTGTGAATGTGGAGCAGTGAAGTGCATTTCTATATATAGGTGGACCTAGCTCTGTACTGAGAAGAAATTACCTATACAATCTTAACTTGATATGTATTGAGATCACAATACACAGAACTACATAGTATGTAATATGAAACTTCATTTCCTGCATTAATTGCATCATGTGTAAAATGTTAAACAAGTTCATGGATTCATCATGTATAGTCAATGTGTATATTATCTTCTGTACCGTACAAGTATGCAGCCATAAGTTAATTGAATATAATACAGAAATTAAGAATTAAATTCATGTTCAATTGCTTAATTACTCTCCACAAGTTTATACCCAAATACTGCATACCTACAGCATTTTGCATTTATGTGATCAAAGCGATTAAGGAAATTTAAAATTCAAATTGCAATAGCATACTAAGTCTTGTTTATGTGTTATAGTTATGTATGCATCATCACTGTTACGGTAGTAACTATATATAGCTAGCTAGTTGTAGGAATTATAGATACCAGGTTGTTTCAGACCATATTTACAGAACCCTAGCATATAATGTGTGTTGGTTGCATGTACACACTACTGCATGTATATGCCAGTTCAGCTTTTAATTCAATGCTGTCAAATCATCCAATAATTCTGTTTTCCTTAAAGGCTTTGGGTTGGCTCCATCAACACCCTGATAATTGGTAATGTCTATTATGTTCAAGTGCTGCTTTACTTGATAACAATTGTGCTATATAAACTGTACTAATGATATGGGCTACAAATTATCATTTTTCATTGCTGAGAACATTTATATAGAAGCTTATATGCTCTCATTTGGTGTGATATTTGTGAATTACATCATCACAATCAACAAGATGTAGGCCCCACACATACAAACACCAGATACTGATAAATATTTGAACTGAAATTACATAATATCAAGACATGTTGGATATTATAATGATGATTATGTAATACGAATAATGATGTTTAGTTTACACTACGTGTGGGAAACTATACAATTATTAGTAGTAACATATTTATTATATTGAGTGAATGTCCATTGCACCGTATTTTATTTATTTATTTTTAAATTGCTTTTTAATGTAGACAAGGCCTGCATTAAAGGTCTATGGGCAACTAATGCCCACAGCCAGAAAATGTATACGTACAACTTACATTTACAATTGAATGTATAAAATTACAATCAAAGTTAAGCTAGCTGGCTAGAGTTATTACATACATTTTACGTTTGATATGTGCTTAAACAATCCTATAATAAAACAAATACAAGAGTATTTAATAATAAACTTACTTACATAAGTACTTATTTTAAAAGAGAGAGCGAGAAAAAAAAATTACTAATTACTGCTGAAGTTTGGTGTGCGGGGAGACTTGGAGCAGGTACTACAAGGGCAAACAAAGTGCAGGCTGTGAGGATTGTCAGAGTCAAAATTATTTGTAAAATGCTGCCAGAAGATCTTGAGTAACTGTGATTTAATGGCAGAAAAAGGTTGACTTAAGTCAAGTACCAGTACAGGGGCGGATCCAGGAGCTGGCTAGGGGAGGGGCACAAATAGGGTAAGTTGTAGGTGGTTGCATGCATGGGGAGAACCATATTCTCTATAGTTCAGTGCTGCTTTTTTTAAGCAGCAAATAATCACCTCTTAGTGGTGTCTCACTGTTGATATTTGCCATTTTGGCCTTTTCAGATGGTTGTGAAGTCTTAACTGAAACTGTTTAAAAGGCTCTGAATGTCTTAAATAACAGCAACACGATAATTATTTTTAGAGGCGCTTATTACGCACGAAGGTGCTGAGTGACTATTTTACAGTTAGTTTGACTTCGGTTCGCTTTGGTCTCAGGGTGAATTTGTAAGAAATGCTAGTAAAATGTGCATATTTTCATAAGTTTTAAACTGATCTCGGTTGGCCTGACATAAAATTTACTAGCTGTTTTAATCAGAAGCATGGCTGGCTCCTCCACAAGGTGGAGAGGGGGGGGCATTTGCCCCAAATGCCCCATCCTGGATCCGCCATTGCAGTAGACTGTTGTAGGTTCTTGGTAATCTGTTGAAGTAGAAGTTGCTTTGTTTGCTGGATGATGTAAAATTGTGTTGAAACTTGTTGCTGGTGGAGGTTCTGGTAGGATTGCGACAAAAGAAGTTGACATAGTTACGTAAAATCTAAGCTTATATGCACAAGTACACATTTGTTAAATTTACATGATGATTAACATATAGATGGTGATATGGCTATAATTTGTGATGGACTGCAGTTTAGCTACAGCGAGCTGACATTACACAGAAAGTGCTAAACTGTATTAAACTATTAAATGTATAATTATTACCTTTAATAACTACATATGCATGACTCCATTACATAATCATAAATATGTAAGTAAGTCTGCCCTAACTGCATGTAGCAGGGTATGAATATAGAGCCCACAATTTATAATGCATTCAACATGGCTCAGTTGACTCATGCATAAATTGCTACACATTTAAGTACATATACATGTCAAGTGATTACATAATAACCAGAGAATCTGAAACTGTATAGCTAATGTAATAGTTATATGTCAATGTACACGTCAATGTTCGCATTACACTTGGTCTGGGCTAGTAGACAAGTGTAAAATGAACATCAGTGTTGGCATTACATAAATTTCCCATTATGATATGATCCTTCCTTTACCACTAAGTCTGTATTCCTGAAGACTGTGCCATCTCTTGAGGATGCTAACTCCCCATCAAATGATTGGGTGGTAGATGCGCAGCTGCAGAAAAGAGTGTTCTTTAGCTATGTATATTTGCACTAAATAGTTCACATCAGTTTATATATAAAAGTTCATATCATAATGGGATTGTTAATGTAACAGTATCTTGAGTGTGTCCATTGCTATACAACTATACTCATTCTAGTTAAAATAGTTTGTTTAGTCATAAGTTTGTGGACATTTACTATACTTTGTCCAATGGCAAAACCAAGGGCAAAACTGAGAACAAACATTTCATTTCATCTAGCTAACTATAGCTGTATGATTAGTAGAAATGAAATTAATTAGCTTCATGCCTACCTTTTGTCTGTTTAGCAACTTTCCTGGTGTGATATGTGTAGAGCAACTCTGTGACCACAATGATGCCAGAATAAGCCCAATTCGCAGAAATGCTTGTATTGGGTGTTCTGGGGTCATGTAATACTGTAGGTGGCATATCAACTGACCATGACACGTGATAGCTATAAACACCTCAGACTAGATTTGTGAAAGGCTATTTAAATGAGCTATATGAGAAGGATAGAGAAGGTGCAATGAAGAGCTACCTATCTTCTCCCACAACTACAGGATCTGAGAGACTAACACTATAATCATTACCACTTACCACTATGATCACTCCAATACAGACGTCTGAGTAGTGACCAAAGTGGTGACCTTTACACGTGAAAATTCTTATGAGTAATAACTTTAACACAGATTTAACTGATTTAGAGTAGATGCTCAGTACAGTTATGAGACACATGCCTCCTATTCCAAGGGAAGGTGTTACCTTCTGCATTAATTTTAGGTCCCACACACTTTGAAAGTATTACATTGATGGCAGTGAAATCACACCTACCGAATCTGTCAAAGATTTAGGAATTATTATTGACTCCACTTCTAAGTTCGATATGAACACTAGTACATTAGCTGCTAAAGTCAATTGAGTACTACCCTGTAGCTCTAATTAACAAGTTATTTGAGTACTTAAACACTAACATGCTGCTCCAACTGTACAAATCATTGTCCACCCTGTACTAGAGTACAGAATACTGTTTGGGGACCTACAACCAACAGTGTTTAAAGAATCTAAGAGCCACTAAGGTAGTGAAAGATTTGCCATATGTTGACAGATTACGTAGTTTCAACTTACCACCCCTTAGATATCGTTGTATTAGAGGTGACAGGGCCATAGCCAGGATTTTTTGAAGGAGGGTTCCCGAACAGCAGTATATTACCAGAAGCAGGCGTCTGGGAGTGCAGCCCCCAGCCACTGAGAGACTTTCAATATTTTAATGAATCAAAACTCAGCAAATTGCTATATTTTATGCAATAGTGCATTAATTATAATGCATATAAGTGCCCCTGGGATGAAACTAGTACTATCTAGTAGAAACAGACAGCATAACACTGACATAGAGAAACATAAAGTAATCTGTAAGTGATAGTAGTCTCACTGGTATAGAAACCATAAATCCACTGATACAGATGTCATGACTTACAGTCAAAACATTATACAAATATGATAACATGAATTTATTTTGCATAACACACAAGGGCGGCCCCAGGAATTTTGGTGGCTGGTTTCCAAACTTTTGCTATATGCAAATTAAATCTAGGGGGGTATTTTCCAGAAAATTGTGGAATTTGAAATTGAATCTGGTAGCAATATTGACAGTTTAATAATATAATTATGTGTAGGCTGCTTAATTGTGCTTGCTTAAATTATGGAACATAGGAAACACAGGCACTCTATGGAATTGGTTTAACAGCTATTTAAGTAACAGATCCCAGTGTGAAAACCGCCTGTCAGATTGCCTACCTGTAATCTCTGGTGTTCCCCAGGGAAGCATTCTGGGTCCTTGCTTTTCCTGATCTTTATAAATAATCTGCCATCTACCATCATATCTCAACTATTTGAATTTGCAGATGATACCATATGCTTTTGGCAAATCATTTCCATACTGGACATACAGCAGCTTCAAGAAGACCTTAACGTCTTATTTAATTGGACTATTAACAATCATCTGTAATTTAACCTCTCTAAATATGTATTCATGATCTTCCATTGTAAATTCAACTCTCAGTACATTGTAAATGACCACATAATCAATGAATCACCCAGTTGCAAAGACCTAAGGATTATTTTCACTAACTCATTGTCATGGAGAAAGCATTATGAAATGATTTCCTCTAAAGCCTACAAGTCACTTGGACTGTTACATACGTAGAGTATTCAAGGATTTGCATTATCTTCAGGCTAGAAAATCCCTATACATATCATTAGTGAGATTTAAACTGTTATACTGCTCCACATTGTGGAGACCTTATTTGTTGAAAGACATAAAATTAATTTGAGAAGGTACAAAGGCGCGTTACTAAATTCATACTCTCTGATTACACTTCAGACTACAGGACTAGATTGACCCAACTAGGTATGTTGCCATTGATGTATATTTACAAAATATCTGACATCCTTTTTTTCATCAAATCACTTAAAACTCCTACAGATAATTTCGATATCCTGACTTCAATACTGGTTCTACTAGATCTTCTGGCACCAAACTACACCACAAGACAGCCCATACCAATGCCGCTATGAACTCCTATTTTTTCGCCTACCTAGACTATGGAACTCTCTGTCAATAATTGATCATACACAATCACTAGCTGTAATAAAACAGAAATTGAAGAAATTTTTATGGAATCATTTCTTAGCTAACTTTGACAATTCTCCTTGTTGTTCCATTACCTTTGTCCCTGTTCCCGTTGTTCCAAGAATCCTGCATCTAACAGTTTTAACCACTTGTAACTAAGTATGTAGATGTTAGTGTATAGTTATTATTTAATGTATGTTAGGCTATCACTGTAGGTTGCTGGTAGACCCTCAGAATTACTATTCTGTTAAGCATTATTATTATTAGTACACATGGCTTGAGAAGAATGATCTCTCTGATCATGAATGAGATGGGCAGGTTCTCAACAGGATTCACAAGCACTGCAGATGATGGAGTCAATGCTGAGAGAATGGCTGAAGTGGGGAGGGAGATGTAGAAGGATGCAGTCAATAACCTCAACCATGCATGGAAGTGAAGTTCAAGGTATGGGCCCTATATATTATCACACAGAAAGCTTACCAGAAGAAAATTCACTTTAGGTTCTTCAACCAACTGATAATTATAGCCTAATGAGATGTAACAGTTGAGACAAGCTTATATTATGAACTGACTTCCCTTCCTTTGTCCTTGTTCAGTAACAAAGATCATAAAATGAACAGGGCAAGCAAAGCAATTTTTCCAACACTAGCCTGAAGGTGTTGACTGACCCACTTGCTACAGTAGCCTGAGCTACATACACATGATACAGTATCTTGGCAGATACTCTCAGAATATCACTTTGATGATACACAGCAGCTCACATGACCACATCCGACATACAAAGAACTCCTGCTGTGATGTCCAGATCTTACCAAATATGATACATTTGACACCAAGGGCAAAGTTCCTGGACAACGCTCATAACAAGAGAAATCATCGATCTCCTCTCTTCAGCATTCCAGAAACATAATATTATGATCACTGTAGAGCTGTGCAACAATAATGTTGACACTTAATTTGTGAAGGCCACACTGACTGGGTGTAAGGATGACCCTATAGAGCAGTTTCATGCATGTGAGATAATTATGTATTGCGCCAACATGGCGACAGTTGGTGCAATATGTAGTTATTTCACATGCATGAAACCGCTCTATTGAGGTCAATTATTGAGGTCAATAAACCCCATGGGTAGTCGCTGTGCTGTTATTCTCCAACATTAGTCAATACTTCTTATTATGTTCAGGTGCAGGCGGAAGATGCTGATGTGCTAATAATGCTGATGCACCATAGCTCATGCACCAATCATCTACTCTTCTTTACTACCACATTAAAGGGTTGTTATGATTTCAGGAGGATCCAAGAATCCAATAATCTCTGTCTGAAAGACAGAAGTGCTACCTATTCTATTGTCATGTCTTCACTGATTGTGATACTGTTTCTGCCATTTCTATCCAAGGGAAAACCACTCTATTCAACAGCTTTTGTGCTGGGAACATTGATTAACACATGGACACCTTCCTTGATGTACAAACTAGTAAGGATTCGGTGATCAGGAGCACTAGTATTTCAATTTTCCAGTACTTTAACCATACACCAGGTAGTGCTTTAGCTCCATTTGATACAACGTGTTCACACAAAAGGCAGCAGCTGGGCTGATCAAACCAGAAACACAAAAGGTGCAGCTGCACAACATTTTCTCCGTGCCTATCTACAAACCCAGAACTGGATCCTTTTACAGAGCATGTCTTGTACCCCAGTGGCCAGTATAGGAGTAATGATTATGAGCCAGCTGTTCCAACATTAGACACCATGGCACCTGAAGAGCTTCTAAAGTCATAAGGTAGATGCTGGTATTATAGGTCAAGGGGAATTAAGGGTCGCATAGCTTAAAATACGTTCAGAGAGTTAAATCCTGCAGATTTAGGAAGAAATGGATGATACTACCTCAGATCAACATAAAAAGTGATCATAAGCTAACCACAAATCCAATTAAGAAATAACAGTACTTTAAGCAGGAATACTGTCCCAGATTAGCTACATATACCCCTCACCATGTAGTAAGGAGTATGAAGATATAAAGTGCAAAACCAAGTCAACTATGATGTTTTGAATGCCATTAGAGCACTTATAAATATTTTCACAACATTTACCATAATCAGATATGAAAATTTAATAATGAACTTATGAGGTAATGAATATTGTGACTCATGATATCCCCACATTACTCATAATAAGAGCACTTACTGTTAGACTTACAGTGCTTTAGAGAAAAGATCATACAGCCCACCACATGGTAGGATAACTTTTGAAATTTCAGGATAGTGTAGCTTATGGTTAGACGTTTGCCTACAAGTAGTATGAAAAATTGGGGTCACATTATTAGACGATAGGAATGCTTTTAAATTAAGTGACTCTTATTACCCACATATACCCCTTCAACTGTAATTGTAAAGGAAATTGTAACAATCAACAGTGCAGCTACAAAAAGAATGATGTCAAGTGCATCTCAGCATGTGGAAATTGCGAAGGCAATTTCATGCAAGAACTGCATTGTTGATGGAGATTCTGGAGAAGACCCAGGCCTTTACTTCTGAGGCATTAGACATTGTTATACGTACTAGTCCTTAAGAAATGCATGAGATAAAAATTAATTCAGCACCAATTAATAATAATAATGAGTGAGTGTGGTCTTTTTCATCAATTTCATCAAGGAGGGGTTTGATGCTTGCAATGTGTACAAAGTGTGATCTCTTATACAGCATTCCCAAATGAGGTCATGGGTAGTCCAACTTCCAGCAGCTGTCACAGGTTTTCCTAGGGGGAGTTGAATTTAAATCTTTTGAGGAATGTTAGTGGATACCTTTACAAACACTCTCGACTGGTAAAAAATTTCTTGATAAAGAATTTAATCCCAGATTTGCCAAATATCTGCTAACATTCCCTGACTATAACACCAGGAGTTGAACAATAGAAATTCCTTCTAAGTGGTAGAGCATCTTGCAGAGAGAGTGAATTTCAGTTTTTTCCTCTTTTTATATTCTACTGATTTTAAAGTTAACACCATGATTGTTTGGTTCACTGTTTTGTGTTTGTTATTTCAGAGTCACTGTTTATTACGGTCTATATTTCAAAGTTTGTAAATCTGAACCTTTTCTCCAATAGGTGCATAAGAGCTAGTTTGCAATTAGTTGATTAACAATTAACTTATTTCTTCATAGATACATATATATATATATATATATATACAATGGCGGATCCAGGATGGGGCATTTGGGGCAAATTCCCCCCCCCCTCTCCACCTTGTGGAGGAGCCAGCCATGCTTCTGATTAAAACAGCTAGTAAATTTTATGTCAGGCCAACCGAGATCAGTTTAAAACTTATGAAAATATGCACATTTTACTAGCATTTATTACAAATTCACCCTGAGACCAAAGCGAACCGAAGTCAAACTAAGGCCAATGAAACTTGATTACCAGTTTCTCGCTCAGATTTTTAAAAATTTGATGCGGGCGAGCGGTTATTATTCATTATTCATTATTTTTCCAAAAGCACAACACACATCCAAACATGAAGATTTCTGCCAAAAAAACAGTGAGATCTACACTGATTATTCTTGCATTAAATAGCTAAAGTACGTTACTAATCTATAACAAGTGATTTTTCCATTAGAGTATAGCTGATTGCTCTATTAGAGTAAAAGTGACTGTTCTATTAGAGTATTTCGATCTGAAATACCAATAATGAAATTCCATGCGGGTGTATCAAAAGCATGCGGGCGATGACGCGAAACTGCTAATCAAGTTTCATTGGCCTAACTGTAAAATAGTCACTCAGCACCTTCGTGCGTACTAAGCGCCTCTAAAAATAATTATCGTGTTGCTGTTATTTAAGACATTCAGAGCCTTTAAAACAGTTTCAGTTAAGACTTCACAACCAATCTGAAAAGGTCAAAATGGCAAATATCAACAGTGAGACACCACTAAGAGGTGATTATTTGCCGCTTTAAAAAAGCAGCACTGAACTATAGAGAATATGGTTCTCCCCATGCATGCAACCACCTACAACTTACCCTATTTGTGCCCCTCCCCTAGCCAGCTCCTGGATCCGCCCCTGATATATATATATATATTATAGCAAGCATGTAATGTGAAATGTGAAACTGAAATTTCTTACATTAGAACCTCTGGAGTCATGGAACGTTAGGAACCTCTGGAACCCTGTATGGAACCTCTACTACATAGCTAACACACTTTATAGTAACATTTTGTTGGCAGCTTAGCAATGAGAAGTTATAGTAGGTGTTTGCCCATTTCTGAATGTAAATGGTATGGTACTGAACATGCATAGCTACTTTATATCAGTGTTTTCAGCTGCTTAACTGCTAGGGCGGCAATGTTGTCTACTAATACTAAGTTAGCACCCTATTTAAATATTATTAAGATGCACTAGGCTACAAACTTTCAAGGGTTACCACTAAGGAATGGGACAGACCTGAAAGTGCTACATTGCTTTATTACATGTTGCTAGTGCAGCAACATCGGTGAGACCAAGGGAGAGAATTGGAAAAGTAAACGTGTTCAGTTATCAGTTTTGCCATACTTCTGACTCCTGAATCAAAAACCAATTTAATTACACATGATGTCCTGAGTAGTGCCGAGTGTTTGGTGAATCAATACAAATTGTTCCATTCTGTGTTTGATGGTTCCAATTAGCAAAAAGTAGCCATAGGATATGACAAGATACACATTCAAATCTATTTGATGTATTGGTACAGTGGTCACTGCAGCATTTACATACATCTTTTAAAAATTAACCTATAGTTTACAAACTTGCTTAGTCACCTGACATTCTAACTTAATCGGCTACGCATGTTCACTTAGTCACCTGTGTGCCCTCAAGAAATTTTGTTTGATAATCCTTAAAGTAGAGGAACTGGCTAATGTTTGCTGTCATGAATTGTTGAGTAGCATTTTGGGAGCAGAGTTGGACTTTAATGCTTATTGCTAATACTGTAGTACTCTTCTTCTCTGCTTAATTTTGGATAAATGCTAGACTAAGCACATCTTAGCTACATCCATTACTCTGGTTACAGGTACCTACCCCTCAAATAATTATTTTTGTGGATGCTATAGGTACTCCAGGACGAGTGTTCAGCTGTTTTATTAATTTTTTGCTTTTTTTCCCATGCACACTTAGATATGTATTAACAAATGGGACCAGTACGTCTGCGTTTAATATTTTCAGTCTTGAATTTACACATCATTTTGTTTAAGTATAAGGTGTGTAAGTTAGAAACTGTTTATTATGTGTACAAATAAACTTAGATATTTATATGCTGTTAGCTACTCTGTTATCCCAGAACTTTCAAATAAAGATATGTGCATAATAGCAATACATAATGGCAGATTTGTGGTCCATTATCGTAGTATGGGACATGGGTATAATGTCTTTCAACTGTTGTAATTCATGATAAGTTGTAATTACATTGAACTTCAATTTGTAGGTGTTTTGGAGTTGCTGCTTTGTGAGCATTTTCTGTCCGGCATAGACATTATTTCATGATATCGGATCTGGAACACTTTTATGGTGTCTCATAGGATGTTCACTTAAATTTCATTGATAAGTTCATGAGATATTCATGAAAATTTCATTGCTAAATTCATGTAAATTTCATTAATATATTCATGTCAATTTCATTAATTAATTCATGTAAAATTCATGAGACATTCATGTAAATTTCATAGTGCACTTCATAGAGTGTTCATGACATATTCATCCATTGTATGGTAGTAGTTTCATGGTCAATTCATATGGGAGTCATGGGATAATAATTCATATTAAAGTCATGGTGTTTTCATGGGATGATTCATATATAATTCATAGGGTGCATAAAATTCATAGCCTATGAAACAGAAAGTATTCATAGGGTCATAAATATGAATAACCCGTGAATATGAGTTCATAGGAAAACCATGGGTAAATGAGTTAGTAGTGGTAGTCTATATCTGCTGTTATGGTATGGCACACATACATTGTCCTGTTATTTGCATGCATACACTTATAATATGTTCACACTTGATAACACAGCTAATGAGAAATCAAAGGTGATGACCAAATTGTCAGATATCTTGGCCATGCCATGACAGGGATGAATCCAGGCAGTATATATAGGGAACGAGTAAGTCACATTACCTTAGAACTGATAGAGTCCATTCAGGCATTCACAGTATTCTATAAAATTACATACAGTGCTACAGTGTGCTAAAATATGTATGGTATATATGTGAGTGCCTTGGCTGTGTTATTGTTTTGTGCTCAGCACAGACCACTGCTGGAATGAGGCTCAGTTAATGTTTAGTAAAGAAGGTGGTAATTTACCCAAGAAGACTATTTTTATGTTTCAATATGTAGGCACTTTGCCTCTGGTTTAGCACTAAAAATGTCTATATTGTAAGGCGATGTGCTGATGATGCTATTGCTTGTAATGATATGTGATACACTGTTGGTATGTAATAAGTGTGGGTACATACATGTTATATATATTGTACCTTAATCCAGAGAAGTGTGGTACTTTGCCATTGATATTTCTACAGTGGAGGTTAATACATTGATAATCTGGTGGTACAAATCATGTTAGTGAATGTTTGCCAGCATGACCAAAGTAAACAGTTATCTGCATGAAGATGGATCACTCCTACTACATGTGTTCACAATTAATGAAGTGCACTAAAAGGGACATACATGCATGTGATAGTACAACATCATGTAATAGTTAATAGTAATAGTGTCATGGTTACTAGTTCCTAAAAACCATTTCGGTATGCATAAAAGATGTCTCTGGAATGCCTCTTATCTGATTGAGGCGGTGGTGATGAGTCTGTATGTCAGAGTTTGTGTAATAATCATCATTAATGTAGTCATCAAGTTAAAATAACAGTATCAATCTTTGGATTCAATGCAGTTTTCAACGTATTCAGGAGACATTCTTGTGGCATTTGATTGGGGGAGAGCCTGTGGTGTCTAACTGCCAGTATGGCTTGTACAAAGTACAAACAAGTTCACTTTTGATCATATGCACACCTCTACCCAGATGACAAAGAACTGTTGATAGCTTACAATTCGCATTGATCAGGCCAAGCCTTTCTTCTCAACCTTAGGTGTTACTTGCAGCAGTGCCTTTGCTGAATGTACTCCAGTTAGACACTCTCCCCCCATACAAATATTATGAACTCTTGCTAATATATATTGTTGTTTTCATTACTAGACACCTGACATGCACTTGCAGGCGAGTCACCCAAATGGCACCTGTGCTTTGCCTACACTCACCCTTAGCCCTGGGCTAGAGCTCATGTGTATACATCCAGCAAAGCACTTTGTTCCTTTGGTACAACTGGCATACTATATAATGTTTGTTTTGTGGTAAAGCCAAGGATCTGCTGATAACTTGCACCAACAGCCATAGGCACAAATTACATTTAAAGCTATGACATATTATTAACTACTTAAATATATATATATAGTAACTTTGTTACTTTTAGTAATAATATTACGTTATATTTCACCCATTACAGTAACTTCATTACTTAGGTAATGCATTATACATTTGTAAGTAAAGTAACATTACCAGTTTTTATAGTTACTGTATATTGCTTTGTTACCACAAAAGTAATGATTATTATGTAACACATTACATAAGTAACGCATTACTTCCAAGATCACCACATTTAAAAAAAATTGATTTGAAGTGGAAATAACTGTACGTCCGCAAGATTCTGCAATATATACCCAAGCAAATAAGCTATGCTAAAATAATACTGTAACTTTTGTGTATATTATAATATATTACACATTCTGTTTACAGTCAAAAGGATTTAGATTCCTGCAAGTGTGTGGTAGATGATGCTTTTTTTGCTTTTCAAATAACTTGCTTGCAAAACTCATTCCAAAGTAGCAATAAAAATGCTCTGTAATCTTTGCCACCTTACCACAAGTGAATTAACACTTAAAATGTTGTAAATATACAATATCCCCATGCATGTTTTGGCATTTTTGTGTTTGTGAAAATCAGTTGTAAAATGATAGGTCAGTAAACCCTATACTCAATTTTCAAAATACGTATCTGAAAATTGGTTCAGTGTCCAATTGTGTTTATCTTCTACAAATTTCATGTTCATAGTACGTACATTCTATACTGAGTTACAGAATTTTAAAATTCACAACAAAATTTTGCACTATAGGAATATTCAGTAAGGAATGTTGGAGAATGTGTTAGCTCTATACACCCAGTGTACATATAATTGTTAAAATGGAAGTTTATTATTAACTGTACGTGTATATTCTGCCGTATTGCTTCTAGATATATTGATGTCAGAGTTAATTAACATACGTGCTTTAGCTACTGCTACACATTTATATTTCAATACATGACCATACAGTGATACAAGCATAAAGTACATGTTAAAAACATTTACAGAACTTTTTCATATCATCTTTGTCCAGCAACATGCACAGAATAGCACTTCTTTTGCAAATTCCCACACAGGTGCTAAGTAAAATACTATGCTCTCCAAGCAAATATATTACTAAAGCATAAACCACTCCACTTGCCAAACTGGCTGATGACAAAATCACTGTAATTTTTAGCAAGCATTTATGACTGCTATCAATTTGTGTGTTGTTGTTGTTCCGATAAAATGTGGGGCAAAATACCACTACAAACTGTGAAGACCATCTGAACAATAACTGTATTGGAATATAATGCTATACCAATGTATTGTATGAAAGGAGTAACTCTATACACATCAGAGAGTGTTAGACAATTTCCAGCAGGAGACACATAGCTTGCTTCCTGAAGTACAATGATCAAAACTCTGCTGATATTGAAAATGATAATGACATCAACCATCACAGCTATTGATCTCCTAAACAGTTTCCACGTAGCTTCCTCAGATAGTACAGAATACAATTTATAGCAGCGGTAAAATGTGTAGAATATTGTAAGGAAAATTTCAGTTTCAATAATGTTTACACAAGCTTGTAAACATTATCAAAATAGTAATGCAAAATCCATTTGGAGCCTGCATTGTATGCCTTATGAGTATATTGATATATACAATGAGATGCATTGCTATCCACAATATTGTACAACCAGGAGCAAATGAAATGGAAGTGTTGAGTAGGGAATTGTACAGTTTATAAGATCCAGTGGACATCCATTAGAGTACTCCAAATGATAAACTTGTTAAGAGACACATGTTAAGAGTGTAAATGCACATTTGAGTAGAGAAGTGTGTGCGTGTCTATTTATAGGTGCATAATAGGTTGTAATTGTTTTGAAAGTTTCTAAACAACTACCCAAGTTTATTTCTTAATAATAGTAAGCATGTAATATGAAGCTAACTTTCCTTCAACAATGTTATGTTTCCATCATATAGTCAGTCATTACTGTGTATTATATGAGTGCATGCATGTCATGCAACTGTATTGTACACTGTATATTATAATATTATGTTCCATTATGTAACAAAACCAAATGTTACAGCTTCAATGTATAATCAGATCAGTGTGTTCTTATATGCTTGTGAAATGTACAGAATAAAGTATACAATTTATAAGATGCGTGTATAGAATACTGAATAGCAATAAAATAAATTTCTACTCTGAGTACAACTTAAGAAGTACTGCGTACTAGATGATGTATTAGCTGTATATAGCTAGCATAGAACCTCTAGATGGTGAGAAAAGGAGATGGAGTTTTGCCATTTCTAGAAAGGTATATGTCTCCTTCCCTCCTTACATGGCAATAGGAAAGTAAGTGGCTAAAGAAGGTGCCATGTTGTAGACTACCCCTTTGAAAAGTGACATATATTTGGTTTTTTATTAGGACACAAAGCTGTCAAAAATAGCTATTTAAAAATTTCCCAAGTCAAACTTGCTTTATAAATAATTGATATTAAACACTATATCAACGTGACCACAAATTCAATTTCATAATGTGAATTTTCCAAGCCAGTATACTTTTAGAACAAATTGTGCAACCAACTCAAATTTAATCTCAGAAAGCCTAATAAAAATTCCTTTGCTTGAACAAACTGCATACCTCATATTCGAATCAATCTCGAGTATTTGGAAGACAGAGCTTTTAAATTGTATTTGGCTAGTGCCTCATTGTGGTATCATACGTACAAATATGGCCACTATAATTACAATGTCTCACACAAATTGAATATTCAACTGATGATGTGTACATGAGATTTCCATGGTTGTCCTATTACAGTGCACATCATAATGTCGTTACTGCAATTCTCATGCATTAAACAAGGATTGCTTCACCCAATCACAAAAATCAACACAGGCTTGACTAATCAGTTGACTATTTTAACTGTACAATACATGTAAGTGTTTGTTGTATGGTTGTGAACTTGAAACAGAGTAGCTAGCTATCATAGATTTTCTCCCAGTCGCCCTCCCAATTCTTGATTTCTCCCTAAGAACAAATGGCAGCAAAAATATATCAATCTAGAGGGTATATATGCAGCTTCCTAATTGAATTTTGTTGGTACTATCACATTCCTTTTGAGAAATAAATCAACATGCTAGAAGAAACTCCTGTTACCATGAAGGGGCTCTGCACCAGCCATCCTGCTACCATGTAAGTCAAGAGACAAACACACTATACTGCATGTGTAGGAGTTGTACACCATGCAGCCTGCTTTAGCCTTTAGTATATACTTTCCTATTGCCATGTAAAGAGGGAAGGAGACATATACCTTTCTAGAAATGGCTAAAACTCCAACTCCTTATCTCACCATCTAGAGGTTCTATGCTATACTTATTGCAAGGTGGTTGCCAGACGAGTATGACCAATCATCCAAGCCAGAGCAGACTAATAGCCCATACTGTGCTGAGTGAACAATCACCCCAGCCACCCACCGGATTTATTTTATAGACATATGCCCCACAACTTTGATGATGGATGGCAGGAGGTAATGTTGCTCTTATATTTGTTGATATGAACAGACAAGCCTTAGGAGTATATAAGTGCCACAATAAATTGTGCGTTGTGAATAATTGTGTGTTGTGAGCAAATTCAATCACCAGAGGAAGTCTACAAGCATGTCTAATATGCTAAACTATGGCTATCATTCCTTTATTTCATTAAGTTAGTTTTTATATGCATTGTGTGCTAGTATTTTGTGTGGTGCATATTTTGTGTAGCTATATGGCTCATTATAGAGATTTTAACAAACCCTTCACCTCAAGGTTTATCAACAGTAAAGTAAATTTCCTCAACTTCAGGTTATACACCTCATATAGCCATGGTTTATATATTATATACATACTATAGCTACTTTGATTACTATAGACATCTGGTGTACAGTTTTTCACACTTGCATAATTGCAAGTGAGTCACCCAAGTGGCTAGTTATCCTATTCCACAGGCATGCATGCATTTCCTGGCAGACCTTCAGCACTTGTGCTGTAAAACCTATAAGCTAGTGTCCATTTGGTTCCACATGGGGTACATTGAGATATTAAGTCACTCTCTAGAGTTCCTATGGATACATATACTTGAAATTGACAAGGAGAAAACATCCTAATTGCCTAGCAGACCCCTGTAAGTGTATGAGCATTAATGAGATGGCTGCAGGTTTGAGGCTGTCCATGAATTTTTTCTCCGTACTCCACTTTTTCAAACATACTATCTTAAACAGAGGTGTCCTACAGACCTTCAGTTGTTGTAAAACCTTAGCAAATAAAAAAATTATTATAATATGTACTCGCCCTCTGGCCTCTTGTGTACACATCTAGCAATGCATATGTGTCTGTGCGCTGGTGCACTTTATTATTTGCTTTACACTAAAACTAAGGATCTGTTGGTTACTTTTACCAACAGCCACAATTTACATTGAAAGTAACTGTATAATATGTATAGACATTAATTTTACTACTTGTAGTGTGCACCTATTAGGATAGTCAGATACTTTAATAAAGCAGTCAATTGCATATAAGGGCTTGTGGTAATCCTAATAGACCAATCATCATCCCTATAGCCTTTTGTAATTTCATGCATGACAGACCTTAGTAGTCAAATCATAGTAATGCTTTGCTAATACCCATGATTCTCCCTCTGTGAGAAAAGCTAAGGAATCTGTACTAAGTAGCCACAGAATGTTGGAGAATGTGTTCAGTACACTAAATGTAAATAAAATGGAAGTTTCAACTGTATATTGTCACACTGCTTCTAGATATATAGCATTGTTTTGGTGTCAGAATTTGCATATTTTAGCTACTGCAACACATTATATTGTAATATTTCAATAAGTAACCATACAGTACAAGTATACATGTTAAACACATTTACAATATTTTTTCATATCATCTTTCTTTAGCAACATGCAAAAAATAATACTTCTTTCGCAAATGTACACAAAAGTACCAAGTAAAATGCTATACTCTCCAAGCAAATTTACTGCTAAACCGTAAACCACTCCACTTGCCAAACTGACTGATGACAAAATTACTGTAATCTTTAGCAAATTACATTTATGACTGCTATTAGCTAGTGTGGAGTTATTGTTCTTTGATAAAATGTGGAGCAAAATGCCACTACAAACTGTGAAAATAACTTGAACAATAACTGTACTGACATATAATGCTATACTAATGTATTGTGTAAAGGGAGTAACCCCCATCATATCAGGAAGTGCAATACAATATCCAGCTGCAGTCACATAGCTTGCTTCCTGAAGTACGATGATCAAAACTCTGCTGGTATTGAAAATAATAATGACACAAGCCATCACACCTATTGACCTCCAAAACAGTTTCTGTATTGCTTCCTCAGATAGTACAGAATACAGTTTATAGCAGCGGTAAAATGTGTAGAATATTGTAAGGACAATTTCAGTTTCAATAAAGTTTGCACCCTGAAGCAAGCCATTAAAAATCAGTAAAACTGTAATGCATACTCCATTTGGAGCCTGTATTGTATGCTCAGTGAGTATATTGATAAATAAAACAAGGTGCGTTGCCATCCACAATACTGTAGACACCAGGAGCAAACGAAATGGAAGTGTTGAATACCTCTTCTGTTTTATTATCACAGTTAACATCAATATGTTTACAGCAAACCCTATCGTGAGAAGTGCGTAATTTGCAACTATGAGAAACAAACTTGGTTTAATGTTGTGATATTCTTGATCACAATAACTGCTGGTGTTATCATTGACCTCCAGTAGCTGCAGTGTAGTGGTTGTACAGCCCAGATGATATTGATCATTATAATATGTAATATACAGTTCATCTCCAGTCTTTATGATCTTTACTGTACAGTTATCAACATGACAATATTGTGTAGCATCAATTATCACAACAGCACTGTTATTGATGTCATCATAAGGAATTGTACAGTTGATAGGATCCAGTGGACATCCATTAGCTGCAAGGAATTCTCCAAGCAACAAACTTGTTATCAGGGATAGGAACATATTGAAAGTATGAATGTGGAGCAGTGAAGTGCATTTTCTATTTATAGGTGCACCTAGCTCTGTACTAGAAGAAATTACCTATACAATCTTAACTTGATATGTATTGAGATCACTATACACAGAACTACATATATAGCACGTAATATGAAACTTCATTTCCTGCATTAATTACATCATGTGTAAAATGCTAAACAGGTTCATGGATTCATCATGTATAGTCAATCCTGTGCCAAAAACAGCCCAGCTGTAAAAAAAAGGCGAGGCCAAGAATGCACACGTACACGTTCATGGAGTAACTACAACCAAAAGACATGATATCAAAATCTGGCCAAGAAAGCATTTACAGTATAGGTACTTTTATGCATTCATTTTCTATATGCTTCACATTATCACATCCAGCTAGCTGTACATGTGTGCTTGCAATATAAACAAACAATACTACAGAGACGATAAAAGATGATCACACTGCATTGTTACCAAAATTAATTTAACTAAAAATTTACAATTGGTTTCTACTTGGCCATCTTTTTGCACTGTATATTAAAATAAAAAGATGGCCAAGTAGAAACCAATTGTAAATTTTTAGTTAAATTAATTTTGGTAACAATGCAGTGTGATCATCTTTTATCGTCTCTGTAGTATTGTTTGTTTATATTGCAAGCACACATGCACAGCTAGCTGGATGTGATAATGTGAAGCATATAGAAAATGAATGCATAAAAGTGCCTATACTGTAAATGCTTTCTTGGCTAGATTTTGATATCATGTCTTTTAGTTGTAGTTACTCCATGAACGTGTACGTGTGCTTTCTTGGCCTCGCCTTTTTTTACAGCTGGGCTGTTTTTGGCACAGGATATCACTACTTTTTGTTGAATGGAGAACATACACTGTTACTGAAGATTGGCTATTACTTATATCATAGGCGGTGGGGGGGTGGGGGGCTAGGGGGCTGAAGCCCCCCCCCCCCCTTTGGTCTGCTGAGGGGAGGCTTAGCCCCCCCCCTCAGAATGATATCACACCGAAATTATCTTTCTTGAAGTGGGGTTGAAAGCCGTGATAAAGATCGAGATACTCTAATAGAGCAGTCACTCTAATAAAGTAGTCAATGTGTAGCGAGCTATGTAAGGATTTTTATGTAGTTTATCAGCTAGAGATGGTAGCTGGTGAGGTGGAAAACTCTTGTCAGTTGGTTGTGACCTTTTTTTTTTTTTTTTTTTTTTTGGTCTCACCTTACCAAACTATAGAAATAAGTCTGGGTCAGCCCAGCGGAGCCCCCCCTCATATCAACTACTTCCTCCGCCGCTGTTTGATATGTACTTAAACAATCTTACAATAAAAAAATACAAGTGTATTTAATAATAAACTTACTACTTATTTTAAAAGAGAGAGCGAGAAGAAAAATTACTAATTACTGCTGAAGTTTGCTGTGCGGGGAGACTTAGAGCAGGTACTACAAGGGCAAACAAAGTGCACTGTGAGGATTGTCAGAGTCAAAATTATTTGTAAAATACTGCCAGAAGATCTTGAGTAACTGTGATTTAATGGCGGAAAAAGGTTGATTTAAGTCAAGTACCGGTAGACTGTTGTAGGTTCTTGGTAATCTGTTGAAGTAGAAGTTACTTTGTTTGTTGGATGATGTAAAATTGTGTTGAAGCTTGTTGCTGGTGGAGGTTCTGGTAGGATTGTGACAAAAGTTGACATAGTTATGTAAAATCTAAGCTTATATACAAAAGTACACATTTGTTAAACCTACATGATGAATAACATATAGATGGTGATATGGCTATATCTTGTGATAGACAGCAGTTTAGCTACAGCAAGCTGACATTACACAGTAAGTGTTAAACTGTATTAAACTATTACATGTAATTATTACCTTTAATAACAGCATGACTCCATTACATAATCACAGGGACGGTGGAGCAGGCCAAAGAGTGAGGGGGCCAGGCCAGCTGTAAGTTGAAGACCAAAAAAAAAAAAAAGGTCACAGCCTGCTGACAATAGCTGCTCTCCACCAATTATATCTCCTTATTTATAACTACGCATACGTAGCTAAGTAACTTGCTACACTGCTCTCTGAATACTGTGACTGCTCTATTAGAGTATCCAGATCCTGACTGCTCTATTAGAGTATCTCGATCTTTTCTTACAAACAGTGTCCCATAAAAGTGGGTGGGCCATGCCCCCCGTCTCCACCGCCTATGCATAATTATAAATATATGTAAGTAAGTCTAGATCTGTCCTATAACTGCATGTAGCAGGGTATGAATATAGAGCCCACAATTTACGGTATAATGCATTCAACATGGCTCAGTTGACTCATGCATGAATTGCTGCAGATGTTAGTACACATACATGTCAAGTGATTACATAATAACCAGAGAATCTGAAACTGTATAGCTAATGTAATAGTTACATGTCAATGTATACGTCAATGTATACGTCAATGTTCACATTACACTTTGTCTGGGCTAGTAGACAAGTGTAAAATGAACATCAGTGTTGACATTACATAAATTTTCTATTATGATATGATCCTTCCTTTACCACTAAGTCTGTATTCCTGAAGACTGTGCCATCTCTTGAGGATGCTAACTCCCCATCGAATGATTGGGTGGTAGATGCACAGATGCAGAAAAGAGTGTTCCTTAGTTACGCAGGGGCGGATCTAGGATTTATAGGAGGGGGGGGGGGGGGGGCTAACTCAAGGTACTAATCTCTTGGGTAGAGGTGTGCGAAGTACACTTCCCAGCATGCAAAGCATGCTGGAACTAGGGGGGTCTGGGGGCATGCTCCCCCAGAAAATTTTCGAAAAATAGATACTAAAATACTGCAATTTGGAGACATTTCCACATAAAATTCATAATATTTTCTGCCTGTAGATATTTTATATACTGCCTTTAGATTATAGGTATGGCTCTCTGAAGCATTTTGCTAATGGAAAAGTTTGGGTAGGTACAGACAGCCAAGTACATGATGCACCCCTCTCACAATTGCACAACACTGAATAAGTGCATGTTAGAATAATAATGTTGAAAGTGGAAAATTTTGAAATTTGAACAATACAAGATTGAATCTGAGAGCATTTTCAATGGAAATTGTGTACCTGAATTAAGTATTGTCATACATATTAACTACACAAGTAGATGAATGAAGCCCTTTAAACAGACCAATGCACTTCATTGTATGTATAGGTGCAGGCAGATTTGGCATAACAGAACCAACTACATGTTTCCAGTGAATGTTCTATTAGAGTAGTTAGCTGACTGCTCTATTAGAGTATCTCGATCTTGTACACCTCCAATGCTGATCCGGGTCCTTGTTGCATAAACTTTAGCATAAATCCACTGATAATACCTTGGAAAGATGTTTATAAGGTAGTTTTATGAGTATTTGTATTATTAGTGATCATATAATTATGCTAAGACAAAATTTCATTATAATACTCAGCATATTGATCAAGTAAAGCCTAAATATGAAGGGGGGGGCTTCAGCCCCCAAAGCCCCCCCCCCCCCTGGATCCGCCCCTGTTACGTATATTTGCACTATAGTTCATATAAGTTTATGTATAAAAGTTCATATCATAATGGGATTGTTATTGATATAATGTCAATATTGATAGCGTTTGAAGTTACATATGTGTATTTGTATAAATTTTAAGCAAGCTTATTTTATTATTATTTAATTTTGCTGTGAAAACTTCACAAACAGAAAAATATACACAGATATAATATAATAAATAATGTTAGCTATTGATTGCAAAAGAATAGTTACATAGCAGAGATTTGAATATGTCAGTGTTTTCCGCTTCAAAGATGTAGCGAGGTAGTACGTTCCATTGCCTTGATGTTGATGGTATAAAGGAGTATTTGTAGGTGTCAGTGTTACAAAATGGTTCGATGAGTCTGAACATATGGCATGATCTGGTCTGTAGCTGGTACTGTGATGTCTGTAGATGAAACTCAGGTATGTATTCAGGTGGTAAATAGAAATTTTGTTTAAGAATGTTGTATAGCATAGTTAAGGACAGCTGTTCTCTTCGAGACTCTAGTGATTCCCACTTAAGTTCGTTAACCATCTGTGTTACACTAGCATGATAGGAGTATATACCTTTGACATGTCGTGCAGCACGCCTCTGAACTTTTTCTAAAGCGATCTTGTCAGTTGTTAAATGAGGGTTCCAGACTGTAGTTGCATATTCAAGTTTAGGGCGTACTAGGCTAAGGTAGGCTCTCTCTCTAAGGTGAATAGATGATGTCCTCAATTTACGCTTTAGCAGACCAAGCATCTGATTTGCTTTGGAGGTGATAGATTGGATATGTAGGTGCCACTTCAAATCACTCTGAATAATGATGCCTAAATATTTGTAATGTTTAACAGGTGAGAGGAGATGATTGTGTAGTCTGTAGGGAGTAATGATTTTATTTCTTCTAGGATGTAAAACAGTCATGGTAAAGCACTTTGATACATTTAGTCTCATCAGCCATCTCTGCTGCCATTCTTGTAACGCACATAAATCTTCTTGTAACCTCCCAGCATCTTCAGGGGTACGGATAGCCCTGTATATTATACAGTCATCAGCGAAAAGTTTAATAGAACTATGTAAAATGGATTCCGGTAGATCATTGATATAGATGGAGAAAAGAGTAGGGCCAAGGACTGTGCCTTGAGGGACACCAGACAGTACTGGGCATCTGGGAGATGAAATACCATCTAGCACAATACACTGCGTTTGATGATTCAAAAATGAGGAGATCCAGTTTTTCAAATTTCCTCTAATGCCATACCAGTCTAATTTGTACAGCAGACATTGGTGTGGTACTGTGTCGAAAGCCTTTGCAAAGTCAGTGAAGATAATATCTGTCAGTATTCCAGTATCATAGCAACAGGATAGATCATGTAAAAGTGTGATAAGTAATGTTTCACAAGAACGAGAATGACGAAAGCCGTACTGATGATCACTTAGGATGTTGTTGGTTTCTAAATGTTTCATGATGTTTGAGTTTACAATTTGTTCAAATAGTTTAGAGACAATGGAAGTTAGTGAAATTGGTCGATAATTGGAAGGTTGTTGTCGGTTACCCTGCTTAAAGATTGACGTAATATTTGCAGATCGCCACTCATCAGGAATGACTCCAGAGTCTAAGGAGCACTGAAACAATGTTCTTAAGAAGGGGATATAACATCAGCTGTTTCTTTAAGTACTCTTCCATGTATTTGATCAATTCCACAAGTTTTATTGGGGTTGATGTTAAGCAAGAGATTGTAAACGCTTGAACTGGGAAATTTTAAGCAGCTTTGAAACCACCTTAGGTTAAGCCTGAGATGCATATATGTGACCCAGTCTGACAAAACCGGGCTTATCGCCTATTTAAAAGTATCGAGAAATGCCGGTTTTAAGTATTTAGTGTGTTGTAGCTCGCCAATGGTTGAAGCTATGTGTACCAAATTTTCACACGTTTTACACCAATTCCTTACCTTCCAGAGCATCCATTCCACCATAAACTAGTGTCCATTTGGTTCTACTTGGGGTACTTAGAGATAATGAGTTACTCTCTAGAATTCCTATGGATATAATTACATTAAAATAACAAGGAGAAAACATCCTGACCACCTGGTAGACTCCTGTAAGCGTTCGAGCGTAAATTGGATAGCTGCAGGTTCGAGGCTACCTAGGTCCAGTCATGGATTTTTTCTCCTTTCTCCAACTTTTCAAACACATCTTAAGTAGCTAAAGTCTTTGAGCAGGCTGTAGGACCAGGTGTCCTACAGACCTTCAGCACTTGTGCTGTAAAGCATTATAAAAATAAATAAATAAAATCCACTGTGCGAGTCAGTAGCCAACAGCTAAGTTTCCCGCCATTTTAGATAGTTTTTAAACCGAGGTTGACTGTATCGGGAGGTGGGGGCCCTGGAAGGTGGGCAAGATGGTGTTCAAAATTTGAAAAAGAAGGCCAAGGGTTGAATTAGGCCAAGTTTTGAGCCATTGGGGTCTCAAAACTGGCTTAAATGAAAGAAAATTCACAGCAGAGGTACTTATTCAGCACCACAGAGCTGTACAGCCACATACAGTCATTCCCTGGCTGACCAGAGCTCCATTAAGGCCCCACACCACACGTACGGATCACCACTGGGCTTGGGAAAAGGAGCCAGCAAAACCAGACCACTCAAGTCTAGCTGATGTTGAATGTGGAATTAGACATGTAGCTGTGTGTCCTGGGTGAAAAATCGAATCTGCTGAGATGGGCGACAGTTAAAATAGTCGACTGATTAGTCAAGCCTGTGTTGATTTTTGTGATTGGGTGAAGCAATCCTTGTTTAATGCATGAGAATTGCAGTAATGACATTATGATGTACACTGTAATAGGACAACCATGGAAATCTCATGTACACATCATCTGTTGAATATTCAATTTGTGTGAGACATTGTAATTATAGTGGCCATATTTGTACGTATGATACCACAATGAGGCACTAGCCAAATACAATTTAAAAGCTCTGTCTTCCAAAATACTCAAGATTGATTCGAATATGAGGTATGCAGTTTGTTCAAGCAAAGGAATTTTTATTAGGCTTTCTGAGATTAAATCTGAGTTAGTTGCACAAATTAATTTGTTCTAAAAGTATACTGGCTTGGAAATTTCACATTATGAAATTGAATTTGTGGTCACGTTGATATAGTGTTTAATATCAATTATTTATAAAGCAAGTTTGACTTTGGAAATTTTTAAATAGCTATTTTTGACAGCTTTGTGTCCTAATAAAAAACCAAATATATGTCACTTTTCAAAGGGGTAGTCTACAACATGGCACCTTCTTTAGCCACTTACTTTCCTATTGCCATGTAAAGAGGGAAGGAGACATATACCTTTCTAGAAATGGCAAAACTCCAACTCCTTATCTCACCATCTAGAGGCTCTGTGCTAGCTATATACAGCTAATACATCATCTAGTACGCAGTACTTCTTAAGTTGTACTCAGAGTAGAAATTTATTTTATTGCTATTCAGTATTCTATACACGCATCTTATAAATTGTATACTTTATTCTGTACATTTCACAAGCATATGAGAGCACACTGATCTGATTATACATTGAAGCTGTAACATTTGGTTTTGTTACGTAATGGAACATAATATTATAATATACAGTGTACAATACAGTTGCATGACATGCATGCACTCATATAATACACAGTAATGACTGACTATATGATGGAAACATAACATTGTTGAAGGAAAGTTAGCTTCATATTACATGCTTACTATTATTAAGAAATAAACTTGGGTAGTTGTTTAGAAACTTTCAAAACAATTACAACCTATTATGCACCTATAAATAGACACGCACGCACTTCTTTACTCAAATGTGCATTTACACTCTCAACATGTGTCTCTTAACAAGTTTGGCATTTGGAGTACTCTAATGGATGTCCACTGGATCTTATAAACTGTACAATTCCCTACTCAACACTTCCATTTCATTTGCTCCTGGTTGTACAATATTGTGGATAGCAATGCATCTCATTGTATATACCAATATACTCATAAGGCATACAATGCAGGCTCCAAATAGATTTTGCATTACTATTTTGATAATGTTTACAAGCTTGTGTAAACATTATTGAAACTGAAATTGTCCTTACAATATTCTACACATTTTACCGCTGCTATAAATTGTATTCTGTACTATCTGAGGAAGCTACGTGGAAACTGTTTAGGAGATCAATAACTGTGATGGTTGATGTCATTATCATTTTCAATATCAGCAGAGTTTTGATCATTGTACTTCAGGAAGCAAGCTATGTGTCTCCTGCTGGAAATTGTCTAACACTCTCTGATGTGTATAGAGTTACTCCTTTCATACAATGTATTGGCATAGCATTATATTCCAATACAGTTATTGTTCAGATGGTCTTCACAGTTTGTAGTGGTATTTTGCCCCACATTTTATCGGAACAACAACACACAAATTGATAGCAGTCATAAATGCTTGCTAAAATTACAGTGATTTTGTCATCAGCCAGTTTGGCAAGTGGAGTGGTTTATGCTTTAGTAATATATTTGCTTGGAGAGCATAGTATTTTACTTAGCACCTGTGTGGGAATTTGCAAAAGAAGTGCTATTCTGTGCATGTTGCTGGACAAAGATGATATGAAAAAGTTCTATAAATGTTTTTAACTTGTACTTTATGCTTGTATCACTGTATGGTCATGTATTGAAATATAAATGTGTAGCAGTAGCTAAAGCACGTATGTTAATTAACTCTGACATCAATATATCTAGAAGCAATATGGCAGAATATACACGTACAGTTAATAAGAAATTTCCATTTTATTTGTATACTGGGTGTATAGAGCTAACACATTCTCCAACATTCCTTACTGCATATTCCTATAGTGCAAAATTTTGTCAGTATAGAATGTACGTACTATGACCATGAAATTTGTAGAAGATACACACAATTAGACACTGAACCAATTTTCAGATACGTATTCAGGGGTGTAGCCAGGGGGGGGGGGGGGGGGGGTTCAAAGGGTTCGGACGAACCCCCTTTTCAGAGTTAAGTTTTTTAAATCGTGATACTGGTTAACTAGAACTGAATTAACTTACACAAATCCACTGAAATGGGTAGCTACAGGTCTTCAGGCAGAGGAATTCAAGTACCTCTACTCGCTATTGCGAATGAATTTATAAGAATACACATGTTTACACGTGTACACGTGTTTACATGTGCACACCTACGAAATAAATGAAGCGTAAAAGTGCTACCTCAGGTGGAATTCTAAAGTTTTTTTCGAAAAGAATCCATGCAGAATCTAGAAGGCCAGATTCTAGTAAGTTGTAGCACATAGGCATATTTCTGTGGAGATTCTATACTTAGGGCAGAACCCCCCTTTTGGAAATCCTGCCTACGCCCCTGGTATTTTGAAAATTGAGTATAGGGTTTACTGACCTATCACTTTACAACCTACAGAATGATTTACATTGTCTGGAACATTAGGCAAACAAATGGTTTATGCAATTTAACCCAATTAAATGTGTTGTTTTAACAATTACTCACAAAGTGCATCCAACTGTCACACACTACACACTGTATGATCAAATGCTTGCCCATGTACAGGAAGCTAAATACTTAGGACTTACATTAGACAGTAAACTTACTTTCAACAAGCATATTGAGTGTATCTGTAAAAGAGCCAACTCTGCCCTAGCATTTATAAGAAGAAACACTCATTTCTGTCAGAGGAATATTAGAGTTGATGCTTATTGTACATATGTCAGACCAATTTTGGAGTACGCAGCTTTTGTTTGGTCTCCCTATACCAACATTAACATTAACAAATTAGAATCTGTTCAAAGGAGATCTGCTAGATATGTGATGTCTGATTTTAACAGATACAGCAGTGTTGGTGAAATGTTATCAACTTTACAGTGGGACAGTTTGAAGAAAAGACGAGATATTCAGTCTCTATGCGTCCTTTATAAAATCTTAAATGGTTTAATAGATGTTTCACTCCCAGAATGTATGATTAAAAACTCTCTTATCACTAGAGGTCACAACAAAAGATTTGTTACAATATCTTCAACAGTTAACAGCTATAAGTACAGTTTCTTTCCACGAGTATAGTCCCTCAGTGGAATGCTTTACCAAGTGTCACTGTCAATGCACCAACTCTACAACAATTCTCTACACTTGTACACTAGTGATCTCTTCAATTACTTAATTACTTATCCTTAATTAATTTACTTACTTAATTACTTATACTTAATTAATTTACTTACTTATTTACTTACATTCTAATTTAATTTGTAACTAATCATTGTACTATGCTCATGCATATGAGTCTTACAATTATAAAATATAATATAATATAATAACTGATTTTCACAAACAAAAAAATGCCAAGACATGCATGGGGATATTGTATATTTACAACATTTTAAGTGTTAATTTACTTGTGGTAAGGTGGCAAAGAATACAAGAGCATTTTTATTGCTACTTTAGAATGAGTTTTGCAAGCAAATTATTTGAAAAGCAAAAAAAGCATCATCTACCACACACTTGCAGGAATCTAAATCCTTTTGACTGTAAACAGAATGTGTAATATATTATAATATACACAAAAGTTACAGAAATATTTTAGCATAGCTTATTTGCTTGGGTATATATTGCAGAATCTTGCGGACGTACAGTTATTTCCACTTTAAATCAATTCTTTTTAAATGTGGTGATCTTGGGAGTAATGCGTTACTTATATAATGTGTTACATAATAATCATTACTTTTGTGGTAACAAAGTAATATACAGTAACTATAAAAACTGGTAATATAACTCAAGTTACTTTACTTACAAATGTATAATGCATTACCTAAGTAATGAAGTTACTGTAATGGGTGAAATATAACGTAATATTATTACTAAAAGTAACAAAGTTACTATATATATATATTTAAGTAGTTAATAATATGTCATAGCTTTAAATGTAATTTGTGCCTATGGCTGTTGGTGCAAGTTATCAGCAGATCCTTGGCTTTACCACAAAACAAACATTATATAGTATGCCAGTTGTACCAAAGTAACAAAGTGCTTTGCTGGATGTATACACATGAGCTCTAGCCCAGGGCTAAGGATGAGTGTAGGCAAAGCACAGGTGCCATTTGGGTGACTCGCCTGCAAGTGCATGTCAGGTGTCTAGTAATGAAAACAACAATATATATTAGCAAGAGTTCATAATATTTGTATGGGGGAGAGTGTCTAACTGGAGTACATTCAGCAAAGGCACTGCTACAAGTAATACCTAAGGTTGAGAAGAAAGGCTTGGCCTGATCAATGCGAATTGTAAGCTATCAACAGTTCTTTGTCATCTGGGTAGAGGTGTGCATATGATCAAAAGTGAACTTGTTTGTACTTTGTACAAGCCATACTGGCAGTTAGACACCACAGGCTCTCCCCCAATCAAATGCCACAAGAATGTCTCCTGAATACATTGAAAACTGCATTGAATCCAAAGATTGAGACTGTTATTTTAACTTGATGACTACATTAATGATGATTATTACACAAACTCTGACATACAGACTCATCACCACCACCTCAATCAGATAAGAGGCATTCCAGAGACATCTTTTATGCATACCGAAATGGTTTTCAGGGACTAGTAACCATGACACTATTACTATTAACTATTACATAATGTTGTACTATCACATGCATGTATGTCCCTTTTAGTGCACTTCATTAATTGTGAACACATGTAGTAGGAGTGATCCATCTTCATGCAGATAACTGTTTACTTTGGTCATGCTGGCAAACATTCACTAACATGATTTGTACCACCAGATTATCAATGTATTAACCTCCACTGTAGAAATATCAATGGAAAAGTACCACACTTCTCTGGATTAAGGTACAATATATATAACATGTATGTACCCACACTTATTACATACCAACAGTGTATCACAGATCATTACATGCAATAGCATCATCAGCACATCGCCTTACAGTAAAGACATTTTTAGTGCTAAACCAGAGGCAAAGTGCCTACATATTGAAACATAAAAATAGTCTTCTTGGGTAAATTACCACCTTCTTTACTAAACATTAACTGAGCCTCATTCCAGCAGTGGTCTGTGCTGAACACAAAACAATAACACGGCCAAAGCACTCACATATATACCATACATATTTTAGCACACTGTAGCACTGTATGTAATTTTATAGAATACTGCATGTGAATGCTTGAATGGACTCTATCAGTTCTAAGGTAATGTGACTTACTCGTTCCTGATATATACTGCCTGGATTCATCCCTGTCATGGCATGGCCAAGATATCTGACAATTTGGTCATCACCTTTGATTTCTCATTAGCTGTGTTATAATTATTTATCAAGTGTGAACATATTATAAGTGTATGCATGCAAATAACAGGAGAATGTATGTGTGCCATACCATAACAGCAGATATAGACTACAGTATATTCTCAGTTATACAACCCTTGTTTATCTGTACCCTCGTTTGTCAGCAATTGGAAATGATTGTTCTATTAGAGTATTTTGAGTACAGAGTAAGTTCCATTAGAATATTTCAATGCGTAGATTGTGGGGTTCAGATAACCAAGGGTCCACTGTATAATTATGTATAATATTAGGTGATGAAACATGTATGAATTTCACTATCTACAGTTCCTTATAATAACATGTATTACACAATATGGTTAATGTGTGTATCCATTAGTTGCAGTAACCATAATCGTGGGTACATTGATGAGGACCCACAATGCTTTATCATTTTATCCACATTTCAATAGGCTGATCAGAATAACACATCTTTCACATATCATAACGGAAGTGCCAATAGTAAAGTGATAGTCTGGAATGAATGCTGCAGCTACTGCATAGGATACAAGCATGGACAGTACACTTGAAGATACTAAAATTATTAGAATTCTTAACATGTCTTTCATATACTTGTGGCTGTTTGTGCTCTCAGTATAACTATTATTTCTTGTAAAGACAAAGAGTAAAAGTCCAATACAGATCAGTACCACAATTTCAGCAATAAGCACAAAGATCGGCAAAGCTATACTAATGTATGACATGAATGGTGTCACTTTAAAGAGAGCTACTGCTGTAATACAATAACCATCATAAGTCAAGTAATTTGCCTCCTGAAATACTACAGCCACTCCGCTAGTGTTGATAACTATAACTACACAAATTGCCACAGTCACAGATCTCCAGAAAAATTTCTTTTTGGTTTCCTCAGACAGTGGTGGACTAAGTTTATAGCATCTGTAAAATGTGTACAACATTGCAAGAAACAATTGAAATTCAATGATTATTGCACAGTGACCAAGACTTATACCTAGAAAGAGAGAGGTGATGCAAACAGCATTAGGAACCTTTAAGATGTATCTCATGAAGGAGTTAATAGTTGTTACAGCACAAAAAGTTATCCATACAACAGTTGCTGCCAAGAGTAAATGAATTGGAAGTGACAAACACATCTTTTGCTTAATAATAGCAATTAATATTGAAATATGGATGGTAAATGCAACTATCCTAAGAACAGAATTCAGTATGTGTAATAGTGTGCTTGTTTTAGTTTCATTTCTTTGTCTGCACAATTTATCATTGACCTCCAGTAGCTGCAGTGTAGTGGTTGTACAACCCAGATGATATTGATCATTATGATATGCAATATTCAGTTCATCTCCAGTCTTTATCATCTTTACTGTACAGTTATCAACATAACAATATTGTGTAGCATCAATTATCACAATAGTACTGATATTGAGATCATCATAAGGAGTTGTACAGTTGATAAGATCCAGTGGACATCCATTAGCTGCAAGGAGTGCTCCAAATAGCAAACTTGTTATCAGGAGCATGTTGAGAGTGTGAATGTGGATCAGTGTTGTGGATATTTATAAGGTTTCAATTCAGCTGTTGACATGTGACATACGCAATAGTGTATTTAATATTTTAGTTTACAGTTAGATGATACAATTAAATATTATTGCATGCAAAAACAATACCATAATTATTTATGGACTAGATTAATAATTGAGCAAATAAACTATTACTTGTTTGGTTTTGTTGACCATACATATGTATATTGACCATACATATGCTCCATATGTATATACAATGGGGTTCAATAAGTTAATACCTTGTTTCCTGTCACCCGCCTGCATCCAGCTATCATAGAAATCATTATATAAAGTACAAATCTTTAATTTTAGTGTAATACCACCATATTTGTTACAGTAGTTGTTTCACTCCAAGATGTGCTTATTGGAAATTTATGTAGTACATGTAAGGTTTGATTAAATGTTTGATATTCATAAATCCTGATCACGAGAGTTGTCACAACAACTGCAACAGTATTGATATGTTGCACAAAACGATTTGTTATACAATGGCTTTGTTAGCTTATAGCTAGTATATTAAAAATTATGAATTTAAAAATGAAGTAGGGTTTCAAGCTATAAAAAGTAGTGAAACAAGAGATGAACAATGGTAGCTATTACAGCATACCGTATAGAGGGTTGTTTTCGAAACAGAAATTTTCGCACAAGAAGCAAAATCTGAATTTTGAAAGATTTTAATTTCGAAGAGTGCATATTTCGAAGTCCGGATGGATTTCAAATAAACGGAAATTCGTGTCACAAATTATGAGGAAGCGTGAATGTTTGCCGAAAATTGACTTACTGATGGAATAACGAATAATCCCCACTCCTGTGCACTGGAGAGAAGACTGAGGGAGTCTCGGGTGGAGTGAATTCATTGGCACGATCACGCTCGATCACAGCTAGCTATCCTACCATAGATTCTAGAGCAGACGGCATCAATCCCCATTCTGGATCACCTGTTTTCTGGTTGTTGGTACAGTAATGATACAGTTTACCCTTTATCATCAGCAATACTGAGCTAAAACTCGAGGAATACACGAAAGAATCGCCGAAAATTGGACGGTTGCTTTCACTTGTGGGAATTTATTTTCGTAAAACAACCGGACGTGGGAATTTATTTTCGAAGAGAAGAACCTCTTCGAAATATCCGAAAATAAAAACCTTTCGAAAATTACCAGCTATACGGTAGCTCAGTGTCAAATCCCTAATTTGGCATGGTATAACAATTATTTTGTGTTCAATGCCAAAGTAGGGATTTCCCACTGAGCTATGCTGTAATAGCTTTTTTATATATATATATATATTTTTTTAATCACTAATTAATGACATAAGATAAAACAGTACATAATAAACAAAAACAAATTATCTTACATATGGGCCTCAGCGACCTGCACTGCAATCGGTGCCTCAGCAATGGGACAGCGCAAACTGGACCTGGCACCGCGAATGCACATAATTGCAGACCTCAACAAAGAGAAGCTCAATTTGCATCTCAGCCATCCCATCACTATTCCGTAGGAAAGACTGTGCTTTGCACTCAAAAGGTTGGCCAATCTCTTATAAAACTGAGTAGCAGCATCACCCATTCCACCAGTAGTGGTAAAAATTAAGGGAGTAAATGAGGCATTCTCTACTTCATGAACCCGTTGTTGGTATTCACATCTCTAGCTACCATTGTTCATCTCTTGTTTCACTACTTTTTATAGCTTGAAACCCTACTTCATTTTTAAACTCATAATTTTTAATATACTATAGTTTGTTTAGTTTTTTTGTTAAAGCATACAGCTAGCTATAAACATGTGACTGTTTTATTAGGGTGACTGCTGTATTAGAGTATCTCTAGTCAGCCTGCGAAGTTGTGCTTGCCCCAAAAAGGGGTGTGGTCATCGTGGTTTCGATCGATTATTAGACTAGAGTATCTCGAATCAGCCAACTTAAGGGTGTGTGGTCACAAATACAGCTAGCGTAAAAGGGGCGTGGTCATCGTAGTCTTGATCGATAGATCGATATAGAATAAAGAATGGGCGTGACCTTGTTACCTATCGTCATTGTATCTTGGAGTACTGGTACCTCAGTCGGAGGCCGTACAGTAGCGTAGTCTAAGCGCCTTGAATAATTTTGTGGCGTCTATTATGCTGCTTAAAGAAAGTGCTGATATGGAAAATTAACGCCTTGTAGGGGCAGATCCAGACTTACAGAAAGGGGGGTCTAAAATGAACTGAGGCACTACATTGTCTCTGGTTTGATAAGGTGAGCCCAAAAAAAAAAAGGGTCACAGCCAACTGACAATAGCTACCCACATCACCAACCACGCATTTATAGCTGATAAAGTACATAAAAATCTTTAATAGCTCACTACACACTATTCTTATACTGTGACTGCTTTATTAGAGTGACTGCTCTATTAGAGTATCTCGATCTTGGTATATTAAAAATTTTTGGAGGGCCCCCTTTGATCCCCCTCCCCGTATCCACCCCTGCCTCGGTATGGTTTCGTTGGATGAAGAAGAAGACAAGCAGCCTGATTAAAGAAAAGACAAGGCGCACAGGGCGTACACTCGTCGGAACCCCAAAAGGCACATCCCACCGGTGAGTTTGTTGTTGTGGTGTAAAATGGTGACCGTGCGCTGCTTCGTTTGGGCTCTAGGCTTGCGACTGTGGTCAGTGAGTGAGTGAGTGAGATGAAATTTCGAGTTTTGACGATTTTTTTAAAATTGTATATCCGGCCGCCAGTAAGTGTTTTCTTGTTTTTAACGCTACATTTGATGTTAGATGGACTAATATTATTCCGTAAAGGTGATTTTTGTCGCGTAAGAAGTTTCTAAGCTGGTTTTTAAAGGCGGTATTTTTGGCGGCGCGCGTCGCTTTTGATGCAAACCCTACTTAAACAGTACTACCATACTGTTTGATAGTTGGAAACACCAGTAAAAAAAATTATCATAGTCTTCCCGATTCAAATAGCACTAATAACACACCAGAAGCTAACCAACTGCCGCCACAAAAAACAAATCCAGTTTTGTCACCCGCATTGGTAATTATTATTATGATTGGCATTTATAAATATATATTTATATAATTATTTATTACTGTAAAGGAATCAAAGAGATTATAATGCACAGGTACTCAGTATCCAACTAGACAGTATTGTTCCCCAATATCAAGACACGCCCATCAATTAATTCATTACGACATGATGATAATTCTGCTGCTGACTCAGATCAAGAAAAGTGTGAACTTTTCAATAAATTTTTCACTAGTGTATTTACTAAAGAGGACTGTACATCAATCCCCCAGTACCAATTAGATGGTTGCCATTCTTCACTTACAGACATCACAATTACTCCAGCAATAGTGTTTGACAAACTGACCCAGCTGAACCCCAATAAAGCTCCTGGCCCAGAGGGCTGGCCACTATTTTGCTTAAAAGAATGTGCACAAGAGCTAAGTAGTCCTTTATCTTTCCTGTATAACAAGTCCTTGGAGTGTTCAGTACTACCCAAGCACTGGAAGGAAGCTCTAATAACTCCAGTACATAAGAAGGGAGATCGCTCTAATGTTAGCAATTACCGTCCTATTAGTTTGACCTCGCCTATTTGTAGAATCTTGGAATCCATCATTAAAGACAACATCCAAGATCATTTGATGACTAATAATGTTATACTTCCTCATCAGCATGGCTTTACTCCTGGAAGATCCTGTTCAACTCAACTGTTATTGGCCATGAACGATTGGACCAAAGCGCTTGACGATGGCCATTCTGTTGACATCTTGTATTTTGATTTTGCTAAGGCATTTGATTCCGTCCCGCACAACCGTTTAATTTCCTAGTTGCAAGGGTGTGGCATATCTGGCAAGCTGCTAGCATGGGTGAAAAATTTTCTTGTGGGAAGGAAGCAGAAAGTTGTACTGAACAGTCATGCATCAGATTGGTCAAGTGTCAGTAGTGGAGTGCCTCAAGGCTCTGTTTTGGGCCCTATTTTGTTTAATATATATGTCAGCGACATGCCCTTAATAGTTAATAGTCCCATTTTTCAATTTGCAGATGACGTGAAGATGTTCAGAACTATCAGGACTGTGGACGACTTTTGCCAACTTCAACAAGATATAAATTTGCTTTTTGCATGGTCTAAGAAATGGCAACTGAAGTTCAACATTAGTAAGTGTAATTGGTTACACTTAGGTAAACCTCACGGATTTGGTGAATATGTAATTGATGGCACTACTATTACATCTTGTGATGTTTTAAGGGACTTGGGAATAATGATTGACAATCAGTTAAAGTTTCACGATCATACCACCACAGTTGCCAAGAAAGCTAACAGACTACTAGCAGTTATTCACAAGACATTTCAGAATTTCGACCATGCTACATTCATCAACTTGTATAAATCATATATCCGCCCAGTGTTAGAGTATGGTAACATCATCTGGGGACCACAATACATTCTAGATCAAGAACAAATAGAGAAGATACAGAGAAGAGCCACAAAATTGGTCCAGGATCTTCAAAACTGCACATATAATGATCGCCTCACTGCTCTAAACTTGCCATCACTTAAATACCGCAGATGGCACGGAGATATGATAATGTTCTACCAGCTATTGCAGCCATTTCAGTCTAGATACATCAGATTTGTTTACTACTGCAACTTCATCAACAACTAGGGGTCACAATTACAAGTTATTTAAACCTCAAGCAACATCAAGAGTGAGATCTACTTTTTTCACTGTACGAGCCATCAATGACTGGAACAGTTTACCCAATCACATAGTTAATGCTCCCACACTTTATGATTTTAAAAATTTTCTTGACAGTGGCTGGTCTACTTTATTGTATGATTATTAATTAGTTAACTATTATTGTATATAAGTTTTTGCTATGTAGTTTTTTTTTATTTTATTTTATTTTTTTATTTTTATTTATTTTATTTTATTTTTTTTTTCCCCGGGGTAACCAGCACCCCTTGCCACCACCCCTAGCACTAGATGTTGAAGTGCTAGACAAAAATTGGACTGAGATTAAAGGGAGCAATTTAAATAATTAGGGGAAGGCACCCGACCCTCTGATAGTACAAGGCCAAGTGCCCTATGGCTGATGGGACAGCCACTGTGGGAGCGCGCCCCCCTAAGGCACGCAATCGCTGAGCGGAGCAACGAGAAGCTGATGCGACAACGCAGCCAAGACATCACGCTGCTGTAGGGAACTTCTCTCTTCAGGGACAGTAAGTAGGCTAGACGTTTGTAAAAGATGCTGGTACATCCACTGATTCCACCAAACGTTGAAAAGACTAATGGGGTAAATGAACCCATCTCAACCTCCCTAATCCTCTGTTCATATTTCCTACGTTTCTCCTTTTCAAATCTCCGATGCAATGAAGCCACTGGTGTAGCACGGTATGACGAAGCAGTTGGATTAAACACCTTAACATCAAAGAAAGCCCTTTGGTGGTGACCACCCCAGAACCCAACAGCTGAAACATCCAATCGTGCTCCATCCTCACGATTTGCAGTAGCGTATGTGAGTGTTTCACCAGAGAGAGACTGTAAAGGGGGCTCAACACACACATCAGTACAGACTTCTGACAGGATGGCAGCAGTAAAATCCCTAAGTTCGTTGTGCCTAAGGGTGGGGTAGCCACCTGTAGGGCAGTTCATGGAGTGGTCCACAGAGAATCCTTGACCACAAACACACTGGGTTGGCAATCCAGATGGGAGCCACCCATAGCGTAAGCAGAGAGCATCACGGAAGGCACCCTTATGCAGAGCAAAACCATGCTCCTCTACAGGCAAAGCGGAAAGCCAAGAGGAGGCCCCTTTCTCACTAGACAGTGCCACAATCCTCTGCAGACCAACTGGTAATGATTGACACAAAGTGGCAGCGACCTCATCATGTGCTCGATGCTTCATTCGCACAACTTCACACTTAGCCGAGCGTTGGGCCTCCAAAGTGTCAATGCTAAATGTTAGCTCCTGCTGAACAATCAAAGCAACAAGCGCAGAGGTAATCTTCACAGAAGAATCAAACTCAGCATCAGAATGAGATTTGGGATCACAGATACCAAGACCATCCAGTCTAACAGGTAAGGAAAAAAGAGCCCTCTCCACATCACTAATAGATCTCCCAGTCAGTGAGAGATCTATTAGTGATGATCTATTAGATCTATTAGTATTAGTCAGTGAGAGATCTATTGTAATTGTAATTGCTATGTAGTTGCAAATGTGTTAAATTCTTTTTGTACAGATCAGGCTTTACAGGCTCCTTGAGCCTTCTTTACCTGTAATACTAATACTAATACTAATATGGGATCCATATCACCAAACCAACATAAATCAAGTAGAGATGGTCCAACATAGAGCTGCTCGTTTTGTCACAGGTCAACCATGGAGACGAAATAATAGAGACAGCATCACTAACATCCTTGAAAACTTGCAATGGCCTACACTACAAGAACGTCGCAAATCAGCTAGACTAGTTTTACTATATAAAGTACTACATAATTTATAAATTATACCGAACTATTGTCTCCCATTTAAATCTACTGTATTACGGACCCGACACTCACACAACTTTAAACTAGTACCTTACCAACCAAGAATTGATGTATATAAATATTCCTTCCTCCCAAGAACTGTACCAGAATGGAATAGATTAGATGATGAGATTATTGAGACTGACTGTGTTGAAGAATTTAAGCAAAAATTAGCCCCTTTTATGTATATAGTTAAGTAACTTATCGTAATTGTATATATTTTTATAGTTTATTATTGTAATTGTACATATGTATATAATTAAGTAACTTGTTGTAATTGTACATACTTATATAGTTAAGTAACTAATTGAAATTGTACACATGTAATTGCACATCAGCATTATACCCCTGGAGGGTCCTGCTGATTAACAATAAATACAAAACAGCTCCATCAACATCGAATTATGATCCCAGTCAGTTCCACTGTATCGTATCAGAAAAGTTTCTTTCCGAATACTTTAAGAGAATGGAACACTTTACCTAACGATTTTATTGAAGAGCAATCCACAGAAAGTTTTACCAACCACCTTGTCATCACACAATAAATAATTTTATGTATGCATATATATGTTAAATGTTTGTTTTTTTTTGTAATTACCTGGGTCATTTATCAGCTGTGCTGTCTCGACCCAGTATATAATCATAATCATAATCATATATCGTATTACAAAACTGATTCAGTGTAGGGGAGTTAATTACAGTAGGGAGGAGGGAGTTCCATAACTTTATAGTGGAAGGAAAAAGAAAATTTATATGAGTCTAGTTTGTAATTGGGTAAAGTATCCTCTTCTTATATCGTGTTCATAGGCGGTGGAGACAGGGGTGCCATGGCCCACCCACTTTTGTGGGACACCGTTCGCAAGAAAAGATCGAGATACTCTAATAGAACAGTCAGGATCTAGATACTCTAATAGAGCAGTCACAGCATTCAGAGAATCAATGTAGCAAATTACTTAGCTACGTATGTGTAGTTATAAATCTAATCTAAAACAGCCAAGCTGTAAAAAAAGAGTGCGGCCCTCAAAAAGGCTATGGTGAAAAAAGATGTGAAATCCAACGTGGCTGGCTGTGATGGTAGGTTAATGGTAAAAATTTTACAATTCAGGTGAATTTTGTGCCAAGACCAAGCGGCACCAAATTCATCTGAATTGTCATTATTAAAATTTTTACCATTAACCTACCATCACAGCCATTTCTTGGCCGCCACCTTGGATTTCACACCTTTTTTCACCATAGCCTTTTCAGGGCCGCACTATTTTTTTTACAGCTTGGCTGTTTTGGATTAGATTTCACTTCTATACCCCATAGCCGGCCTATGGCCGGCTTTGGGACTTTTTAAACCTATCTTTTTTTCTTTACCACATGAAGAAAAAAATATGAAGCAGATGTACTTTAAATATTTCTGATTTTATCAGTAAATGTACAAATTATATATATAATACATATATTTATTACAGAACTCTCCATGGTGGTTTCTTTGTAACTGAATACTCTACAAGGTGACATCTTCTAGCTTCTCTCTCTACAGGGTGATTTATTTGTAGCTGAACTATCTAACTTCTTCTAGCTGATCTCTCTACAGGGTGATTTATTTGTAGCTGAACTATCTACAAGATAACTTCTTCTAGCTGATCTCTCTACAGGGTGATTTGTTTGTAGCTGAATTCTGTACAGGTGATTTGTTTGCAGCTGAACTCTTTACAGAATAGTTTCTTTGTAGCTGAAATCTCTACATGGTGGTCTCTTTGTACTCTCTACAAGGTGATTTCTTCTAGCTGATCTCTCTACAGGGTGATTTGTTTGTAGCTGAATTCTCTACATGGTGGTTTCTTTGTAACTGAACTCTCTACTAAGTAACTTCTTCTAGCTGATCTTTCTACAGGGTGATTTGTTTGTAGCTGAATTCTGTATAGGTGATTTGTTTGCAGCTGAGTTCTTTACGGAATGGTTTCTTTGTAGCTGAACTCTCTACGAGGTAACTTCTTCTAGCTGATGTCTCTACAAGGTCACTAGTTTATAGCTGAACTCTCTACATGGTGGTTTCTTTGTAACTGAACTCTCTACAAGGTGACTTATTCTAGCTGATCTTTCTACAGGGTGATTTGTTTGTAGCTGAACTCTCTATGGGGTGACTTGTTTCTAGTTGATCTCTCTACAGGGTGAACTTGTTTCCGGCTGAACTCTCTACAGATGATTTGTTTGCAGCTGAACTCTCTACAAGGCGATTTCTTCTAGCTGATCTCTCTACAGGGTAATCTGTTCATAGCTGAACTTTCTACAGGATGATTTGTTTGCAGCTGAACTCTTTATATGATGGTTTCTTTGTAGCTGAGCTCTGTACAAGGTAACTTCTTCTAGCTGATCTCTCTATAGGGTGACTTGTTTGTAGCTGAAATATCTGCAGGGTGATTTGTTTGTAGTTGAAATCTCTACAAGGTGATCATTCTAGCTGATCTCTCTACAGGATGACTTTTTCTAGCTGAACTCTCTACAAGGTGATCTGTTCATAGCTGCACTCTCTACAGGGTGATATGTTTGCAGCTGAACTCTCTACATGGTGGTTCCTTTGTAACTAAACTCTCTATAAGGTGATGTCTTGTAGCTGATCTCTCTACTGGATGACTTGTTTCTAGCTGATCTCTCTATAGAGTTATAACTTTCTCTATAGAGTTATAACATGTTTGTACAGCTGAACTCTTTACAGAGTGGTTTTTTTGATTGGTTGCTGAACTCTCCAGCTACACGGTGACTTGTTTGTACTACAGAGTGACTTGTTTGTAGCTGAAGTCTCTACAGAGTGATTACTTGTAGCTGAACATTGCATAAAGTAACGTGTTTGTAGCTGATCTAGATGAACTCTCTACTGGGTAGCTATTTTGTAGCTGAACCCTTTATGCAGTGACTTGTTTGTAGCTGAATTCTCTACAGAGTGACTTGTTGTCTCTACAAGGTGACTTGTTTATCGCTGAATTCTCTTCAGTGTGACTTATAAGTACCTGGACCAGATGGATGGCCAACGGAGGTTTACAAACAGTGTGCAGATCAGTTATGTGTCCCTCTGTCTATCCTTTTTAACAAATCTTTAGAAAGTAGTGTACTACCAGATGATTGGAAAATTGGTTACATAACACCTATATACAAGAAGGGTAACAAGACTAAACTAGATAATTATTGTCCTGTTTGTCTAACGTCTATTGTCATTAAAATATTTGAATCTATTATAAAGGATATTCTGTCCAATTTCCTCTCCGACAATAACTTACTCTCACCTAATCAGCATGGGTTTGTTCCTAGAAGATCATGTTGTACTCAACTACTACATGCTTTAAATGATTGGACCTTATCACTCGATGAACGTCTCTCTACTGATGTAGTTTATTTTGATTTCTCAAAAGCATTTGACAGCGTCCCACATACTAGACTTTTATTGAAACTTCAAGCATATGGAATTAACGGTCAACTTTTGAGCTGGTTCAAAAGTTTTCTTACGGGTCGACGTCAATGTGTTAAAATTAATGGTGTTTTGTCATCTTGGGTACAGGTTTCCAGCGGTGTCCCACAAGGTTCAATACTTGCACTACCAGAGACATGTCCATGAAAACACAATGAAAACCTCATGAAATGTTAAATTTCATTGGTTGGTACCAATGAAATTTATTTTCATAGGACAACCACCTATGAAAATTCCATGAAATCGCTTTTTCATAGGATTTTCATTGGTGTTTTTCATAGGGTTTTCATAGATTTGTCCTATGAAAATGCCATGAAAATCAAATTTCATTGGTACCAACCAATGAAATTTAACAATTCATAGGTTGGGCTTGTTTTTTCATAGGAGATTCATGTACATGTCTCTGGTAGTGTTGGTCCATTATTGTTTTCTCTATATGTTAACGAACTGCCATCACTTGTCTCCAGTCAGTTACTGATGTTTGCAGAAGATATAAAGCTCTATCATACCATCCATTCTTCTGAAGACTGCCTTGTACTGCAAAATGACATAAATATCTTGCTTGACTGGTCAAAACATTGGTTATTATCTTTTAATATTTTAAAATGCAAGGTCTTACATATTGGTAATGCTCCATACACCAGCAATTATACTATAGCAGGAATCCAGCTGGAGCTATTGGATAACATTCGAGATCTTGGCATACAAATTGACTCAAAATTAAAATTTCACATTCACACAGATATGGTAGTTAAAAAGGCCTACCGGATTCTAGGTCTCATCTGTAAATCATTTGAGTGTAAGGACTCTGATGTCATGGTAAAACTATATAAAACACTTGTCCGCCCAATTGTTGAATATAACAATGTCATATGGGGACCTTCTTACACACTTGACAATCAAAAACTTGAAAGAATGCAGCGTAAAGCAACCAGAATGATTCCATCTATCAACCATTTATCATACTACGACAGATTAAGACATCTAAACATACCATCTTTACAACACCGTAGACGAAGGGGTGATTTGTTATATTTGTACCAAATTCTCAAAGGCAGTTATGATATAGAAAATCATTTATATACCCCATCCACTTCTACTGTAACAAGAGGTCACACAAGGAAATTATTCAAACATCACACTAATTCGTATACAATATCTAATTTTTATAGTAACAGAGTAATCGATGACTGGAATTCATTACCCCAATCTATTGTTGATTCTCCCTCTGTCAATGATTTTAAAACACTGCTGGACAGACACTACAGTAATTGCTTATTTGATTTTGTATAGTAATTAGAATAGCTAAGTACATAATAATTATTAATTTTGTTTATGGATGTACAGGCATAAGCCTTTATCCTTAAAATACAAAAACAAACAAATATAATGTTCTGAATCTCTACAGCAACATATTTGTAGCTGAATTCTCTACAGGATGACTTGCTTGTAGCTGAATTGTCTATAAGATTAACTGTTTGTAGCTGAACTCCCTACAGAATAAATTGCAATGTCATATAATTCTGTAATGGAGTAAGTTATAAACGTAGCTGAATGCTCTATTAGGGTGACTGTTCTATTAGAGTATCTCGATCTCGCATATACTACACGTAGTTGGCTTTGGAATCATAACTCAGTGGTTTGTAATCCGATTCTTCTGTACTACAGCAAGGAATTTCTATGGTAATTATTCCAGCTACACACCGATTTTCAGCTTACTGCTCTAAGCGGTCTGCCTGGTAGGCGTGAAAACTAATAGTTTTTTATTCATAAAAATCGATCGCGTAATTGTGACACAGGTTGGGTTTTGTGTCATATCTCGATGGCCTTTAACTGGATTCCTTTCTAACCACAAAAAGGCACTCCTACGATAGTTACTCCATCTACATAGAAATCTTCAGCTCATTCCTTCAAGCGGTTTACCCTGTGGGCGTGACAGACCTTCGACCTTATTTTACGCAAATAATTGGTCATAACTCCGTGAATGTACATCGGATCCCTACCAAACTTGGTACTGAGATTCGCCTTAATGAGCCCTTTAAGTATACCAAATTTCAGCCCGATTGGAGCACGAATTCGCGTTTTATGGTGGATTTTGAAAAGTGTACGAAAAGAAGTAGAAGAAGAAAAAACGAAGAAAAAAACCCAAACTTTGGTCGCTTGTATCTCGGAAATGGCTGGAGCGATTTTCTTCAAATTTGGAATGTGGACTCCCCTACCTAGCCGGCACTTATGCAGCAACTTTGGTTTCAATCGGATAAGGAATCACGGAGCTACAAAGGTGTGAAAATCGCGTTTACTTTCTTCCTGTAAATATACTCACGGTGTGGCGCGCCGGCTTCTTGGGCCGTACGACACACTACCGTGTGTTTTGATAAGGAGATATAATTGTTGGAGAGCAGCTATTGTCAGCAGGCTGTGACTTTTTTTTTTGGTCTTCAACTTACAGCTGGCCTGGCCCCCTCACTCTTTGGCCTGTTCCACTGCCCCTGATCATGTTGATTGGGGATCAGTGAGTTGGAGGGAATGTGTAAGTTTCTAATGATTATTTTATACATAATAATGAGTTTGGTTATGTTCCTTCTGGTTTGGAGGCTCTAATGACTCTAGCATGTTGGTCACACTGGAGTATGGCTGCATGTCTTAGTACAGCTTCTAGTCTCTGAATGTTAACATTAGTGTGGGGGGCCCATACAGAGGAAGCATATTCAAGGATTGGACAAACCATTGACTTGAAACATAATTATTGCTTTAATATTTGAAGGACTTTGTCTTAGATTATGATGCAGGAAACCACTTACTTGGGAAGTTTTATGAGCAACAGGCTGTATGTGGTTGTTCGACGTAAGCTTACTGTCAATTAATACTCCAAGTAGGCATGCGCACATTATGCCGGAATAATTTTTGGAATAATCGGTAGTAAAAGAATCAGGAATAATTCTAGAATAATAGGGTGATCTTCCAGAATAATTAATTAGAATTCACACATTTTTCATGTGGTATCGCAGAAAAATTCGTAAAGGAACATCCACAATCACTGCTAGCACAATATCGGGCAAAAAGATCGAGATACTCTATAATAGATAGGGTCCGTAACGCGAAAAATCGATATCCTCCAATCAACTACCTAACTATTGTCATGTGTTAGGCTAAGTGTAACTTGAATAACACCAGCGTGGCAGCCAAGTTTGTCACTTTCTTCTGGTAGAAAACGATACAAATGTCTTAAAATCACGTGATTTTTCGCTGCAGCGGTTCGTAGGGTTCTTCGTATGCCACGATATTCACTCTCAACATTGTTCAAGTAGTCTATCATCAACTCAAAGTATTGGTTTGATTTTATTAGTCAGTTTCTGGTGGCAGCACGATCTGTGCAGCTTTTTGACAACAGACAAAATGTTTCTTCCTCTGGAGCACAGGACAAGCAGAGCCAGGGGCGGATCCAGAGTCTGGAAAGAGGGGGGACACCTTGCTGAAAAAAAGTTGAAGAGCAAAAAAAAAAATAAATAAAAAAAAATAATAAAAGGTCACAACAATAATAGCTAGTTATCCTTTAACAAATATATTATATCACGTATGTTATGTAAAATAAAATCCTATTTATAGCTTCCTAAGTAAGCTACACTTCCCCATGAACACTGTGACTGCTTTATTAGAGTGATTGGTGATTGACTGCTCTATTAGAGTATCTTGATCTTATATACATTTTTTTAAGGGAGGGAGGGGCACGTGCCCCTGTGCCCCCCTGGATCCGCCCCTGAGAGCAGCAACTGCGCCGTGGGTCAGCAATGACCAGTACTAGGTAAAGCACCTGCATGCGGAGTATGGTTATAATTGAAGCTTGTTAGCCATCTGGCTAAGCCATCTATATTATTTATTATTCATTAATAAGGCTAAACAGCCTTTTATAATAATAATAATAATATAGATTTAATATACATACCTCCATAAGTGGAGTATAATCGTACATATATATATATATCCTGTTATACATCTGATCAACAGATAAAAAGTACAAGTATGCTGAAATTCGACCAAAATGACGCGATTTTTGCAAACAAATACCAGAATGGTTGATACATCAGTGAGAAAGTCTCCAACAGCAAGGATACGAAGCTTATAAGCACCTAACAATACGGCTATCTCGCCCAGTAAACGCATAGAGTAATCTAATGCCTGAACCATTAAATTTCATCTAACTAAAATCCTATGGCAGCATTTTATAAGAAACTTCGATCCAGACAACCAGCATAGTTTCCATTTTACATGTCCTTGTAGCATCTGCTCCAAACATCCCAAGCCACCTAACTTTGATACATTTAGCAGCTAATTGTAATTATATAAGTAATGATAAGTACTTAATTTAAGTTATGGGATCTGGTACTTACCAGATTACCTTTAGTGCAATTGTATACAAACTCACTTTTATTGTTGTACAACCATGCACACCTGTAACATTGCACTATAAAGCTAAAAAAAAAAGCACTCACGTGATCGAAATTCAAATCGCCGAAATACCCATGAAATCGCTTTCATTTCTGAATAGGAACCATGCAGTGTGCTCCTTTTGTAAATATTTGTTTAATTGTTCACTCAGGCGTGGTCTGGGCCAGCGCAGGTGTGTTTTGTGCTGTGATGGCATCGTAGGAAGAGTCTTAGACTGTTGGGCTAATCGAGATGCTGAACCTAATGCACACGAACTGGTTGTCACTTGATTCCAAGCGATTTTAAGGTCATTGGAATAGATTATAGTTGTATCTAAAACCGTCCGTATAAACCACAAACAACGCTGGATTAGTCGCAACATCAAACAGCTAAGGAGGCGTAAGCAGAGGTACTACAACAAAGCAAGATCCTCAAATTCAATTTCTTACTGGAATAGGTTTAAAGATATTAAGAGAACTATGCAAAGGGAAACTAGACGTGCTTTCAATCAGTATATGTATAAGACTATCCACAATCCTTATGTGTATGGTAAGCGGAAAATGTTCTATAAGTACATCAAATCTTTAAGATCTGATCACACTGGTATACCCTCCTTAGAAAGAAATGGGCAATCCTATACAACAAGTCAAGAAAAAGCGAGGATCTTGAACGAGTACTTCTGTACTGTTTTTACACCAGACAGAAATGATGAAGACCTGCCAACCATTGGGGACTCTCCTTTCTCAAGTATTTCTAAAATCAATTTACAGGCCTCTGGAATAACTAAGCTTCTAAAAGATCTTGATCCATCAAAAGCTGCAGGACCCGACCACATCCCTGCTAAATTTCTGAAGATGTTTGCAGAAGATTTGACTCCATGTTTGTTCATTTTGTTTTCAGCTTCCCTTAAACAAGGCATAATCCCTACAGATTGGAAAAAAGCAACAGTATCACCTATTTTCAAGAAAGGATCACGATCCGACCCAGCCAACTACAGGCCCATTTCACTCACTTCTTTATTATGTAAAACTTTAGAGCACATTGTTTACTCGCATGTGATGGGTTATTTAGAACGTAACAATATCCTCTCAACCAATCAGTTTGGCTTCCGCCAAAAACGCTCTGCTGATCTTCAACTACTATTAACCGTCCATGACTTAGCATCCAGTTTAAATGACAATGCACAAACTGATTGCATACTGCTGGATTTCAGCAAGGCTTTCGACAAAGTTTCCCATAAACTATTACTGTTAAAGTTAAGGTACTACGGAATTACCGGAGAGACAATTAACTGGATTCAGTCTTTTTTAACCAACCGTAAACAGCAAGTTGTTTGTGATGGTTCTATTTCAGAAGTTGTCAATGTTACCAGTGGAGTACCTCAGGGCTCTGTATTGGGCCCCTTACTGTTCCTTGTTTTTATAAATGACTTACCCAGCTGTATCAAATCTACTTGTCGCCTATTTGCAGATGATTGTCTATTGTATCGCCAAATTCACTCTAAGCATGACTCCGATGTCCTACAGAATGATTTACATTGTCTGGAACATTGGGCAAACAAATGGTTTATGCAATTTAACCCAATTAAATGTGTCGTTTTAACAATTACTCACAAAGTGCATCCAACTGTCACACACTACACACTGTATGATCAAATGCTTGCCCATGTACAGGAAGCTAAATACTTAGGACTTACATTAGACAGTAAACTTACTTTCAACAAGCATATTGAGTGTATCTGTAAAAGAGCTAACTCCGCCCTAGCATTTATAAGAAGAAACACTCATTTCTGTCAGAGGAATATTAGAGTTGATGCTTATTGTACATATGTCAGACCAATTTTGGAGTACGCAGCTTTTGTTTGGTCCCCCTATACCAACATTAACATTAACAAATTAGAATCTGTTCAAAGGAGAGCTGCTAGATATGTGATGTCTGATTTTAACAGATACAGCAGTGTTTGTGAAATGTTATCAACTTTACAGTGGGACAGCTTGAAGAAAAGACGAGATATTCAGTCTTTATGTGTCCTCTATAAAATCTTAAATAGTTTAATAGATGTTTCACTCCCAGAATGTATGATTAAAAACTCTCTTATCACTAGAGGTCACAACAAAAGATTTGTTACAATATCTTCAACAGTTAATAGCTATAAGTACAGTTTTTTTCCACGAGTAGTCCCTCAGTGGAATGCTTTACCAAGTGTCACTGTCAATGCACCAACTCTACAACAATTCTCTACACTTGTACACTAGTGATCTCTTCAATTACTTAATTACTTATCTTTAATTAATTTACTTACTTAATTACTTATACTTAATTAATTAACTTACTTATTTACTTACATTCTAATTTAATTTGTAACTAATCATTGTACTATGCTCATGCATATGAGTCTTACAATTATAAAATATAATAATATTTTCCGAGATTTGAATATCGATCACGTGAGTGCCTGTTTCATGCATTGGATTGCTCTATGCGTTTACAGGGCGAGAAAGCCGTATTGTTAGGTATTTATAAGCTTTGTATCATTGCTGTTGGAGACTGTCTCACTGATGTATCAACCATTCTGGTATTTGTTTGCAAAAATCGCGTCATTTTGGCCGAATTTCAGCATATAGATGGCTAACAAGCTTCAATTATAATCATACTCCGCATGCAGGTGCTTTACCTAGTACTGGTCATTGCTGACCCACGGCGCAGTTGCTGCTCTGCTTGTCCTGTGCTCCAGAGGAAGAAACATTTTGTCTGTTGTCAAAAAGCTGCACAGATCGTGCTGCCACCAGAAACTGACTAATAAAATCAAACCAATACTTTGAGTTGATGATAGACTACTTGAACAATGTTGAGAGTGAATATCGTGGCATACGAAGAACCCTACGAACCGCTGCAGCGAAAAATCACGTGATTTTAAGACATTTGTATCGTTTTCTACCAGAAGAAAGAGACAAACTTGGCTGCCACGCTGGTGTTATTCAAGTTACACTTAGCCTAACACATGACAATAGTTAGGTAGTTGATTGGAGGATATCGATTTTTCGCGTTGCGGACCCTATATAATAGAGCTCAGCAGTCATTTACCCTAAAAGAACAGTCAGACAAGCTTAGTTGTGACTGCTCTATTAGAGTATCTCGATCTTTGGGTGTAGTTTTTATGCTTGCAAGTGGTTATATTTTGAGCTGCAGAAGAATATCCATTTGACTTTTACATTTCCAGAAATTACTCCAGGAATATTTGGGAATAATTTTAGGAATAAAAAAAGAACTGCCAGAAAGAACAATAGGCAATTTAAAAGGCATAATGTACTCAAGCCTAACTCCAAGGTATTTGGTGGTTGTAACTTCCTTGATAGGGGATATTGCGATAAAGTAAGTATGAGTTATTGGGCTCTTTATATTTGTAGTGCGTAAAAATTTGCATTTTGAAGGGTTGAAAGGCATTTGCCATTTAAGTGACTATTCTTCAAGGGCATCTAAATCTCACTGTAGAGAGATGCAATCATCCTTCAAGTAAACATAAGAATATAAAAGGACATCATCAGCATAGAGTCTTACTTTGCTTCAAACACAAGTAGTGGAGATCATCGATATACATCAGAAATAATAGGGGGCTAACACTGTTCCTCCATGGCACACCTGAAAGTACATGAGTTGCATGACTTTTAATGTTGTTTACAATGACACGCTGGGATCTGTTGGTTAGAAAAGCTTGGAGCCAAGTTAATATTGGTCCACAAATTCCGTAATGTGAGTTTCTGATACATCCGGGCATGTGGGACTTTACCAAAAGCTTGCTAAAGTCAAGAGTTAAAACAAAAAAAAGAATGTGACCCTCAAAAAGGCTATGGTGAAAAAAGATGTGAAATCTAAGGTGGCTGCCAAGAAAATGATTGTGATGGTAGGTTAATGGTAAAAATTTTAATAACAACAATTCAGGTGAATTTTGGTGCCGCTTGGTCTTGGCACAAAATTCACCTGAATTGTTGTTATTAAACTTTTACCATTAACCTACCATCACAACCATTTCTTGGCCGTCACCTTGGATTTCATATCTTTTTTCACCATAGCCTTTTTGAGGGCTGCACTCTTTTTACAGCTTAGCTGTTTTGGATTAGATTTCACTTCTTTTTGTATTTGTATATCCCAAAGCTGGCCTATGGCCATGCAGCTTTAGGGCTTTTTCAACCTATCTTTTTTTCTTTATCACAGGAAGAAGAAAAGATGAAGCAAATGTTAAATACTTTAAATATTTCTGTTTTTATCAGTAAATGTACTAATTATATATATAATACTATTTTGGTACTAGAGTAATTAATGATTGGAACAATCTTACGAGTGATATTGTAGGAAATTCTTTATTAAATAATTTTAAATCAGCTATAGATAATTACTTTTATGACTATAGATTTATGTTAATGTAATAATTATATTCATAGTTAATTTTTGTTCATTGCATCTAATTTATGTATGTATATGTATGTAATTGAATGGGTGTACAGGCTTCTAAGCCTCAACCCAAATCACATCATAATCATAATCATAATACATATCAAGACACACGGTAGTGTGTCGTACGGTCCAAGAAGCCGGCGCGTAACACCCGTGAGTATATTGACAGGAAGAAAGAAAACGCAATTTTCGCACCTCCATAGCTCTGTGCTGCCTTGATGAAACAAAACGATTTTTGCTGTGGACACTCCCTCCACCTTCAGCACTCCACATTCCAAATTTGAGCGAAATCGCTTCAAGCGTTCCCGAGATATGCGACTTCAAAAATTGGCTTAGTTTCTTCGTTTTTTTCTTCCTCTTTTCGCACACTTAGGCCACTCCAATTGGTAATTATGTTTCTGGTCAACCGCCCGCATCCTTTTTTGGAGAATGTTAAATTTCAGAAATAACACGAGATACATGGGTAAAATTCCCGCATCAGCTTTTTGAAAAACCTGGATTTCAGAAACAAATATTGGGCTGCAACAAGTATGCTAAATCTAACCATAATTTGTATTTTATCAGTGAAAACCTGCAAGAAATGGACATAGTGCATAGTACAGATCGATATACTCTAATAGAACAGTCAGTAAATCACAAAAGTACTCTAATTGAGCAGTCACTTCATTGTTACTTTGGTGCTGAATTCCGTCCGCCCGCACCTAGGACTCATTTTCAAAGGACCAGAAACATAATTACCAATTGGAGTGGCCTTACAAAAACTGCTATAAAAGGCGAATGCAATATCAGATTGCCTTGAAATTTGGCACACTGAAGGGGGTATAAAGGCGCATCTCTGTACCAACTTTGGCTACAATACGATAAACAGGCAAAGCATTATGAGCGATTATACAAGAAAAATAACACCAATATGTTGTCACGCCTATACGGTAAACCGCGTATGGGAAGAAGCTGAAATTCGGTGGGTGAATAGGTTAACTATTGAACCTCAAACCTTTTGTGGTTTGAAAGAAATCGAGCTAAAAACCAGGAAGATACAACGAAAAAACCAACAGTGTGTAACAATTACGCAATCGAGATTAGCTAATAAAAACCTACTACTTGCCACGCCTACCAGATAAACCGCTTGGGGTAATGCTTTGAAAATCGCTGTATAGATGGAGTAATCATCTTAGAAAGACTCTTCAATGGTGTAGAAGAATCAGACTTAAAGCCACGGAGTTATAACACGAAATCCAACTTGGTGCAGCAGGTGCGAGATCGAGATACTCTAATAGAGCAGTCACCCTGAAGAGAATTCAAGAGATCAGCTACAAACAAGTAACCTGTATAGAGATCAGCTACAAACAAATCACCCTGTAGAGAGATCAGCTACAAACAATTCACCCTGTAGAGAGAACAGCTAGAAGAAGTTACCTCGTAGGGAGTTCATGCAACTATGGAAAGAGATAGTTCAGCTAGAATAAATCACCTTGTAGAGTTCAGCTACAAAGAAACTATACCATGTAGAGAGTTCAGCTACAAACAAATCGCCCTGTAGAGAGATCAATAGAAGAAATTACCTTGTAGAGAGTTCAGCTACAAACAAATCACCCTGTAGAAAGATCAGCTAGAAGAAGTTACCTTGTAGAGAGTTCAGCTACAAAGAAACCATCATGTAGAGAGTTCAGCTGCAAACAAATCACCTGTAGAGAGTTCAGCTACAAACAAATCTCCCTATAGAGACATCAGCTAGAAGAAGTTTCCTTGTAGAGAGTTCAGCTACAAACAAATCACCCTGTAGAAAGATCAGCTAGAAGGAGTCACCTTGTAGAGAGTTCAGTTACAAAGAAACCATCATGTAGAGAGTTCAGCTACAAACTAGTGACCTTGTAGAGACATCAGCTAAAAGAAATTACCTTGCATAGAGTTCAGCTACAAAGAAACCATCATGTAGAGATTTCAGCTGCAAACAAATCACCTGTAGAGAGTTCAGCTACAAACAAATCTCCCTGTAGAGAGATCAGCTAGAAGAAGTTTCCTTGTAGAGAGTTCAGCTACAAACAAATCACCCTGTAGAAAGACGAGCTAGAAGAAGTTACCTTGTGGAGAGTTCAGCTACAAAGAAAACATCATGCAGAGAATTCAGCTGCAAACAAATCACCAGTAGATAGTTCAGCTACAAACAAAACTCCCTATAGAGAGATCAGCTAGAAGAAATTACCTTGTAGAGAGTTCAGATACAAAGAAACCACCATGTAGAGAGTTCAGCTGCAAACAAATCACCTGTAGAGAGTTCGGCTACAAACAAATCTCCCTGTAGAGAGATCAGCTAGAAGAAATTTCCTTGTAGAGAGTTCAGCTACAAACAAATCACCCTGTAGAAAGACGAGCTAGAAGAAGTTACCTTGTGGAGAGTTCAGCTACAAACAAAATTCCCTATAGAGAGATCAGCTAGAAGAAATTACCTTGTAGAGAGTTCAGATACAAAGAAACCACCATGTAGAGAGTACAGCTGCAAAAAAATCACCTGTAGAGAGTTCGGCTACAAACAAATCTCCCTGTAGAGAGATCAGCTAGAAGAAGTTTCCTTGTAGAGAGTTTAGCTACAAACAAATCACCCGGTAGAGAGATTAGCTAGAAGAAATTACCTTGTAGAGAGTTCAGCTACAATGAAACCACCATGTAGAGAGTTCAGCTGCAAAGAAATCCCCCTGTAGAAAATTCAGCTACAAACAAATTGCTCTGTAGAAAGATCAGTTAGAAGAAGTTACCTTGTAGAGAGTTCAGCTACAAAGAAACCATATGCATTCTGTAAAGAACTCAGCTGCAAACAAATCACCTGCACAGAATTGTGCTACAAACAAATCACCCTGTATAAAGATCAACTAGAAGAAGTTACCTCGTAGATAGTTCAGCTATAAACAAATCACCCTGTAGAGAGATCAGCTAGAAGAAGTTACCTTGTAGATCGTTCAGCTACAAACAATTCACCCTGTAGAGAGAGCAGCTAGAAGAAGTCACCTTGTAGAGTGTTCAGTTACAAAGAAACCACCATGTAGAGAGTTCTGCAATAAATAAATGTATTATTTAAATATAATTTGTACATTTACTGATAAAATCAGAAAGTACATTTGCTTCATCTTTTCTTCTTCCTGTAGTAAAGAAAAAAAGACAGGTTAAAAAAGTCCCAATGCCGGCCATAGGCCGGCTTTGGGGTATACAAATACAAAAAGAAATGAAATCTAATCCAAAACAGCCAAGCTGTAAAAAACAGTGCGGCTCTCAAAAAGGCTATGATGAAAAAAGATATGAAATCCAAGATGGCGGCCAAGAAATGGCTGTGATGGTAGGTTAATGGTAAAAATTTTAATAACGGCAATTTAGGTGAATTGTGTGCCAAGACCAAGCGGCACAAAAATTCACCTGAATTGTCGTTATAAAATTTTTACTATTAACCTACCATCACAGCCATTTCTTGGCCGCCACCTTGGATTTCATATCCTTTTTCACCATAGCCTTTTTGAGGGCTGCACTGTTTTTTTACAGCTTAGCTGTTTTGGATTAGATATTCATTACAGAACTCTATATACATGGTGGTTTCTTTGTAACTGAACACTCTACAAGGTGAATCCTTCTAGCTGATCTCTCTGCAGGGTGAATTATTTGTAGCTGAACTATCTACAAGGTAACTTCTTCTAGCTGATCTCTCTACAGGGTGATTTGTTTGTAGTTGAACTCTCTACATAATGGTTTCTTTGTAGCTGAACTCTCTACAAGGTAGCTTCTTCTTGCTGATGTCTCTACAGGGTCACTAGTTAGTAGCTGAATTCTCTACAAAGTGACTTCTTCTAGCTTACAGAGTGATTTGTTTGTAGCTGTTAATTCTCTACAGGTGATTTGTTTGCAGCTGAACTCTCTACATAATGGTTTCTTTGTAGCTGAACTCTCTACAAGGTAGCTTCTTCTTGCTGATGTCTCTACAGGGTCACTAGTTAGTAGCTGAATTCTCTACAAGGTGACTTCTTCTAGCTGATCTTTCTACAGAGTGATTTGTTTGTAGCTGTTAATTCTCTACAGGTGATTTGTTTGCAGCTGAACTCTCTACTTGGTGGTTTCTTTGTAGCTGAACTCCCTACAAGGTAACTTCTTCTAGCTTATCTCTCTATAGGGTGAATTGTTTGTAGCCAGAGGCGTAGCTAAGGGGGGGCAAGGGGGGGTATTTGCCCTCCCATCACTAAATGATTTTTTTAAAACCTTCGTCACAAGTTTACCAGTATTAAAATGACTGTAAATTATGTACACTACTACGCGGTATCACCAGGGGTTGCTAGTGAATGCGCACACACAACATTCAACTCGCTCGTGAACCCATCGAACGAAAATATTAGACACATAGACTTCTATATTTAGCCTAGATTACTCGCGTGATAGAACATTTTTGAATCTAAAAAGAGTAACCCCGCTTCTCCACGGAAGGAGTCACAACTCACAAGTGACAAAGGAAACCAGATGATGCTACGAACCTACTGTCTACGAGGTGATAAAGTGTTAGCTAAATAAATGTACCAAGTTTATTTTATCGAGTCGATCACACTGGACCTTTGTACGTACGGCAGTGCAGTCTGTTTTTACTTTGTCAGTCAGCCGGTCAGGTGGATCAGTCAAGCTTAAAAGTTCTGCTAGCAAGACAGGTGGGATTTCGTGCAATACATGGCATTTGAATTTCGCTGAGTGAAGTGAGTGAATACGTCATCCTGTCAGCAGTATGCTAGGACTGCAGCACAGGCTGTGGCTAACGTAAAGTAACCTGTATTTGCACTAAAGTATTAGCTCTACCGGACTGTGGATGAATTTGTTGGAGTACAGTTGTGGCACGTGCGATGATGCTCGACGAATATAGCTACCTCGATTGGAAGCAGTCAGTACTGAAATGGTTACGTAGCTAGTTATTTAAGCTGTAATAATACGACACCGTATGTTGGCTAGCCCACCATTGGGTCATTAGCCTTTTTTTCAATTATGAATGATTTTGAGTGTTTCGTGGGGGCATGCCTGCCCCTCCATCACCTTCTGGCTAGCTACGCCCCTGTTTGTAGCTGAACTCTCGGCAGGGCGATTTGTTTGTAGCTGATCTCTATACAGGTTACTAGTTTCTAGCTGATCTGAATTCTTTTCAGGGTGACTGCTCTATTAGAGTATCCCGATCTCGCACTTGCTACACCAAGTTGGATTTCGTGTTATAACTCCGTGGCTTTAAGTCTAATTCTTCTACACCATTGAAGAGCCTTTCTAAGATGATTACCCCATCTGTAAAGCGAATTTCAAAGCATTATTCCAAGCGGTTTTTCTGGTAAGCGTGGAAAGTAGTCGTTTTTATAATATATTCTCGATTGCGTAATTGTTACACACTGTTGATTTTTTCATTGTATCTTCCTGGTTTTTAGCTTAATTTCTTTCAATCCACAAAAGGTTTGAGGTTCAATAGTTAACCTATTCACCCACCGATTTTCAGCTTCTTCCCATAAGCGGTTTACCCTGTAGGCGTGACAACATATTGGTGTTATTTGTCATGAACAATCGCTAATAACTCTTTACCTGTTTATTGCATTCCAGCCAAAGTTGGTACAGAGATGCGCCTTTATATCCCCCTTCTGTGTGCCAAATGTCAAGGCAATCGGACATTGCGTTCGCGTTTTATAGCAGTTTTTGTAAGTGTGCGAAAAGAAAAATAAGATAAAAACGAAGAAACTAAGCCAATTTGTGAAGTCGCATATCTCGGGAACGCTTAAAGCGATTTTGCTCAAATTTGGAATGTGGTGTACTGAAGTTGGAGGGCGTGTCCACATCAAAAATCGTCTTGTTCCATGAAGGCAGCACAGAGCAACGGAGGTGCTAAAATTGCGTTTTCTTTCTTCCTGTCATGCAATATATACTCACAGGTGTTGCGCGCCAGCTTCTTGGACCGCACGACACACTACTGTGTGTCTTGATAGAAGTTACTTCACTCGAAGACATATACGGTAGAAACTAAGGGAGTTGGGTAGCTGGGAGCCACGTAGCACAATGGTAAGACACTGGACTCAAGTACTGGAGGTCCCTGGTTTGATTCCCGCTCAAGACATTTTTTTGTTTTGTTTGAGGACCTTTTATGCATAAGTTCTATTTTTATTCATGTAACTGCCGCGGAACAATTGAACAGGCATTTAAATTTAGCTAATTATTCCATCCTGGCTGCCTTTTACCATCTAACAATTTTGCTCACGTGGGTGCGTACGGGTAAACATAGGTAGATAAGTACACACACCCTTGCGAAGCGCGCGACCACAGCCCGCCCCCGGCCGGCTGTGGGCGCGCCTGGCCCAAACACCAAAATAGTAAACCAAAGAGACTCAACAAACAACGTCTCGAATATTTTTTATTACGTTGTCCGATACCGACGGGCACTTGATCCACAAACAACACAACAGCAATATGATTCAACAATATTCTCTTCAATAAACAAAAACAAAGTGTATAGCTATAGCCCAAGATGAGTCATACGTAAATAGCTACGTCTAGCTATAGTGATTTTAAATAAACCTCAGTAGCTAATCCAGTCTACAGTGTCATGAGTGTGCCCATCGTCATGCAACTATATACTCATTCTGGTGAGAAATAATTTGTTTAGTCATCAGTTAGCGGACATTTGCTATACTTTGTACATTGGCAAAAACTGAGAAAAAGCATTTTAATTCATTCAGCTATATAGCTAGCTAGCTAGCTACTACGATTAGTACTTGACGTAGAAATGACCATGACAGTATATCACAGATGCTCAGGGCTAATGGATTTGAACTGGCCTTCCCTTCAAAATCCAAAATAGAAAACATTTTCGCCTCCTTTCACTTTATAAAGTAGCTAACTTATCATTTCAAAGTTCCTGGACCACTAAATTATCTACCCTGCCAATCATACTCAATACCGAGCTCAACACCCTTTTAAGTATCGCCACTATCAAAGTATCTACCGATGTAAGCTTATATCATTATTTCTTTTTTCCAAGAACTATTCCCCTTGAATGGAACGATCTCCCTATTAGTAACGTTAATGATTTTATAACTCTAGAGCAATTTAAAGAATCCCTATCCAATCTACTATTATAATTTTATTTATGCCCCATACAGGGCTTTGCTATAGTTATTACCAAGACTAAATTCTTTACTCTTGTTATTACTAGTAATAATAATAATAATAATAATAGTATTACGATTAGTAAAAATGAAATTAATTAGCTATTGTACTGCCTACCTTGTGTCTGTTTAGCAACTTTTCCTGGTGTGATATGTGTAGAGCAACTCTATGAACACAATGATGCCAGAATTAGCCAAATTCGCGGAAACTTTAATAATATTTGTACTATAGGTGTTTCGGGGTCATGTAATACTGTAACTGAAGGTGGCATATCAACCCGTGACACGTGATAGCTAGATAGCTACCTAAGATTTATCTCGACTAGATTTGTAAAGGGCCATTTAAATGAGCTATATGAGAAGGATACAGAGAAGGTGCAACAGAGTAGGTTCAACGAAGAGCTACGTACCCGTCTTAGGATAAATCCTACGCTGAGAGATGAACACTATTATTATTTATTTATTTACTTATTTATGCTTTATGGTGTGAAAGCACCGAAGGTCTGTTGGTAGGAACCAACAGCCATAACAACGTACAATTATTACTAACTATATACTTAAATTACATTTTCATTATAAGTTAATTATAGGTAGTGGTTACTGAATCGAAAGGTTTTTTTATTTTCGCGTCTAGTAGTTTCTCCGACCATTCGACTTTAGGGGACGCGAAAAGTAGCATTAGCATTAGGGTTAGGCTCAGGTTCAGCTTTGGTTTCTTCTTCACCTTTAGGTTACGTTCTTCTTACTGTATTTAGTGTATATAGTGAGACTACTACGTGAGTAGCATTTATATTAAAGGTAGAAAAGTAGGGTTAGTGGGTAGCTAGCAGTGGTAGCACAATGGTAAGCCCACTGCCTATACAGTTCCAATAGTCCAGGGTTCGAACCCAGGTTGAGTTTTGTGGTTTTTTTTGTTTTTTTTCGTTTAGTGACCCTTTTTTGTCTAAGTTTTATTGTTGGTTCAATAGCGAGTCTGGCTTATTGAACCGACTTTCGGTTCTGCCTTATTAAAAGTGTTATGAGTGCTTAAAATTGGTTTTGTTTAGTGACATCTGAAGCATGGACACATAGTGATGTAAAGTACAGTTATTATTCTCATCAAAGTTTCTCAGGAAATGATCCCACAGATATAGATTTCAACAAACAAACTGACATGTTTAAGTCTAGAATTTACGTGGCATTGAAAATAAGAATGTCATGATATGTTGTTTTAAGATGTTGAGGTAACAAGAGTTTGTTGCTGGCACCTGATCTAGTATTAGTAGAGCTGAAAGTGATACTGATGTTGAACTGATTAGTTTGTAACTTGATAGATTTGATAGTAAACAGTATGTCCTGTAATTCAAATATGTACATTAAAGGAAGGAGCCTCAAACAGTCTTTGGAACAACTGGTGAAATCATTCCAAGATATACAAGCATGTGTTTGGTGGCACGACATTGAATTCTTTCAAAGCTTACAATGTCTTCATTAGATGTGGATGCCAAATTTGCATACAGTACAGCAACTGCAATCTTACTAATGATACATACAATCTCACCAATGTAAAAGGTGAATGAGTGCATGGGGACACAAGTACGGCAAATTAGTCTAAGTGTTTTGTACACACGAGCGGTGATGTCTTTGTAATGTTTATTCCAACTTAGGTCTTCAGGTAACATTAATCCAAGATCTTTATGAGAATCGACATGAGGTATAATTGAATTGGACATAGAATAAGAGGTGTCAAGTTTACATCTGAATGATAAATGAACAGATTTCTTTGAACTGAAATCCAGATCAACATTCTCTACATAAAAAATCAGTCCTGAAACATTCTAGGAGATCCCATCTCCATGTCTATCCCTTCAGTGACCAAGTTAAAAGAGTAGTGATGTCATCTTGAAGAGCCTTATGATTATAGAGTGTTTTAATATGGATAAAGCACTTGGCATCATCAACAAATTTGAGTAGTTGGCTTTCATGGATATATATATATATGAGGACATGTTATTCATGTAAACTAAAAACAGTAAGGGGCCAAGAATATTGCCCTGTGGGACACCAGACACTCTTGAGAGTAAATGAGAATAGCAGTTGTTGATATATAGAAACCCTTTGTCATTACCAGTATGATCACTCAAATACAGATGTCTGAGTACAAATGGTGACCTTTGCACATGAAAATTCTTAACAATAATAATAATAAGTCTTAAGTAATAACTTTAATGTAAATTTTACTGATTTAGAGTAGATACTCAGTGCAGTTATGAGACACAAAAATTTAAATGCATGCTATTCTAAAGGCAAGTGTTACCTTCTGTATTAATTTTATGTCCCACACACTTTGAAAGTATTATATTAATGGCAGTGAAATCACACTTACTGAACCTGTCAGAGATTTAGAATTATTGTTGACTCCACTCTTAAGTTAGTACAATACTAAGCTGCTAAAGTCAATTGAGTACTATCCTGTAGCTCTAATCAACAAGTCATTTGAGTACTAATAAACACTAACATTCTGCTCCAACTGTACAAATAATTTGTCTACCCTGTACTAGAGTACAGAATACTGTTTGGGGACCTAAGACCAACAGTGTTCAAAAAAGATCCACTAAGATAGTGAAAGATTTGCCATGTTGACAGATTATGTAGTCTCGACTTACCATCTCTTACATATTGATGTATTAAAGGTGACTTAATCTACACATAAAAATTGGTTCACGATTTGTTGAACATGGATCATGCATCACAATTGTGACCGGATCTTGGAAAACCTACCTTTTGGGCACTAGAAAAATTTTTGGGAAAACTCAGATGAAAATCTCATTGATTTTTTGTACATTTGGATAAAGCAACTATTAAACCTTCTTGCTGTGAAGTTTCACACCCAGAGCTTCTTTTTACTAGGAGATATGGATGATTATATCAGACCATGTAGTAATTTCACATGCGTGGGACACTAATTAACTTACAAATTGGGTGATTTCTTCAGGTTCTGGAATGGCTAAACTGAACTAAGTCTTAAATTAGACAATGATACATGGCATTTACTTGAATTGCAGAAAAGTACCAATAATACTTCATTAAACTATCAGAAATCTCTTATTAAAGTATTTTAGATGGTAGGAATGGAGCAAAGTGATTTGTCACCATTTTTCACCCTTATAAACACTCACATAACTCAATACATAACCATAAAAGTTAGTTTGTAATGCACAGGACAGAAATCAACCATATCTCAGGAATGCTTAAAGATATTAAGCTAAATTTTTAACACAAGATAGATGAGCACCCAGTACCTCATTTAAGCTATAAAATGGAAAATTTACCAATGTTCCAAAAAGGTCGGTTTTCCACACAATTTACCTTTCAGCCATCCTCCACCACTACCGTAATTTGCTTTTTTTCGTTGTAAAATAATTTTCGTATACAAGATTTGTACGAAAATTTCTTGCACGAAAATTTTTATACAAGATCGAACTACTCTTAGACTAATAGAGCAGTCATTTACGTAAATCATACAAAAATATTTTTACACGAAAATTTTTTGCACGAAAATAAAGCAAATTACTGTATTTCAAACCGCGTGATACATTTTTTACAATTATTTATTATAGCTTTACAGCATGCACATACAAAATTACAATTAAAATGATTGGTGTGCATGCTGAAGGCATGCCAGCAACTAGTGCTGACATCCATGAGTGAAAAAAACGAAAATACAACAGTCAATTAAGTTGATTAAAGTTTGTGCACTGTAAATTCAAATGAGTACAAATAACCCAAATTTTTGGGTTGTTTTACCTGCAATTCAAACGACCAATTTTTTGGTAGTAATGACCCAAGGATGTATTGGTTTATTTTAACTTTGTAAGATACAGTCATATTACCCAGATGCTCTATAGTCTCTTCAACCTCTAGCCGGTGTTTGAAATAACCTTGCCATCATGGTCATTTAACCATCTGTGGTAAAATTAACCCATGTCACAAAAGATTTGTTTATTTGTTTGTTTACATTAATTAACAAGTCAGTCATTATTAGTAATAACGTACATTAATCTATCTATGACACATATTCACAATAATTGTTACCTATACTGCATTTTAATACTTTAAACATACCTGGTCTTATAGTTTTCAAATTGTATTTAAAACCTATGTTCTCCATGTACACTTTTGATTGTGGGATGTAACACAACTGTTATAATGGCCAGTGTACTGTAAATTTAACCATGTAGCTGGTCATCTAAACTTTACCATAGTAGACTTGACAATTCACACTCAAATCACAAAAATATGTTATTTCAACATCCTAAGTGAACGGTTGTATTGACCTTCCCTGGTTATTTTGACTGATTTAGTTCAAATACTTACTCCGGTTACAACCACTTTTAGATGGTCATTTTAACCAAAACTTCTGCAGTTTAAATTTACACATGGAGGTCAAATTGATCCATTTGAATTTACTGTGTGGGAATAGATTCATTGGAATATTGATGGAATGGACATAGAATGTGAAATGTGCAGGTTCCTTCGTAGTTGAAATTGTTAGAAAAGTGGTTCCATAAATAATCAATTATTCAGTGCTTGATTGTGTTGGTAGGTAATGAAATATCTATGGCCGGTAAGAATTCTGTTAAAACAAAAACGATGCTGTGCTACTGTTGAAGTTCTTGGATGAATTAACTTGTAGTGTGCTCCTTATCTTGTAGAATTATTTGTGATGGTGATGTGGTCCTTGATGTTAAAGTTATCTAATCCAAAACAGCCAACCTGTAAAAAAGAGTGCAGCCTTCAAAAAGGTTATGGTGAAAAAAGATGTGAAATCCAAGGTGGCGGCCAAGAAAAGGCTGTGATGGTAGGTTAACGGTAAAAATTTTAATAAAGACAATTCAGGTGAATTTTAGTGCGACTTGGTCTTGGCACAAAATTCATCTGAATTGTTGTTATTAAAAATTTTACCATTAACCTACCATCACGGCCATTTCTTGGCCGCCACCTTGGATTTCGCATCTTTTTCACCATAGCGTTTTTGAGGGCCGCACTCTTTTTTTACAGCTTGGCTGTTTTGGATCAAGACACACGGTAGTATGTCGTGCGGCCCAAGAAGCCGGCGCGCAACACCCGTGAGTGTATTAACAGGAAGAACGAAAACGCAATTTTCGCACCTCCGTAGCTCTGTGCTGCCTTGATGAAACAAGACGATTTTTGCTGTAGACACACCCTCCAACTTCAGCACTCCACATTCCAAATTTGAGCGAAATCGCTTCCAGCGTTCCCGAGATATTCGACTTCAAAAATTGGCTTAGTTTCTTCGATTTTTTCTTCTTATTTTTCTTCCTCTTTTCGCACACCTACAATAACTGCTATAAAACTCGAACGCTATATGCGATTGTCTTGAAATTTGGCACACAGAAGGGGGGTATAAAGGCGCATCTCTGTACCAACTTTGGCTGGAATACGATAAACAGGCAAAGCGTTATGAGCGATTATTCACGAAAAATAACACCAATATGTTGTCACGACTACAGGGTAAACCGCTTATGGGAAGAAGCTGAAAATCGGTGGGTGAATAGGTTAACTATTGAACCTCACACCTTTTGTGGTTTGAAAGAAATCGAGCTAAAAACCAGGAAGATACAACGAAAAACAACTGTGTGTAGAAATTACGCAATTGAGATTAGCTAATAAAAAACAACTGCTTGCCACGCCTACCAGATAAACTGCTTGGGGTAATGCTTTGAAAATCGCTGTATAGATGGAGTAATCATCTTAGAAAGGCTCTTCAATGGTGGAGAAGAATCAGACTTAAAGTCACGGAGTTATAACACGAAATCCAACTTGGTGTAGCAAGTGCGAGATCGAGATACTCTAATAGAGCAGTCGTCTTAATAGAGCAGTTACCCTGAAGAGAATTCAAGAGATCAGCTAGAAACAAGTAACCTGTATAGAGCAAACAAGTCACCCTGTAGAGAGATCAGCTACAAACAATTCACCCTGTAGAGAGATCAGCTAGAAGAAGTTACCTTGTAGGGAGTTCATGCAACTATGGAAAGAGATAGTTCAGCTAGAAGAAATCACCTTGTAGAGTTCAGCTACAAAGAAACCACCATGTAGAGAGTTCAGCTACAAACAAATCGCCGTGTAGAGAGATCAGCTAGAAGAAGTTACCTTGTAGAGAGTTCAGCTACAAAGAAACCATCATGTAGAGAGTTCAGCTGCAAACAGATCACCTGTAGAGAGTTCAGCTACAAACAAATCACCCTGTAGAAAGATCAGCTAGAAGAAGTCACCTTGTAGAGAGTTCAGTTACAAAGAAACCACCATGTAGAGAGTTCAGCTACAAACTAGTGACCTTGTAGAGACATCAGCTAAAAGAAGTTACCTTGTAGAGAGTTCAGCTACAAAGGAATCATTCTGTAAAGAGCTCAGCTGCAAACAAATCACCTGTACAGAATTCAGCTACAAACAAATCACCCTGTAGAAAGATCAGCTAGAAGAAGTTACCTTGTAGAGAGTTCAGTTACAAAGAAATCACCATGTAGAGAACTCAGCTACAAACTAGTGACCCTGTAGAGAGATCAGCTAGAAGAAGTTGCCTTGTAGATAGTTTAGCTACAAAGAAACCATTCTGTAAAGAACTCAGCTGCAAACAAATCACCTATACAGAATTCAGCTACAAACAAATCACCCTGTAGAGAGATCAGCTAGAAGAAGTTACCTTGTAGAGAGTTCAGCTACAAACAAATCACCCTCTAGAAAGATCAGCTAGAAGAAGTCACCTTGTAGAGAGTTCAGTTACAAAGAAACCACCATGTAGAGAGTTCAGCTACAAACTAGTGACGTTGGAAAGACATCAGTTACCTTGTAGAGAGTTCAGCTACAAAGAAAACATCATGTAGAGAGTTCAGCTGCAAACAAATCACCTGTAGAGAGTTCAGCTACAAAGAAATCTCCCTTTAGAGAGATCAGCTAGAAGAAGTTACTTGTAGAGAGTTCAGCTACAAAGAAACCATCATGTAGAGAGTTCAGCTGCAAACAAATCACCCGTAGAGAGTTTAGCTACAAACAAATCTCCCTGTAGAGAGATCAGCTAGAAGAAGGTTCCTTGTAGAGAGTTCAGCTACAAACAGATCACTCACTACAGGTTGATTTGTTTGTAGTTGAACTCTCAACAGGATAGTTTCTTTGTAGCTAAACTCTCTGCAAGCTGATTTCTTCTAGCTAAACTCTCTTATGGGTGATTTGTTTCTAGCTGATCTCTATAGTGGGTGACTTGTTTCTGGCTGAACCTCTACAGGATGATTTGTTTGTAACTGAGCTCTCTACAGGATGGATTCTTTGTAGCTCAACTCACTGCAAGGTGATTTCTTCTAGCTGATCTCTCTACAAGGTGACTTCTTCTAGCTGATCTCTCTACTGGGTGACCTGTGTCTAGCTGAACTCTCTACAGGGTGATTTGTTTGTAGATGAACTCTCTACAGGATGGTTTCTTTGTAGCTGAACTCTCTGCAAAGTAATTTCTTCTAGCTGATCTCTCTACAGGGTGACTTGTTTCTAGCTGATCTGTCTAGTTGGTGACTTTTTGTAGCTGAACTCACTACAGGGTGATTTGTTTGTAGTTGAACTCTCAACAGGATGGTTTCTTTGTAGCTAAACTCTCTGCAAGGTAATTTCTTCTAGCTAATCTCTCTACAGGGTGATTTGTTTCCAGCTGATCTCTATAGTGGGTGACTTGTTTCTGGCTGAATCTCTACAGGGTGATTTTTTTGTAGCTGAACTCTCTTCACAGTGATTTGTTTGTAGTTGTACCCTCTACAGGGTGATTTGCTTGTAGCTGAATTCTCTACAGGACGGTCTTTTTGTAGCTGAACTCACTGCAAGGTCATCTCTTCTAGCTAATCTCTCTACAGAATGATTTATTTTTAACTGATCTCTATAGTGGGAGACTTGTTTCTAGCTGAACTCTCAACAGGATGGTTTCTTTGTAGCTGAACTCTCTGCAAGGTGATTTCTTCTAGCTGATTGCTGTACAGGGTTCTAGCTGATCTCTCTACTGGGTAACTTGTTTCAAACTGAACTCCTTCTAGGGTGATGTGTTCATAGCCGAACTCTCTACAAGGTGATTTGGTTGTAGCTGAACACTCTACAGGGTGACCTGTTTCTAGCTGAACTCCCTACAAGATCTGTTGGTAGCTAAACTCTCTACAGGGTGACTTGTGCCTAGTTGAACTCTCAACAAGGTGATTTTGTGTAGCTTAACACTCTACAGGGTGATTTTTTTGTAGCCGAACTCTCTGCAGGGTGATTTGTTTGCAGCCGAACTCTCTACAGGGTGATTTGTTTGTAGCTGAACTCTCTACAGGATGGTTTCTTTTTAGCTGAATTCTTTACAGGATGATTTGTTTCTAGCTGAACTCTCTACAGGGTGATCAGTTCACAGCTGAACCCTCTACAAGGTGGCTTCTTCTAGCTGATCTTGCTACAGTGTGATTTTTTTGTAGCTGAACTCTCTGCAGGGTGCTTATTGTCATCAGAGCTTCTCTTGTAGCCAACTAGCTGATATTTGATAAATTTTCGACTAGCTGATAAATTTCCTTCAACTCGCTTGTAGCTAGCTATTGTCTTCCCATCGAACTTTCAATACAGTAGTGCTGAGCGATAGTAAAAATTTTACTATCACGATAGCTACTCATTAAATATCGCGATAGTGAATACTATCCCGATAGTTTATGAAACACTTTGCTCTTAACAAAGTCTTAGCTGTATAGCTATGATTTGTAGTCATATAGAAAGTTATTTTGCATGCACAGGACATTTGTTAATTAACTGCGTGGGCGGCCGATGGAATATGAACTTTTGGTAAAGCTTTTACAGGCCACTCCTTTGTAAGAAAGCTGGTAATACCAACTGTAAAACAGTTTTAGAAGGGTTGTTAATACCATTTTAATGCAGATCTGAGCTTATCATAACTATCACGATAGTGATATCCCTACTATTGCGATAACGATAGTGATTCACTATCGCGATATATTGCACTATCGATACTATTGCTCAGCCCTAGTAATCATAATCATCATATCACATTTTATTCAAAATCAGACAATGAGACACATTAGATATAGCTATAAACTGCTTTGCATTGCCTTAGTACTAGTTGGCACGATTGCATGTGTCCCTATAAAACTCAAACCCACAATGAAAAGCACTGACTGGTTCCATCGAGTGTAAACTTGTAAGTGAGAAGACTGTACTGCATTTTACTACTTGTTATCAGGAATCGTTTCACCATTCAAAACAGGTTATAGCCCTTGATTTTGTGACTGTTGTAGCAGATCTAGAAGTTATACTTATGGTGGCGGAAATTTGCCCATTATGCTCCTAATTATGCTCCATTATGCCAGCATTATGCTTTATGCTTTTCATCCCCTATTATGCTAAAAATTATGCCGGCATAATTGACACAAGCCTAACCCTTGCAGGAATGCACATACTGGGTCAAGCTTCTCTTTCTCCCGAGTGTGAGGAATTCTCTGGGTGGCCATATGAAAGGACCCAGCAGTTGATAAAAGACTAGTCCAGAGTTTACGCCCAGATTGTTGGCCAGCTTCATAAATACAAATTTCCTTCAACACACTATCTATAGTAGTTCATTGATGGTCCATTCTGAATCATAGTGATCTCAGATGGTAGCTTGCCTGTGGTTAATAGCGGCCCATGGGAATCTGGTGGCTAGCCTAATGCTGACAAGGCTCTAATGTATGATGTCATAAAAGGCCTGTAAACTGGTAAGACTGTTTGATAGTATTGACACATTCAGCAGTGCTTCCATGTGGGCATCTACTAACTTATACTGCTGAACAAACCTCTCTTTCAGTAATTTAACACAGTGTGCATAGTTACTGTCAGACAGTGGGAAGCCACCAATCACAAGAACAGCATCCTCATGCAACTGAGCACATAAGCAGTTAACTTTTGAACAGGGGTGAGACCTGGGTTTGAATCCACTGCTGCTGTGAACAAGTTCCAAAAGGCCTGCCATTGTAGTGGATTACCATCAAAGGTAGGCAGGGCCAGTTTGGGAAGGCTAGTGTATGTCTGATGTGTGTCTCTTATTTGTTCAATTAAATCTTATGTGTGGCTACTCACATGTGCAGAAGGGGATGTATCAGAATGTAATGGCTTCTTGGTCACATCAGTTCTAGATGCTGTCAGTTCAGGTTCGGTTATTTCTGTTGAGATCAGACATGTTGGACCTTTATCAATTACTGGGGGTGGGGGGTTGGAGATCGCGCCACTGGTGATTGACCGCCTTCTTAATAAATTCCCTCAAGAGAGCTATATTCTGTACTAGACTACTCTAATAAGTATCTGCATCACATATTTCAGCCTCCAGTTCTTCTTCCTCCTGAATAGTCTTAGCAATGGCACCATCTAATTCAATGATTTGTGGTAATTTTTCCTTCAATTGTTCTGTGGTAGTAGATAACAGTATCCTTCGTGATTTTGGGATGGATTCTATGTTTACAGTCTCCAATTCGGCGGAAGGCGCTTCTCTGTCAGCTTCGTGATACCCCCTTTGAGGCCACGCCGTTTCACACAAAGACGTTTAACTTCTTCTATCCTTGCCGGTTTGATCGGTCGGTTTCGGTCACAGCACCAAATGACCAGTATAGTGGGTTTACCTGGTGAAAGGGTTTATCGTGGTGACAGTGTTCTATACCATATGCGTATTTTGTACCGTACACGTATGGTACGTAGTACGTACATACCATACGCGTACGGTACGATTTTCCGTTCAGTTTTTATTTTTTCAACCTGTGGTGGTATGATGTCGTCCTGCTCTCCTGGTAAAGCTGTATTGGACATCGTCTGTGGTTCGTTAAGCGCTAGTTTGTGTGTGAAAGATTTGTACAATGGTTCTAGCCGCTGTGTGCTCATATCAAAACTCATGTCAAATTAACCCATACATTACAATTTTCCGTAAAATATTATTATGCGTAAAATCAATGTACAGCAGCCTATGGAGGTAAGTTAGTTTTAAGTTACATTATTCATCATAACTCTGGTTCTGAAGGCGGTATCAAAATTGTTCGGCCGCCATTATACACGCATAACACTCCTCTATCCGATGGTAACAAAATTTATTCGAAGCTAAAGTGTTTACAGCTTGCAAATTTACAACAAACGATGGTAAATAGCAACTTACGCAATACAAAATCCATTGGAGAGCAAATCACGAATTTCGCGTTCTAATTAAATAGCGGAATCACGCCGTTACCATAGCAATTACGAATTTTGTTCGGCCGGAATCGGATAGAGCAATTCATAAGGAGTTGAATGATATTAAGTTTTATGGTATTTGATCGTGTCTAGTGCTTGCAATTATTGAATATACAAAATGATGTAAAATGTATGGAGTTTGTATTGGAGAAACTGAAAAAGTGATCCATCCATCCTGAAATCTTTGAAAAAATCAGTGTTTAATCAGTCCATTTCATGATCTAAGGGCAGAAAACAAACAAAGGACACTGGTAATGTACAATATTGCTGATAAAATGATTACTGGCTGTAAATTTGATTTTGCCATTTTTGCAATTCTGACTTTACAAATCCCAATAGCATGTTTTGATATGTTCTCGGTTCTGTGGTGCTGACGCCTTGTGAATCCGAGCGTCGCGCTGGAAGAGGGAATGCCAAGAATTGGAAGAAATCTATTCGCTATTGTGGGAGACCATTAGGAGAATTTTGGAGTCGTATACTATTTCGGAAGTATGGCACGCCGTTTGTAACAAAAATCGCCACTTATTTTCCCAGAAAATAAGCTTATTATCCCAGAAAATAAGCTATTATCTTGGATAGTAAAAATGCTTATTTTCCCCGAAAATAAACAAAACTGCTTATTTTCCAAGCATATAAAAGAATTTAAAATTGCATGCGGACCAATCTCCTTTGCGCCAGCGGCTCTAGACATTGGATTAGTTATTAAACTGTTTGATTGTGGTTACTTTGTAGGCAGGGCGAGATGGCCATTAAAATGAAGGCAGTGTGTTCGTAATGACAGAATCACAGATTTGGGGCTGGGAGGTACTTTTCCAGGATATTGAATCTTTCCTTCATGCTAGTGGACACCAATTAGGGTATTGCAGTGTAAGCTACGGAACTCACACACTGGAAAGAATGGAATTATATATGTCCAGCCTTGTTTACCTGAAGAATCTCCTGGACGATAACATCATGCAAATGAGTGAACAGCATAGATCAGTCAATAGCCATTACCTATAGTATGTTCACGTTGAGCTGAACCCTGAAAAACAGCTAAAAATTAAAAGTGGATTTTTTCTCAACAGAGTTAACATTTCTGCTAACCAGATGATTATTGGTAGCAGCAAAGGTGTCAACAACGGACACATATGGTTTGGCTCCATTACAAGTTCGGGAAAGGGCTCTAATGGACACTGTACTTATATGGCTTCTCCATAGGAAATGTATTGTGAAAATTTTGATTGGCTGTAAATATTATGTCAAACATTTGAACAACAAGATTTTGAAATATTTTTAGCGGATCAAGCAGTACTGCAAATGAGCCAAATTTCAAGATCGTGTGTAATTGCATCCATGAGTTAAATGTTTTTGAGGATTCAGCTAAATGCGAATATACTATTATAGTTGGTAAATTGGGGGTGTGTATGTGAGAGATCACTTTTCTGGATCTAGTCATGTTGACTTCATCAAGTTTATTGGGCTGAACTACCAATGTCTTATATGGATTATTTACTAAAATAGTTAATTGGAAGTTGCTTTGCTTGAATAGTTATAACATGTTACTGATTTTTATTACATAGATAGCTACTCCCATTTTTTCAATAGATGGACACCATAAGTTAATTTGATGGAAGATGGTGACTCATGCAGGAATTGATGGTTACAGCAGGATGGTTGTGTATATGAATTGTTCAAACAACAACAAAGCATCCACAGTTTACACTCACTTTTTAAAAGCAGTTGAGAAGTATGGTTTACCGTCACGTGTTAGATCTGATCAAGGCAAAGAAAATAAAAGAATTGCAAAACACATGTTACAACACAGAGGCCTAGAGAGAGGTAGCATGTTAACTGGGAGCTCTGTGCATAATCAACGCATAGAACGCCTATGGAAAGATATGCATCAAAGTGTGACCAAACTGTTTTACCGTCTTTTTTATTACCTAAAAGAAATGAGGCTATTGGATCCATCTAATGACATTCACATTTATTCACTTCATTATATATACATTCCTAGAGTAAACCGTGCACTAACAATGTTTAAGGATGGATGGAACAAACATGGTATTAGAACTGAACATGCATCATCCCCAGAACAACTATTTGTGGCAGGAGCACTTCGATTATGCAACTCTGGCACAATAGCACTGGACTTTTTTGAGCACATTCAGACAGATTCTTATGGGATAGATGAAGAAGGATTAGCACTTGATGAGGATCCTGATGCAGTTGTTATTCCTGAAAATACATTTGTGCTGACAGATGAGCAGTATCAGCAATTGCAGCAAAATGTCAACCCTTTAATAGAAAGTGACAATCACGGCATTGAATTATATGAACAAACAATCCAGTTTATAGTCACTAATTGCTTATGATCAAATACCTAATATACAATAATACTAAATCATAATTGAGAATCAAAAACACCAGTCTTGTTCTGCTTGCCATAATATTCTAAATACCTTGCATCTCCCAGTTCAGTTCCAAACCTGTCAAAACGTTGTTGAACTCCTGCTCGAACTCTGGATAGGAGGTATAGGTTGTGGGTAATTCAAGAAGACATGGACAAGTGTGCCCAATCGGATGCCTAGTTAATCCAGTGGCACCATTAAAAGCTACGGTGATGCGTTCTGCAATCAGTACTGAACTCCCAGTTGTGAACCGTAAAAACCTTCGCACCTCATCATTCCTCATGTTTCCAATATATTGTTGTAGATAACTGAACACTCGCATTTCACAAGGGTTAGACTCAATCGGCTCCTCTATTATGTTCAGCACCTTCTCAGGAGTAGCACTCATGTACATGTACATTGAGTGAAGCTCATCAATTGAAAACTTCCTCCAGAATAGCTTTTTTTCAGAAGAGATGCCACCATGCATCCCATTTATAGCAGCCATAGGTTTTGTTAGAAACTCATACTTCGCAACGTCAGACAGTTGAGCTCTCAGCTGCAATGAATTGGTTGGAGCAACCCTGGAACCATAACGACTTAAACTGCAATAAGCTTGTTTTTGAGGTCCTTAGAAAAAGCTGTCGATGATTCTAATGCTTCTTTAACAGTAGTCGCTTCATACGAACACAAACTTTCAGCAAAGGCTTCAATAAGGAATTGTGAAGAAACATTAGTTGTAGGCCCAAGTAAAATACCTGCCAAGCTAGGGAAGGCAATACGAATTGGGATATATCCGCTGATCAGAAAACCATGTGATAAAATCTGTCCCAGCAAAGGCAGAGCTGACATATCAGTAGTTGCATGCAAATTAGGAGTAAGTAAACAAGCTCCATCAAAAAATCTTCTATACACTTCAACGTTGAAACCGGGTCACTACTGCTGACCCGGATGACCCACTGACCCGGATAGCAATCCGGGTCAGACCCGGATTTGACCCGGATTAATTAGAGCCGAGACGTGTTTCGGCTAGTCTCGAGCGAGCGAACGAGTCTACATTTTGAGCGTTCTTTATTATATTATTGCTTTATGGTGTAAACACACCAAAGGTCTGTTGGTAACATGTACCAACAGCCGCGAAAGTACATTACATTACATTACTTATTTACCTACTTACTTACTTACTTATATACACACATACATACTGATTCTACAAGTAGTTCAGGTTTGAGGTGGGTGGACGTGACTGGTGGCATATGCATCTTGAGCAAGGACAGAGATAGTGCAATGAGCTCGATTCGTGTTCAGTAAATATTGCAACTTCAGGCTAGCTGTAGGTTGAAGACCAAAAAAAAAAAAAAAAAAAGGCCTTCACCTACATTCAATAGCTACCCCTCACCCTAGATACCCTCAGTTTCGTGCTACATACTACACTTACTAACAAATGGGCGTGGCTGAGCGTATGTTGGTAATGCGATAAGTGGGCGTGGCTCACGAAAGAGCTACGCGATAGCGTTTATAAGTTTCCATGTCGTCAAACGAACAACTTTGTTTCTCACGTGATCCATCCGGGTCAGACCTGGATATATTGCAAACCGGGTCAGACCCGGATGACCCGGAGAAAATGTGACCCGGATGACCCGACCCGGGCGAATTTTTTTTTTGGGCACACTTTGGACTTAGAAATTTTCACGCATTATTTTTTTCCGGATAATGTTGCGCATGTTATACCGGATACTAACCTGCTCTGGTACTCACGTTGCCAGGGCACGTTGCTCTAACAGGGTGTCTAAGCTGTGTTTCCTGCCAGGCTGACAGTACAAAGGGAGGGCGAAAATCACCTTAGAAGGAGACGCCTCTTCCTCCCGTTTTTTCAGCACCAGAATGTTTTCTCACATCGTGATTGGCAACCTCAGTGCCAGTCTGGCATTAGATCACATCACAGAACTACTCACAGCCATTGTTGAAAGTGAGTATGAAGCATTTTGTGTTTTAATTCTTTTTAGTAACCAACACCAGTTTGATGGATGTGTCACAATGCACTGAAGTGTTAACAGTAGAGGCTGGAGTATTATGCACCTATCGATATTATCCCCCACCTCCCCCCTCCCGGGCATAAAGGGGAAATGGGTGGGGATTTGAATTTTTGAAAAATCAAATACTCCACCCATGGGGGCACGACTAGTGGTCAAATCCCCACGTAGTATGACTGCAATACACTTTAGGAAACAGTTTAATTCTTATGTAGCTTGCGGTTTAACAAATTCCAAAAATTTCGAACGATCAAATACCTCACTAGTGGGGCAGAATTTCAAATCAAATCAGGCCAAAATCCCCCACTAATCCCCTAGTAATCCCGGGAGGGGGGTAGTGGGGCTTAACATTGATAGGTGCATTACCAACTCTTGGTATTATGAATACTGTAGTTAACTGAACAAGCCCTTTAGTGTCAGTTTTGGTTCTGAGCAGACGGCAATTGCCAAGAAGCATTTTTGATTGTGTCATGGTGCCATCCTATTACAGAACAATGTGAATCCTTTTACTTCCAATACGAAGACATGGTATGTGCAAGTTGTGACAGGCAGCTATTTATTTATAACAATTGTATAGCCATCACAATGAGCCTTATCCGCAATTACGTCACAACGCAAAAATGGCGAAAAGTGTGGGGGCCTTTTGTACAGAGAGCCATTGGGAAGAAACCAAAAGCAGACCGTAGGACTACTCGAGAAGTACGAAAATGCGTGCCCCTACATAGTAAGATAGTTAATAGCCTCACCAGAGTTTTCTCATGCTTTCTTCACGTGGAACATCTCGAAACGTTATCCCTTCCATACAAAGTATCCCACTTGGCCCCCACACTTTTCGCAATTTTTGCGTTATTTTTGCATTGTGACGTAATTGTGGATAAGGCTCGTAGGAAGTAACGTTTCCAACTCAGATGTTTCTTGCCCTACAAAGATGGCAGTGCTGACTTTGTGTATATTTTACATAATGTTTTTATCACTGTGTCATGTGATGATGTGGTCATGATTATGTGCGATGATCTGTGATCACGTGTGTATTGAGTACGATATTTGTTATTGCTAGATGGATTCACATTGAGATTCTGAGCGAGTGATTGTAACCAAAGAACTCCGGTCTGAATGAGGTGTGGAACAAGCCTATTTCTCACAGTGCTTGAATACAGCCGAAATGAGTTTGATGATGTAATACAGGAAAAGATAGGAAATTCAACAATCTGGCATTGCTGGACTGTGAACGTGCATTTGAGGGTGGAGGCTACAGGAAGACATATTTAAAGTTGGAAGCACCCTTGCAAAACTAATTGATGAGGGTTATGGCCTATCCTTGTTAAACTAAGAAAGTAAACTCAAGTGCAGCCAGTGTCCCTTATTCTACCAGTTGTATTTTTGATGTATTGCATAGAGTATGTATGCTCACTACGTTGGCTGTTCCACCCATGTTTCTGCAAGCCTATGTCTACAGTACTGTATGTGTGTGTGTATCTAAATACTCGTTTATCACAAGACCATATTATATGATTTCAATCTAATCCTAAAGAAGGCCGATACAGAGTATTCCATACCCCCTACATCTCATCTGATTATCAGTGCACTTGCATTTATCAAGTAGTACATGAGTTGTTAATCATGTTGTGTATACACTTTTGCTAGCACAGGAACTGAATGTATACACACCTACCAAAGGGCTGCAGTAGTGTTAGTGTAGTAGTGCAAGTTAGTTGTAATAAGTAAGCAGTTGACATTTTAAATGCACTTGTACACGTAGAAGTACTTTAATTGCTACTTGTACTTTAAAATGTACTTGTCCTTCACTGATTTAAGTATGCCTAGCTAATGGCTATAAAGAAGTTACAGATTCACACCTATTAAGTATATGTTTGGCCAATTTTGTGATAGCGTATCGTCAGACTTGATTAAAACAACTGGTAACAAAGTTATGCCAAACACCATTGATATCAGTTCTTGGATACATCACAACTGAGCACTTGTCATCAAGTTGCAGTGGAATCAATGCCTCATTTTATAGCTTTAAGATAAACATTTTAAAGCACACCTATTTTTCATTAGGCTGTGAACTTGAAGTTTACCTATTTTTTATTACTTGCATCAATGTTATAATTGGGTTGGGTCATCCAGATTATCTTCATCATTTGGGTCGTATTTTGTCTGGATCAAATGGGTCTTATACGCTTTCCAGTTGAGATGTGAGATAAATTAAAAAAGTATTGATGGAAATGCAGTTGTATGTACTCAAGAAACTTATATTCGAGAATGTGTCTTTAGGGATATGTGGAGCAGCACCCACTTATCGGGACTGTATGCTACTGTCTATTGGCATGCATCTTTGGTATTATGCCCATATAATATTAGGATTGAAGGTTGTTACTTGTAGGCAACTAGTCTGACTTTAAGCAACGGGGCCATATCCACATATGAGAATTGCAGGTTGCTGCAGCTGTCATACCTAATTAATTGATTATGAGTGTTAAAATACTCTTTGGTACAGCTACTTGTCTCCTTGCAGATGATCCTTCCTATAGTGTAATGATCTGTATAATAAATGTAGGATTAACTAGTGGAACTTTAGGATAATGGATATTATGCCAAATCTATGCCGATTACTATTTCTTTTACTAAACCCAGTACTTGACACTTGTCTTTATTGTGATCGAACTGGGGTCAATCGGTTCAGCAGTACTAACCCACTTACAACCCTAAATTTTATTCCTGCAGACATTGTTGAATGGATTTCCCTATATAATAATATAAGGAATTCTGCTCAAACACAATTTTTCCTTTTTTGTCAGTACTATTTCATTTAGTTGGTCTCAAAGTGTCCATTATATGGTAGTTCTACTGTATACAAGTGCACTAGGTCATGATCTGGTTACATATCAGCCAGTAAGAACTTGCTACAATAGCTTAACCACACATGTATCAGTTTATACTGTACAAGGACATAGATCGTAACAAAGAGAGGAAGCCAACACTCAGAAACAACAGCTTCACTGTCAACAGAAATCCCTTAGTACTCTTTAGATGTACCCTCAGGGCCGCCCACAGGGGGGGGGCAACTGGGGCACTTTGCCCTGGGCCCCAGCCTTAAAGGGGCCCCAGGAGGCCTCATGAAGGGCCCCTTGAATACCTGTTAGAAGATTGATATACTCTAATAGAGCAGTCAGATCTAAATACTCTAATAGAGCAGTCACAGTATTCTTCAGAGGAGCAGTGTAGCAAGCTTATAGATAAGGAGATATGGTTGGTGATGGGTAGTTATTATCATTGCCAGCAGGTTGTGACCTTTTTTTTTTTTTTTTTTGGTCTTCACCTTACAACTTGGGTCAAGGCCCCACTTTAACTCTTTGCCCTGGGCCCCTTAATTTCTCTGGGCGGTCCTGTGTACCCTCAACTACACATACACACCATACATCTCGATAGCTGTCTGACTGAACAATAACATGACACGCATAACCAAATGCATTACTGCCTTTTCAGTCTATTCATACTCACTCATGTTTTAACACGCACTGTCAAACTGGTAGTTGGCTGTTTCAGTTGCTTAACAAACACAAGCTCCATCATACTCACACACTCAGTTTCAGCAATGACTGTGAGGAGCTCTGTACTGAAAAATCAGTGGAGGCTGTCAATCACAATGTGTGAAAACGTTCTGCTGCTAAAAAATGGCATGAGAAAAAAGGGCTCTTAATTAGGCCTCTTAATTGGTCTCCCCTTAAAGTCATCCTCTCCCTCCTTTTGTGCTGTCAGCCTGGCAGGGAACACGACATTGTGACCAATGTGCATGTCTGTAGCAAGTTAGTATCCCGTACAACATGTGCAACATTATCTGGAAAAAAACAATGAATAAATTTTTCTCTAAGTTGAAAAGAAATTCTCCCATACAGGTATACCATATTGAATTTCCTATCTTTGTTCCTATTGTGGAAGTATTAAATCATCAAACTCATCTCGGCTGTATGCAATCACCAAGAAAATGTTCCATAGATTGGGGTTCTTTGGTTATAATAACTTGCTCAGAATTTCATCTAGAAAATAAATTAAGAATATTGTACTCAATACATGTGATCACAGATCATCACACATAATCATGACCACATCATGAATCAGTGATAAAAAATTATGTAAATATACAGAAGTCAGCACTGCCATCCATAGGGAAAGGAACATCCACATTGTTCAGTAATACACAATCAAAAATGCATCTTGGCAATTGCTATCTGCTCAGAAACAAAATCGACACTAAATGGCTTGTTCAGTTAACTACCATGGTGTTCATAACACCAAGAGTTGATAATAAATACATTAATAAAAAGAGTTGGTAATACTCCAGCCTCTACTGTTAACACTTCAGTGATAACACTGTGACACATCCATCAAACTGGTGTTGGTTAATACTAACAAGAATTAAAACACAGAATGCTCCATACTCACTTTCAACAATGGCTGTGAGTAGTTCTGTGCCATGATTGTCTAACGCCAGACTGGCACTGAGGTTGCCAATCACGATGTGAGAAAACATTCTGGTGCTGAAAAACGGCAGAACGGGAGAAAGAGGCGTCTCCCCCTAAAGTGATTTTCACCCTCCCTTTGTACTGTCAGCCTGGCAGGAAACACAGCTTAGAGCAACGTGCCCTGGCAATGTGTGTACAAGAGCAGATTAGTATCCGGTATAACATGCGCAACACCGACTATCCGGAAAAAAATAATGCGTGAAAATTTCTAAGTCCAAAGTGTGCCCAAAAAAAAAATTCGCCCGACCCGGTTTCAACGCTGATACACTTCCTAAACATATCCCTGCTTACTCCACCATCATCATAAGCCACTTCATCTTTAAAACGTATACGTAAAGGATATTCTTTCTGGGCATCTTTGCTTTGGAAAAGTCCCATGACATCTCCATAGATTGCATTTCTTCTGATAAGGTGAGCAAAAACAGGCTGAACAGGACAAATGCTGTGCACGAAATCTAAGCGTCTGCCATCAACTGTAAAAAATACAAAGTAAATGCAAAATGTATATCTAATATCGTTAACTTACCAATCTGAATAAATTTTTCATCAGCTATTTTGGCACCTTTGTTATCATCAAGCTGCTAAAGTATAAATACAAAATTACTGCATGGATGGTTTTAATTGTAAACAGTAACCTTATTTAACAGTAACCCCCCCCCCCCCCCCCAAGGCAATTTTTGAAAAATACATGCTAAAATGCTGAAATTTGGAGACATTTCCACATAAAATGCTTCAGCTTTGCTGCATGTAGATATTTTATATATCGCCCAATTGGCTCTCTGTAGCATTTGTTAATGAAAAGGTTTTGGAAGGTTCAGACAACCAAGCACATGTGCAAGATGTACCTTCTCACAAGTGTACAAAATAGGTGCATGGCATAATAATGTTGAAACTGAAAAATTTTGAAAATTGCTGGAATGATGTGAGATTGAACTTACAGCATTTTCAATGTGCACCTGAATTAAATAAAACTATGCACCTTAGCAGGAAGATTTGAAAAACATTTGAAAAATACATGGTAAAATGCAAAAATTTGGAGACATTTCCACATCAAATGCTTCAGTTATTTTATATACTGACTATATAGTTCTCTGCAGAATTTGTTAATGGAAAGGTTTTGAAAGGTTCAGACAACCAAGTGCATGTACATGATCACAATTGTACTACAACAATAGGCGCATGGTATAATAATAATGTTGAAAATTTTGAAATAAGTGAGATTGAATCTGAGAGCATTTTAATGTGCACATGAATTAAGTATGGCTATAAATAATATTAAAAACTATCCATCTTTGCAGGAAGATTTGAAAAATTCCATAGCAGAACTAAACATCCACTGAACGTTCTATTAGAGTAGTTTTGTAACTGCTCTATTAGAGTATTTCGATCTTGTACACCTCCAATACTGATCCGGTCCTTTTTCCATAACTTTTAGCATAAATCCACTGATAATTCCTTGGAAAGATGTTTACAAGGTGAGTTTATAGGTCAGTATTTGTATATATAGTGGTCATATACTTATGCTAAGACAAATTATCATTACATTCTTGAACATATTGATCAAGTAAATCCTAAAACTGAAGAAAGGGGGGGGGGGGCTTCAGCCCCAAAAGCCCCCCTCCCCATGATCAACAAAAGCTTTTCCCAGAGACAGTTACAAACATGATCAACTACATGATCACTTACAAAACCACCTCATTATCAATACCGGGAGTGCATCAAATCCTACAGACAAGGGAGCATGTAACTTTGTTATAAAGGGCAAAATTCAAACATGGCTGCCGTGTACATGTACTATAATATGTAACTGTTAAATTTTCCCAATTAGGTTATTATGCAGAGGCGCATGCTCGAATACGTCACGCTTCCGCTGTGAGGAAGCGAAGCTATGGAAACGCAGTCTAATGGCATGACGAAGGAATATTAGCAGCAGGACGGTCTTTCTACAGTTGATAATCACCCAAAATTACTCCACTTGACTATTTCAAGCTTTACCTTCAACTCGATGATCTTCCTAACAAAGCAGTTTTGCGACCTTCACACTAGATGGAGTAGCATCGACCATTCGGTGTATCCCTGTTGCGTGTAAGAATGATGTAACCAATTATATACATAGTAACACTGGACGCCATGTTTGAATTTTGCCCATAGTATTGGTAGTGTATGGAGTTACATGCTCCCTTATCCATAGGATTCGATGCGCTCCTGTCCATACAAAGTTAATAATAACTGAAACACACCATGCGCATTACCTGCTGAAAGTACATCAATAAATCAATGTCTTCATCATTCGTCACAGTAAGGATGGATGGTAAAGCCACTATGGAATCTGATATAGTAGTTCTCCCACAACATGGCACCACCTCCATTGGGAGAACTGTACATATTTTAAAGCCTGAGATGCTTTCGATCACACTAAAAACAAACTCGTATAGCACCTATAAAAAGTTAATAATGTTAGTTAATGCATGTTGGTAAGTATACCTTGGTGGGATCACTGTGTAAGAAGTTGTAAGATAGTGTTTTCCTATCTGGAAACCTGAATTTGATAGCACAACCTCCTGTGGGGCCATCACCCGCATATTTGTGCTGAAAGTTTTGTCTAAGCTCTAACAATTCCTAGAATCCACATGCCATCAGTAAGACATAAATTATAGCAGGCTTTACTTCCTGTCTAAGCTTCATCCTGTCAGCTTCTTCAGACTACAACATACACAACATACTTGAGTATGCATGAAGTACTATATGTTACCTTATGCCTGTCTATCTGGAGGCTCTCCTCATATTCTCTATCTTGTTGAGCTCTGATGTTACAAAATTCTTCCAGATTTCCTCGTACTGTCTCCTGTTCCTGTGTTAAATAATGTAAATGCCTAGAAACTATAAAACAGCTACATTACTTTATCTCTACTGTTAACAGGAATTGAGTTGTCTTCTGAATCAGATATGGCAACAGCATCATGTTTCTGAAATAAAGGTTAGCATAATACCTGTATGTACATTTGTCAACACAAAGTAACCTTTGGTCTTGACGCAAAAATTGGTGCTGGGGGTAGCTCTCTGATATCAGGATCCTCCAGTGTGGCTGGAGGTAACTTGCTGATGTCAGGATCCCCCTGTGTGGCTGGGGGTAACTCGTGGTTTTCAGGATCCCCCTGTGTGGTTGGAGGTAGCTCACTGATGCTAGGATCCTGTATTAATATAGAAGTACAGTGCACATGCAGTCAAAAAATATAAGCAACTTACTTGAAGGTCTCTTTTAATATAAACAAAGCCCTTAGCTCCATAGCTAATGATCGCATCTCCATCTTTCTCCTGATCCTCAGCTTTTTGAAAATGGTGAGCACCATCAATTGACTGGTACTCAAAAGCTGTCAAATTAACATGGGAGAAAGCTTTCAGGACTGCTCGTTTGACATCAGTGGCTGACATTGTTCTAACAATATCGACTTTCATTATCTGCTTGCTGTCCTTTAATGCTGTTCTGTGCTTTCCCCTTGGTATTCCTTTAACATTGCTGGCAACCAATACAAAGGAAATTTTGCTGGGTTTCAATCTGGGATTTCCTTTCTCTTTTTGATGACGACTAAAAGCTATGCACTGGGCTGTTGGATCAAATGCAGGACTGAGCCGTGGTTGTTTTGCAGTTGATGAAGGAAACAACTCAGCCAATGCTTGTACATGCTTCTGAGATGGACTTTTGAGTGACTTCACAATGTCAGAAGCTTGTGATACCAGATGCTACAATTACAAAAATGAATATTAACAACATCATTATTGTATGCAACACTTTTCTAGTTAGGTAGTATGTGAGTGTACTATAGTTGCACTGATGATCATTATTACCTGTTTTACTAGAAGTTTAACCAAAGGTTAAACTTTAAGTGACCATGGCAATGGCGAGCACAGAACTGGAGGTTGGACACTATGCATGGTATTCATTAGAAGGTGTGAGTAAACAACCAACACAAAGCTTAGGGGCATAGCTTAGGTAAACTACCTATTCTAGATTATTCTTAACAACAACATGATAGCAGTGGTTGTATATGCAGAACTCAGAGTCATTTACCTCCCCCCGGGTCCCTCCCCTTCCACTAACTCATAGTTTCTATTGATGGTGGGTTAGTGTGACATGGGTCGCGCTGTAGCAATATTGGCTAGGAGGGACCATGAGGGCTTCTGGCTTTCCATGGTTGTTGGGGACCATGACCCTATCTTGGCGGGGTCACATGGTTAAGGCTACAGTGCTCTAGCCCATTCTCCCAATTTCTCAAACTTACATTGTGTGGTGTCACCTGATAACAAGTTAACATAATGGGTAATCAGTAGTAATGGGCTGTGGCCAACAGACACCTGCACTGGAGGGCTGGTTCAGGTATGTAATTTGTTTATGGTTTGTGGCATCCACAAAGCTAACTCTTTGTAGAGAGTGATGATTGGAACCTTAATATCTTTATAGGCATTACTTTCAGTGAATTATGAGCAATTGTAACTTGTAGAACCCTACAATAGGCTGTCGGTTAACAATCGGTAAACCCGATCAAAATAATATCGGGTATCGGCTCAACTCAACAAGTGGGAATCGGTACAACACTAGAGTGTACTGTAGTGTTGTGGTTAGAGTTGAATTTGTATTGATACAATATACTAAATATAAACACCGATACCAATCTGATATACCAATACAAGGTGTGATCCAGAAGAACTAAACAGGAAGTTTATGCTATATCCATGCTCATTCTATTAGATTTTAAAAGTTCAAAGCAGCTTGCAATACTTGTTGCCCATGGTGGTGTGGCCTCCATTAACAACTCAGACAGTAAGGCACTGACAAATACTTTGATGAATGCCCCCACTATGGCTGGTGGTTTCAATGTGTGTTTCTTCTTATCTCATGGCAGCTTTTTATAGCTCTCCAGTGATTTTTGTTGTTTGGCTGGTATAACATGGACAGTATCCACAATGATGTCATAATTAGCAAAATAGTCATGTTAGTGTGGCAGCTTAACAACTATGAATACAGCAAGTATTGTTCATAGTGTTATAACGATCACAAAGGTATAAGAAGCATAGTAGCTAAACGTGTTGTGACAATGCAAAACAGCTTCTAACCAGGAATGTAGACCAAAACTCTTAATGGGTACATTCATTTGTACTGTATTTACAGTATATTCTTTCCGCCCTATTCAACTTTAAAATGCCACCAGTATAGCAAAACAGAATACCTCGCTGTACACTAGTTGCAACTTGTATATTCCTATAAGGCTTCCTATAGCAAAGCGCTTTATTTTATCACCAATATGGTATACATCGAAGTAGTGGTACCATAACAATGCAGCTGAAATAATACTGGCATTCTTGTTCCAAGTCATCGCTACCATGCAGTTAAACTTATGATGTAAATACAGTTAGCTAGCTTTATCATTAATTTTCATACAGTACCTACGGTTACCATGAGCGGATGCAAATGCTTTATTTGAAAATGAAAAATGAAGCTCACCTTGCCTTTAGCTGTATCAAAATCTCTAGTATCTCTCTTTCTATCCACCGTGCTTAGTGCACTACACTGCGAGCCTGCCTGTGAGTCTTGCAGCCCGTCTTGCAGAGTGCAAATTAGGCGATCTCCATTCACCACCTGTTCAATATCCGACACATCTACATAAGTATTCCATTTAGCATCCCAACGCTGCAAAATATACACATTTTTGCTACTATGAGGTCCTCCAGGCTCGCATGAAAAATAGGCAAGGATGCCATCTTTCCCAACTTTCCCCAACTCATTCTCCACGCTGAACACCAAGTGATCTTTATCAATTGTTAGCACCCTACGTGACTCGCCAATCTCTAAGAGAACTTCTATTCTATCCGCTTCCACTTCCATTATCTTGATAGTACATCTACGTGACAGTAATGCGCGCGCAGCTGCATATTAATTAGAGTCTAGACTGTGGTCGCAAATTTAAATTCTTTTTTATATGCTCGGAAAATAAGCCATTATAAAAATAAGAGCTGTTATTTTCAGGGAAATAGGGATTTTTAATCCAAGATAATAGCTTATTTTCTGGGATAATAAGCTTATTTTCTGGGATAATAAGCTTATTTTCTGGGAAAATAAGTGGCGATTTTTGTTACAAACGGCGTGCCATACGGAAGGAAGAAAATGTTTTAAGTTTGTTTCGTCACCTTTTGATTCTTCAACAGCCAAGACATCCGGGGTAACAGATTTGTCCGCGTCATCTGTTTTACAGCCTAGTGTTGCTTTAGATAATTAGTACATCATCTTGCTTAGTGGATACTTTGGATACTGGCAAGGTTTTGACTCCCGTGGTTGCTTGTACTGAGTCAGTTGCTTCTGTCAGCAATGTTTCAATTAACACTTCACCAGTGCCAGTCAACAAGTCCTTAGTTAGTGTTCCACCATCTTTAGTCAGCAAATCCTCAATTGATATTTCACCACCTACAGTCAGCAAGACCTCAGTTAGTACTTCACCATCTACAGTCAGCAAGTCCTCAGTTAGTACTTCACCATCTACAGTCAGCAAGTCCTCAGTTAGTACTTCACCATACATCTACCGTCAGCAAGTCCTCAGTTAATACTTCACCATCTACAGTCAGCAAGTCCTCATCACCATCTACAGTCAGCAAGTCTTCAGTTAGTACTTCACCATCTACAGTCAGCAAGTTTGATGCCACTAAAGACACTGAAGGGCAAGAAGCAATTTTTTGTGAGGGTGAATGTGATGCTTGGCTCCACAGGCAGTGTGCTGGACTGTCCCAAAGGCTTTTCAAAATTTACCACGATCGAGATGATCCTTTCTACTGCCCCAACTGTCGTCTTATTACACAAGAGCACCAAATGCAAGAACTCAAGTCCATCATAGAAAGCCTTCACAAAAAGGTATCGGAGCTAAAGGCTCAATCCAAGGATACTACAGATCTCCCTAATTCCGTTCAAGAGTCACAGGATGGGATCCCCCATCCTACCTCTGGTGTGCCTACTGAACCTGCTACTATCAGATCTGTACAAGTGCCAGCAATCACTGCTTCCAAGAAAACAGATAACAAAGCATACAATGATCGTAAGTTTAATGTAGTCATTTATGGCATAAATGAATGTGACAAGGGTACCAACAGATCTGAAAAGCAAAGTCAAGATTTACATAATGTTACAACAATTGTCACTGAAGGTGATAATACCATCAATCCCCTTTCAATTCGAGACTTACTGAGGCTAGGAAAATATCGAGAACAAGCAAATAAACCTCGCCCAATACTACTTAGATTAACCCGCACAATAGATGTATCAATTCTACTATCAAAGGCCGCAAAGTCTCTTCCTAAAGGCATCAGAATTAAGCCTGATATGACACGTGAAGAAAGGCACATTGAATCACTCCTGCTTAAAGAAAGGTGGTCCCTAATTCAATCTGGACTTGATCGTAGGGCAATCAGAATCCGTTCCGACAAAATTTTTGTAAATAACAAACTACATGGCCAAGTTGTGAATTCCTCATATGTACCTCATCATCTTCAGACCACTGTATCCGGAATGGACACTTCTAATAATTGACTACCCCCCACAGTAATTAACCGCACTACAGCAGAAATTAACAACACTAATTCTATGGACTGTTCAAGCAACAATAAACTATCAATTTTTTATACCAATCCCAGAAGTATTGTCAACAAACTACAACAATTTCAATCACTAGTGTACTCCAAATCCTTCGATATCATAGCTATAACAGAAACCTGGCTAACTGATAGTATATTTGACAACGAAATTTTACCTACCAATTACACAATTTTTCGTAATGATCGCTCCTCTCGTGGTGGCGGTGTACTAATTGCAGTCAATAATAGAATTTCATGTACACACATGACTTCTCCCGATGATTTAGAAATCATAGGCGTCCAATTAAATTTGAACAATCCATTTGCTGTGTGGGTAACCTATGTACCTCCCAACTCTACTACTACCGATTACAATAACCTTTTCAACTTCCTAAATGATTTCCAGAATGTTCATAATAATCTAATTTTACTGGGCGACTTCAATTTTCCAGACATTGATTGGGACACTTTATCAGGTCATTCTGCAGCTTCGAATCAATTGTGCGATCTGATCTTTCAGGCAGGCCTGTGTCAACTAATTGATGTACCGACCCACAAGCAAGGAAACATTCTAGATCTACTTCTTACTAATTTAGAGGATAAAATCGAAGATTTACAAGTATATCCTGACCCTCATTTACATTCCGATCACCACAATATCACTTTTTCTGTCAACACCAGTATGAATGGTCTATCAAAATTTGCCCCTTACTTTACATTCAACTTTTCAAAAGGAGACTATCAAGGTCTTTGTGATCACATGCTTCATTCGGATTTCATGCCCTGCTATCTAACTCAGGACAGTGAGCACATATGGCATATCATTGAACAGAAATTATTTAAAGGTATGCAATTGTTTATTCCTCAGTACAAGGTCCATTCTAACCAAGACCCAATATGGTATAACTCTGAGATAAGGCATTGTATCAATCATCTAAGAACACTTCGTCGTAGGTACAAACGCCATCCCACTCATCATGTCTCAAGCATCATTGCTTCTACTGAAGACACTCTCATGGGCAAAATTAAGGCAGCTAAACAGAGCTTTGAATCACACCTCATCAATTCCTATGCTTCATCTAATAACAACAAGATATTTAAGTATCTTAAATCTATCACTAAATCCAACAAAATTCCTTCAGTCATGAACCTTGACTCACTGAATGCTAATACTGATTCCAGTAAAGCTAACTTATTTAATCAACACTTTCATTCTATTTTTCACAACTCAACCTCACTCCCCAACATTGAAGATCTTCCTACGATGCATGACTCTTTACATTCAATTACTATTACCATTCCAGAAGTCTATGAAGCCTTAATTTCACTAGATGTTGAAAAATCTGCCGGAATCGATAACATCTCTCCCAGAGTATTGCAAAGTTGCGCTACAGCGATATGTGAACCACTCCATCATTTATTTTCACAATCATTACGTCATGCTACATTACCATCATGTTGGAAAATTCATAAAATCGTGCCTATCTTTAAAGCAGGTGACGCCAACAGTGTTAAGAACTATCGTCCTATTTCATTGTTATCCATTGTATCAAAAGTTTTAGAAAGGTTAATCTTCAGTAAGATCATTACTCACATCAACAAATCTATTAGTCCATCTCAGTTTGGCTTCACAAAGGGTTGTTCCACACTTCAACAGATGTTAATTCTAACTGACTTCATCACTAACACTTCTTTGCAAACTGATGTTATCTACCTTGACATCAGCAAGGCCTTTGACACAGTATCACATGCGATTTTACTTCAAAAGCTATGGTCAATTGGAATAACAGGCCCATTATGGTCCTGGTTCAAGATCTACCTGACTAACCGTTATCAAAGAGTCTCTATTAATAATGTCTACTCTGACTTGTTACCAGTAGTTTCAGGTGTTCCACAGGGGAGCATCCTCGGTCCGTTATTGTTTCTAGTATATATCAATGATATGTCTGCATATATCCATCAATGCCAGCTTCTAAAGTTTGCAGACGATGCCAAATGTTTTAATCACATTAAATCGGTTTCTGACAAGGAAAACCTTCAAGAAAACATTACTGCTCTTTTCGCCTGGTCACAGGACAATGACTTAAATTTCAATATAAAGAAATTTATTCACTTATCATTCAAACGCAAATTCCACACAACATACTCAATGTCTGATTCCATTATACCTCATGTAGATTCTCACAAGGATCTTGGCATGATACTATCTGAAGATCTGAACTGGGAGAAACATCATAAAACCATCATTTCCCGTGCTTACAGAACACTTGGTCTAATTCGACGGACATTTGTCTGCAATCATTCACCTACTACCTTGGTTAGATTGTACGTATCCCTGGTAAGATCGCAATTACTTTACTGTACTCAGATCTGGCGACCACATTTGATGAAAGACATTGTTAACCTTGAGAGAATCCAACGCCGAGCCACTAAACACATCCTCAATGACTACACCAGCTGCTACAAAGATCGTCTAATTAACCTGAAGCTCCTTCCCCTCATATACATATTTGAACTGCAGGACATACTGTTTGCTATCAAGTCACTAAAGTCACCAACCTACCAGTTCAACATCAACAACTTTATCAGTTTCAACTCTTCTACTACTAGGGCTGGAGCAAGCAATAAACTCTTGATACCTCATCACCTTAACAACACAGCTCGACATTCTTACTTCCATCGGTTACCATCTTTATGGAATGCCATGCCGATAATGGATATAAACACATCATATTTTACTCTCAAATCTAAGCTTAAATCATTCTTATGGAATCACTTTCTAACGAATTTTGACGAGAGCAACAACTGTACCTTTCACTTCCTTTGTCCTTGCAGAACCTGTCATCAATCCAGACCTCCAGTCACAAACTTCAAACATTTATAATTAATCAACATAACATTGTATAATTGTAGATAATTTTGTACTTAGGCAGGCTGATGGTGCAAGTTACCATCAGACCTTTGGTGTCACTTTTCACCATAAAGCATTAAATAAAAAAAATAATAAAAAATAAATAATAAGTCCTCAGTTAATACTTCACCATCTACAGTCAGCAAGCCCTCAGTTAGCACTTCACCATCTACAGTCAGCAAGTCCTCAGTTAGTACTTCACCATCTACAGTCAGCAAGTCCTCAGTTAATACTTCACCATCTATAGTCAGCAAGTCCTCAGTTAATACTTCATCATCTTCAGTTAGTGAGTCATCAGTTGATAACTTAGTCAGCAAATCCTCAGTTAATACTTCATCATCTTCAGTTAGTGAGTCATCAGTTGATAACTTAGTCAGCAAATCCTCAGTTAATACTTCATCATCTCCAGTTACTACAGCCGTTGCAGCTGATGATCCAGATCTTTTGTTATCTTCCCTTGAAGCCAGCCCCAGTCACACCTCATCACCTATTTCAGATCTAATTGACTGTCCTTTGTGCAATAAGCATTTCTCCTCCTGTTCACATCTCTGGCAGCACATTAATTCTGTTCATATTTCAAGGTCTACCTTTCCACCTGCTGACTTTTTTGACTCTTGTAATTGTTTGATTTGCTCACAACCTTCCTGCCGTTGGGATTCTCACTTACGTTTTCGTAATTCTGGATGTAGACGTCTTCTGAGTACAGGAAACCATTGTGGTGCACCACTCGTAAATGCTAATACTGTGTCAAGCATTCCCTTATCTCAGTTGTCCATCCCATGTGCCTCCACTCCCCCTATCATTGATGAGCCTTCCTCCACTTCATCTGATCCATTACAAATTGGTTTAAACTCTGTTGCATGTGGCTCTTTTCAAGGTCCTGTGGCTATGGAATCTGAGGTACTTACCTTTATGATGGACCATGTTATGGTTTGTCCTGTTAATACTATTACCCATGTTCCTCGTAGTGTCCGCCCTGTTTTAGCCTGGGTCTTAAGTGTTGAACTTCGTAAAGCTTGCTCATCTGTTTGGGGTTTTGTTCGCTTGACTATGTTTGCAAAAGCTGTTCTACGCATTCCAGCTACTAATAGTCAATGTCGCCGCTTTGTTATGTCTTCTGTTTTACTCGACCGTTTACATATTTGGAATCAGTCTGGGGGCATTCATAGCCTTTGGAATTCTTTGTTAGATGATCTCAAAGTTTCTAAGCCTTATGGAGGGGTTTCTCATAGTTTGTATTGTAAGGCTCGTGCTTTGTTTTGCGCTAGGGAGGGAAGATAAAGTAATGCTCTTCAGGCCCTTTCATCTCAGGTTGCTGGTCATGATGATGATTCTGCATACGAAGATTTGCTTCATCGTCACCCTTCTTCGCCATGTCCAGATGTAAGTGTGTTGCCTTCTAGGCCTGCATTGACAGTTGATGACTCAATGGTTTTGTCTTGCTTGCGAGCATTTCCAAAGGGCACCAGCCCTGGAGCTTCCAAACTCTGTGCTCAACATTTGTTGGATGTGATTGCTGGCTCCACTGCTCCTGCCGCTCGTGATTGTCTTCTTTCTCTAACCTGTCTGATGAACCATTTGCTTTCTGGAAAAGCTCCTTCTTGTCTTTCTCCTTGGTTGTGTGGAGCTCCTTTGACTGCTTTGCTAAAGAAAGGTGGAGAGGTCCGCCCAATTGCTGTGGGTGAAGTAATTAGGCGCCTAGCAAGTCGATTATGTTGTCTTGCTGTTCGTCCTTCTCTCCCTAGTGTTTTTATCCCCTACGGTCAAGTGGGGGTTGGAATTCCTGGGGGTTGGAGACTGCTATCCACGTTACTCGTCATTACATTTACCAACATGCTCCTGACTCTTCCTTAGCTCTGTTAAAAATAGACATGAAGAACACTTTCAATGAATGTAGTCGTACTGCTTTTTTCGAACGAGTTGCTGAAGATTTCCCAGAGATTTCTGCTTGGGTTAAGTGGTGCTACTCACAACCTGCTGAGCTTCGTTTTGGTTCTAGTCGTATCATGGCCTCATCTGGTGTACAACAAGGTGATCCTTTGGGCCCTTTGCTTTTTTCTTTAGTTCTGTTGCAGTTTATTGATTTTGTCAAGCTTCATGATTTAGTCAAATTACATCTGTGGTATTTAGATGATGGGACATTTATTGGTTCGAAATCTTCCTTACTGAAGCTTTTAGATTCTTTCTCAATTCATGGTCCTCGATTTGGTCTCCATTTAAATCTGTCCAAGTGCGAGCTATTCTGGCCTTCTGGAGACTTTCCCTGAATTTCCCACCAGTATCAAGGGAGCTGGTGAAGGTTTGGAGCTTTTGGGATCTCCTATTTGGGGAACTGACAACTTTTTTGATCAGTTCTTGTTCTCTCGTTTAGCCAAGGTTACAGCTGCTCAAGACAGCATTGCAATTTTAGAAGACCCTCAAGTCGAGCTTCATTTACTACGCAGCTGCCTTGGAAGCTGCAAGATCATTCATCTTTTGTGCACAGTGCCATTCTGTATATTGCACTCCTTTTTAGAACAGTTTGATTCTAATCTTAAATCTTGCCTAAGTCGCATAATACAATGTAGTCTTCCTAATGATTCTTGGTGCCAAGCCACTTTACCATTTCGCTTGGGGGGTCTGGGCTTGCGCTCATCCTTTTCTTCCGCTGCTGCGGCCTTTTTGGGTTCATGTAATAGTGTTCGTCTCCTGGCTTCTCATCTTCTATCCCAGGACTTTCATGATCTAATGAAGAACATGCTGTTGCTACCTTTGAAAGGTTTACATCTGATATCTTTATTCCCTCTGCTACCCAGCAGGACTTACAGGTTCTGTTAGATCAAAATCAGTATGACCAACTATTTGCTTCTTTCAACATCCGAAACCGTGCTCGACTTACTGCTCTCTCTCACTCATCTGGTACTAGCAGTGGATGGCTCAAAGCTATTCCTCAAGTCTCCCTTGCTCTGGCTATTCCTGGTCCTGAGTTTGTTGTTGGCCTTCGTTTGTGGCTCGGAATCCCTCTATTTCCACTTTCCCCATTATGTGTGTGTCTTACTTCCATTGACCAATTTGGTGACCATCTTCTAGAATATATGTTCTCATGGTCCTATGAGAATTCGTCGCCATGATGCTCTAGTTGACATTGTTTGTCATGCTTTGTCCCAGAGTCACTCAGGAGTTTTGAAGGAACAACGTGTTTCTTATGAAGATAATTCTCGACCAGGTGATGTGTACCACCCTGATTTTCAGCATGGTCGTCCAGCTTATTTTGATGTGTCTGTTCGTAGCACTACCCAGCCTTCTCACATTTCTTTTTCTTCTTGTGCTGGGGTAGCTGCTGCATCTGGTGAGTTAGCCAAGGACCAGAGACATCAAGATGCTGTAGAGGAGGCGGGGTGTGACTTCGTCCCACTTGTTGTAGAAACTTTTGGTTTTTGGTCACCATTTGCACTTCAAACCCTTCGTACCATTGCTGAACGCACCACAGCCAACAAAAGTGGTGCATCAACCAAACAGGCTCATAAACATTTGTTACAACAACTTTCAGTTTCTTTATGGACAAACAATGCCCGTATGATTTTACGGTACTGGGCTTTGCAGTGTGAGGACTCTGATTTTCCTTTCCCCAAACCCCTGTTGTAATTAATTGTGTTTGTAGTTTAGTTGTAGAGTAATTTGTATTGTAAAAAAAAAAAATTCTGTACCATACGCGTACGGTATAGGCATACGCGTATGGTACGTACCATATGCGTATTATGCCTTTTCTCAGTGTCTTCTAGCCTTGCCATCACCTAGCTACAATGGGCTATCTTTACGAGCTGAGTAAACTTAGAACACAATATAATAATCTGCTTACTACTGAGCTGTAACTATAAATTTATTCATCAGCATGCACATGTGGCACATGCATTTTATCCTTTCAATTCCCACTATAGTCCTATACTGATGTGCCTAAATCTTATGTACATGACCTCACTTTGTCTGCAGAACTTCACATGAATGGTACTGTGCATGTATGCTACTTTATAGCTATCAGAAGCATGCAGATGGTCTTATATACTCAATTATAAGTGTGCTGACAATTTACAACACAATTAGGTAAATAAGCAAGGAGAGCAATTACAACATGCATGGTAGCTAGTAAGTTCTAACTGAATTATACATATACTGCTTGTGCAAAGCTAACACTGACTTGAAAAATGAACTTCGTAAGTACATGTCATATGATCAGTTGTGCAACATGGTCCCTCACTCTATTTGCATTTTTATATACTATATACACTCTTCTTCTTTTGAGGATCCAATTTCTTGTTTACATACTTTTCTTGTTTATACATATACTGTAAATAGTACCACCACTCACATTCATCACACTGGATCTATACAGCACAAATTAATGCGGATGTTGTTAACTTTAAAGAGTACATTCAGATAAGAGTAGCTCAACACATTGTCTTCCCATCCACAAGCATGACAGTAGGTAGTGAGTGGCTACAACACACTTAACAATTAAACAATGCTAGATATTATAATTACATTCATTACTGAATTATTCATTAGAACTCATAAAATCTCTGCCATGTTATGTTTTCCTACTTCATCTCAGTAGGCAATGTACATGCCTCACCAATTCAATAACAAAGATTCAGCAAACTACAGTTTAAAAAGTATTTATTGCACAATAATTATATATGCACTTCAGTATTAGAGCATATATAGCATGTATGTCTAATATTGCTATAAGCTACAGCCATGCAGGATTACTTAATTTGCAAACTGAAACATTACTTTCTCTACAGTTATATCTCTTTGCTACCTCCCTCAATGTTATTGTATCAGCATTCTCCATGCAGGTCTTCCTTTGTTTGAGCGATTATTACATTGTACTTATCGAGCTCATCTGATTGAATTTGTCTGCTCAACACTCCTTTAGTGCCACCAGGCATAAATATCCATTTTTAAGTGGAAGTGTACTAACAAATTAAAGGTAAACAATAGATTATATGTAGCAACAATAGAATAAAATATTTAATGAAATAATATACACATATATTTAATGAAATAATATACACATATATAAGTGCCTGAAAAAAATTGGCTCAATTTGCCAATGGATGCAAATTATTTATTATGGTTGCTATGTTTTAACCAATCAGAATGCAGTATTTTGATGTGCATTTATATGGATAATTGTATCAAAATCTTATGCTTATATTTAGCTATATACAATGCTACCTCTACTGGCAGGCTTATAGTGCCTACATCACTATGCATTCCAGTGAAATTCATTGAAAAATCATGAATATCAATATGCTGGCACAGTTCTACAGCCTAACAGAAATAAGTGTCTTTTGTCCTAAATAATGCTTTAGAAGATCAAACTTCAAGTTTCAATTTCTGGGTAAGGCAAGGGGTACACTGCTCTCGTTTTATGTTGAAAGGATAATTGGGCACCTTTAAACCCAAACACATTTTTACAAAGTTTGTACAAGTATAGAGAAGCCCCTAGTTGAATTTTTGGGTAATATCGCTCTAATTATTGTACTAATCTTTGAATATCTTCAGATGTATTTGTAAACACATATGTGTGGGTATTGTTCTAATTGTAGGGAAACGTAGGCTCTTGGGCAGACTGTTATAGGCAAAACAGACCACTGTATAATATATTATTAATAACTGAAAGTACACAACTCTTACAACTACAGTACACAATATTAATATTACAGGCATGCATAATTACATTATATTACATCATGTCACATCATTACATTACATCATTAACTCTATTACAGATAAGAAGGTGGAGTAGAATTATGTAATAATGGCCTAGTCTTTGAATTTTCATTGTATCAATTAAACAATGGATCATGAATCCAATAGGAAGCAATATAATGTGTAGCAATTGCAGCCACAACGTACTGTGTGGAAGAAACAAAAATTAAAATTTACCATACATTGTCAGTGTGTGCAGTTGCTATGCAGCAGCTAGATAATTTGTGACCAGATTTGTAAAAAGGTACCTTTTTCACACACAAAATTTGACCCATGCATACACAGTAAAAACTAACTAGTCAAGGTCACTACTAAATGTAGTGAACTTCAATACTAATGTCAGCCACAATACTGACTATTTTTGTGTAGTGACATTCATTACTAATTTTGAAGTGAATGTCGGCACTAGCTAGCTACCATGTAGTGACATTCACTACAATGTAGTGAGGGCCACTACAAAAGTAGTAAACGTCACTACACAAAAATAGTGAGTATTGTGGCAGAAATTAGTAGTGAAATTCACTATTAATTTTTTACAGTGTATTTTGAACTTCTAGGTTTCATAAGTTTTGAACATATACCTTATAATTGCCTGCAATTATCCATGAGTGTATAGTAGCTACTATAGTATCTAACAGCATTTTGATACTAAGAGCAAGTTCATCAGTGTAAGGAGTCAAGTGTTACACCATTTTGTTTGCTGGTATGTAAAATGTGTGGAAAATGTACCTTTCCACAAATCCGGTCACATTTTAACTCAACTATTCTAAAGAACATACAGTATACCAGCTTGTGTACTTTCAAAGCAATAGCATTTCCACTGTGGAGAAATGAAGTCATTTATTATAAAAATGTAAGATGGAAATCCATGACAAATAAGGCAGTAGACAGCCGGATGAGCCAATAAATCAATATGTACAAAAGTCAGAAGACATCAAGAAAATAATCTACAAGTGCTTACATAAACTATCATAATTATATGGGTGGTGGCACTATTGTATTTTGTGGAACTGTCAGATAATTTGATGAACTGAAATGTTAAACAGACAACGAGATACATTGTTATAGATTATACACCAATGACTATGTGTAAATCGAGACATATTATATTTAATCCCCTTCCTTTGATTTATACTTTTCAGACTTTTACTGTATGCAGCTAGGTGATATCATGTTTTTCATAAAGCTTCCAACCCAGATGATTGATCTTTATTAATTTTGACTATGTAGAATTCCATCAGATCCTACCAGATCAGCAGGACTTAACACAATTCAAAACTGGATCTGCCAACAGTGCGATGAATTCATGATTGTTTTTATCATAATAATATATTATTATATTGTCCTAAATCAAGATGTCAGTTTCATCACTTATATAATATTATAGTCATGCGAGATGTCATGCCATCAATATTCTTTTATTTTAAGGAATGCCTTATTTTAAATAGGTTTGCATCATGCAGTAAAGCAAATTATATCTTAATCGCAGTAAAGACATCTCAGCTCTAGAGAATAGAGTAGCTAATCAGATCAAAATATGATTGCTCTATTAGAGTATCTCGATCTTCACTGAACAGAAACCGCTAAGTGAGAATAGCTCCTCCCCCTCCCTCTTCCCCGAAAAGAAATGAAAGCAGAGTGCCATCAGGCATAGTCCATAGGTACGGCAGTGCAAAAACCTTCTGCTTGATATTATACGCATGCATGATACCAGGTTATATAGCTATACTCAGAAGATACGATTTTCCGTACCATACGCGTATGGTTGTACCGTACACGTATACGCATATGGTATGTACCATACGTGTATGGTACGAAATACGCATATGGTATAGAACAACAGCATCAAATTACGAGTTAGTGGGTTTACGTGGTGAAAGGGTTTATCTTTGGTTTTACTTGGGGTACTTAGAGATAATGAGTCACTCTCTAGAATTCCTATGGATATAATTACATGAAAATAACAAGGAGAAAACATCCTGACCGCCTGGTAGACTCCTGCAAGCGTTCGAGTGTAAATCGGATGGCTGCAGGTTCGAGGCCACCTCAGTAGGTCCAGTCATGGATTTTTTCTCCTTCCTGCAACTTTTCAAATCTTGAAGTTTGAATTCTTGAGACTGAATCTGGTATATCTGCAGTGCACTTGAATAGGACTAGTATATTTAATTTTAAAATGAAGTAGAGATCCAAGCAATAAAAAGTAGTGAAACAAGAGATGAATGATGGTATTTCAACATAGCTCTGTGAAAGTCCCAACATTGGACAATTATTTCGTTAAACGCCAAAGAAGCCACTGAGTTTTGCTGTAATACCATTATTCATCTCTTGTTTCACAAGGCTAGAGGAATTGATAACATCGCACCTGTCATCTTAAAGAACTGTGCTTTTACCCTTGCTTTACCCATCCATCACCTTTTCACAACCAGCTTACCTAGCGGAAACTTACCCTCTGAATGGAAAACACACAAATAATTCCTGTGTTCAAATCTGGAGACAAAACTTCTGTTGCCAACTATCGACCAATTTCACTCCTTTGTGTCATCTCTAAAGTGCTAGAAAGATTAGTTTATTACAAAGTGATATAGGTACAATAGTTCCCTCCATCACTCCGCATCAATTTGGCTTTCAAAGTAACACTTCAACTCAACAACAACTTCTCATCTACTTTCATCAGCTAATCACTTCAAGGGAAGAAATAGACACCATCTACATTGACTTCAGGAAAGCCTTTGATAGTGTGCCACACAATGAATTATTGGTTAAATTATGGAATATAGGAATCACAGGCACTCTATGGAATTGGTTTAACAGCTACTTAAGTAACAGATCCCAGTGTGTCTCTGTTGAAAACCGCCTGTCAGATTGCCTACCTGTAATCTCTGGTGTTCCCCAGGGAAGCATGCTGGGTTCTTTGCTTTTCCTGATCTTTATAAATGATCTGCCATCTACCATCATATCTCAACTACTTGAATTTGCAGATGATACAAAGTGCTTTCGGCAAATCATTTCCATACTGGACATACAGCAGCTTCAAGAAGACCTTACCTCTTTATTTAATTGGATTATTAACAATCATCTGTCACTTAACCTCTCTAAATTTGTATTCACGAGCTTCCATCATAAATTCAACTCTCAGTACATCATAAATGTGACTGGATCTATGAAAACCGTTCTTATCGCCCAAGACAGGAAGTTAGATTTTTTTCACACAAACGCAAAGCTTGATGAATGCACTATCAAGTTTCACTGCCACAGTCCATAGGCGATTCTAAGGGGGGGCCATGGCCCCCCCTGTTAAAAAATAACTTTTTAAAAATCTTGGGGAAAAGTTGCTGTATAGATTGGCATTGTTATTTTTAGCATTTTTCATGTTTTTAGAACAAATTTTAGGCTGTTTTCAAGCCTTTAAATTGCAAAAATCCTGCAGCTTCTGGGGGTTGCACCCCCAGACCCCCCTGAAAATTCTACTTTATACTATAGCCAAACAACAATATATAGTTATGATGTTCCCTACTTGTCCCCCCCTGTAGGTCAGGTCTAGAATCGCCACTGCCACAGTCTACCAGAGTAAAGTGATCTGCTTTTGCTGGCTGCTTTTCTAGAGCACATTGGCGAGCCGTACGAGTGGTCTGGGGTCTTGATGGAGCCCTGGCCAACCAGGAGATGGCTGTGTGTGGCTGTACAGCTCCGTGGTGTTGGACAATGGCCTGTGCTGTATATTTCCTTTCATTTTAGCCAGTTCTGATCCCTGAATGGCCTATAACTTGGCCTAATTCATCCCAGCACGTTTCTTTTCAATTTTTGAACACCATCTTGCCCGCCTTCCACGGCCCCCGCCTTCCACCCTTCTGGAGCTCGCCTGATACAGACAACCTCGGTTTAAAAACTATCTAAAATGGCGGGAAACTTAGCTGTTGGCTACTTCTTCAGTGGATGATCAGAAAGATAAGAATTTGTTGTGAAACGTGTGAAAATTTGGTATGCGTAGCTACCACCATTGGCCAGCTACAACACACTGAATATTTAAAACCGACGTTTCTCGATACTTTTGAATGGGCGATAAGACCGGTTTTCCCAGAGACAGTCACATATTGTACATGTAATTGTTATGTACAATTGTTGTATTGTTTATCAGTGGGAATGAGCCTACTGCAACATCACAGTCCAGTAAAACTGAGAAAGACAAGGTACGTATGATGTGGGGGGGGGGGGGGGGGGGCGTATACTTTCATAGTTGGTATGTGCATAACTTTTTTTTAATGTAAAAAATATACAAATATGTGACTCACTGAGCAAAACCCCAACTAGTTTGCATTTTTGAATGGCTTCTCTGCTGTCTTGAAGGAAAAACCAGTGGGCTGCTAAAGATTTAGTCTTATCTGGTGAATATGTTTGGAGTTACAGCAATCGACAGCAGGAAGAACAAAACAGTTGATTTGTACAGCGATTATACATATACTGAAAATAAAGGCACTCATTTAATTGATCATAATCATGAGGCTATGTGATCATGATGAACTGTGGAATTCATCAAGGTACAGTTTTTGGCCTATATCCACCCATGTTTCAAGCAAGGAGGCTGTTCAATTTTAGAAACGGCAATGATAAAGTTACAATCTCATTACAAACAAACACAAATAACTCACACAAACTGCATCATGGTACAGAAATGAAACAAAGATATTCTTACTCTCCATGAAAAGGCAAATCACCAATCCAAGTATTTTTCACTGTTTACTAAAGCAATTAAAATGTGCGTAAATTTATTTTTGCAGCATGCATTTTTTACACAATGTATTTTGAACTCTTTTCTGTTGGTACAATTTTGTCTTTTCTTCTTTTATTGTCTAAAGCTGATCTACATAATATAGCAGTACACAGATATACACGAATAAAAAGATGTAATTATGTATAGCATTTGTTTCTAAAATTCAATGTCATAATTTACGTATGTACAAACTGAAGCATAAAGTACACATTTGCACACAACAGAGGAGCACACACATACAGTGTGACTATCAATGCTAATAAGTGAACTGTTCAATTAGAGTACTTCATTGCTACATTCCGGCTATCATAGTAAATGCATGTTGTATTAGAGTAATTCAATGGAGCTCTGAATATTTTGAGATGTAATAAAGTCACTAGGGTTCTTATGAATACAAATACATGAAATCTGGCAAACATCTGTTCTGATTACATCCTGAGAAAACATCCTGATTGCCTGGCAGACGTCTACAAGCATTCGAGCATAAAACGGATGGCTGTTGCCAAGATATAAAAACTTTGGGAACAAAGTGAGGATCCACTGTACTACAATGGGTAATTATTTGGTTATCATGACAATCATGATTATTTTATTAGCAGAATGGAAGTAATTGATATCATCTAATTTTCATTAATTAGTGATAATAGAAATTGGAAATTATAAAGTTCTTAGTTACCTGACTATTGACAATATCATTGTCAGAATCTACCAGAATTCTAAGTGTCTTTACAAATCTAGAGTTCCTCTTTAGTCTTCAATTTATACTCACTGTAACAACACAATATAATATAATTATAAACAAGTTTATATGCATATAAACTAGCTTTTGATATTTTCTTTCCATAAGTAGAAACCACGAGGACTTGTATGCCTTCAGTCTCCTGGATGAGTTTACTGACATGGTCACAGAGACACCATGAAATCTTGACGGTTATTCTCCGAGGATATTGAATATACCTTGGATCTGTAACCATTTAATCAGGTAGAGTTGATGCTGCTGAAACATATTATTCAAATTAATGCAAAATAAAAGTAGCCATGGTAGTTGGTAGCTGGACCACTATAATGCTCACACCTTGCTGCCAGACTGGTATCTACTGCGTAGCTAGATCAATTTTTGATAATTATTGTAATTGTTGGGTGTAACCACATTTTTAAAGAAAAGTTCCAATAGGCAACATAATGGGGGTACAGTCTCCATCTGGCTACAGCAGTTCAACAGTTCAAATTTCAAAGGATTGAATTGCAACAGTTCCATTGATATTTGATGTGCTGTGTAATACCAGTATACCTGTAGCTAAATTAGTGCAATAGTGAAACTGTTTTTTAGTTAGTGTGGATAAAAGTATAGCTAAAGCTATATAAATGCAACACCTGAAATTTACAGCCCTCAACAGAGTAAATCAAAATTGTAGTGCTGCACTGCGTGTTGTTACTTAAACTATCAGATACACTAGCAGTACCTATGAAGGTATTGACAATTGGCACTCAGGGGCGGATCCAGAGTCTGGAAAGAGGGGGGAGGGGCACCTTGGTGATAAAAAGTTGAAGAGCAAAAAAAAAAAAAAAAAAAGGTCACAACAATAATAGCTAGTTAACCTTTACCAAATATATTATATCACGTATGTTATGTAAAATAAAATCCTATTTATAGCTTCATAAGTAAGCTGCACTGCCTCATGAACATTGTGACTGCTTTATTAGAGTAATTGACTGCTCTATTAGAGTATCTCGATCTTGTATGCAATTTCTTGAAGGGGGGAGGGGGGGCATTTGCCCCATCCTGGATCCGCCATTGGCACTCCCACATTTCCATGCTTTTACAATCCAACTGATGTTTCTCACTTGTATAATTACACGTATTGTGCTAATGCCAACTATTTCACTCGGATTTAAATTATATTTATGAAAGTCATGGCAATTTTACAGAAAAGCTAATATTAGGCCACTCCAAATAAATTGTCTGTTTCCCGTCCTGGACTCAGGCATATTTGCATGCGGGCGGGCGGTCCATTTCCATTATAAGATTGGCTAGCTATTCAAGCCATTATTTATGATTATGATTATGATTATGATTACTGAAAACACAGTTACAAACTGATATGTTCAGGTAAGGAAAAAACATTGCAAATCACATAGATGAGAGTCAGTTATAATTTATCTAAAAATACTTGTAGAGATTGGGATTCTATTGTGTCAGTTGGTAAATTGTTCCAATCGCGGATAGATTTGGGGTAATAGCTGAATTTATAATGATCTGTTCTAGCAAACGGAATCTCAAAATGGAAGGGGTGGTGGTGGCGGGTGGGATATGTGGTGTTAGTGAAATAATTTGGGACTGTTAAGACTGATGAGGAGTAAACAATGTTGTAGAATACTTTTAATCTAGTCACATATCGTCGGTGTTGAAGTGATGGCCATTGTAGATCTGCTAACATAGATGTAACACTACTGTTATATCGGTAGTCTGACTTGACCCAACGAGCAGCACGTCGTTGTACCATTTCTATACTTTGTATCTCCTTCTGCAAGTAGGGGTCCCATACTGCCGATCCATACTCCAACAGTGGTCTCACTATACTGGTGTAGGCTAAACATTTAGTTTCTGCAGAACATCTATGCATGGTGTGAACTTCATTACATTTCTATTGTTTCCCTACACTGGATATGGTTTGTAGCTGAAAGCATAAAGAAAGCCATGCAGCAACTAGCTTTTAGTATATGAGAACATGTAAACGCATTATGTAGCTATACAGCTGCCATCCCAGCTGCTATAGCTACTGATATACAGGCTGCAGCTGCAGCTACTTCACACATGCCATTATGCGTGCCATTATATCCCTAGTATTTGCACATACCTTTAGCGACCCAAAAGGATTAGACAACGCTTCATGAACTGCAAGTTCAAGCTGCAGCTGAATCACGTTCAAGCTATGATGAGGAGGCAGCTAAGTCATGATAATGTAGACGAGCAGCATATCATGCTACAGACAGTAGCTTACTTACCAAAGTTTGCAACTGGTTTAATTGCGTTAATGTTTTAGTTGAAACTTCAAACACAAGCGAAATTAGTTCGGAAGTATACAAGCAGATTACGGACACATTCACGGATAAGTCAATGCGCGTATAATCTAGACGGCGCTATAAATCTTTTATACCTTCCATAAACCTTGCTTCTCACTTCGTACTATACTTATGTTCATGTATACAGTACAATGAAATGATACAATAAACAAATTTCTGTACAAAACACATCATGAATTCCTATTCGTACGAACTAAAATTTCAATTACAAATTTCTAAATTTCCAATTAAATTTCTAAATTTCTAACCAAAAAGTCTAAATTTCTGAGCTGATCGACGACATTTCTGGAAGTGAAGGACCCCTCGATGACACAACAGGTACACAAAAAAATCGTGTCGACTGAGATTAAAATGATTGATGGCGGCAAAAACTCACAACAAGACTTACAATAGGAGTTTGCCTAGTACTTGTAAAACATAAAGAGATTGTCATGAAATACTCCACGCCCGTAGAAAGTAGTCCAGAGCAGAAGACACCATTTTGGCCTCATGAATTCACCAACGGCGGAGTGTTTCAGGGCGTGCGCTAGTTTCTAATCCCTGTACTCTAATATCTATGGCTGAACGTCTTCCTCTACAATTCCGCCGTTTCACAAATCCGTAGTGAACCATAATCGTTCTTATACCAACGCTTTTAGAGCCCTGTACTAGAGAAACAAAGATCCTAAACCCATGGCGTTGTTAAACTTTCGAAAAAGTAATCTGTGTAGCCAAGATTCAGTTCTTTATTACACTAAGAATTTGAATTATTATTATTATTATTTATTATTATTATTAATGCTTTACAATGCAACATACAATTACAATTATACATGTGTAGGTGGGTATAGATGAAGAAAAAGTTGCATTGATGGTCTGCCAGCAACCTGTGCTGGCAGCCGGGAGTTAATTAAACTTATGTAGTAAAGTTAATTGTCAGTCCAGAATCATAGCACTTGCTGCATCTACAGCAGTAATGATAGGTGCAGGGATTGTCAGGAGAGAAATTTGTGGTGAAGTGTTGCCATAAATAGTTCTGAATAGTAGCTTTGATGACTGGTAGGGACTGGTTGATGTCAATGCAAGGTAATTGGTTCCATATCCTGGGAATTCTATTAAAGTAAAAGTTTCTGGCATAGTTACTATTAGTGCGGACATGATTTAGTTTGTTAGTAGACGAAGACCTGGTGTTGGAAGAGCTAAATGATATGTAGTTGTATATGTTAAATTGAGAAGATGGCTGTTGTAAAGCTTTGACAAGGAACATAATATCATAGAGATCGAGCATATACATTAGAGGTAAGATACCTAACCGGAGTAAGCGTGTTTTATAGTCACTGACATAATCAGCTAGAATGAACTTGGTGGCTCGTCTTTGTACTTTTTCAAGAATAGTGGTATCTTTGATCATATAAGGATTCCACAATTGTGAGCAATAAGTTAACTGAGATCTCACTAGAGTTAAATAGAGAAGTTTTCTGGCTCTGATAGAATGGCAGCTATGGAAGACACGCCTCAGCAGTCCTAAATATTTATAGGCTTTAGCAGTTATGATTTGATAGTGCTTGAACCAGGACATATCTGATGAAAGCTGCAAACCTAAGTCACGATGAGAAAGAAGCTGTGGGAGTGGGCAGCCATCAATAGAATATGTGGTAGTGAATTTACTGTTGAAACTCAGGTGGATGCATTTGGGTACACTGAATCTAAAATCATTGTTAACACTCCAGGTGAATAAATGGTTGAGATCTTCTTGTAAGCACAGTTGGTCAGAAGAAACAGCAATACTTTTAGATAGTTTGGTATCATCAGCAAACTGGAATATACTTGAGAATTTTATGACAGATGGTAGGTCATTGATGTATAGCAGGAAGAGCAGTGGGCCAAGGGTGCTACCTTGAGGCACCCCAGACAGGACAGGAAGTAAGTTGGAAATGGAATTACAGATTCTTACACATTGTAGACGATTATGTAGATAACTGCTGAACCACTTATGGAGATTACCGGAGATTCCACAAGACTTCAATTTATTTAGCAGTTTCATATGTGGAACACTGTCGAAGGCCTTGCGAAAATCCAAATAAATAGAGTCTATTTGATGGCCTTGAGTGGTGACTTGATGAATGCTGTTCAAGTATAGCAACAGTTGTTGGGTAGTTGATCTACCAGGAAGGAACCCAAATTGACAATTTGTGATATGGCTGAGTGTGTGATTGATTATGTTGTTATAAACTAAAGTTTCAAGGACTTTAGACGTGTTGCTGAGGAGGGAGATCGGACGATAGTTCTTTACTGAAGATCTATCTTCTGATTTGTATACAGGTACAATTAAATGAATCTTCCACTCCTCAGGAATTGACCCAGTTGACAGACTGAGATTAAAAAGATGGCATAATGGACGGGTTAGTGAGAAAGCACAGTTTTTGAGGACCTTGGGACTAATTTTGTCGATACCAGTAGCTTTGTTAGGGTCAAGTTGGCACAGAACATAGTATACTTCATCCTCAGTGAATGTTAGAGAATTTATTTGATCTGGATGGAGTGATGGAATGGTTTGTTCAGAAGATGTTGGAGCTGTAAAAACTGAGTGGAAGTATCGATTGAACAGACTAGCTCGGGAAGCATCACTTGAAGCTGTAGTGTCATCGAGATGTACAGTAGGTGGTATTGTGCCAGATTTAGTATAACTTCTAATATAGTGATAGATAGCAGGATTAGAGGATTCGGCATAACTGTTTATGAGGGAAGACTCATAATTAGATTTGGCCAAAGCTACACTTTGTTGAAAATGTTCATCAGCTAGACGAAGTTTAGCAGTATTATGGGGAGTGGGTGAACGTTTATGAGTTCTTCTGAGAGTGTGAAGGCACTTCAACTGATGCCTTATATCACGACTAAACCACTTTGGATACTGATTAGATCGCAACTGAAACTTGGGTATAAACAAGGACATTGCTTCTGAGATGACCGATTTGATGGTAGACCAAGTGCTTTCAACATCATCACAGGTTAAGCAGTCAGCAATGTTAGAATTTAAAATAAAGTCATTCATACTCGTAAAGTCAGCTTTTGAATAATCATAAGCTTGTAATGTAGTAGTATTGTGAAGTGGTAGACAGTTTTGGTTAATACTGAAGGAAATTGGGAAATGGTCAGATGAAATCTGAGAACATTCTGGAGAATTAACTGAGACATTTGTGATGAGGTCTTCGTCATTGGTAAGAATGAGGTCAAGTATGTTGCCATGAATGTGTGTTGGGTAGGTTATAAGTTGGACAAGATTCAATTCAAAGGTCATGTCGCATAAGTCTTCAGAGGCTCGACAATTACCACACATTGTTTCCCAGTTTATATGTGGTAGATTAAAATCACCTAGAAGAACAACACTGTGTGACTGCTGGAACTGTGATATGTGATCTGATAGGGATCGAATTTGAGATGATGTTGGATCAGGAGGAAGGTATACCACACATAAGATTAGGCGTTTGGGTAGCTTTAGTTCAACAGTCAACATCTCAAGATTGGTGGGGGAGGGTAAGAGTTTACTGATGATATGAGTTCGAACGGCAATTAGGACCCCTCCACCTCTAGACCTACGATCATTGCGATAGATAATGTATTGATTTGGTAGAATTTCATTGTTAAATACATTGCTGGTTAACCAGGTTTCTGTAATAGCAACCAAGTCATATTCATGAGAGTAAACTAAGGATTGGAATTGTGTTAACTTATTAATAATACTTCTAGTGTTTATGTAGAAACAATTAGGTAGTCATTGATTTTGATTAGGAACAGAGGGTTGTTGATTAGGGACAGAGTCGGGTGCAATACTAGCAGATGTAGAGCTTGTAGTAGATGAACCACTGGAGGAATTAACAAATTTGAAGTCTGTAACTATGCCATGAAGTCTGTTGTTGATAAGAATCTGACCGTTGCGAAGTTTTATAGCCTTACGGTCTATTCCTTGTTGAATAAGGTTCCAACGTTCATGAAGAAGGATTGATTCTATCTTTCTCTCTTCAGGTGTCATGTCAGGTTTAATCAGGATAGGTTTTTTGGTTTTGCTTCTGTTGAATAAGACAGTGCTGGCATCAAGTGTACGGAGAAATTTAACTAGTATTGGTCTTGGACGATTGTTATCAGCTGAGAATTTTCCCAAACGGTGAATGTCATTGATTGAAGTATCACCAATACTAGTGTCGATGGTGTTAAGGATCGGGAGAACTTTCTCCAAGTCAAGTTTAGATCTGGCGACTCTTGGCATATTTGGAGGGCACTCCTGGATACCATAGATGACAATGTTGTGGTTTCTGTCAGTATTTCTGGCTTTGGTATTGGTTATATTTGCAGAAGTATTGACACTGGCTTCTGATGAGATGTTAAGAGATGTCGATGTGTTGCCTGCTGTCTGGTCTGATTGATTTGTGTTGTTGACAGATGACTGTAGTAGGGTGATTGTTTCTGTAAGTGAAACTATGCTGGCGTTTAGGTCTTTAATGGTATTCATTAATTTGTTTATTTCACTGTTTTGGTTAACCAGCATACAATGAGAGCATAAGTACTGAGAGTCAGACTCACCTAGTTTGAGAAATGCTGGACGGGTCAGGCCCGCGCATTTTCTGTGGATCCAGCCTTGACAGTCACCTTCACAGAATACGGCTTCATCACCATCAGAATTTTCGCCAGGCTCCAAGATCGCTTCTTCGCAGACTATGCAGTCGGCTTCACTGTTCTTGACGTTTTTAGATTTTCTTTTGGGCGGAGAGCTTCCTGCCAGCTTCCTCTTGGGTTTTCGAGGGGTTGCCATAGTTTCCACTCCAAAAGTTTACGTCTAAAAATGTCTTCTGGCGAGGCTGGCGACTATCCCAGTCGATAATTCGACTGGGACGGGTAGAGTAACACAAAATAAACACAAAAAGACGCAGTTCCCGGGTCTTAAACTCTTCAAGGGAAGAAGAGGAAGACCCTAGCCACACTCGCGTCACGTGCTATTCTGTTTCTGTGTTGTCAGTGTTTGTTTCGTCACAGAGTCCGCGAAGCGATCTGATTGGCTCTGCCAACATTCCGGCAGTGGTCCCGGAATGTGTGCAACAGTGACCAGACGGTTTATTTGCCGCCCCCACACAAACCGTCTGGCACGCGAGACTAGTGATCAGCATCCGCCATTAGCTAGCACAGAAGGTTTAGAATGGACCAGGACACTGCAAAGAAACTTTTTCTCAATGGAGCATTTCTCGTAACACTCGATGTACCAGAGAACACCGAGATTGGGATTGACTGCAACTGCTGGAGAAGTGGTCCAAACTTCATGGGGATAAAAATGATCCCTCCTGGACTTCACTTCATTTACTGTAATGCTGTAAACAGTAAAGGACAGCTTGCTCCAAGAATCGGTTTCTTCCGTATCATTAGAAAAGAAGAAGTGCTAGTGTATAGATGGGACATGGCTAATGAAGATTTTACAACAGACGGTATTGCTGCAGAAACGGTTGAAAGGATCACCTTAGGGATAAAAGATCTTGACAGACAATTACGTGCCTAGCCGTTTGAATCACTAAAAGCATGGCTCTCTTTGACCAGACACATTAGCAAACCACTTCTGAAAAGACTACAACAAGGTATTGTCACGTTCACATCTGTTCCTAAGCCAAAATATCCCCAGAGTAGTTCCCCTAGTGAGATCACACTACATCACATGGACCAAAGCTACACTCTATCCTCACTGTTAACTGGTTGTTACGATAGCAGAATTGATGACCTGCTTGGAGAAATTCAGTTTGCATTTGTCTATTTCTTACTAGGTCACATGTATGAAGCATTTGTCCAATGGAAGAAACTAATCATTTTATTGTGTTCATGTGAGGAAGCAATTATAGAACGTGCTGAGCTGTATGAACATTTTATTAGTGTACTACATTTCCAACTGGACTATTCTCCAGAAGATTTGTTTGTTGATTCCATGTTAGAGAACAATTTTCTTGCCATTGTTCTAAAAAATTTCTTTGACAATTTAGAAGAGGGTACAAGAGTAAGCAAGGATCTGGCAAGAAAAGGGCTACAGTTTCGTGATTACCTGGCTAAAAAACATTCATGGAATTTCAGTGGTGAGATAGATAAATTTGCTCCAACAATAATTAGTTAAATGTGTCAACTTTCCTATTGTAAATACATGTGCATGTGATATGGTGTGCAATTGAGAAGTATATAATCAGGGTGACTTCATTTGTATTTATTTAATAGCAGACTAAAATACTATTTTTTGCAACTACCCTTAACCTGAGAGGGGGGCGAGTTGTTACATATGGTCCAAACTAAACAAAATTTGCTTTTGTGTATGAAGTAGCTATGTATTTTGAGCTCTGTATTGATTATCCAAATAGTTAAAGTGAGAAGAGGGCTTGTGTTGCATAGTACAAGACTGAAATGATATCTAACTATAGGGGGTCTGGGGGCATACTCCCCCAGGAAAATTTTGAAACACAGCTGTGACAAGATTGAATCTGGAAGCAATTTGAGAGAAATGACTACAACCTGAAAGTAATTTATGCAAAATTAAAAACAGGAACTAGTGAACTATATACATATGCAATAGTTACGTACAAGCCATTTTTTTAGAGTAAAATGTTCTTTATATAAAAATAATAAAATATTAAACTTTAAGGCAATTTTATTTAAAGAAGTATACAAAAATTTTTGAGTTTTCAACTAGAGTAGGGTCCATAGCACATCGATAAAAAGTACTGAAACAAGTTGGAGTAGTGCATGATATTAAATCACAGTACAACTATAAGAAGTGTTATATCCCTACTGTGCTTAAGATACTATAACGGAAATGCACAGTAGGGATATAACACTTCATATTGTTTTACTATCATGCACTACTCCAGCTTGTTTTATGCTTTGTTGTCAGCTATGTTCAACTCATTACACAGCAGTATGAATCAAGATCTGTTTGAAAAGCACCCCTACAATCAAAGTAGCCACTATGAAAAATACAGACAATTTCCGTTATCGGAAGGGAAGCAATCACGTGCTATCGCCAAGTCGATCCTTTTTACTGTCAGCAAAGGTTAATGGGACACAAAGGAAGTCCATGAAGAATGCATTGTATGTACTGCGGTATGCCAACCAGTGTTGGGCAAGCTACTTTGTAAAAGTAACTAGTTACATATTACATATTACTTGCAACAGAACTATTTAGTTACAGTTACATATTACCCATAAAATAAAGTAACTGTAATAATATTACATATTATATTACTTTGTGTCCACAGCCTTAAGCTGTCACGTGTGAAACTACCACCTTATCACGTGACATTATTGCGTTGTTGGACAATGTGCAAATCTTGGTTATAAGTAAGAAGCTAGTGAATAAGCTTCATTCAATAGGCCTCGTTACTTCGTTGTGGTTAGGCGTTACTCAGAGGATTACTAACGAGATTAGTAACTTCGTTACTTTTAGTAATAATATTACGTCATATCAGACTCGTTACAGTAATTATATTACTTAGGTAACGCGTTACGTTTGTAAGTAAAGTATCTTGCGCTATATTACCTGTTTTCATAGCGTATTTCGTTATATTACTTTGTTACCACAAAAGTAATAATATTACGTAACGCGTTACTCCCAACACTGATGCCAACAATGCCTTCACACAAGCATATCTCAATAATGGCTAAGGCTACGGGCTTGATTTTTTTTTACTGTTCAACATTGCTTTGGCCTGATAGGTGCCTTTCAGTCAGTCAGTCAGTCAGTCAATAGAACAATTCTGTTTAATATATATTTTTAAAAATCTCCGTAGCAGCTTATTGAAAGTGTTTCGGGTCAATCTGAAAGCTTGTTTGGGCTTAGTTTTACCTAACTGCCTCATCATCATCAGGGAAATTGAGGCTGGTTTTTGGGTGATTTTTTCATGGACCAGTACTATCATACTGTATGATAGTGGACAATAGTCACAATAAAAAGAAAATTAGAACCATTACCACAAGTCGGATTGTAAGACAATTATTAATCAAAAAGTGAACCATTAAATGGAAAATTTTTGAAAGTGATCATCCCAATATTGATTTGAATCTTGAGGTACTTTTGGTCAAATGAATCCTTGTAGAGAGATAAGATGCATTACACATATATGTAACTTTGACCATAGACTTTATACTTTCTATGCTATTTTAGCCTGACTTAACTACCATTTACAATGAGCCAAAAGTGATTTACAACTGCTTAATAACCCAATGACAACACAATATAGTTTCAATTAAAATAAAAAGAATCTGAGAAGCTATTCTCTTTATGAAATTACATACACCCTAGACATAAAAATTAGGGTCATGATTATATTTAATGGTAGGCTTTCTATCCATAAGTTGACATAGTCCAGTATTATGTGATGTCTGGAAATTTTACTCTAAATGTACTGGATGTACACTGGAAATTGTATGTTAATGAGGACACCTGCACAACTCAATCACTTAAGGTCATAATGTATCTCTTATGCTACACAAGATGACTAGGACAGCGTGAATACTTCAGCAATGTGTCCATGTTACATAGTTTCCACAGTAATAATACTTTACAGAGCTGCAAAATACCATTGCATGCATTCAAATACATGTATATCTACTTACCAACTGCCATAGCGTAGTATTCCAAGGGTATAATTCTCACATAAAAAAACATTCACATATGAATTGAAGTTAAAATTAACAGGATATACAGTAGGATGGTAGAACTTTGATTATCTGAACCCTCAATTATCCAAACAGTAGCTCTATTAGAGAATTTTGCTATTAAGTGAACGTTTTATTAGAGTAATCGAGTGGAACTCTATATATAAATGAATGGACTTTAGTTATCTGAACAAATTCACTTATCTGAACACTTTTATTAATGAGTTAGGGATCAAAGAAATATAAAGTAGTGAAACAAGGGAGGTCACCTACACTATAGCTGCAGATATACTAGTATTACTAGTGGACATTTAATTTCTAATGGTTATAGACTGAACTTTATTAGGTATATAGTGGCCAGCAAAGATGCTACAGAAATCTTTGAGTCAGACAGTTAAAACTGAAAACTATGCTGAATGTTGAAAAATTCCAGACCACTGATCCACAGACAGCTTGCAGTCTAGGCAAGTGCCTGAGGAGGAAATCCTGAGTTGGCTTGTTTATATAGACTGCAAGTTGTCTGGATTAAATTACCACCTGGTATGGGACTTTTTCTGCATTCAGGTGGTATACTTACTTTCAAGTTTCTGACTCTCTGCTACACACAGGCTTCCTGCGCAGGTCCCTAGAGAGATAGTTACTAATGAATGACAATGAATCTGTTGGCCATACCTGTTTTTCTATCTTTTTCCGGCCTAGCATTACACAAACAACTTACCTTTAACACCAATTATAAACTATTAGAGTCTTTCAGGTAGAGATATATAGGTGGGAAAGCCATTCTCAGTATGTTTGCTGCTATAAAAAAAACTTTACACATCACAAAAATCTTGGAGCATCTGACTGAGGTTTTTACGTACAAGTCATGGAATCACTTAATTATAAAACTTTGCATGAGTGAAATCAAGCAGAAAAGTATACTTCATATATTCCATAAAGTAGCTACAGTTGAGGTGTGACAGAAAATGCTAAAGTTTATGAAGATTGTACTTATTGTTGTTCACTACAAGTAGGCTGGACCACTGGTGATATCTCACAACTGGAATAGTTCTGTTAACATGTGTAAGTGTATATAAACCAATGTGACCAGAGTTATAACATTAAAGGTGACTCATCATAACTTCACACTATGTGTTTGTACAGGCTATACTGAAGTAGGATACTCCCCCACTACAATATTATGAGCTCTTGGCGTCACCTATTAACAATCACCATGTTAGCACACTTTGTACTGGCTTCAGTCCACAAGAAAAGTTTCATAGATATTAAAGCATTGCCTTGCTCATTTTATACAAGCACTTAGCACTATAAAAACAGGTAGAAAGAAAAATTAGAAATTTTAAGTTTGATTAGGGATCATAGAAATAAAAGAAGGGAGGTCGCCTACCCATGAAAATATTCGACTGGTAACAGATCAACTGCTGATGTCCAGGAAAGTAACATATTTGTCTCATACTTTATCAGCATCTCAATCTCCCACCTAATGCCTTTTATTTTCCATATAGCACTCATGGCAATGTAACACATTCATTTTGCATCAACCATTTATTACCTTGAAAGGTCAGTTGTAAACCATATCAGTAGGTTTACAAGTGTATCCATGCGAAATCTATTTTATGCTGTCAAAATTATTATTATTATTATTATTAGTAATTTTACAGGGTATAAGCCATTAACACTGAACAAAGATTACACATTGCTTTATAATGCTCACAAAATTCACACTGCTAGAACTTTCAAGTCATATAAGGGCTAATGCAGACGTGGTGTATTTTAAAGAAATCCATGCAAGTTTTACCACAGACATTACCTACTTACGTTAAATCTACATGGACTGGAATGTTTATTTCATTGGGTGAGGCTTAACTATGAGGCAGCATGTGTGTTGATAATTATTTATGCGAGGATAATAGCTGGCCTAAATCATGTGGGTATGCTTTAGAGTGAAAAATTATAAAATTCACAGTCTCCATGTGATGCAAAGTGTGCATGTTCTTCTCACATGTGACCATGTAAACATCCTGTACATTTGCAGTAATGCTAAAATCACGGTCAGCTTAGCAACATCTAGTCTTCAAAATTAATTCCCAAGGATATTATTGCCTACATATGGGAGGACCCCATGTATTGATGGAAGTGGCATATGGATATCCATTGTTCATCTTTTGCATCTCTTGTACTATATATGAATGGTGCCTTACATGTTTGATCTAGTGAAGATGTGATGAAATAATTATGTACTGGCAGTTTTCTTTTGTCTGTCTTTACACTAAGTAAGTCCACATCAGAATGAATATTTTGTTGAGTGTTGTGAGGCATAATAACAGATTTACTGTAGAGGGCTGATTATCAAAATACTAATACGGTAAGTAGAGTATTTGTATAGCTTGAAAATATTTTGGTTTGCATAGCATGATATGTATAACCCTTGTGTCACATCAACTTTTAGAGGTTGCGAACTTTGAAACAAAACCAATGTAGATAATCTTTAGCTATTGTATACATGTAATGTTGAAATGCTGGACTGTTTATGCCATGCACTATATTGCTAACCATGCTATACACTGTGTAGATCTGTGTGTGGGTGTTTGTGACAACAGAAGCTCTATTGTGGCATGTGAAGTGAAACACAAACACATCTAATTGATGTGTGTAGCTAATAATGCATCACACAACAGAATTTGCAATGAACCATCAAGGTTTTGGTGCCTGTTTACAGGAGGTAGGCAGTATACATTAAAAACGAGCATACTATAAATATCAAGATCAATTGTATCTATAACTTCCTGTTGTGTATGTAGCTAATCCATAAAAATCTTTATTGAGTGGTAGTATTTTGTGTATGTGTGTAATTACAATGATTAACCATGACTAGCCCTGATTAATTGCTGTCTAATTATTTAAAATTCTATCCTACACTATTTCTATACATTTCCTGTTATACAAGCACTATCAATGAAGTAGTAATTTTTATATTATGTTGACTCAATTGTCTGTGCATTTCTAGTTGATAATCTGTTTTAGAGAAACTTTATGATGCATATGTATATCTGCAGACACACACCACAAAATAACTTCTGTGGCTACCCTTGCAGAATCTTATAACCTGATACACGTAGTATGCCAGGCAAACTATGAATGTTTGTAGTTTATAGTGAAAGACTGCACAATGCATATTGTAGTATGATGGAGAACAAATGGATTAATTGACATTTATCTTTCTGCTTATGTAGATGATACAGTATCATACAGTACGATAGTAACTGTATAGTAGGGACCACAAAGCAGTAGGTGTGGCCCACGAAATAAAATCACCCAAAAACCAGCCTCAATTTTCCCTGACAACGATGAGGCAGTATTGGTGAGGTAAAACTAAGCCCAAACAAGCTTTCAGATCGACTCGAAACGCTTTCAACAAGTTGCTAGCTACAAAAATTTTTTAAATTTTTATTTGACGGAATTTTCTACTGACTGAGTAAGTAAGCAACTGACTGATGCCTTCAGACAAGCGTAACTCGATAACGGCTAAAGCTACGGGCTTGATTTTTTCATTGTTCGAAGTTGCTTCGGCCCGACAGGTGCCTTTTGGCATACCACAGTACGTACAATGCGTTCTTCATGGACTTATCAATGTCCTCCTTTGTGTCCCATTCATCTTTGCTGACAGGGAAAGGTGTCAATTTGGCGCGAGCACATGATGGCTTCCCTTCGAAACGGAAAAAGTCCATATTTTTCATAGTGGCTATGTTGATTGCAAAGGTGCTTTTCAAGCAGTTCTTGATTCGTATTGCTGTGTAACAGGTTGAACATAGCCGACAGTGAAGCATATTGGATACTTCACTTTTCAGATGATAATTAATACAATTGGGGAGCGGCACCATTTCTTTTGGTATGCGTAGATTGTAGAGGTTCTTTCAGAAAAGTTCTTGATTCGTATTGCTGTGTATCGAGTTGAACATAGCTGAAAACGAAGCATAATGGATACTTCACTTTTCAGACGATAATTGATATAGCTGGATGCAGTATGCGTGGGTTCACCAGTCATAATAAAATTATTTACAAAAAAAGTTAACAAACAAGTACACGAAAAAATTTGGAATTTTCGACTAGAGTAGGGACCATAGCACATCAATAAAAAGTACTGAAACAAGTTGGAGTAGTCCATGATATTAAATCACAGTAAAACAATAAGAAGTGTTATATCCCTACTGTGCATTTCCGTTATGGTATCTTGAGCACAGTAGGGATATAACACTTCTTATTGTTTCACTGTGATTTAATATCATGGACTACTCCAACTTGTTTCAGTACTTTTTATCGATGTGCTATGGTCCCTACTCTAGTTGAAAATTCCAAATTTTTTCATGTACTTGTAACCTATTAGATACTGACAGAGTAAAACACAGCTATTGCACTGCACTGTGTATAGTGTACTTGTGACCACACCGATAAGACTTGCTCATTATTGAGATCATACTTTTGCTTTATGCATAAGTGACCCTAATCCATTTGGTTCCACATGGGGTACTTTGAGACACTCTCTAGAGTTCCTATGAATACATATACATGAAATTGTTGAGGAGAATACATCCTGACCGCCTGGCAGACTCCTGTAAGCATTCGAGCATTAATCAGATGGCTGCATGTTTGAGGCTGCCTAGGTTGTCATGGATTTTTCACCTTTTCAAATACACTTTATGTAACAACTTGAAACAGGCTGTAGGACCAGGTGTCCTACAGACCTTCAGCACATGTGCTGTAAAACCTTAATAATGGGGTCTTTCAGCATGTGTGTTTTATAGGACCCCATATTGCGGATGCTGTTAATTATATTATGCATGCATTTAATACAATAATGTGTAGTAATACATGGCCGCTTGATCCTGAAATATGAAATCTAAGTTTTATGCAGGATTTACAAAAATTGTGCATTGATGTAGCTACAAGCTATGTATATATCCTATGGCCATGCTAATCTGTATGCTTAACAGTCAAACAATTGCATGGATCATGTTACATTACTAGTCACAGTTCAGTACAACATATGGATGCTTTGAAGGATCACTATCTGATGTACTTGCAAAGCGTGTATCACGACCATTCTGATCTTCATTAGTAGCCCAGATCACTACTCCATAATTTGCATCCCCAGCTTTCCATTCTTTTGCTGCAGAGGTTATTTCAATCTCAACAAAACTTTGTGGCCTAACTGCATATATGGTAGTATGGCCAGTTGGACAGCTACGAGCATCAATGTCATCCAAGCCAAGGTATGGTGTATTCCATAAACTTGTTGAAGTTCTCTTTGTGGTAGTTGCTTGAGTTTCATCCCATTCCTGGAGTACTCTATGGGCTTGTATGGTCCGGGTGATGAAAGGAGCTTGATCATTAGTTTGCCAGCTAGCCTTGGCAGAGGTGTCATAGTAGAGGTACATCATTGCATGATTAACAGTTTGGCAAGAGTTTGGTATGTCTTCAAACTGTATCAGAGAACGTTTCTTGGAAAATCCAGTAGCCTTACTAACAATTAACCATTGTCTACCATAGTTGTTGTTATTTGGATCTTCTAACCAAACATCCTGCACAGTTTTCAGTACATAACAAGCTCCAGCACCTACATAACCTGAAAAACAGGTTCCAGCATTAAGTAGCACTATTATTAACAACAACCCAGTGCACATTTTGTTGAAGAACAAAACTGACGCACAAGTCTTACTGCTAAATGCAGTCGTAGCATTATTTTTGAGCCTTATATAGGTGTTCACTGCTGAGATCATGTGATTATGTATTTGTACATTTGCAGAGTGAAACCATTTCCTGCAAGCTCAATGTATTTCCTGTTATTTTCTGATAACACTAGCTACACAGCATAGAACTTAAGTGGTTTATTATGAATTGCAGTCACTTCAGCTACGAATAATATACAGTAGTGACTGTGTCAGTACATTTACACATAGATAACACAATGGACAGATCTTGGTCAATTGTCAGCAGCACGTCACCAGTAAAAAACATTTGCTTTGATACCTGTCAGTGTAGTAGTTAGCACATGACAGACAGATAGTAGTCTCAGCAATAAAGGAAGCATCACTAGTGGTCCATTCCATGTACGTACACTGAGATTGTCTGCCTTAACTGAGTGGTAAAAATTGATTGAGTTCACAACTCAATGAGGTAGCACTGAATACAAATATAACAATGATGTACTGTTGAATGGGGAGGGTGCACTGATGGGGTAGAAAATATGCAATTAATATTATAAGGGAAGAAGGAGTTCATATTATTCTGTACTTTCTGGTGCATAATTCAGGAGGCATGATTGCACTACAACTATATACTAATTGTTACATGAACTGCATATAATCACACAGACACTTGTAGTAAATGGTTAGCTTTTTACCTGGAAGCCAGGATTCATCTAAACCTGACTCGTATGGAGTGGGATATACTTTTCCTTCAAAATACCATCAGTACATGGGGTGTATGTGTGCCAGATTCCAGATGTTTATAACACAGATGTCAGACATAACAATATTGATGGCTTTCTTCATGTCAGAGGATATCGATTTCACAACAACTCATATTACTATAATAATCTAATGGATGGGGGAACACACATAAAGAAGCCACACACCCATGGGGCCACACACAGGATGCCCATCACCCACACAAGGGCAGGAATAAAGTTACATACACAAAAACTCTGACCCCTGGTAATAATAAAAATATATTCTCTTTTCAATGTAGCTGTACTGTTGGGAGGTAACACCACACATATTTAAATTTAAAGCACCTCTGTCCATAACTAGATCTCCTGTTTCTTCATGCTGATTTCTTCTATCAGGGTATTTCCAAATTGGTATTATTAAGTATATACCCATTTTAAATTCTTGAGTCATATGATGATATAATAGTCTTAGTTGTCAGGACGTGATGCCTTCAACTGTGACTTGCATGTGCTTGAAAAAACAAAAAACTTACTACTGTTTGTCAAATTCATAGCCAAAGCCTCCAAATGAGCTCATTGGTCTTTTCTTAAATGAATTAAATTGAATCAAGTAGTCTAGACAGCCAAAAAGTCTTTTTAGATACTGGTGATTTTTTTACCACTTTCAATATAATTTTTTGTCTTGTGATCGTTTAGAGATGAATAATATATCTTAGACTGGTAGATCCAATTGTTAATAATCATTCGCAAGAGTTGATTGTAATTTTATAACATGTCAAGGTGTGTTAGAAGCATATCTAGTAACATATGTAATGTACTATTCAATGATGCTCAATAATTTGCAACCATGGTAGATAATAAGAGTTTGCATGATCAGTTATGTAATAAGTACTATTAAGGAGATGAGCATGTGTTATTGTGTAACTATACATGAAGATTATATGAGTTGCTATCCCACTGGAGATCCACCAGAAAGTTAAAGCCTGACAATACAGGAAGTCAGAATCTTGGCTGCTGAATCCAGAAGAAAATTTCCAACCCAGATTCATGGGCTACATTATGCAATAGCATGTGTATAATCATAGTGTACCAAACATGTACTTTGATAATTTGCGATGTCTTCACATTGTATGTGGTTGTAATAAAGAACTGTCTCTGTCTACAAAGCTATTCATGGCAAACTGCCCGACAGTGACAATTACTTTATTACACATGAACATGCTGAGTGTGGGGTAGTATATAGTCAACAACTGCTACATTACAAGTCTAACTGCTACAGTTATGTTTTGTCTGGAAAGGAGCATCAAAGGGACAGTTAGTAATAGTAGAGTGGCAAAGCAACAAATTTTGATGAAATTGTTCACTTTGTGATAAAAGCACCACATTTTCTGTGGAAGTTGAGTAAGGTATACTAAATCATTTGAGATACAATGCCACGTCAAAATCATTGCCTTAGGGCATGTTTTGAAACTTCTTAAACTAGGTTATAAGCCCATTTCTAACTGGTCAGGAACCATACAAGTGCATTCAAAATCTGTTTTTGCAGCATGAATGTATCTCAAATTTACAGGTGTAATCACTTCAAAATGTGGTAAAATAACATGCTTTTAAACACTTCTAACAGAGCCAATATTTCAGTGTTAAAAGTACATGTATGACCCAATACAAATAATATATTGCACACATATGGCTTCATATACCATGACCTGCGCTTTGTAACATAGTAAGCTAATGACATGGACGGGCACCTCCCTTGATCAGCTTTTGGATATGACCATCCCTTGTTTGTCTATTCAGATGCAAAGTCTCAGTATATTCACTATTGAGCCAGCCCAGAGCACTTTTATGGTTTTTTTCTAGCTGATATCTCTACTGGATGGCTTGAACTCTCTACAGGGTGACTTATTTGTAGCTGAACTCTACAAGTGACATGTTTCTAGCTACCTTTCTATATACAGGATGACTTGTTTGTAACTGAACTCTCCACATGGTGATTTATAATTGTTCTCTCTACAGATGATTTGTTTGTAGGTAACTTGTTTATAGCTGAATTCTCTACAGGGTGACTTGTTTGTAGCTGAAGTCTCTACAGGATGATTTGTTTGTAGCTGAACTCTCCACAGGATGATTTTTTTGTAGTTGAACTCTCCAGGCAGCATCTATGCAGTTTATCTAGTTTGCTGGTAGCTGTGGATATCACTTCTTTTCCTGTGCTTTTTTCTTTTTTACAAGAACAACAGAAACAGCATCAAATGAATAAAATCTGTCATTTAAAAATAAACTAGCTATTTACATTATGTAAGTAATTTGAACTGTATACAAACTGAATGTTCTATTAGGGTGACTGATTGCACACTTGCTACAAATAGTTGGATTTCACATTATAACTCAGTGGCATTGAATCCGATTCTTCTATACCACTGCAAGGACTTCTATGATGATTATTCCATCTACAAACTGGCGCTATTCTTAGTGGATATCTGGTAGGCATGAAAACATAAGTTTTTTTATTCACAATTTGATTGTGTCAATTGTGACACAGGTTGGGTTTTATGTCATATCTCCATGGCCTTTATCTTGATTCATTTCAAACCACAAAAGGCACCCCTACATAGGTTACTCCATCCACATAGCAATTTTGAACTCAATCCTTCAAGGGGTTTACCCTGTGTGCGTGACAGCAGTTCAATCTTATTGTCGGTCAGAACTCCAAGGTTGTTCATGGGATTCCCACCAAACTTCGTACTAAGATTCACTTTAATGAGCCCTTTAAGTGTGCCAAATTTCAGCTTGATTGGAGTACACATTTGCAGATTTTCCAGAGTGTGTGAAATGAAGAAAAAATGAAGAAATTAAAATTTGGCCACTTATATCTCGGAAATGGCTTGACTTCAAATTTGATAGGTAGACTCCCTATCTGGCAGGCACTTCTGTAACAAATTTATAGTTCCAATCAGATAACATATGTGTGAAAATCATGTTTTCTTTCTTCCTGTTATATTCATGGTGTGGCATGCCGGCTTTTTGGGCTGCACGACACACTACCGTATGTCTTGATCCTTATCGCTTGTAACACCAGAGGTCATGACCAAGGATTTTGTCATATTTATGCAAGGTCAATATAATACAGCAACATTCTTCCCAAGATCAGACTGTGTCTACCACCTGCTCCAATCCACCACCCAGTACCAATCGGAGTTGTCATTAGTATCCCCAACTATTACCCCTTAGACTTCAACAAGTTTGATACTGAAATTTGATTGGCTGAAAACGTGGTCTCTAAATCCCGTAGAGCCACGCTCATGTCCAATAGAGACCACGCTCTGAGGCGATACGAAACACGGAAATTATGCGCCTGTAACATTAGCAGCTCACAGACGTTTAAATAGCTAGTAACAGCCGTACACAACAAGAGGGAGGTGTAACACGCTCCTTTCTACTACATAACACCACATTTCTTGTTTAAACAAGCAGCTGTCAACATCCAAAAACAAGTTGTCAAGCAAATTGTAGTCTGCTTCGAAATGCAATTAAGCGTGCCTGTTACATTGGCAACACATGGGCGTTTAAATTGGAACGGTACTGAATTAGAGGGAGGCTTGTTATAAAGTACCTGTCAAGGTACAATGAGTTGAAGTCTAAATCATTATGCTGGTTATGTGCACTACATGGACATGTATATACAATAATATAGCTAGCTTAAATAACAATAACGTCATGATAAATGTCTCATTTATTTCCAGCATAGTTGATGGGTGTAACTAATCACTGGACTGGATTACTGGACTGGAACATTGGACTGGACTACTGGACTGACATATTTTGGGTTTTTACACATTCTGAGGTTGGTTTTATTGATTCCTGCTAACCAAGGGCCTTCAGAAAACTTGCAGTCTGTTACTAAAATGATGAGTATGAGGAGTGGGAGTAAGCAAAAACTGACTTCTAGTGATTTCACTTCTATTTATTATGTTCTTCTACAGTACATACACCTATACTACTTATCAGTATGCTACAGGGAATATGCTAGTTATAGTTAACCAATTGGAGATAGTAGCAAGCTTGTACAATGCTAATAAATTTGGTCACATATTATAGTACGCCAACCAGCACATGTAAGAACTAATCATGATAGCAGAAAAAACTCTACAGTTGTGTAATGAGTTTGTATATTACATGTAGGAACAAATTTAGCTACAATAGATTATCCTAGGAAGGATAGGTTGTGTCCCAGGGGTCTGAGCTATTTAGTTCAAGGATACAGTGTAAGATAGGGAGCACAAATATAGTAAAATGATTTTTGGTTAGCTACTGCTAGGTATTACAATCTCCAAAACACAATACTAAGAAGTGTATAAATGCTGTAGAACACAACAAGTAGTGAGAATTCAGTTTTTGCTTACTCCTGTAGCAGGCTGCAAGTTTTTTGAAGACCCTTGGCTAGCTAGACTCAATAAAACCAATCTCAGAATGTGTAAAAACCAAAAGTATGTCAGTCCAGTAGTCCAGTCCAGTGTTCCAGTCCAGTAGTCCAGTCCAGTGATTAGTTACACCCATAGTTGATAGTGACAGATGAGCAAGAAGATATATTGAACACAGGAGTACAGGAAGATGAATATTCCAAAGACAATGAACCATGTACAGATTTGGAATTCACTTGTGCAATAGTATTTTCAGTATTGATATCATCACAATGAGGCCGTTTTGGTTTTGTTGCACTGACAATGCATCCATTGTTTAATATATCAGATACCTGCTCTTGCTGATGTTTGGAGGCTTGTTTGTAGTGTACTGCTTCAACACTTCTGTGGCCAGTTCTTTCCATGATTCGTTGTTCGTCTATACACCCAGATTGATGTAGTCTAGTAGCAGCTGTAGCCCTTAAAGAATGATTGGTACGATAACCAAGAATGCCACCATTTTGACACATCCTGTTAATTGTAGTACCCAGTTTTGTACACCCTATAGGTTGACTTGAATACCAACATCCAGGCAAAGGCTTCTGTAGTGGTTTTAAATAATATGCATTATCAGGACGATCTGAGGGACACAAGCTGTTATACAATTTATAAAGTCGCACAAAGCAACGTTCTGGTTTCTCTATGTTTGCGTGATGTATCACTACCTTGGGTTTGATTTTCCTGCCTCGTAGTCCACCAGGATGATTCTTTGAAATATCCTCCTTGTAAGTTAGATATGGTCTCTCTCCAGCATTTTCTATCAACTGAATTTGTGATGGTCTGTGTCGAAGATCTCTGTGCTCCTTACCACCACGAAGAGAGAAATAGAGCCCATTCATATACAGCATGGTATCTACCAAGCACTGTGGAGTGCTGTCTCATAAAATTCCCTTCTCCCATAGTATTTCCTCTTCAGCAAATGTAATTGGCTCTGTTTGTTGTTGTGTAGTTCCTATTCCAGCTGACTGCAACCTTTTCATCTCTGAGTCTAACACCTTTCTAAATTGAGCAAACTCCTTGTCCTTAAAAATATCAATTGTAGGTATTCCATTGGCTCTAACGAATCTCATGATTCCACAACAGATGTGGTGCAATGTGTTAGGAAGAAATACAGAACCATCTTTCTTTCTTACTTCTAATATAAATGGACACATCCAGTGTTGCAATTCTGTACTCGTAATATTGTGTAAGGAAGGTATAATAACATTAGTTTCTTTCCTTCGATAGGATACCCAGTCATGCCACAACTTGGCACAATACTTGTTGTCTTGATGCGTTTTCTTTGGTACTGCACTCTTCATAACTTGTTCGATATCCTTGCTAGTAACGGGTTTTGCAAAAGGCCTGTTGCCGGCCATGGCTGACTGGTCGATTAACTGTGAAACAGCCGCAGCGTGACGGTCTTTCTTGGTGGCGGGCACAACAGTTTCTTGTAACTTTGACATGCTCTTGTCATCGAGTTCCTCAAAGGCTTGAAGAAACATTTCATCTATCTCTGTCTCTGTTAAGTTGGTCTGAGCGGAGAAACCAACACGAGTAACGTTGTTGCTGGTAGGTGTGTCCGCTTTGCTGTCCGAAACAAATAGAAACAGTTCGTTGTCAAGGAAGTCCTTTAGTTCTTGCACCTGAGAGTCAGCAATAGTAGCCATTATTGAATTGTCATGTAAGGTAAATGGGGGTAACTTCGTGAAAAGTTTGCGTTTTTGTTTATAACTTTAGATATACAAAACCAATAAATACGAAACTTGGCTACAATCAACATGTGTTTATGTAGTCTAAGTTTGCCAAGTTACAATAGATTTGAGTAATCGGTTAGAGAGATATGGCAGGAAATAGCCGATAGTGTCAAAAAACACGCAATGGGGGTAACTTCGTGAATTTACGAATTCTCCTGTTTCACTGCCTATAGCCATGGCTGAAACATGGATTGTTGCCAGAAAAGAGTTACACTAGACACTTTATCTACTTCTCCAAGTTAAAAGAGTCGAATAGAACAATGTACATGGTCCTCTAAGTGGTTAAGAGCAAGTTTTGTAGTACTGTAACGAAAATTTTGGTCCGGGGCAAAAATCGGTCCGGCCGGACCATTTTCAGTCGACCAAATTTAGTCCGCCCGGACCATCTTTAGCATCCGAAATTGGTCCGACCTGACCAAAATTGGTCCGGCCCAAACCTAGTTGGCCACATGCACTCCTGACCACTCGGACCAATATTGGTCGACCAAAATGGGTCCGGGTGGACCACTAACGCATGCAGCCAATGATGCATGCATAGCTATAAGTTGTTTGTGACGGAACACTGTAGCCGACTTAGCTATAGCTATTCTCATTTATCAATCTCGAATAATGACCATTGCAGGCATTATCACTGCATGGATTTGTGCTTAAAAGGTTATCCAACAAGGGCACGGATCATTGCATGCACGGGATCAGCTAGCCGCATTGGAGGTGCTTAAGATCGAGATACTCTAATAGAGCAGTCACCTATAACATTCATCACCAGGCACTGATCCAGAAATAAATGAAGGTAGGTGGCTACCCAGCCTAGCCCAGATTTTAAGTTGAGAGTCCTAAATGTCTTAATATTTATATATACATCAGGAAAAGCTGACGCTGTTATTGTTTGGCTTGTACAGTGAAGTGCATACACAGTAGCATGTGTACTGTGCTCTTATGCACATATAATGTCTGACCATGAGTTAACACCAATGGTTAGAACAATACATCTGTAACACCTGAATGTGTACATACTGCACATTCCTCTCTTGTATGTGATATGTAGGAGATGATAGCTTAGGTTTGCTCCATTAAATTATTAAATGTGAACTATCATCTCCTACTGATCACATGTTCCTATATACTGGTATAAACATTTCCTTAAAAGTTATAGCTATATAATATTCCCTGTATACTTTTCACTACTTAACCAACTTTTAAAATTTTACTAATTTTCGCCTGTGCACATATACCAGTAGGAGATGCAAGCACTGATCCAGAAATAAACCAAGGTGGGTGGTTGGCCCAGATTTTAAGATGAGAGTCTTGAATGTCTTGATAGTTACATCAGGGAAGAAGGGCTGAAATATTATCATCTAGCTTGTAGCACATAGCTATAGTAGCATGCCCTTGTGAACATAATAAGGCCAGACAAAGTTGATTAATTGATTCGCATCCCTGCCCACATCCCTTTTTACCCCACCGCCTCTAATTTCATTATTGCTGTTATCAATCATGTGCACACGTATTTTGATGTTAGGAAGGCTGGTTATCATTTTACAGCACAGCAAATGTCACTTGCACCTCAGAAACGGTGGTAGCTAATAAGTAAGTAACAGTTCTTAAAAGGTTTTATAGTTAACCTTTATAACAGACTTGCCTGATTTGGAGTATTTTCTTTACTAATGAATAATGAAAAATGACCTCCCGCCTGCATGGAAATCTGAATTTTTGTGGATGAGAAACTAGTAATCAAGTTTCCTGGCCTAATGTATTTTGTAATCCCAGTATACAGGCTGATCATGAGTTAACACCAGTGGTTAAAACAAATTGTAATACACCTGCTATGTAACACCTGTGCACATACTGCACATTCCTCTCTGTCATATGTGATTATATGTAGGAGATGATAGTTTAGGTTTACTCCATTGAATAACTAATAACTAAATGTGAACTATCATCTCCTACTAATGACATGCCCCACAGGAAGAAACATCACCTTATAAAGGTTATAGCTATAATATTCTCAGTATGTTTTTTACTACTTAGCCAACTTAAAATTTTGAGGCATGCTGTCACATTATTCCACAGCCTTAGGGTGAGTTGTTGCAGACATAAAAGTAAAATCGACTCAATCCTAAAGCAGACCCCATATCTTCCTTCAAGAAGTTCTCTGCCTGGTAATAGTTAATATACTGCCCATGATCATAGATAAATTCATGTATACTGCTACCATCTACTGTAAGGTTATAGCCAGCTAGCATTGGAATCTGATGCAATGTAGGGATTTAGTTCATATTGATATAACAAAAGAGTGTTCATGATCAGTAATATTCATTATTAAATAATGCATGTCTGAGTGGCTGCAAGGCCATGCATGGTGGGTGGCTAGCCACCTCATCCACCCCTCTGGATCAGTCCCTGAAATAATATGTGTATCTGTTTATGACAATGCGTGCATGCATGGGTATTCCCAGATTAATAAAAAACTGACCAAGGGTCAGAATTAACAAATTAAATTCTGAGCTATATAATTATGCAGAAGTTGAAGATAAGACATGTTTTAGTGGTAGATTTTATATATTGTCTACCATCCTCAAGTATAAGTGATCCAGCATAGGCTGGTGATTTCCATCATGTTGCTATAGTTGTTTGTCATAATCAACACAAACAGGCTGGATGAAAGATTCAACCAAACACTGCAGAGCTGATGATGCTTGTGAAGTTTATTGAACATTTTTTTTTTTAATTTAATTGGTAATTTATATCAATAATACAAGAAAAGGTTTTCACATTCAAACATGGTTGAACATGCATATAAAAACGTACTTGGGAAGAATATTTTGTTACCTGTGTTTTTGTATGCAACATTGACCACCATGCATGAATCCAGCATTGACCATGCATTTGAGTTGATGTATGCCGGAAGAAAACCTCTACTTCCCAGCTAGCTATTGACATGGAGAAGAATAATACAGGACTTTTATCATACCACACTGCTTTAAATTAAAACAGCATTAATTTTGCGACTGTGTTCATCGCTGCATATATACACTGTTAAAATGAACAACTCTCAAGGAGTTCCCAGTGTAGGGAGGATTTAACACCCCTGGAGAGTAACCATTACTCTAAAGGAGTAACTGGGGAGTAACACATGCTCTGAAGGTGGTGTCACTTACTCTTCAGAGTAATGGGTAGCTATTCTCTTCAGAGTGTTGGTTACTCTCCATGGGGTGTTAAATCCTCCCTACACTGGGAACTCTTTAGAGTGGTGGTTACTCTTTATTTTTAACTGTGTAGATCATGGAATTTAGTTTCTAGCTAGCTACTATATGCATTTTCCGTAAATCACAGAACTCGGGAAATTAAACTACGCTACTCATTTATATAGTTTCCAGGCTATAAGTCGGCTGCAGTGATCCATCACAATATACTTAGCACGGACCGACCTGTCCACACAATGCCGGGTACACCCGCGGACCAACCAAAATTGGTCCAAGTGGTCAGGGGGTGCATGTGGCCAACAAAGTTTGGGCCGGACCAATTTTAGTCAGGCCGGACCAATTTTGGATGCCAAAACTGGTCCGGCCGGACTAAACTTGGTCAACCAAATTTGGTCCGGCCGGACCAGTTTTGGTATCCAAAATCGGTCCGGCCGGACCGATTTTACCCGGACCGATATTTCCGTGACAGTACCCGGAAAGTTTTTTTAGCAAAAATTTTGTTACACATCATCAATTGAACGACGATTTCATAAAAACTACAGAAGCTAGAGTGTCATACTTGGACTCAAAGTAATCACCATATCCTAGCGTATATACACAGAAAATATCAAATCGTTTGATCAAGCCATTAAAGAGTTTCAGCCGATCAAAGTCGAAATTCACGAAGTTACCCCCGTCACGAAGTTACCCCCGTCACGAAGTTACCCCCGCCTACCTTAGTGAAAGCAGAATTTCAAATTTCTGTTACCATGGTGGGTCTAAATAAGTTAGACGTAAAGAACCAATGGGTTCTACGGGATTTAGAAAACCCTCAGGCCCTTAGTAGCGCCCGAGCGAAGCGAGGGCGCTACAGCCCAGGGCCTTCGAGTTTTCTAAATCCCGGTAGAACCCTGGTTCTTGACGTCTAACTATTATATAAAAATGATTACATTGTACTGTAATGTTGTACATGTGCATTAATCCTCAAACTTAGGCTACACATTTTTGGAAAATTAAATAGAATAAGACATTATCTATGCTACAGCCTATATAACACACTAGCTAGGTAGCAATGGGTGAAGATCATCCTTGCTTCATGGATCAATCTTACCATTCCAGACCTTTACAGAAAGAGCCTTAAAACAGCTCTAAATGTTACAAGAATGTAAAACAATAATTACTTTTAAAGATGCTTAACACACTTGAAGCAGGTGCTGGAGAACAGTGGGTGACTCTGTGACAAATTAAAGTAATTTATAATGTTTCTAAAGGTTATTATTATTATTTCACAGTGAACGACCACACTAACCATAATTATTCTATTTTGCCAACCCAGTCATTTAGCCTTCAAATAATGCAAATGTGCTGATTGCTGTGATCAATCGACCAACCCTATAGAGTTATGTTTGCAATATATACCAGGGTATACTGAGCTCATAAACTCATGCACATAATAATTATTAATTGTATCTAAGCACTAGTTTTAGTGCTGCACACCAGTATGCAAATAATCGGTAATTAACCAGTGTTGTCTAGGTTAGCCAATAACCAGTGAAGAAACCTTTAAACTGGTTATTGCCCACCCACAGAGCCGCCCACAGGGGGGGCAACTGGGGCAAAATGGGCCCCAGCCTGAAAGGGGCCCCAGGAGGCCCCATGAAGAGCCCCCTGAATACCTGTTTAAAAGATCGATATACTCTAATAGAGCAGTCAGATTTAAATACTCTAATAGAGCAGTCATAGTATTCTTCAGAGGAGCAGTATAGCAAGCTTATAGATAAGGAGATATGGTTGGTGATGGGTAGTTATTGTCATTGCCAGCAGGTTGTGACCTTTTTTTTTTTTTTTGGTCTTCACCTAACAACTTGGGTCAAGGGCTCCACTTTAACTCTTTGCCCTGGGCCCCTTAATTTCTCTGGGCGGCCCTGCCCACCCACTTGGTAAACCATAAATTATTCCTGCTGACAAGTGTTAACATCATACCAAAACCTCAAAGCATGTGTAAATATGTGATTGTAATAACTGTTATTGCAAGACAGGATGTTGATGGTCACTTTGGCACCACCCTAAACATTCCAGCAGGCTTGTTGAGTACATGTTATGTCAGGCAATTGGAAACAGTGGAAATGGAAACTGGAAATGGAAATTGGTCAAATCGTCATATAAATGTACCTTAGAGTAAGACCCTTGTTTAGTGGCCACCTTTGAAAGACTACCTTCTTATAAAGACCACCCCTGTACAAAGACCACATTGTAATTAGATCTCAAAGATGGCCAAGGACCACTTTTTGGTCACCTTTGATAAAGACCACCTATTTACATGGTAATATTTGGTAAGCTTCAAAAACATGACTGTATTTCATGGTTCATATCAATATCATCTCTTTTTTCACACTTTACTCAAGTCATGTACCATCATTGCTTAGTTTGTACCAGCATAGATACTACTATGGTAACAGAATGTGTTATGTAATAGTTGTAACATGGGCATGAGGGCTTTGCCTGATATGTATGCCCGACTGCCCGAGGGCTGTAGGCCCGCATACATATCAGGCAAAGCCTGAATTCCCATGTTACAGCTAATATGTAACACTTATTAGGCTGATAGCCTGTACAGGGTGATCAATCACCCAAGTCAATACGAGTGCAGCCACTGGATGTAATATATATATATGCATACCTAAAATTTTCGATTATGGGTCAGCAGCTAGTACGTTCTGGTTACGTTCGTTTATGATAAACGGACATATCCTAGAAAAATCATGGAGAATTTCCGTTACGCGAGTTTAATGTTTCAGTGCTATTGAATCGTTTATGGGAATACTACGCAGTTCACTAAAGGCCTAGACAGGTAAGCTTGCTTGTAGAGTGGTTATTCCATGCAGAGTGGTAGCTTCATGATGGGGTGTGTGTCCGTATTCGAAAACGTGTGGAAATGATCGAATGAATAAGCTATAGCACTAGTTTTCACCTTAGCCAAACGTTTTTCAACTCATAGGATGGCGAGGATAACAAAACACTCTCCGTCTGTGTGGTTTACATGGCAAAATCCAAGTTGTGCATCATAATTACGTTAGTATTATTCGATCCCACAATTGATTTCGGCATCTACGTCTATATAATCAGTGCCCAGTTGTAGGCTGGCTACATTTTGTAGCCCAGGTGGGTTCCTTTGATCTGAGGTGTGAAAGTGTTACATATAAAAATATTCCATGTAAGTAAAATGTAGCTATCAGACTACAACCTACTGTATCAATGAAGAGCCTAGTCTTTCTAGCTGTTCTGTTCTGTTAGAGTAGTGACTGTTATATTAGGGTAGTTGATAATACTGAAATTTAAAAATGTTCTCTATGCTACATTTATGCACGGTTTCAGAGATATGGACTTTTCAGACTTATGGCCTGGTCCCAAGGGATTCGGATAACTGAGGTTCCACTGTACATGGAATGCTCTAGAACAATCTAGTACTTCTATTGATAGACCTATAAAATTAAAAACAGTTATTTATTTACAAACTAGAATTTTCATCCATAAAGCAGAAATTACGTGAGGTGAACAGCCAAGATAGTAGTGGTTCAGTGGTTAAGGATGCTAGTGTTAGGTATGGAGGTCCCTGGTTCAAGCTCTGGTAATTTTTTTCAGCATATTTTGTGCACCTTATTTACCCCACAGTGACTGCTATACAATTTTACACTTGTTTGGTTTTTGTTTAATAGCTGCAACTCCATATTATTGCTTTTCAAACCATCAAAAGGCACTGCTATGATGATCGGCCTATGTACACACCAATTTTCAAGTTATTCCCATACTCGATTTACCTGTAGCCATGACAGAAGTTTGATTTTTTACATGAATAAACACTCATAACTCCTTGGATATTCATCAGATTCACTTGGATTCACCACTATACTTCTTCATTTGTGCCAAAGATCAAGACAATCAAAGTACATGTTTAGCAATTTTTGCAAAGTGTGCGAAATAAATCAAAGCCCCCGTAGCCCCCATACGGCATAAGAAAAAAACCCAAAGAAACTTTGAACACCCTTATCTCGCAAATGGCTTTTGTGAACTTGATCAAATTTGCTGTATGGTCTACCCTACCTGGCAGACAGCTATAATACAAAAATGGTGTGCTTTGGAAAAGGACCATGGAGCTATGCATGTGTGAAAAAGCTGTTTTATTTCTTCCTGTCAATATACTCAGCACCAGCTTTCTTGGCTGCATGACACACTGTACTGTTTGTTTTGCACCATTATTATTGTGAAACTTTTGATATGATACAATCAATGAAAAGCTAAAGGTAATATGGAGATTATCTATGTATAACAATGAAATGCATATACATATATAGCGGTATACTTACTAGCAAGAATAACTGTAAAAAACATGTAGATTCCACCGTATTCATTTCCAGCTTCACAGACATATTCCCCACTATCAGTAATATCAGCAGTGAAGATCATAACACTATCACTGTTGGTATGTGGACAAGATGAACAAGTGTCTGGGATGGACCAGTTGTACACTGGATCTGGTGAAGATGACACAGTACAATTGAGTACCACTTGTTCACCATGAGGCACAATCACTGTCTGGCTCTTTTCAAATAGCAATTCTGGAGGGCCTATATATAATAATTATATGTGTAAATACTCAATGCATAAACAGTACTGGTTAGCTATGTACACATCAGTACTATTACAAGTTTGAAATATCAGATCACTATAATACAATGTTGTTAAAGAAGTATCACATGGCAGTAAGAAATTTGTTAGTATTACAAAAGAGCTACAGCAATATACATGTATACATGTAGATGAACATTTTCTAATATGCAGGAGAACAATGTACTAACATAATATAGCACAACAACAACAATTATTGTATAGCTAGGTAATTTAAATGTGTAAAGGTCAAATAAACAACTATTGTCATTCACAAAGGAACAAACCATGTCGAAAGTATTGACATAATAATAATAATTATTTGTAAATGATCTTTAATTGTGATAACAGCGGTGGGGGAACTGGTTAGGCAGGGTAGGCAAATGTCTACTCCACAGCCAGTGATTTATATATAAGGCAATTCAAAGTGTCTTCAGAGATTTACTCTCAGAAAAGTCATGTTTTTTTTTCATTTTTGCTCAAGCATGCCTTCATCCTACATGCATGATGAGTTGATGACTGTGCTTTGCACAACACAGACATCAGTGACAGAAATTGATCTTGGATCAAGTTGCTTGCCCAACTTGGAATATTGAATAACGATTCTAACAGATTCTATCAACTTTTTTTAATAAAATGTGAAAATTCATGAAATAAATGAATACCAAAATCTCTGTATAATAGTGTGTTTGCTTATTAGTGATGTTTACATACCCAAGTATATTAATACTCCTTCAGCTGCAGTACTATGATCAGTTTTACTCCTGCACAAATACCTTCCAGCATCAGACTTCACAGGTGGATCAAAAGTTAAGAAACTGCCGTCAACTGCAACATAAAGATTGTGTAATTACCAGTGCTAGATTAACTCTGTTATACATTCAAGATTATTCATATCCTAACTGAAACACCTAACAGCTACTTATCAACAGTGTCACCTGTCACCAGTACAAGATCTAATCATGACCAAAAATCCTACACTACCATACATCAATAAATAGACAACTAATTTTCCCTAGAAACAGTACCTGAATGGAATGGACTACAACTAGACATTGTCAACCAACCAACTAGTGACAGCTTCAAACAATCATTATACAATCACTATTTCTGTTCTGTACACATTAGCACCTATTCCCCAGCAGGCCCTGCTAAGTAAACTTAGGGATTTCCCACATTGCTACAATGCCAAGTAAGGATTTTCCTATCATCTCTTGTTTTATTACTGGAACTCTACTAATTTATTTTATTTTATTTCACTAGTATACATAAAATCTTCATAGATTACCACATATTCTAGCAGTTTCTGTAGTAGGAGTCATCACATTCCTGTTTGGATCAAGCCATTCCACTGGTATCTCACTGTAGTCACTTTCAAAACAAGCAAATGATACAAAGTCTGTACTGCTATCATATTGTTGAGATTCTGGAACCATCATTAAAGCAGCATCACTGCTGGTAGCTGGTATTAAAATGATCCACCCTAGATTTTATAATTATTTATAACTTCTGTATGTACTTCTGTAGTATGTAATAGCTACATGCATGCATTTAATTTAGTAGAAATCAACAATACTGATATAGTCATATGTAAGTATTAATCAATTAAACAATCTCTAATTTTCTACTAGTTACATAATGCTTCACATATACTGTTAACAAACCCAACATATATAGTGTATTTGACATCATCATGGTGACTCCTTCAGGTGAAGTAAAACAGACTTCAACTGTGTACATGTGATAGTAGTGTTCACTGAATATACGTACATCAACTTTCACTTTTCATATCCTGTGACCGGATTTGTGAAAAGGGGTCTTCCACACACATTCAATTCTATGAACTCAGAAGACCACAAGTTGATTTATAATTTCTCAGCATCACCTTCCACCCTGCCACCTCTAAATTCATTACTGCTATAAATCATCACTTGCGCCAGCATTTCAATTTAACCATCATTTTTAGCTATGGGAAACCTTTCTTCCAGCTTCAGAAAGGTAAGAAGAAAATCCTTGTAGTGACTACTGACATATAGCCTGCTGTTGCAGTAGTTATGGTTACTTTCTCAATGAAAAATGACTGCATGCCTGCATCAAAACTGAGGAAGTGGCTGATGAAAAACTAACAATCTACTTTTCCTGGCCCAACTTAGTATTCAAGATGCTGAACATTTCTCCATCCATTAAGCTATATATGTTGGTGCTCACTACTGACCAAATTTCAAGGCAATATAGTAGCATTTTTGCAATTATTACTTGTCAAATTTGGTAAATTGGATGTGTATGTAATACCCTTTTCACAAATCCGGTCATATATAAGTAGGTGTGTGTGTGACTGTGTGTGTTTTCATAATAACAAAGACACAGCCATGTGTACGTGCAACAGAGTAGCGTAGGTGTTCAGACACAATTTTTCTACATGCTGTGATAGCTATATCTGATTTCTATGCTTAGCTATCTACAACACAGCTGTGGAACTATAGGGTAGTTACGTGTCTAGTAAACCTGAAAAAAAGATTACAAAGATGCTCAGCTAACTGTATTGGAAGCTATAGGGTTTAATAACCTCATGTATTGGAAGCTATAGGGTCTGGGGATCCACTGCAAAACAGGACACATTAAATTTTAGTATACTCCAGTGAGGCATCCCAGGGGTAGTTTTAGGGGGTTTCTTCATGAGGTTTCCAGAAATCCCCTCTGAAAATAGTGTGTACCCCTACGATTCGTGTGGGTAATAAAAAATCACAAAGAGTTATAGATACTGTATTATAATAGGACTTTTTCTACTGGTGAAACTTCATACCTTTGTCTTTGAAATCACCATTATGGCATTCAACAGCATGTGGTGACCTTTTTTTTTGGTCTTCGACTTGCAGCTAGGCTGAAGTAGCAATTCCAGAGTGGAAATCCCCTCTGAAAATTTCTAGATCTACCCCTGCACCCAATCAGCACTGCCAAGCACAATGAAGGAGATTGTGACCGAGATCCTGGTTGACATTCTTGCAAGGGGGTGTCATGTAGGTATGCGCTGAAGGGAGATCTGCAACCGTGGTCAAAGTCTTTACCGGCCAAAATTTTGCTTTGACTTGTGACTAAGAGCCTTTGTCAATCTTTGACCGGTGACTTAGTGACTATATTTAAGCACTTTTCTATTGTGGGTTGAAAATTTTTACCCTTCACTTGGCACGGATTTGGTAGCCTTGACCTTTGACTTAGACTTTTATTGCAGTCGCAGATCTACCTACAGTGAGTGCCTGTGTGTCACCGCCTTGTTTTTGGTAGGAAAACCCAAACCAGAGGCTGTAGTGCTTGTGGTACTTTTATTACATCTCCATCTGATGGCAAAAACTATAGCTAGCTAGGAAACAGTACCGGAAAGTTACAGAACTCAACGACGTACTTGTATTAGAAATATACCGTACTTTTATTTTAAATAGGGAGTGAAATGCATGGAAAGGGCAAGGAGCAATAGAACATATCAAAACATTTAACTTAACCACCATAACCGTATATTATAAAAATTTGTGAAACTGAATGACACCATCTATTGTATAAATATACTGAGCCATTAAACACGGAGCCATAACTTCCACATACTTCAATCATAGATACACTAAACTTTACAACTGGATTGGAAACGGAAGTAACTCACATGACGTCTCTGTACAAATTCCCAATGTGACGTAACGAGCTCGAAAAAACATCCGTGTTTCGCTTGCGCTAGTTAGTCGCCATAGATACTGTCCGTAGTTACGAGCACGATATTTATTTCTTATGGCTTTATTTGCCAACTATTAGCAATTTGTCGGCTTTTAACTTGACGAATTGGTTAACCTAGCCTTGTACACAATAACAGGAATGCGTGTGCAACCACCAGAGGCTGTTGTTTGTAATAAACAAGCCACCAGTATGTCGAGAGGTAAGCGAATTATGTTATGGCTACACCGTCTCATTTTTGTAGACTTTTCACAAATTCTATGTGTTGGGAAGCAGCTCAGGTAGTTTTGTTTTGAAATCTATATCAAGTGTGTAGTGTAATAGGCAACTTGGATTTATTGTATCAATTGTCATATTGTATAAAATTACTGCTTACCACTTTACACTTGTGGACTTTTAGTAGGCCCATGACGAATGCTAGATATCAATTTACCATACCATCAACTACTACCACACTTGGGGGGTGTAAAGTGTGTGTTGGATTGCTCTGAAACCAAAGCTATATGGCATGGGGATGAAAGACAGAATCTCCCAAAATTTTGAAATCATCCAACCCACATGATTAGACATCCACCAAATGACAGTGTACTGATGACCAACAAGCAAGAGCTCAAGATGCACTACCAAATTATATGTTTAAACAGTATGCGTACTTTCAAAAGAAGTGACATAAAACACTTATAGCTACATTGCACACGTAATTCATAATCAACGTACACATATTACATTGTACATTTAAAATATTCAAAGTGTATGGTTTCTTCGTTAGTTAGTGTGAGAGATTGTCGACTTAACACATTCTGGCTGTACTGGTGGGGCTACCTTTAGCCAACTCTGTAGCAATGGTGAATAGCTTGTGTAATTAACTGAAGTCATACTGGGACCAATCAATCATGTTTATCCACTTTGTAGTAAAATGCCACGTAAAGTACTAAAGCTTCCATACAGACCTCCTGCAAATCTATGAAAGCATAGAATGACCTGGACTGGGAATTGAAGAATGTGGCCTGGTGGACCAAGTGTTCTATTAGCTAGTTGCAGACACACTTGCAGTACAGTATGGTATGGAATACATCTAAAGTCCATTCTTTCAAATATACGACTTAGTACAAGATCACGGGTCGCTGAAATCAGTCAATAAACAACTGGATAAATCACCAGCGTCCAATGTGTCACTACCGAAAATTCGCCGAAATACGGCTCTTGCAAACTCTTCAAACTTTTGTTATTGTCCTGGGAGACTTAACTGCTTCATCCTGAAGTGAAGTTAATGACAAACAGATAAACTACGGACACACTTGCTCACTGGCATCATCATTCTTAGCAACCGCACTATGACGCAAACCGAAACAAGGATGTTATAGTGCGTGAGTTCCGTTTCCAATCCCTATGTGTATAGTATATCTATGCTTCAATTCATGGAGATCCAATATGGCTTATCAGAATCCTTGATGATTTAAGAGAAAAAGCAGAATATTTAGAGCCTTGTATCGCCAGTCACTATGTATTCAGGTACATATAGACCTTTGCAGGTGAGCTGCTGCCATAGCAACATCCGCCATCTTGGAGTACAACCCGTTTTGCAACCCTGATAGCGTTGTTTTCTATAAGAGTAAAACAATACCCAGGAAGTAGAGCTGCTTCTCCTGCATTCCACAGCAAAGGTTGACCAGGTTAAACGTATGCTCTCCCTACGCTACAGGGTTGCAAACGCATTGTACTTCAAGATGGCAGATGTTACTATGGCAGCAGCTCACCTGCAAAGGGTCTATACCGGGAAACACACATAATGTAAAATCAGCTCTGTGTAAACTGGGGCACGGCTTATTTTGGGTAGATTCTTAAGTGTTGACATGTAGAATCAAGCTTGGTGAATTTGGTTGAGGGTAACAGCTTCCTTTTTGGGGGTTTTCCCGGCCACCTGAGTAGTTAAATTCGAGCTCCCGAGAAACTCCTCGAACTGGCCGAATATTGACTTGAGCAGAACATTTTCTAGCTACGCAGTTAAATTTTTTTTGTAATGGTGTGAGTCTGCGAGTATTGCCAGGGCTCCTGTACTGACCACATTCCATAAAATTGTTCATCAGCTCACTCCTTCTATATACAATCAAGAGTCTCTTATTATGGACTCTTGATACAACTACATCAGACCTCTCAACCTGGAAGTAGACCTGGTCGTGAGAAAGCCACCTACCCATACTCCATACAGCTGTGAAGCCTACCATCTTTGTGATGGGGCTCACTAATATACATATACATTTGTTTTAAAAGGCACAACTATAGCTAGCTATGTGGGTGCAATACTGCTGTTTACCGCAGTTTATAATATCTCTATGCTACAGTGTAGCCTATACTATAATATGACAAGAACCTACTATCTTTGCTCCATTGTTGAATCACATGATATCAGTCTATTTATTTATTTATTATCATTATTTCTGTACAAACTCAAAATTGAGTAGGTCTATAATTGTACAAAAAAAAGTAGTTAGCTAAGTAATTAAGGTAGTTACATGTTCAATTTACTTTTAAAAGTTTCAAGGCTAGTTGATGTTGCTGCATTGGTTGGCAAGCTGCAACATGAGTTTGCAACTGTGTGAATCAGAGCGGATGACCCCTAGTAAAACAGGGCCGGTGTAAGCACTACGGCCACTACGGCCACTGCCGTAGCAGATGTTCACAGCCCAAGCCAGTCACGTGAGTGCATGCCTAGCTAAGCTAATATAGCTACACACCAATAAGGTAGCTCTGTATGGTAGTTACGTCGTCATGACATACACTAATTTATATGTTTCTTGACAGACATCAACCATTCTAACCGTTAATGCAATAAAAGGATGTGCAACCCACTTCACGTTACCACTTGCTTATCCTCTATTATATTCCTAATGATCGAAGGACATGATGACCAGTGCGGTGGACGTTCTTCCAGCTCTGCTGAAAGGTAGGTTATTATTATTATTGGGGGTACAGGTAAGAAGGCAAAGCCTGTAAAAACCTGATCAATTATATAAATGAAATTAGACTTTACAACATATAAAAAGGTAGTGTGACAGCTAGGGAAGTTACAAAAGTCAGTGTAATACTGTATGTATGAAGCAATATCTTAAAATCAACTCTTGTAAAGTGCTAAAATTGCTTCAGAATGTGGTTTACAAACACGAAAATTTCAAAACTTTCCTGGGGGGGGCATGCCCCCAGACCCCCTGAGTGCTTCATGGCACAGTCACCCATCGTGCTTCCACACTCATCACAATCCCTGAATCAAAACCTGGCTTGTTGCCTGACCAGCCACTAAGAGCTTCCACCGGCCCTGTAATACTGCATGTTAGTTAGCTGTAAGCATCCTTCAGGCGGATTGATGTCAATTAAATTGTTAGCTATTTTATACATTGTGATGGCACGGAAGCTATTTCATCTATCTTGTAAGGGCTGCCACTGCAGATGTTGCAGCATAATTATCTGTCACACTGGCATTCCAGTCATAATTCAGTATCAGTCAGTCTTTCAACTCAGTTGATGTACTGGTTCACCATCATTGAAATTACCTCTCATTTCTTGAGTAATGTACTTGTCAATTTCATGCCCCACCCCCCCACCCCCGGGGAGGGTGGGGGAATACAGGGGATTTGACAAATTGTGGTGTCAAATTCCCCACTACTGGGACAAAATCAGCTGTCAAATCCCCACTATGTCCCCACCCCCATAGTAGGGGATTTGACAACACCTCAAGGATGACTAAGCGCATATTTCATGCATGCGACTAGTAATAAACCTGCCCTGTAGCTAGTAAAATTATAGCAAATGCAATTTTATTGTTTAGAAATGCAACTACCGAAAATTGGTTAGTGAATTGGACAACTGTCAATTGCCCCAGGGGTGGGGACAAGAAGCAATGTCAAATCCCCACCTGGGGTGTGGGGACGCCCGGGGGTGGGGCATGAAATTGACAAGTGCATAATCAATATCCAGCAGTGGGTTTAATGTTCAGCACAGATTTTTCGCACAAGTACACCTCACAACAACCGAAATTAAGTAATAAAAACAAGTAGCCATTAGAGACAGGATGTTATCCGTAACACGGATAATGGGATTTTACTAGTATACTAATAATTCTAACCACCTTGTGTATAGAGACTATAGCCTCTCTATAGAGTCTATCTTGACTAACCTGTCTATACAGTCTATAGTGAAAAGTCTATAGTGACTAACCTGTCTATATAGTCTACAGTGACTAATCTGTCTATATAGTCTATAGTGACTAACCTGTCTATACAGTCTATGGTGACAAACCTGTCTATACAGTCTATAGTGAAAAGTCTATAGTGACTAACCTGTCTATATAGTCTACAGTGACTAACCTGTCTATACAGTCTATAGTGACTAACCTGTACAGTCTACAGTGACTAACCTGTCTATATAGTCTATAGTGACTAACCTGTCTATACAGTCTATAGTGACTACCCTGTCTATGTAGTCTATAGTGACTAACCTGTCTATACAGTCTAGTGACTAACCTGTCTATATAGTCTATAGTGACTAACCTGTCTATAAAGTCTAAAGTGACTAACCTGTCTATATAGTCTATAGTGACTAACCTGTCTATATAGTCACTATTGACTAACCTGTCTATGTACTCTATGGTGACTAACCTGTCTATATAGTTTACAGTGACTAACCTGTCTATATAGTCTATAGTGACTAACCTGTCTATACAGTCTATCGTGACTAACCTGTCTATACAGTCTATAGTGACTAACCTGTCCATACAGTCTACAGTGGCTAACCTGTCTATACAGTCTATAGTGACTAACCTGTCTATATAGTCTATAGTGACTAACCTGTCTATACAGTCTATAGTGACTACCCTGTCTATGTAGTCTATAGTGACTAACCTGTCTATACAGTCTAGTGACTAACCTGTCTATATAGTCTATAGTGACTAACCTGTCTATAAAGTCTAAAGTGACTAACCTGTCTATATAGTCTATAGTGACTAACCTGTCTATATAGTCACTAGTGACTAACCTGTCTATGTACTCTATGGTGACTAACCTGTCTATATAGTTTACAGTGACTAACCTGTCTATATAGTCTATAGTGACTAACCTGTCTATACAGTCTATCGTGACTAACCTGTCTATACAGTCTATAGTGACTAACCTGTCTATACAGTCTACAGTGGCTAACCTGTCTATACAGTCTATAGTGACTAACCTGTCTATATAGTCTACAGTGACTAACCTGTCTATATAGTCTATAGTGACTAACCTGTCTATATAGTCTATAGTGACTAACCTGTCTATATAGTCACTAGTGACTAACCTGTACAGTCTACAGTGACTAACCTGTCTATATAGTCCATAGTGACTAACCTGTCTATACAGTCTATAGTGACTAACCTGTCTATATAGTCACTAGTGACTAACCTGTACAGTCTACAGTGACTAACCTGTCTATATAGTCCATAGTGACTAACCTGTCTATACAGTCTATAGTGACTAACCTGTCTATATAGTCTACAGTGACTAACCTGTCTATATAGTCTATAGTGACTAACCTGTCTATATAGTCTATAGTGACTAACCTGTCTATATAGTCACTAGTGACTAACCTGTCTATGTACTCTATGGTGACTAACCTGTCTATATAGTTTACAGTGACTAACCTGTCTATATAGTCTATAGTGACTAACCTGTCTATATAGTCTACGGTGACTATAACCTGTCTATATAGTCTACAGTGACTAACCTGTCTATATAGTCCATAGTGACTAACCTGTCTATATAGTCATAGTGACTAACCTGTCTATATATACTCTATGGTGACTAACCTGGCTATATAGTTTACAGTGACTAACCTGTCTATATAGTTTATAGTGAGTAACCTGTCTATATAGTCTACGGTGACTATAACCTGTCTATATAGTCTACAGTGACTAACCTGTCTATATAGTCTATAGTGACTAATCTGTCTATACAGTCTATCGTGACTAACCTGTCTATACAGTCTATAGTGACTAACCTGTCTATACAGTCTACAGTGGCTAACCTGTCTATATAGTCTATAGTGACTAACCTGTCTATACAGTCTATATATGGAATGCCGTTGTGGACAAAAATTCATTTTTAAGTTCTATACATCAATATTTAAGTATTATATTATTGTGTGTCAGCACACTGTGTGTGTTAGCACACTGTGTGTGTTAGCACACTGCACTATGTCCATTTCACCACTCCTGCATTCCTTCATCTTTCTTCACTGTCTTCGTTTTTGTTTTATTTCAGTTCGCATGTCTTATTTTCACTACACTAAACTACTATACTACATTTCAGTTCACATGTTCTATTTTCACTTCACTACACTAAACTACATATATTATAATTTTATATACTTTTACAGTAGAATTACAAACATGTAGCTACAGTAGCTAGCTATTTTCTTTTTGAAGAATTTTACAGTGTACATATATACTTGTAACTTTCCCATGCAGCCAACAGATCTTAAGGCTTCATTTCCCATGACAAACTTTACTACCCTATAGCTACTTCCTGTCACCTATATGTAGTGTGGCTTTGGCAGTTTTCAAGTGGACTAATTGATGCAACAGAATCCAGTCACAAAAAGAGGTGCCTAGTTACAGGCATCACAGCTATGCATTTGAGGAAATTGAATTGTATAATACTGATCTGGATAAGGAGACTTGAGAACACATATACATGCAGTCTGTTGCTGTGATAAAAAGAATGTTACATGCAAGGGTGTGTGTTGATCATGAGTAGAAGAACTGAGATCAGCATAATAGTTGCATGCAGTAGTTCAAAAATGCATGGAAAGTGGTAGTGTCTTACTGCAAATATAAGGATGCAGTTAAATGTTGCAAAACTCAAGTCCATCTGATATGCTTTTATCCACTAAACTGCATGTATAAACAAGATATGTATAGATAAATGGAGTTTTAAATGGTCTTGATTGTTTGGCAAAGACTCATCCACATAGCTATGGATTTAACTGCTGTGAACAATCTGCTTAAATGTAGGCTTTAGCCATTTCCACAGATGGCAATTGTTCATAAGCCATTTGAGACACTAACTACTGGACTACATTGATATTGCTCTAATTCCTCAAAACTCTTTAAAAGCTCATGGATAGAATTACACAGATATGATGATTAATTAATTATTTTTTTGTTGTTTCATTTGTTAAATATTTGCTCATAGTCAGTACATTGAATTACACAGATCTTGAAGTTTGGCTCATTTGTAGTACTACAGTAGCTACTTGACCCACTAAAATAATTTTAAAATCTATTTATTCCAATATACATTTTTTACAACCATAAAAGTTATCATCATAGGAAGCCATAAAACACACAATCTAGTCTTCACACCCATAATGTCATTCTTGATTATTATGCAGTAGTTGACTAAAATTTTGTTCCCTTAAGAAGAAAAAAAACTTGTTTTAAAACTATTTTATTGGGGAATCAGTTCAACGTGAACGCCATTCTGACAGTGATCTATATAATTATATTCATTCCACATCCCAGAGATCGTAACAGAGATTAACAATCAAGGACTTATCTTTAATTTGTGCTGTAGGCTATGTACCTGAATACATGCAATCAAACCACCTACTGTATAGCTACAGTAATCTAGAATCTCTCTAAACCAGCCAAGTTGTAATTCGCTAACAGCTTTGTAATAACCTGATACTTCTGTACTCAAATAATCCTTATAGACTTGAAATCAAGTTGTTTTTGGTTTTCTGATAGCAGTAACTAGCAATGAAATTTACTAAATGATTTGCTTATAAGCAATCAATGACAGCCAAATTTTGACAGAAGGAAAATTTAACAAATCCACACTTAACAGATAGCTTTGATGAATTAAATGTGGTAAAATTCAAGAAATCATCAAACATGTACTTTTAAAGGAGCACATGGACATCTGGTGAATAAAATGTACAAATTATACCACATAAACATGATTATTAGTTTCTCATCCTCAAATAAAATAGCAGTGCAGGAGAGTGGATTTTTATTTTATTTTTTACTAACTAGACAGTAGAGCAATTTTCGTAGACTGCTCTAGCAAGGTACCAACTATAAAAGGTGCTAATTGGTCTCCCTTAGCCACCAGTAGCACAAAACAATCCTAGAAAAGGCGATGCAGGTAGGGATGAGAAACTAACACTTTAGTTCATGTGGCCTTCACTGATTCATCAAATGCTTCAATTTTCCCTTTCATCAAAATTTCCTGTTGTATAGTAATTATACAGAAGTGATCCAACAACCTTTAATTAATTTGGTATAATGTGGACATAATGAGAGACTAATGGCCTATTAACTTAATTAATGTTGTTATTTTTTGTTTCTTGTCCATTGAATAAATAAACAAATAAACATGGATATAGAATGGTTCAACCCAACCATACTACGTACCACCATCTTACTTGATCATCACTTAGATACCTTAATTCTTACCCACTTATGAAACTTTTAAGATATTTAGATGGAAATGGACAGAGTTCACAGGTTGATGTAATATTCCAAGCCACTGATACCACCCTCCAACTCCACCATTTTGCAAACAATATACATATAGAAAAAGCGCTTTTATTAATAGGTGAATGGTTGACATAGCTCAACTACATATATTACAGCAAGTGCTTATCAACATAGTCTTACTTTGCTCTTGTTTTGTGTCATCAGTGTCTGCAAGGTCCACACTCTAAAAAATGAAGTGTGCTTTGCACACAAAAACAATGTCATGGAGCACACTTTGGACCTAACAGTGTTAGGCCCAATGTGTACTCCATGACATAGTTTTTCTGTTTTGTGTGCAAAGCACATAAATTAATGAAATTGACTTTGGAATATATTGTATGTGAGTTGTTTTCTATTTCAGTATAGCTACAGTTAAATGCTGTAAAGTATATGTCTCCTCTACTTACACAAATCAGTGAAGTCACAATACACACATACAGCTTTAGAACTCTACACCGGCTTCTGACAGGATACATGCACGAACTTCAATAAAGAAGCATTGACTATATATGCAGCAGGATGTGTTTTTGAGATACTTGAAGGATTCTGACTGAAACTTAAGACTATAGCCTTGCATTCAGCATAAATCATCCCAAGTTGAACCCTGCATGTACATTACATTATGTTCTTCAAGTCACCTCAGAAGACCACCTGAAAGTAATTTTAATCATCAACATATAAAATACATAAAATTGTCATCATGGTTATACCATCTTATGACAGCACTGACAGACCTTTGATGTAATCAATAATTTTACCCTATTATTGTATTCTTATAACATGTATGTGCAGCTCAATGAGATGCAAGAAATTATAACTGGTAAGTCCTATATAGTGTAATACCATTCTATAAAGCATCTTCACCAGAGTGTTTATGTCTAGCTAGGATAGTAACTACTCTTATGGTGCAATTTGAAAGTATGTGTAAGTGGTAAAACATATTAAATTGCACCAGAAATAATGATATTACTATAATTATAGCAATATATTTTTGCCATTTTAGTCAGTCTCAGCTAAATATATCTCATGCAGACATGGGTTATATCCTAGGGCTTATATATGCAAGATAAATGTTACTACATTGTACCTACTAGTAGTTACTGTGTAGTTACTTTTTGGACAGTTGTAACTAGTTAGGGATGGGATGGAATGTTACTAGTCATAATATTATATATTAATTATAAGTAATACGTATAATTATAAAGAAGTCACCATGTATAAAATTATAGAGAGTTCAGTTGCAAACAATTTATCCTGTAGCTATAGCTACAATAGACAGTATAGCTTCCTTTACACTACATGGGTACAGGAATTCATACTGAAGTCCTATACTACTTTCCCAAACTAAATGGTCACCAGTTGTACCAAGAGTAAATTATTTACTCTTGGTTGTACCTATACCTTATTAGTGTTAGCATTGTTAAGCTTTCACATTCTGTGTGACACATGTCATTGTGGGGGTTATTGCTATCCTTTGATGGTGTACTTGTATTCCCTGTAACTCATGCAGCTATAGTACATGCAGTGATTCTCTAACTGGCAGTAATGTTTCATTGATATTAATGACCATACATTTTATACATGTAGTGTGTAACTACACACTGTAGCTTTGATATGTGGTGTGTTCATGATCACATGTATACTAGGTAATGCAATTAGCTACGTAACATACAGTGGTGATGATATAGACCAGGATATGTGCATGTAATATATATATACACACTTAATAATGTTAATAATATAATTGTATCACTTGTACATCGGATAGTAGTGGGTAGTGGTGGTAGTAATACTTATAGTAGTGTCCCCGGTGATGGTATACTGAGGGGGGAAATGATGATATAGCCGGTGACCCACTTGTGTAGTAACAATCCCTGAGAGCTCCACCAAGTGGTAATTGAATTAAACAGTTCAATGTATTCACACCTAGTTACATGCTATTCACACTTTGTAGCCATGCAGGCTTCAGGGCACGTAAGCATCTATGCAATTTGCACTATATAATTATACCTACTAGTTCAAAGTATCCAGGCAAGGTATATTATTTGAGATCATTTGCAGCATCTGTGTGGGGTTCAAAAAGAAAGCAGTGGTATACTGAGCATTTAATAGTATACCTTACACTGGTTATATTTTTTCTCAGCAAAAGTTAGAATTTGACAATAAGTAGAACCAAAGCAATCAACTATAGTACATGTATGTGTTGAGCTGAATCCTCAAAAACATTTAATAACTCATGGATGCAATTACACATGATCTTAAACTTCTGCTTGACCCACTAAAAATATTTCAAAATCCTTTTGTTCAAATGTCTGACAATCAATTGGCCAATCAAAATTTATGGCCAATCAAAAGATTCACCATAAATTTTCTATGAGGGAAGCCATAAAGTGTACGCAACAAAATTAATACAGAAGTACTAGATTTAAGTATAATTTTTCTTAAAGTTAGAATAAATTGGCATTCACTGTGGTTAGAATGAAACTTTCTAATTTTTGAAGAAACAGAACTAAATTTCAGTATAATTCTCTTAAATTTAGAAGTAACCAAGGATCACTGTGGTGATAACGAACATGTATTTTTAGAGGTATCTTCTTAAATTTATATGTAATGCTTTAAATTTAGAGTAAAGTTTCAAAATTAGAGTGACTGCACCACTAGACAATCACATCACTTGATTTAAGCCAAGATCCTTTTAGATTAAGCAACCTACTGCTAGAAATTATATTAGTATTGCAGTGCTCTTATATTGTGGCATGCTAAGAATGCAATTAATTATGCATAATTATATTACTGTATAATTAATGTAATTGCATTCTAATATGTATACAGTAAATATGTTAACCAGCTAAGTTAAACCTGTTTTCTTTAATCTTCATTAATACATGTTTGTAAAATGTATTTAAAATCTTGGTCAGCAAGGGTAACATTTTACTGTGGGATTAGTTCATGCACTCATGCAACATTCTAAGAATTAGTAGTTGTTAATTTAAACTATCAGATCTACGTACTTACCTGTTTTTAGGGTGTTTGCAAGAATTGTAAAAGGACCAAGTTATGATTTACACTTAGAAAAGTGGTTCTTATTTCTAGCAATTTGGTATACTTATTTCAGGTATTCATTCTAGCCTTAAGCATAAAAAAGTAATAATTAAATGACATGACAAAATTTAGCATAGCAATTCGTACTATTAGTACTCTACTGACTTATATTTAGTAACCAAATTCTAAATACACTTAACCTACTAACTTTAGGTGCAGTGGTACCAGTTTTTAGTATGCTTTTCTTGTATCTAGCATATATTCAGTATTTATACTAGAACTAAGTAACCAACATGTTGAAAATAAGAATAGTGTTTTTGCTGTGTAGTGTCCATTACAGCCCTTCCCTGAACTTGTAATGGAACCAAACCATACATGTCTGTTGTTGACACCTTTGCTGTCACCAATAATCATTTGATTGGCTACCCTCTTGAGCAAAAATCTTTTTAGCTGACCCGGCTCAACTTGTACATATATATTATACCAAGTCCATTATGAAGGTACTGGGCTACATACATAGGCCTGAGTTTATGCTTTATATTTATTATGTCCTAATTTTAGAATTGCAGGTCTGCTATGCTAGTTTGAAGTTAAAACAGCTTATTAAAGCTAGTAGAACTGTACACAAATTCCATGATTTCATTCTGTACCTGACAATAATTGTGCTATTCAATCATGAATAAATGTTTCATCAGTTGATAAGTCATGATCAAGCTACACTAGTAGGAGTTTGTGTGTGATCAGTATCCTAAATTTACTGATCTCACACAAACTCCTACTAGTGAGTTAATAGCAGCATCAACTGAAACTATGTGAGTTAGTAGGTGAGGAAGAATACCTTTAATATCACAAAACAAAATGTGTATAAATTGCCAGCAGTAAAGTTGATCCAACAAGAAAAATTAACAACTTTTTGTATAGCAAGAAAGTCAGTGTGGTCCTATACAATAATGAAGATCATCTCCATGCAAATTGCAGCTCTGGTGGTATTTCTATCATCTGTCAATGCTAATGAATTTTGCAGGAGTTATGTTGACCAGTACACTAGATTCAGATCAGAATGTAGTGTGGGGAGTTTTGTACTCAACAGCTGCTGTGACCTACAACCGTTCCAAGCTCCATCTGGTATGTACAGGATAAGAAAGACACAATTTGATACTGCTGATGTCTACTGTGACATGAACACTACTGATGGAGGATGGATGGTCATACAAAGAAATAGAATCAACAGCACCACTGATTTCAGCAGGAACTACACAGAATATGAACAAGGATTTGGAAATCTATCGGGAGACTTCTGGTATGGGCTTGAAGCATTGCACTGTTTCACTCAAAGGGGTGTATGGGAGATGAGGATAGACTATCAGCTTGCTACTGGAGTTACATCATTTCTTCATTACAACACATTCAGTGTCAACATTGCTGCTACAAGATATCTACTCGCTGCTGTTGGATTTACCGGGATAGGAACCAACTTCCTTAGTACTAGTCATGGTCGAAGGTTTAGCACAGCAGACAATGACAATGATGCATCAACCGAGAACTGTGCAAGGATTGGGAGTAGTGGATGGTGGTACAATAATTGTGGTATAGTTAACCTTAACTCTCAACCACCACGTGTCCAACAAGCTGCATCATTTGTGGAGATGAAAATCCGTCCCAGGAATTGTGCGTGAGACTTTTCAGGAGGCATGACAGAACTTACAGCTAGTACATTATAGGGAATGCTTACTATGTCATTATACATATATAAATCTTTATTACATGCATTATTTATGGATGAGAATGATATGATTTGACTGGTATATTGGGATAAATTCATGTAGTTCAACACTACAGGTTACAGTGTAGGGCACAAGGATACCAAAAATAGCCCTAGCCCCTAGGTCTGGAACATCCCTTCTCAAATTTGAATCATAGAAAATTAAGCCTATATGCTACAGTACATTTAGTTTCATAATTAACAAAAAAAAGCAAGATCGCCCATTTCTTTTGATGCAACTTAAACATGTGTAGCTCTAGCAAGTCAAATTCTCTATAATAGAGCAGTCACTACAGTATAGAACTTATTTATTATTGGGGGTACAGGTAAGGAGGCAAAGCCTGTAAAAACCTGATCTAAACAATCAAACTACTACAAAAATAACTATACAATATCATACTGCATGGTAGTAATCATAATAACATCTATCTAGGTGTGTCTTAAACAAATTGGTTGAATGAACATTAACTGAGTCATATGGGAGTCCATTCCAATCATTTATAATTCTTACTGAATAAAAGTGACGGCGTGGCAAACAGGTAGCGTGTGGTTTGTAGATCTTTAAATCATGATCTCTTGTTATAGAAGATAGTGTGTTGATCGAAAGGTAAATAAAGATGAGCTATCCATGTCCAGCATGTTATGAAATAGTCTGTATGTGTAAATTAAGTCCCCTCTACGACGTCGATATCTCAGTGAGAGATGGTAAGTTTAATCTGTCAACATATTGCAAGTCTTTAATTTCGCTCACTAACTTGGTAGCTCTTCTTTGAATTTTTTCAACTGACTGCTGATCAAGTATGAACTGTGTGGACCCCATATAATATTTCCATCTTCTAATATGGGACGAACAAAAGATTTGTACAGCGTATAGTTTCGTAAAAATCTATAGCTATATATATAGTTAGGGTCCGCAAACCAAAAAATCGACATCTTCAAATCGACTTACAAACTATAGTCATGTGTAGGGGTAGCATAGGTCTAATCAAGAAAACACTAGAGTGCATGGCAGCAAATTTCGTCCATCTCTTCTAGTGAAAATAACGCGAAATACCTTGAATTCGTTCGATTTTTCGCTGTCGTAGGTTAAGTTAAGTATACGTATAGGTAGTAATAAGTATATATAGTTAGGTAATAAGTAGTAGTATACTATGTTGTATAGTTTTCAGTATGTACGCGTCTTTTATGATTACTGAATCCTTATAATTTCAATACAAACTCTGTCTCAAACTTTGAGAGGTTGTTCACTCTTACTATAGAGTACAGGTAGTTAAATATAATTAATTAATATTTGGTAGTGGCGTCGCGCGCATCGCCGATCGGCGAAAAAAATACATTTCGTAATCTGGAGCACAGCAGACTTGCAGGAAATACTGCAACATTTACTGCAGTGATCACCTCCAAGTCAAGTACCTGTGTGCAGAATATGGTGGATTGAAGTTTGTTGACCATCTGGCTGAGACCATGCAGCCTCGCCCGATTTAGCGAAAATTTCCTCCACGATCCAACAAATACTGCAGTTTCGTGCAAATTAACACCTTTAGGTGTGCTGAAGTATGGAAATGATTGCTCAGAGCTAGCATAAACTAACAGCAATGGCTTGATTACTGATGGAAAATTTTACAGTTAGCCGATAATGCAATTTATTTCCGGTGCAAAACTAAAACTCCTGTAATGAAAGTTCTACGGAATTCAGCATAATGTTACTGACTTGATATGATTATAAATCACTGTGAGCACATGCAGTAGGATGATCATTTCTGTAGCAAGGATGGAGTCCAGAGGTCTTGAGTGCATGGCCAGATCTATATAGCTATAGCTATTAGGCATGAGACTATTATGCTCCAAAAATTGAGCATTATGCTTTTGAGCAGTGCTAAAAAAATCACCTATTATGCTTTGGAGAATTACCCATTATTCCCAAAATTATGCCACCATAATTGGCTAATAATACCAGTTTATTGCTGTATCAGACCATTTTCATTGATGTTTAGGCCACTCCAAATAAATTCTCTGTTTCCCGTCCTGGACTCAAGCATATTTACATGCGGGAGGGCGGTCCATTTCCATTATTTCATTATAAGATTGGCAGCTTTTCAAGCCATTATTTGCCTGGCACAACCATAAAAGCTGCATAAAAGGATGTATTGTAATTGTATTGTAATTGTAATATTTAAACAGGGATTCCACTCAGTGAAAAACACTGATTTTCAGTGGAGCCCTGCGAAACAAGCATACATACATACATACACAAATACATATATACATACATACATACATACATACATACATAAACATACAACACAAAAGGGTATACAAAGAACAGTACACAAAACTACACAGATACAATCAACTAAATTTATCATGATATAACCGTACAAATTTAGATAAGTTGGTTGCTTCAGTAACAGTTGATGGTAAACTGTTCCATATCATAGCTCCCCTGTAATAAAAACTTCTTTTCCCATAATTGTTGTTTACTCTAGGAACAAAGAGTCTATTAAGCATTATCCTTCCTTTTTAAGTTGCAAAAATAACACAAGCGTGAAGTGTGGGCCAACTTGATAGCACTGCTGACACCGCTTCGAGATAGCTTTTACTGAGCCTGTAAGTATGCAAGAATAACCGGAAAATAATGGAAAAATACGGAATAATGGAAGTTTTAGAGCTGACAGTAACCAGATGCGCGGGCGGTGGACGGGAAACAGAGAATTTATTTGGAGTGGCCTTAAGCTTCAAATAGTCTTGAATTCTTTAGCTGGTTGCTGTATTAGAGTATTCATGTCAACGTGACTGCTTTATTACAGTAAATAATATTCAGTGACTGTTCTATTAGACTTTCTGACTGCTCTATTAGAGTATATCTCGATCTTTTCTAACGGAATGTGCAGTCTGTAGATTTTCCTACTGCACAGTAAAAACAAAGTAGTGAACGTCACTACTAATTAGTAGTGAAACCTCTGCCACAATACTCACTATTTTTGTGTAGTGACGTTCACTACTTTTTTGTAGTGAACGTCACTACAAAAAAGTAGTGAACGTCACTACCAACTGTAGTGAACGTCACTACTAACTGTAGTGAACGTCACTACTTGCAGTGCCATTAGTAGTGAACTTCACTACTGTTTTACAGTGAACGTCACTGCTTATTTGCGGTGATTTCACTACATCGCATTTGCATCCAGTTTATGCATTCATGCACCATAGAATTCCATTAAAAATAATACTGCATACAAGTAAAAATACATGTATACAAAATGTCAGTTTTTTTTTGTATAGGTGCATACATGTTAGTCCAGAAATTTCTTGTGAGAAGATTCTGTAGCAGCAAAGATGCATCAGATACTGTGCAGTGTATATTGCAAGTTTTCTCATTGAACTGCAAGATATAACAATATAATACAAACTATGGTAGCTAAATAAAACTTACCAGGATAGCTACAATAGAGCAGATGTACATGATTTATGCTGTGATAAAATAATTGTTGATATGTAATATGAGATAAACATATATGCACTTACCAACTATTGCACAACTGTGCGTAAGGGATGGGTGCATGGTATAACCATCTGATATGTTAGATCAGTTCCTATTAGTAACCACAGTATAGTGGTAGCAAATTGTTTCATTTGCTAGTCTTACAGTATTCGCTATATCAAAATACAAAGATCGTAAACAATCTCCAATGTAATAAGCTAAAGCATTTACCTGTTTAAAACTGCTACCAATGGAAAGTCATTATTACCTAAACTGCCAAACAACATTTTAACTGCAGAATGGTTGTTTAAAGCTACAAACCTTAAACACTTGCAGACACACAGCAGTACCCCACAGGTATACACCACTGCAATGAATATCAATCGACTACTGCATGGAGAGAGAACCATCATTATTATAAATGAGAAAACATAATAAGTAGAGATAACTTACAGTATGTGCGACCTAGCTCAGTCTCGTGCAACCACAATCAGATCGTAGTAAAAGATCTGTGTGGGCACGGCAAGGTAAATACAAGAACAAAACTGACAAACATGCATACATACAGAAAACAAAAAAAGTGATTAGCTAGTAGTGGTAAAAATGTGAAGCTCAGATATGTCAGAAAGCTAAAATACGTCAGTGTACACAACTGATCCAGTTTGTAAGCAACCGCCAGTCACACCATAAGTGTCAGTACTCCATCACTCAATTCAGTTACTATGTGCTATACCTTATGGTATATTAAAATGAAAGCCCCAAACTTCATCACCTCTCGGCTCTGGTACTACAGTGCCGGCGCCGGGAAATTGGCGGGCAGCCAACTTTGCTGGCTGGGGTAGTCTACGTGTGCAAAAGTGTAAAACAAATAATTACAATTTAAGACTTACTTTTCTGAATTGTTAACCACTTGCTAAATCATGCAACAGCTACTAGGTACGCCGAGAGGTACGCAGTGCTAAGCTGCCTAGCCTACTCAGTTGACTCGGGAGACCACTCTGCGGCCACCTGACCGCACGTCACAGTTACGAAACAGTCTCTAGTGAATAGAAAACAGAAGTAAAAGAACAATTATTAGTCTTCCACTTACACGACTTCTACAGCACGTAACTAAGTGAGCAACGATGTTACCAAGTAGATGACGTCATCAATTATATGTGGCATTATTTAGAGTTTCCTTGACATGATGCTACTCGAGGTGCTACCTCTGGTGCTACTGCTTAGTGCTATGCACTCTGTATCTGAAGATCTATAGTGTTTATCGTCTGTAATCAACCGTTCCTGATTAGTCTGTTTAAAATCGTAAGTAAACAAGCTGTAACTGTAAACACATAATTGAATTAATCGGCGTTAGCCAGCCCATAGATAGTATATTCTACGTACAATATACTGTCTATGGCCAGCCTTTCATAATTACGAAGGTTTTAAGATGTTATTACCAGGGCTAATAGCACTTTAAACTGACAAATTACCGGTGCTTTGACTGATTACCAGGGCTCTAACCCTGGTCATCGCCATCCCTGGTATGGCTATAGACCCTTCGCAGGTGAGCTGCTGCCATAGCAGCATCCGCCATCTTGGAGTACAACCAGTTTTGCAAACCTGATAGCATTGCTTTTCATAAGAGTAAAACAATACCTAGGGCTGCTTCTCCTGCATTCCACAGCAAAGGTTGACCATGTAGGTGAAACGTACACTCTCCCCTATGCTATCAGGGTTGCAAATCAGGTTGTACTTCAAAATGGTAAATGTTGCTATGGCAGCAGCTCACCTGCAAAAGGGTCTATATGCTACTGACATTATTATTGATGGCCCGTGGTCAATAGTCTCTCACTATTATTATTATTATATATATATATATATACTTACATGGCCAGACTACTGACCTGGAAAATGAATTTATGGCATTCTTTTCTTTTCTGAACCCAATGACACGTTGCGACTGTGCCAAAGTTTGTGGATGTGCAGGCATTAATTAGGATACTAGCTGCCAGTCCACTGTGCGACCTGCAACTGTGGTCAATGTCAGCCAGACCTCAATTAATATTTATGGAAAGGTTTGTCCTCACTATTGACTGATTTCATGTACTATTTATTCATGTGCTATTTTGGACATTTTGGGACCCAGAATTTTTATCCATTTTTTGCAGGTTTTCCTCTTTCAGAGGTAAAAAATGTATTAACCATAACTGTTGAGACCAAAATTTTTGTTCTTCCCTTGTTATCTAAGAGTTCTTTAAAGGGTCAGAAATACTACTGAGATCATTTTGTGATAACCTTTTATGGAGCTCACTCCGAAGACATCCTAAAGAGCTCACTGGTCCTGTAATGCCATTCCCAGAATATGAAGCCTCGACTTTGCAAGTGCTAGAAGATTTTCATTTCTGGTCGAGTTATTTTAATTCAGTTACTGTATGTGCCGGTGCCCATCCTGGTCCGGTTACTCTAGCATTCAAATCAGTAGCATGTTACAGAAAACAGGCTGTGCCAATCAGATTATGTTGTTGGTAATCACAATTTTTTTTTTAAGTTACCATGCATTGATACTATAGAATTATCAAGAGTTAATAATAGCTCTTGGAATTATGTAATATGTTTTGTGAAGATGTAATGGCTGCTTGTAGTCAACAATAGGGTGTTCTTTAAAAGAACAAAAGATGGAGGTAGAGGGCCATGTAGTTGGAGCTGATGTACTCGTGATGCCTAATCAATATAAAAACTATTTTTTTGGTTGTGCTTTTTGGTTGAGTTTGTTTAACCTATAACTATGCTTACTTCGTATGGTTGTTAAACATGCCATTCTTGCTGCCATTGTGATCTCATTGTTTAATTATCTTCCATAGTTGCAACTCTGTAATGTTATAGTGAGAGTGACCAGACCCTTCCTCTTTTTGTGAAGGAGTGGGTGCTGTCAGGGTAGTACTCTTTCTAGTAGGGTATGGGTGGAATCCTTACATTTTTACATTGTGCGGCCTCCAGAAATAAATTCAGAAGTCGTTCTGTTTAAACAATTACTATATTCTCCATATGCTGCTGATGGGACCAATGCAAAAGGGGAACCAAACATCTATTCATCGCTTGACTACGGAGACCAGCCATTGTTCTTGTAGTATTGGTATGCTCTATTAGAGTATCTTGCACCTTCATTGTTTACTGTGAGACTGTCAACCATAGTCATATCACTAGGGTGCTTTTCAAGAGAGAATTTATAGAGAGCCATTTGGAGCATTTTGGCATCTTGGAATGGAACCAAGGCAATGGCGGATTTAGCATGGGGAATTTCCAGAATGAGGTTCCATGGAACCCTTTGAACTCCCTGGATCTGCCCCTGTGTTTATATTTGACCAGCCGTATTTCCAGTCTGTATTGTATCACTTCCAGTAAATGCAAGTGCTGAGCAAATATTTAACATTTCAATACTGCAAGAAACAGGATGATGCTAAACCTGTTATATGCTATCGGCTTTTTTATTCAATTCAATTCCATGATCGCTTCTGTATGATAGCGATAACCATTCACAAATTGAATCATACATATAATATGTGATTGCCTGCTGCCGTGAATACTCTCACCACCAGCCCTACATGAAACACTGCCAAATGATAGTGTCACTGAGACATTACCAGCTTTCTCAGAAGCTTTAAGGGTAAACTCGGAGGTACCAAGAGTTACTTAATACTGTAGCTAATGGAACTCTAGTAATCAGATATAGCAGAGTCAATTATCCACAGTTATAATAGTGAGCGAAAACCAGCTGTTTTTATATGGTGGTTCTATTTTGCAGTAAAAAAGTATTGAGTATAAAAATATGCATGCTACGTAAAAAATTATGCATGTTTTAGTTTTTATGTACTGAAACAAAGCACGAATCAATAAAACCTATATAAACCATCAGATTTGCCTTTTCATGGGGAGTAAGACAATCTTTATTTCATGTATATACATCAGAAGCCATATGAGTTATGGGTGATGCGGTAAAAATTAAGTTTACCATGGTCACTTCATTGTTGGAATGGTCTTCTTCTTTGTCCACTCCTTTGTTACTATAGATAACGGAGAAGCAATAAAATAGAATCCAAGGAATGGGCGAAAATAACCGGTCTTTGCTCAGCCAATCACATACGCAGTCACAAAATATTTGTAATTATTTCATTATATCTTTTCAGTTTTAAGTATTGTTTTCTATTGCAGATCTGTAATGGCCACTGCATGATGAAAGATAAAAAAGAAGTTGTAACTTGGAAAGAAGCTGGCAAAGGATGTGTCTTCAGGGTGGCTACGTTGCATTTAAAAACAAAACTAGATACTCAGTATTATATTATCTTAGATGTTAAGGTACTATAATTTTAGACTATATGTGGTTTATTTACGTAGTATATACTATGGAGCATAAAATACTGTATATTCCTTAGAATACGTTAGTATGAAGTTTACATGAGTACTGTACATTATTACTAATATGAATACACTATGAAAGTACATGTAAATGAATACGCTATGAGAGTGCATATAAGTATGCTATGAGTACATACACACAATATGAGCATTGCCATGAGTACACAGTACTGCATGTTTGTTTATAGAGTTTAGTATCATTCTTCATTGGAGTAGCCTAGTCTCCCCAGAAAAGCAGCCAAACGAGTCTTTCTACCTGGCTTATTGCAGCCAAGGAAAATGGATTCAAGGGCTGCGTAGAAGTTGCTGCAGCCCTCTGTGTAGTGCATATAAAATATGTAAAATGCACCCAATAGATGGATGGCAGCCAGCTCTGGTGGCACCACATAAAGAATTGATCTCTCAACCACAAGAGCAGGTTGTAGTTTGTTCTCCTCATCCCTCTTTACAACAATACATGGTTGTGCCATGGGCAACTGTTTTACCACATCTTCTGTGCTTCCATCCTTTCAAATGCAACAAAAAATGTCAATAAGTTGGTCTAGCGTACTTATGCACATACAAAATACTGAGGGAATGCATTCCAATGTATTTGTTGTAAGACATGTGCTCTAAGTATTAATTAAAATTCCAAAATTATGATTGCATGAAATCTTGATTGTATGTCATCACATGCAGTATTATTGCTTGTGTATATAATTTGACTTACATCAACTAGTATGCCACCGATCAAATAATTTGCCATGGTCATATAAAAGAAAAAAATTAACAACCTTGTTTTATTACATTTCTATATTAAAAGCAGCTTTGAAGGCTTAACTGCTTGTAAAGGACCAGCTATTTGTTCAGCTGTGGGTTGCAACTCATAGGTCCTTATTAGCACTCTGGATCAACAATAAGCCTAACTAAATTCTGGAAAACCAAAGACAACCATTTAGTTTTGTTGTACAACATTTCAAGTCTATAGATATTCTAGTATGTCTATATAATGCACCCCATCCCAATATACAATTAGTCCGCTATAGGTTTAGTCCCATTTTTCCTATCCACACACAAAAGAAAAGTACAGTGACCTGGCTATATGAGACTGTATTGCTAAGGCATACTGTACATAGTAAAGGAAAGGCAAAACTGATTAATACTGTTTCACAAACTCACTAGACATGTACGTACATGTTTTTACAGAAATACCAAAATTACAACTGATGGAGTAAGATATCACAAAGATATGGCTGTTATACTTGAATTTGACAATAACTTACCGTCCTTTGGGAAGATAATGGAGATCATCGTAACATGTGAAGAAGTATTATTTGTTACATCAGCTTTGCATACAGTCATGTATCATCATCATTTTCATGGCTATGAAGTCCTTGGTACATCTGAAATAACAGTTCGGCGACAACAAACACTCAGCACTTATCATTCGTTGGCAGTATCAAAGCCCTATGGAATGCAACGCAAAACAATGATCTGTTTGAAATATCATGTATTTGACAACTAGTTGTGAACACACATATTCAAAATATTACACGTATATACAACAACTATGACAACAACAGTAGAACACATTATAGTAAAGTTTACTCTCAGAAAAAGTCATTACTCTGAGGGCTACAACTATAGTATGTTCACGTTGAGCTAAATCCTGAAAAACGCCTAAAAATTAAAAGTGGATTTTTTCTCAACAGAGTTAACATTTCAGCCAACTAGATGATTTTTGGTAACAGCAAAGGTGTCAACAACAGACACGTACGATTTGGTTCCATTACAAGTTTGGGAAAGGGCTGTATTGGACACTGTACTTATATGGCTTCCCCATAGGAAATGTATTGTGAAAATTTTGATTGACTGTAAATATTATGTCTAACATTTGAACAACAAGATTTTGAAATATTTTTAGCGGGTCAAGCAGTACTACAAATGAGCCAAATTTCAAGATCGTGTGTAATTACATCCATGAGTTATTAAATGTTTTTGAGGGTTCAGCTCAACGTGAACATACTATAGTAGTTGTAATTTGTAAACAGGGGTCCACTCAGTAACTATTATTACACATTATACACTTGTTCACTATAAGCTTTAAACTAAGTGCAACCTTCTGACACCTATAACTACAAGTGACACCAGTGAACCACACTTTCTCTGGTATAGTTCAGCCATAAAAACTTCTTTGTTATAGAAGGACACTCCCCATACACTATATCAGTGTTGTCAGGCCCAAATGTAATCAATCATGTGCTGGATACAATGCACATTAGAAGTAATGCATTACAATTTCCGGATGTAATGTCCATTATAAATTACATTACTCATTGCTTTGTCATGCAGCACATACATAATTACTGCAGAAAGTAATATAACGTAATGCATTACCCCCAACCGGGCTCTGTTAAATGGATTTTGTTGTCTAGAAGGAGTTGAAAAGCAATGGGCTGTTATAAGTTTCAGCTGATAAACAGTAGGAGCTAATACTGAAAAACATCCACAGGTATTTATTTTGCTGATCAGATGATGTCTCTCCAAGGATGGGCTTTCAGGTACATGTACAAGTTCGCTCTTCGATCAGCTGCTGGCACCGCACGTACCACAATCCATTTAGCCCGAGAAAAAAATGATCAGTCATACCATGCAACAGTTTATGAGTTGACTTTATATTGTCTCGAATCAATGTGTTAACTATAAAGCTTAGAAATGGCAACGATACAGTTTTGACAATGATAATAATATAAATAAACACTTAAACAGTGGGCAGAGAGGCAAACTCTGCCCAGTCCTGGGACGATACAGTTACATTTACCGTGCTATGTAAGTTACTGAGCAAACTGCACACGTAACTCACGCTTGCCAGTTTAGTGATGGTAATAAACTTCTCGGTTCATACGAGTCTACGTCTAGAGATTCACTGATCTGTTGATACATGGATCCTGTACGAGTATTCTAATACTTTCGTACAACTTTACTATTCTAATAGTTCAGGGCGCAATTGCTGACTTTGGGACATATGTGGAGCCCAGACACGATGCTGGACGGATGATGGGAAACTACATGGGGTGGCCTTATACAGAATCATCATGAAACTTAAGTGTGAGTGTTAGGTGTGTTCCTTCATAGATAATTAATGGTTACTCGGTATGTGACTGGCCATGCATGGGTTTATGAAAAGGGGTCTTCCACACACATCCAATTCTATGAACTCAGAAGTCCATAACTCACTGCTCAAGGAATGTATTAACTTGAAAATTTGTCCATCCACTAAACTATGTTAGTGCTCACTACTGTCCAATTTTGTAATCAATAGCCTTTTCAGTCTAAAGTTATGACAGACCTCTCAACCTGGAAGCAGATCTGGTTGTGAGAAAGCCAGCCACCCATCCCCATGCAGCTGTGAATCCTACCATCTTTGTGCTGGGGCTCATGCACATAGCTACATTTGTTTTAACAAAAAAATGTTTTAAAAGGCACAACTAGCTAGCTATGTGAGTGCAGTACTGCTGTTTACCGCAGCTTATAATATCTCTGTACTATAGTGTAGCCTACTGTATGAGAAGAACCTACTATTTTGCTCCATCGTTGAATCACGTGATATCAGTCTTTCAACTCAGCTGATGTACTGGTTCACCAGTGATTCATTGTTGAAATCACCACCCATTTCTTGAGTAATCAGTATCCAGCTGTGGATTTAGTGTTCAGCACAGATTTTCCACACAAGTACACCTCACAACAACCGAAATTAAGCAATAAACATTTGTAATAACACAACTGGTAGGATTTCACCTAATTCTTCAGTGTGCTGAGTCTCAAAGGATTTCACCTTTAAATAGGGCTCAGTTCATTGAGTTTGGCAGCAAAGTGACTTGATCGTGACATATTCAAAAGTATGGGAAACCGCCAAAATTTTCAGCTCAAAATACAGAGGCGCCCCACTATTCTAATTAACTGATCACGTGATACCTTTTGGGGCTTAAATCAAGGAGATTTAGTGTGCCTTAGAAAATTTTATTGGAAATTGTGAGATCAACAAGTGGTCGTGATATGAAGGCTGGAATCGTACGTCTCATGACCAAATTGTGATAGTTAAGAGGTCTGGTTATGAGTCATTAAATTTGGTAAAATAGATGTGTGTAGAAGACCCCTTTTCGCAAATCTGGTCACATATATGTTGTTTGCGGGCACTTGTTCTATAGTCTAAAGCTGGACAGAAAATACTCCACACACATGCACCTCCACCCAACATAGTTTCACATGCCCAGACTATCTATCTGTGTCAGCTACATATTCTCAACCAGGGAAATATCAACCCACCTTCACAAGTGAACTATTTTACACAGCCTGTTTGCCCCCACCTCACCCCGTATCAGTGGTAGTCGGGGATTACACTGATAGGTGCATAACTCAAGGCAATACAGTATTTGTATTATAAATTAAAGCATAACAGTTAGACTCTGAAACATTGCATAATGCAAAGGTTCTGGGTTACCATTTGCATGGCTTGCCTTTCAAGTCAAAATCAGGACTTGCAATTAGAGAAGCTTTACATTCTTATTGCCTGGCCAAGGTGGGGATTTGCATCACTGAAGATTATAGTTCCCCACCTACCGGGTAAGTACTGACAATGTAAACCCCGACCATGTCTCGACCTGCAAACCCTAGAAATACTCAGGCTAGAAGGGGATTTGTATGGTCGTGTGACATAATGAGCTAATTTGAGTGGATTCTAGAAAGCACACATCTTTACTGTCTAAGTGAATTTCCTTAGCGAGTAATTTTTTCATCCCTAATAAATACAGAACAAGGCACATTTCACAAAATGTCTATGTTTCCAGATACATGTACATGATATATTGTTTTTCATTTACAGGCTCGTTCTGCCCGCTGCTGGATGAAAGATGAAAAGAAAAGCAGAAGCTGGTCAAAGATGTGTTTTTGTTACGTATGTACATTATACGTATACATATATTCCATTGTTAAACTTAACAGTACGTATAGTTGATGTTATATAATATTTTACATTTACCATTTTGATTACATGAATGTGAAAGTTTAGTGGTTTCATAAATGCAGGTATTTATAGCATTTACATACTAAAATTTATGAGTACAGTTTGACATCAGATTTGCCTAGTTTCCCCATGTCCAGAAAAGTAGTCAAAACTTTTTTACTTGGTTTACTACAGCCTAGTAGAATGTCTGCAAAGACTTCATTGACGTTCCTGCAGAAGTGCATATTGAACCTAATCAATGAATGAAAGTCCTTTGTGAAGTAAATCCCAGCTCCTTAGCATTGACAGCAGCATCCCATACCATATCCCCTGCAAATTTCTAAAGGTTGTCGTGATCTTTCATGTGCAAACTCTTAGTATCTTCTTATAAGCATCCTTTTCACATCAATAAATGGCTTCGGGTGGGAATCTTAATCTTCAAATTAGAAATTTATCAAATGTACTGTATAGTCCCTACCAATAGAAAATCTGAGGCTACAATACATGACTGCTGTTTTCCAGTGTTATCACATACACACACATGTGCACACACACCCACACTCACATATGTACAATCGGATATTTTGTTTGGTTTTGCTACATTTAGCCTATACTACTGTGAATACACAGCAAGTTTACATAGTTGTGGTGAAATATGCAGATGATACTTCTAGTGGACACTTTGTGACCATACTGTTATAAAGAGGTTGTCATTTTTCAGAGGTAACATTTTATTTAAAGAAGTCTATCAACCTGCAATTTTGGTTTATAGTCTGTTATGATACCTCAGAAACTGTCCTTTATATACCAATGTTAAATGTTACTGACAGTAACAGTGTTCTTGACAGTAACAGTGTTCTTGACATGCTGTTATATTGATGTATAGTAAAATTTTTAATGTAGTGAAGGTCACTACTTTTTGTAGTGACCGTCACTACATTATGATTTCACTACAATGTAGTGAATTAAAATGTAGTGAACGTCACTACTTTTTGTAGTGAACGTCACTACATTATGATTTCACTACAATGTAGTGAATTAAAATGTAGTGAACGTCACTACTTTTTGTAGTGAACGTCACTACATTATGATTTCACTACAATGTAGTGAATTAAAATGTAGTGAACGTCACTACGTTTTGTAGTGAACGTCACTACATTATGATTTCACTACAACGTAGTGAATTAAAATGTAGTGAACGTCACTACATTGGTAGTGACCTTCACTACTTTGATAATTCACTACGTTGTAGTGAATCTAAAAGTAGTGAACGTCACTACATAAAGTAGTGACGTTCACTACTTTGTTTTTACTGTGTGTTAAAGCTTTATAATCACCTCAAAATGCTAGCATAATTCCTGATTCCCACACATACCCATTATGCTTGAAATTATGCCGGCATAATCGCCGCATCCCTATAATTCACAGTAAAAACAAACTAGTGAACGTCACTACTAAATGTAGTGAACGTCACTACTAATGTCTGCCACAATACTCACTATTTTTGTGTAGTGACGTTCACTACTAATTTTGTAGTGAACGTCACTACATTGACCACCAAGTAGTGACGTTCACTTCAAAAAGTAGTGACGTTCACTACAAAAAGTAGTGAGCGTCACTACTTAAAAATAGTGAGTATTGTGGCAGAGCAATTCACTACTAAATTTTTACAGTATAATAGCTATGCAGGCCATGCAGCATAGTTATAATCATGCACACCTTTTTGATAGTTAAATTAGAGCTTATAATTATCTGATCATCTATTTTTATGTGATACTCAGATGCAGTAGCATGCAAGGTCAAATGGTATGCTCCCCAGACAAGTTTTTACATGCCTTGAAATCACATCTGCATGGAAAACTATCATACAAAGCCGTGATATTTCCTGGTAGCTAATTTTGTACCAAAGTACCAATTGCAACTTATTCAGTCTCAATAATGTCTATCCTGTACAAGACATTAAAAACATAGTGTTACTTCCATGACGACACATGCAAAATCTCTAAAAATGAAGTTTATTATTTTGTGATTTGGAAGAAATTTTGATTTTAATTGTTATAATGAGATGTCAATTGGATGATTTACTGGAACTTAAAAATCGACATAGTTATAATGGATTAGATCAACCTTAATTTTAATAAGAGCAGTAGTCACATGTCACTGAATTTAGAGTAACTATCACAATGACTTTGTCATACTAATATAGATCTGTTCACAGAATTCAAATAGTTGAAAATTTGTCCTGCACTGGGTCCTAATTTTGAACTTTTTGAAGTATAATTTTAGTAGCTTGGAACATTACATGGAATGTATAAGAATGGCCCACACAGATAGGATATACAAATATGTACATACATTAAATTGTTGTCTTGAAGCTTGCTTTTAGGCGTATATCTCAACTTTTGATTTTATTTTACATATCCTTACAGCTAGTAGTCAGCAGAGCCACTCTTCCCTATACCATCAACTATGGAGTTGGAGCAAACCCTTGGTTTCTGCTTTTGATAGTTACTATAATTATTGCTAATACTGCCCCCATGCATAAGTAGGATCAGTATTATACATACCAAATAGTACATTACATATCAAGCCTAAATTTAAGAATGTTTACACAAATAAAGATGTTATACGATTAAGTAAAAAGAAAAGGTCACTTTGGAATGAGTATTGTAGTACTCTCAGCACTTTGGATTACAATAGATTTGCTAAAGTACGTAATGATCTTCGTAGTTTGACTCGAAGGCTGAAGTCTGATTATGAAGAAAACCTTGTTTCAAACATCAAAACAAATCCAAAAGTATTTTGGAAATATGTCAATTCTAAAATGAAGACTAGATTACCTGTGGATACTTTAAGGACTATAGTGATAATGGAGAAGCTGTTTCAAATCTAGATAAAGCTAATGTTCTTAATGAGTATTTTGCAAGTGTTTTTACCCAGGATGATTTAAGAAATATGCCTTCTTTACCTGATGTATTTAATGATGTACCAATGGCTGATATTCAGATCTCTGATAACAATATTTATGACAAGCTATGTCACTTAGATGCTAATAAATCACCCGGTCCAGATGGTTGGCATCCCCGTTTTTTCAAAGAAGCAGCTCTTGAATTGTCAAAACCTTTAGCGGTATTGTTTCAGAAATCCTTGGACACAGGTATAGTTCCTAATGATTGGAAACTAGCAGACGTGGCTCCAGTGTTTAAGAAGGGTGACCGTAAACTCCCATCTAATTACAGACCGATTAGTTTGACTCCACTGATTTGCAAGGTATTGGAATCAGTGATCAGAGATAAAATGTTTGACTATCTATTTAGGAATAATCTATTAGCTAATGAACAGCATGGTTTTATGCCAAGACGCTCCTGTGTTACACAACTTTTAACTGCACTACATTACTAGACTGAATCTCTTGAGAAAGGCGTCCCTGTTGATGTACTGTATTTGGACTTCAGTAAGGCCTTTGACTCTGTCCCACATGAAAGATTACTTTTAAAACTTGAAGCTTATGGCATACAGGGCAAAGTTCTGCAGTGGATTAGATCTTTTCTCTCTCAAAGGAAACAGACTGTTGTGATTAATGGTGTTAAATCAGCTACAAGTAATGTGATCAGTGGTGTGCCTCAAGGATCTGTGATTGGCCCTCTTTTGTTTTCAATTTATGTTAATGATCTTCCCAGTGTAGTATCATCCCAAGTGTTGTTGTTTGCTGATGATGTTAAGTTGTTTTGCCCAATTGTAAACCAGCAGAGTAACTTTCAATTGGAACAAGATCTCTTATTACTAAAAGAGTGGTCAATGAAGTGGTTGCTGAATTTCAACATTGTTAAGACATTTGTTATGCATCTGGGTAACTCTAACCCATGTCATATATACTATATGGATGGACAACCCCTACAGGTAGTATCAGAACATCAAGACTTAGGAATAATAGTAGATTCTAGCTTAAAGTTCCATAGCCAAGCAACCTCTACTATAAACAAAGCCAATCGTGTATTGGGATTCATCAAAAAATCATTTAACACTCTAAATAGAAAGACCCTTCCAATACTCTACAAGGCTCTGGTAAGACCTCACCTTGAATATGCTAATGTTGTATGGGGACCCAATTATATTGGAGATTGTGACAGGATGGAGAGAGTGCAAAGAAGAGCCACTAAATGTGTTCAGGATCTGTCCAGTTTGGAGTACGATGAACGTCTGGTTACCCTCAAGCTTCCTACATTGTCATATCGAAGGCATCGTGCTGACATGATTATGGTATACAATATCATAATCTTACAAGGGAATGTTAATCTTCAACCTGAATTATTTTTCCACCTGAATTTGTTAAGTGCCACAAGGGGACATGACTTCAAACTTTTTAAACCTCATGCCCAAAAGAATGTTCGAAGTAAATTCTTTTCAGTAAGAACCATCAATTCATGGAATAATTTACCCAATTATGTAGTGTCGTCTAATTCTACTGACAACTTTAAAATTTTGATTGATAACTTTTATTCTTAATGTAATTGTTTATTGTAATGAGCAGGACTCACAGGCATAATGCCTTTTTCTCTGTATTTAATAAGAATAATAATAATAATAATAAATATCAAAATGAAAATGCAGATGTTATGTCTAGACTATACCTTTTAGCCTTGTTGAGTATGAGGAGGAAGATTTTCAGAAAAAGGCACAATGATTTTACTACAGCATGCAATATGCCAACATTAAAATTAATTATATAGGTCAATTTACACCAACGCCACGTAGCTGTAATAGGTATAACTTGCATGAAGGAAACTATCCAATTGAGCAGTCAGATATTCCTATAGAACATGCAGTCAGAAATTGATTTTTATACATAATGTCACTGAAATTAATTAACAATCACAAACATGTTTATTTAACTGCACTCAAAGTACATATAGTTGTCAAGTATATTTCACAATATTTTTGTAAAATTATATTAGGTACGAGAACCTTGGTTTTGTGCAATAAATCGCGTTTCGCATGCCGTAATTGATTAAAGTATTCGTAATCTAGCCTTCGCTGGAAGTTTGTACTTGTACTGAGTAATCATTTCCATAATTCAACACACTTAAAGGTACTTATGTGCACGAGACTGCAGTATTTGTTGGATCGTGGAGGAATTTTGCTAAATCAGGCGAGGCTGGTCTCAGCCAGATGGTCAACAAACTTCAATCCACACCATATTCTGCACACAGGTACTTGACTTGGAGGTGATCCCTGCAGTAAATGTTGCAGTATTTCCTGCAAGTCTGCTGTGCTCCAGATCACGAAACGTCTTTTTTTTTTCGCCGATCGGCGATGCGCGCGACGCCACTACCAAATATTAATTAATTATATTAAACTACCTGTGCTCCAAAGTAAGAGTGGACAACCTCTCAAAGCTTGAGAGAGAGTTTTGGCCCAAAAGAATAACATTGTATGTATATTACGACAGCGAAAAATCGATCGAATTCAAGGTATTTCTGGTTAAATTTGCTGCCACTCTAGTGTTTTCTTGATTAGACCTACCCCTACACATAACTATAGTTTGTAAGTCGATTTGAAGATATCGATTTTTTGGTTTGCGGATCCTACTATAGTTCATAACCCTGCTTGTTGTGCCATGTTTTCTCATGGTAATTCCAGCCTTTAGCCAGATTCCGTCTTCCAGCCTCAATGAATAGCTAGCTAGCTCCTAGCTGCAGTGGCGTAGGAAGCACGGATGTTGGAGCACCCCCACAAATTTGTCTGCGCGCCGCTAAGTAATTAATAGATCACATGATCAGGCTAATAGGATTCTGACGTCACGATGACGATTCCGATGTTGCAGCTCTAGCTGTTTAACACTAGCGCGATTATTTGTGATTCAGAAGAAGTATAGAAAACGATGGATTCACAATCCAACACGATGTCACGTGTCGATCTCCATGTGCAGAGATAAATAGGATTGGAGTACAAGATTCCAATCATAGTTAACATAATTATTCCAGTTATAAAGGTTACGGAAGCGACGAAGGTGAGAACACCGTTAGTAGCAGTAATAATGTGGATAATATTGAACAAGAAGGTGTGTACTTGTGTGTCAGTAGACTACCCAAGTACGTGTGTTGGGTATACCCTTCTTACCTGTTTATTGATGGTAGCTGTTACTGAGTTACAACAGAGAGATGTTAATTAAGTAGTCTGGGGGTGCATGCTAACTGAACAACTTGTTGCTTCAGAGCAGATTTGATGATTTAATTGTTAAAGCATTTACATTTAACATTAGGAAATAAATCAATAAATATAACTGGTATGTCCCTATATAAATGACGATTTTTATATAATTCGGCCAAGGCCATTCTTCCATTCTAGAGAATACATACACACTATAATAATACATAGTGAGACATTTATACCAGTACAATTGCATGTAAATTATTGTAATACAATGTTATAGGGCTTTAATCCAAATTTTTAATTTAGGTAGCTACTGTACTATGTGCATGTATGTAATCATTGTTTTGTCCATAAATATGTAATTTACAATGATTTGAGCCATACAATTCTGAAAATGTCGTCAGCGTCTGGAGGCTGTGCCCCCAGACCCCCTGCGGGTGAGTCCGCCTCCCATCTCAGCACCCCTGCCCGAAATATCTTCCTATGCCTCTGAGCTGTATCAGAAAGTCATAATACTGTAGTTGCTTCAGTTTTATTGATATAATTTAAAAATTGTTAAATAGCTGCTGATATTTTTTAGTGATGAGCCGTATTGAGAATTCTAAGAACCAATACAGTATTAATGAAATAATTGAAGTCATTCAATAATTTTTGCAATTGGCATTTGTGATTATGTTCATCTAAATGGACAGTTTGGACATTAAACTGAAGCAAGGAGGTATGTAAAACTAGAATATCAATATTCAGTGGAAAATTGTAGTATTTAGAAATTACAAATCAGATAAAATGCTTTGGGATGGCTCACATGTAATGTTTATGCCAATGGTATCCTGCAATTATTCTTGGTATTTGCAATATATTGCGGTATTTCAATTATCACAATACCAAAAATACCATTCGGTGTGTATTAATACCTTATAATCATATCGAAATATTGATTTATTGCCCAGCTCTATTTTATGAGTAGCAATGTGTTTCTTATATTTTTAAAGGTGAACCGATACCAATACCAGTATCAGTATCGATGCTGATACCAGTGGTATTGGTATTGGTACTCGGTAGCTATTGCAAAGGTACAGATATGACCAGTAGACACTCACCACTTTTATTAAACCATCTCTAGCTAAGTTTCCAGTAGTAAATAACTTACAAACTAGAGAAAATAAAGCTTTTGTTACTCTTTTCCAAGTATTGCTACCACTGCTTGAAGGTTCTTAGTTTACTAATTTGTTAAGATGCCTTACTGTAGTTATACTGATAGTAAAGTGTTAGTAAACTTAAGTATATGGAACATAATTATTTTACTAAGTTTTAAACTCTCAGTAAAACATCAGTGAATGCGGGTTTACTGAAAAACTACTAAAATAACAAACAATTAACTGTTCCATATACTGGGGATATACCACTGTAAGATACTTCAAGCAGTGCATGTACATTGCTCTGTGTGTATTCTAATAGAGCACATGAATCCTTTGTAGTTAAATGACAGTGCAGTTGTTCCTAGGGACCCGCCGATTATGCTCATAATTTTACCTATTATTAGGGATGCGGCGATTATGCCAGCATAATTTCGGGCATAATAGGTATGTGTGGGAATCAGGAATTATGCTAGCATTTTTAGGTGATTATAAAGCTTTAACAGTAGGAAAATCTGCAGATTGCATAATTCCGTTAAAAAAGATCGAGATACTCTAATAGAGCAGTCAGAAACTCTAATAGAACAGTCACCGAATATTATTTACTCTAATAAAGCAGTCACATTGATATGAAATACTCTAATACAGCGACCAGCTAAAAATTCAAGACTATTTGAAGCTTAAACATCAATGAAAATGGGCTGATACAGGAATAAACTGTCATTATTAGCCAATTATGGTGGCATAATTTTGGGAATAATGGGCAATTCTCAAAAGCATAATAGGTGATTTTTTGAGCACTGCTCAAAAGCATAATGCTCAATTTTTGGAGCATAATAGCCTCATGCCTACCTATTATGCTATGCTGCACTGCTCAAAAATTCACCTATTATGCTTAAATTAATGCTCAATATTTACCTATTATGCTCGATTATGCTCAATGTTCATGCCTTAGTTCATATGCTTTGCTACTAGTTTAACACTATATAGAAAGAAAAAAATGAGTGGCTGGAACACAAATAGTAAATTCTTGCTGTATGCCTGCATGTAAGAGACAAGATCGATATACTCTAATAGAACAGTCAGTTTGATGATTGTTCTATTAGAGTTACTGACTGCTCTATTAGAGTATATCGATCTTATTTTGCAATTGTCATTTTTCCAGCAAGAATTTACACTATCGTACAAATATTTAACCTATTATGCATGCTCAATGCTTTTAGGTACCTATTATGCTCAAAATTATGCCAGCATAATCGGCGGGTCCCTAGTTGTTCCTCAAAGAAATAAGTTTATGACTATTTGGCTTGCTTCTTTATGAAAAGGTTTGGTTGCAAGGTTGTGGCAACTGGCAAACATTGTAGAATTATTGGATGCCTACGCAATTAATTACCTTATCAATAAGCTTTATACAAGAAAACTGACTACAAGCAATTATGCATCTATCAATGTCAAGCCCCACCCCCCAGGAGTCCCCATACACCAACAGGGGATTTGACATCAAAGCCTTGCTAACCCTGGAGCTGCTTTTGACAACGGAAGTTTGTTGTGCCAAGAATTATTCTATAGGTAGCTGTATAGACGGGTTGCCTTTTTAAGGCGTGGTCGTTTTACCGTAAATTTTCCACATACTTTCCGAGTTCGCTAAGTCAAAAATGTATTACGGCTATTGGAGAAAATGAACGTTTCGGTTAACTTTAGCAAGCAGGAGTTAGCCAGCCTTCAGAACAGAAAGTATGTTATAGAGAAAGGTTCGAGCTATAACATATCCAGCGTGTAAGGTGAAGGCTGAACGAGAAGATGATTTTCTCTCAATCTCGGGTTTTTGGAAAGCGATAAAACTCACTGAAAACATTCTTTGTAAGACTTTGCTACTACTTAGAATGATAGACTGGATGATTTTAACTTACCTTGTACCTTTGAAGAACCAAAAACGTTTGCCTAACTATTTAAAAAAATGGGTTTTTTGTTGACTTCTTGACCAACATTGTAATCATGCGTAAAACGGAAAGTCGCGTTTGTTCGCGTTACACAAGGGACACGCCCTAAATAGGCAACCCGTCTATAGCTAAATCTGAAACTGATGGTTCTACAAAATTGAAAAATAATTTGTTTGAAACCACTATAAACTTGATGCCACTAACTACAGTCACATGAGGACACCCCTGTCGTTACATCATCCCTCCAATCAGAGCTGAGACTTTTGCCAACTCTTTCCTACCCTCCACTACCAAACTGTGGAACGAGCTACCTGAGCCACTAGTGATGATAGACAACTTAAACTAGTTTTAAGGATCAACTAACACAGCATGTACAGGTTTTGTTATAACTAGCACTTAATTGTGATTGTATCTGTGTGTTTATATTCCCTGTGAGGATCTAAACAATAATAATAAATCAAATCCCCTATAGAAACCTCTCTGTGAGGTGGGGACATAGTGGGGTTTTGACAAGCTTCTTTGCCACCAGTACTGGGGAATTTGACACTAGAGTTTGTCAAATTCCCTGTATTCCCCCACATTGATAGGTGCATTTATAGTAATCCAAAAATTAATGATGTTTATCTTGTTTAGCTGTTTATACGGTAAAGAATATTTTGAAACTTGATTCAACTGAGATCAATCAAGCTATACAATCACTGTGAAATTTTAAGTATCACAACAGTGAAATTTCTATAATATAAACTTGTCTACACAGTAAAAACAAACTAGTGAACGTCACTACTAAATGTAGTGAACGTCACTACTAATGTCTGCCACAATACTCACTATTTTTGTGTAGTGACGTTCATTACTAATTTTGTAGTGAACGTCACTACATTGACCACCAAGTAGTGACGTTCACTGCAAAAAGTAGTGACGTTCACTACAAAAAGTAGTGAACGTCACTACTCAAAAGTAGTGAGTATTGTGTCAGAGCAATTCACTACTAATTTTTTACAGTGTAGGCTTCAATGCTTATAGTATCGGTATCAGCAGATAATTTCAGTACAAATATTTGTATCGGAATTATATAGTATCGGTAAAAAGTGGTATCGATCCACCTCTAGTTTCTTGATGGCCACACCTTAGTTAAAAAATACAAGTTAGACTACTTTCAGAACAATATGTGACATACCCATAATCTTAATGTGGTTATTTGTTATATAATAAAAGATATGATGTCTAATAGAGGTTAGGTTACGATAAGGGTATATACCAGTATATTATTTACTTCTGTAGCAGTGGCACATGTGGGGGTGAGCCCTACCAGCAGACTTTTTAGTCTGAGATGAGATACTCGCAATAGAACATAAATTCCTAAGATCCTATACATAAATTACATAAATAAATTCCTAAGATCCTGTACATCACGAACATTTAACATTAACTCCATAGGATTGTTAAGTGAAACAGGTACATATATAATATGAAATTAATAAACATTTGTGTATTTACAAAATCATTATTAAAAATCTTAGTACATGTACAACTATACATCTCAGATATGCTACATCAAATAGCATTGTCATGTATCCACCAGTGTATTACCATCTGCTGCTGGTGGTTTTGGGCACTCAAACAATGGAACATTAGTTTCTGCAAGATAAAGAAATGTTATGTGCCCTATATGGCCATGCAAACTTACTGAGGGCTTGGTTGATTCTGGCTGGATTTCTCTTTTCTTCTCGCTTAAATTTACGCTATTCAGTACATTAAGGTAGAGGTAAATAAGTCAAACAGCATTTGTAACTATACACAGCATAAAAACAAACTACATCAATCACAAATTCTTGCTAAAACATTCAGGTCACGATATTTTGAAATGCTTTTTTAAAAGTGTGTATGCATTACTATAAAATATTTTTTCCCTCTTTACCAAAGAATGCATAATGTCTGGTTCCGAAGCTTCCACCAAGTAAAGTCCGTGAGCCCGAATGACCAACTAGTTATATCAGTAAATAGCATGCAAATTCTATATACTAGGAAATGTGATAGTTTCCAAGACGTCATGGCAAAGAGATGTTCTACACCAGGGGAGGAGAACAGTACTCCAAAGTGGGAGGTGGATGGCAGTTAGAAAGCATTTCAGCAAAATCATCAACTGTACCTTACCAGTGTGCATAGCAAAGTGTATACCCCCACCGGAAAATTTTGAAGTTTGAATTCTTTGAAACTGAATCTGGTATATGTGCAATGTACTTGAATAGGACTAGTATACAGTATTTAGTTTGAGTGAAAATCCCAACATTGGCATGTTATAACAATTATTTTGTTAAACGCCAAAGTAGCCACTGAGCTTTGCTGTAATACCATCATTCATCTCTTGTTTCACTACTTTTTACCACTTGGATCCCTAAATTAACATACTAGTTTGTTTAGTTTGTTGTATTACGCAGCTTTTCATCATTCCTTCAGCTAGACCAATAAGGGGTGTGGTCACCATGTTTGATTGTTAAGAGGTGTGGTCTTTGTGTTCGATTGTTATTAGTCTACCAAGATCATGGTCTTGAATCTATTGTGAAATTACTGAGTATCCAGAGTAGTACAAGTGCTTTAAATATAATTTTTTGTGGTACCTAAAATATGCTACTCAAGGAAAGTGTTGAGATGGAAAATTAATGCCCTGATATGGTTTCATCACATGAAGAAGACAACGAACCCTGAATGAAGATAGAAGGAAACACAAGGCGCAGAGGGCACACACTCGTTGAAACCTCAAGAGGCACATGCCATGGTGAGTTTAAAAAATGGTGACCGTGCGCTGCTTTGTTTGCCTTCCGCGAATGCAGGCAGGCAGGCAGGCAGACCAAATTTTGTATTTTGGTTTGTTTTTTAAAATCTATATCCAACTGCCTGTAAGTTTTTAATGCCATATTTGATGCTGGATGGACTACCATCAAGGTGACTTTTGTCTTATAAGATGTCTCTAGGATGGTTGTTAAAGGTCACATTTTAGGTGGCGCATCACTTTAAGGTTGATCCCTACTTAAAAAGTAATACTGTACATATTACTGCAATGATTATCAACTAGAATGAAGGCATTTACGATAGACTCATGCACATGATTATGCATAGTGTTAATGGAGACAGATTGCATAAATTGCATAACTGAAACAACTTACTGTATACATATTTCCAGTGAATGTTCTATTAGAGTAGTTAGGTGACTGCTCTATTAGAGTAATTTAAATTTTAGCACAAATCCTGACAAAATACATGTAAGTCGGCTAATGAGTAAATATTTATTTGATGCATTTTAGTTTCTGGGCACTAGAAATAGTGAGGGATACTGCTTCTCCTCTCTTCAAAGTGAAAGGTCCTTCCCCGCCCCCACGTATTTCTCTATAGGACTACAGTACATAAACTTGAATAATAGTTTCTCATCTGCCAAAATTCAAAATAACAATATGAATCCAAAGCAACCAAGGGAATTAAACAGTTTACAGTTCAAGATACTTAATTCTTCTAGTTAGGTACAGTAGCTACTAACTAAAAACGATGGCATACGGCTGCACTCATCCAACAAACCTTTTGAGGTTTGGGTGAAAAACTAATGAATAATTTACAGTAGATTAGCTAGCAATGAACAAATGAATTGTTCCTGCTACGCACAGCTGTATACAAACCTTTAATTCCATTCTAGATCTGCCAGGGATCCACAGTGTCATCAATGTGAAATCTGTCCCAGTTTTGCTCAGAGTTTCATAAAATTTATCTGTTTCTATAGAAAAACACACCATCACATACAGTAGCTCGCACTTTGGTAAAAAATGTATTTGGCAGGTAGAGACAAAGTGTTTGTGACAAAGGTTACACAGATTGTTAATGGCTACTTGGTGGCAGTTGAACAGGAGGGTAGCAATCATAGATTGGTCAGCCTTCAGATGGATTGCTGTGAGAAGGCAATTCATTGACTTTAAAATTAGGCTTTAATTTATTTTACAGCATAGAATGACTGACTGTCATATCACAGTGTTTGACAGCTTTATTAGAGTATCTTAATAAAACCCGAGTCTGTCTAAGTTAGTCTGACACCCTGCTGATAAACACTGTAACAACACAAGGATACTTGCAACCAAAAACAGTAACTACAGATCTAGTTTTTTTATTGTTTGTTCACTGCGGCCGCAACCACAATACTTATGCAGCAGGGGTGAAGTATAGGCAGCTCAAAGGCAGCTCAAAGTTACCGTGGATGTATCTGCCCTACCAGAAGATTTAATCAGAACACTTGGTAATCAGGACACCTTGATGATCAGGGCAGCATTGGTCAGTCTCAAGGCATCAGTTAATGCACTCATTTCACTGTACATGTGACTGCTGTATTAGAGTATTTAGACAAAAGTGTATGTTCTATTAGAGTAACTGAACAAGGAGTTGTACATATGTCAGTGAGGTCAAATACAATGGAGATGTGGAAATAGGGCTGTACTTATCTTCTTTACTACAACTCACAATACACTCTACTCTTGATAAAGGTTCATGATGACTAACCTTCTTTGTTCCAATTCTTTGTGTAAAAAGACTTCCTACTGAACTGATGACTTGTTGAATATGTATTAGAAGACTCAAACACCACTTCACTATAAAAGCAGAACAAATGTAATACACTGCAATAGCTCTACAGCACAAATAATAGTTAGATGTCAAGAACCAGGGTTCTATGGGATTTAGAAAATTCGAAGGCCCTGGGCTGTAGCGCCCTTGCTTCGCTCGGGCGCTACTAAGGGCCTGAGGGTTTTCTAAATCCCGTAGAACCCAGTGGTTCTTGACGTCTAACTTATTTAGACTACAACTCGTTATTGTACCTTGAGTTGACAGCTGCTTGTAAACGAGAAATGTATCGCTAATTACTAGAAACAAGCCCTCTACACCTCCCTACATGGCCGAGTGGCTGTTGCTACCCGTTTAAATGCCTATGAGTTGCCAATGTTACAGGCGCGTGCTATGTATCGAAGTACTGGATTCAGCGACTGGACTACAACTCATTGTTGCTGTTGTTGTGCCTTGACAGCTGCTTGTAAGCAAGTAATGTAGTGTTGATTAGTACAAACAAGCCCATTACACCTCCCTCTAATTCAGTACGGCTGTTACTAGCCATTTAAACGCCCATGCGTTGCCAATGTTACAGGCGCGTAATTATCGTGTTTCGTATCGCCTCAGAGCGTGGTCTCTATGGGACATGAGCGTGGCTCTACGAGATTTAGAGACCACGTTTTCAGCCAATCAAATTTCAGTATCAAACTTGTTGTAGTCTAAGTGTAGGATAGAACTCTGACAAAGATGTGTAAAAAAAATCAGTAGTAGGTACTTGTTTTCATTTCACTGTACATAAGTGCAATTCAATTCTTGTCGCATAGTGAAATGTTCCACGTCTACAATTTTAAGGTGCTAATAATAACTTTTATACTGATGTAGTTAGTGCTGTACTGATTCCCACTTTATATGTTACAGGTTTTTGCAATTGAATTTGTCTAGAGTTTGTCGCCTTTGCAGTAGAATTCGTCCTGTTTGCAATTGAATTCATCGCTTTTGCATTAGAATTCGTCGTGTTTGCACAAGAATTCATCCATAACAAGATTGGCAGCTACAGTAAACACAAAAACAAGATTTAGAAAATGGCATGCATAATATGCTTTGATCTTTGGAGAATAATGAGGTCTTTAAAATCCACTAAGAGACCTGCTAGCAGGTTCTTAAAATGGTTAGAAACCTGCTAGCAGAAAAGACCTCAAGCATCACAAATCTCACTTTCGATCATTGATTTGCAATGCTCCCTCCAAGCATAATCAGGCTGATAGCCTGCAGTGCCAGTCACCCAGGACAACATGTGGTTAACCACTCTGTTCATTTTATAGGCATACCTAAAAGAATTTGATTATGGGAGTAACATTCTAGCGTTGTGTGTATGTTTGTCACGATGAACAGAGAAGTCCAAAAATATCACGGAAATTCTGTTAAGCACCCATCTGTTTCTAGAGTGTTTTATGGCTGTTTTCGTTGTTTATTAAACTATGGATGGACTTTACCAAGACCTAACTAGGTATTTAAAGCTTCCTTGTAGAACGTTACTTTTCGCTACGTGTAATGTGGGTGTGGTCCATATTAGAAACTGTGCCTGTTCTTCGTGCTACTGTGGCGCTACTGAAGGCACAACTTGTGACAACTCGTTCCTATCATATAAATCCACACAAGCTGCTTCTTTGACACACGTGTTCTTTACACTGCTGTGACACCATAGGCACTGGCTACCGCTAACCCGGCTCGACATTATCGATCACTGCTGTTTCCCAGCTGTGCCAGATCCAATTAGTCTAACTTGCGAAAGGAAGTGGTGCGAGCTTCGATTTTTTTTTTCAACACTTCAACAAAAACATGTTCAGTCTTCTGTTTTTATTTTAACATTGCACAATGATTTCAGTACAACATATAACCCAATCCCACAATGACTCCTGCTTTATGCCCATATATATATAACGCATACATTTTCTAAGTCGGTTAGAGACCACGCCCTCGGATCTTCATGCTAGGTCTCTAATCTACATGTGGCAGCCAGGGCCGCCCAGAGAAATTAAGGGGCCCAGGGCAAAGAGTGAAAGTGTGGCCCCGGAGGCAAGGAGGTTTCCATTCAAGCCGTAAGTTGAAGACCAAAAAAAAAAAAGGGAGCATGACCTGCTAACAGTGACAATAACTACCCCTCACCAACCATATCTCCTTATCTATAAGCTTGCTACACTGCTCCTCTGAAGAATACTGTGACTGCTCTATTAGAATATTTAGATCTGACTGCTCTATTAGAGTATATTGATCTTATTCAAGGGGCCCTTCATGGGGCCTCCTGGGGCCCCTTTCAGGCTGGGGCCCGGGGCAAACTGCCCCAGTTCCCCCCTGTGGGTGGCCCTGGTGGCAGCTACTCCATGATCTTGTTGAAGTACAACTGTTGTAACAACTCTTTATAAGGTGATGATTCGTGTGGTCACTCGCAAACAAGCTAATTAACTTGACAGACAGCTAATGGCTTCAGCTTTAATTACTCTCTAGTGTCTCAAGTGGTATTCTCCATGGCAAAAATGATGAGCAGCTGGTTTCTTGCAGTCAATGTAGTTATGACGAATTCTTGTGCAAATGCGACGAATTCTAAGCAACCAAATCAATTGCAAAGGTGACAAATTCAATTGCAAAAACCTGTAAGCCAATATCCGATATTTTTTATGCACTATTTTACCAGTGGTTAGCCGATACCCAATTGTAGGTCTCTATAAGTTACACTTGTGTACACTACACTAAACGTACAGCTTGTAAGCCAATGCTGTGAGGTTGTATAGACTATATGCACTGCCGTATACACTCTAAAAACACGTGATATTTTAATACGTCACGATGGTGAACGGATAGGATCTAGTGTACATAGAAAATGAGAAATTCGCAAAATTTCAGGAAATAGACCACTTACCAGTACTTCTTGCAGAGCGATGAATTCTTCTACCTGTATAGCAGAACAACTGAAAAGAGGAGCTTTGTCCATAGTGTTAGTGGTGAGTTATAGCTCAAGCCGCATTTACTACCCATACTTTTGTATGGGATTTGTGATAGTCATTCACCGTCAAAAATTTCCGGGAGTGCCACTAAACAGCCCTAATTGATCATATTTTGATTAGTAAATAGACCACACATATAGTCTATCCTCAAAGCTGTTAATCAGACAAGTGGGTTATGGCTCCAATCAGCACTGTTTATAAAGGGTTGGCTTTGTGGTTACCACAAACAATAAACAAACTACCTAAGTATTACACCAGACCAGCCCTTCAGTAGTACAGCAGCTGCTGAAGTTGAATAGGCTAACCTCAGTCTAATACAACTGATTTCTGAAAATGATAAAAAGCTAATTATCAGCTTCAACCAAGAGTTCATAACATATTTATTTATATTTAACCCTTAAATGCGCATAAGCCTATATATAGGCAGATTACGCATGGTCTTGAAAACGCATAAGCCTATATATAGGCTTTTACGCATGGTTGTAAACAAAGCGCTGTAACTTTTGAAGCGTTTACCATATGGCTTTGTAACTTGTGCCATTCTACTCATGATGTAATAAGCATTAAAATGATACCTAGGGGTTTACCCTACGACCAAAGCATAAGACCAAATATTGCCGTGAAAATAATTTTCAACAACTAACCACAAAAAAATATATTACATACCTTTAAAAAATGATCCATAACTCCTTGACAGTTCGTCCGATTTGCTTCAAACAAGTACTATTTGAATGGCCATTCAATGGCGAATCAGACCATATATAGCTCACATGACTAAACCCACAATCGAAACTACGACTAAAGCGAAGAATGTGGTGTTGCGATAAAGCGAGACATTGATCTTCTTCACTTTATAACAAGTAAGCCATTGTTGTTAGTGGTTATTTAGCCTTCTCCAAGTAGACCAATGAATAAGCTTTCTATTGATATATGGTTTTAGGCTAATAGATTTAGGAAAGGCTGTCTTACCTCACCATATAAGTTTGTTTTGTGTAAACATGCATTCCATAAATGTTCCATGCGCATTCAGCACTAATTCCTTAAAAGTTTCATGCGCGTTTAAGGGTTAACTATATATATTATGAACTCTTGCTTCTACCGAATATCGGTACAACTCTAAATAGAGCATCCAGCAACTATTCAGCAGCAGTGGTGGTGGCGGCAGTGACAACAACAGTGTTCACATAATTACTGTAATAGTGTATACTCAATATACATTAGCTACACTACTAGCAAAAGCTCATCTATACTATTTTTCATTCAATTGTAACTTAAACACTAGTAATATGAATTTATACAAAGTATCCCTCTCTCTTAGTATAACTTTTATAGACTCACAAAATGTAATTTTTCATGTTGTAGATACACACAAAATCATAACTACACATACACACATGCACTGAGGCACACTTTACACAAAGAGACTCAAGAGCCTTGCAATGTCTTGATAAAATACTTGTACAAATATGCAATAATACATACATACCTGTCCATTTCTATCTCCACCTGCGTTGCCTCCACCGTAAGGCTAAAAAATAAAATAAAAATAAATTACCGATACATAGCATCACCATAAAAGTATGCTTTACCCAGAAGGAGTATACCCTTCTCTCTGTGCACATGTGTGTTTACATTGCCGAGTGACTGACTAACAGAATAAACAGATATGTACTAGTGATTTACCGATACAATACCGAGGCCGGAAATGGCTGATACCGATCCAATATCGATATTTTGCCCCACAGGTATTTCTCACAAGAAACAGCTAGTGATTTGAAAAATATTTAGCAAACCAGCTTACTAAACACATTCGCTAATCTCATCAGCTGCAGTTTGCTGGTTTTGTGGCCATGATTAAATTACATGAAGATAACAATAGTTTATGGCTTCAATGAATTTTATTTCATGGCTTACTGCTGTTTCCACTGTACTAATAATGCTAGTAAATGGCTTCTTTCAAAGAATTCATGGCTTATATCAGCTATTGCACAACTCTGTTCAATGTGCTATGTACACCGCAATATTGAAAAGTAAGTAAACAACATCATTAAAAGTATCGAGCATTTATAGCTTTATCAAAACAAGTCCAATACCACCAAAAAGGGCCGATACTGATACTAGTATCGGTGCATCACTAATACGTACATGTGAGTTTGCATTTGTAAGTCTCTATATTATAGAGAAACATAAGTGTTACTTAGTGCTGTAGCTGTAGAAGTGTTAGCTATACAGTGGAGATACAAGGTGTTTTTAAAGTGACTGTTTTATTAGAGTATAGAGTATTTGAACTGAATATACAAGTGCATCGAGACACATTTTTAAAACTGAACAGTGGAATTTAGACATTCATGTAGCTGCCATATTTAACATTACCAAGTGGGTAATCTATTTTAACACGAAGAGGTGTCCATAATTAGAATATGATGTTAGTATTACTAGAAATAAGAGGTAAACGTACTAAAAATAGGCAAAACGTCCAACGCAACTATAATTTTAGGTAAGTATTTGATCCCAGCAAAATCAGCTTACATGGAAAAAACGTGGTGAAACTCCCACCCATTCACTTAACCACTAACTATCACTTGACACAAGGAACACTATTGTACTATTCACCTTTTCTCATTCAGTATAATTTGACCATCTTCTCCGACAGTTAGCTGTGGTACCAGTCGAGAGGCCTCTTCTTTCACTACCTCAATATCAAGTGACTAACAGAAACACAAAATCAATTACATGTAAACATGGCTAATAATCACTACACAGTGCTACACTTTCAAACACTCTGCAAATTAATCACTTGTTGGGTTTACACAGAGTATTTCACTAACCAGCTGTGACCCACTAAGCAAAAACCAAACTAGTTCATTTTATGACTCCTCTGCCATCTAGAGGGAAAACCAATAGGCTGCTAAAGTTTCAGCCTTATCTGGTGATGAATACTTTTGGAGACACGGCAGTTGACAGCAGGAAGAGCAAAACAATTGATTTGTACAGTGACTATACACTGTACATACTAAAAATAAATTAAAGGCACTCATTTAATCGATTATAAGTTGTGAGTGCAACAGGCTTTGGTGTTGGGACTTGTCTCATTGTGTTGACCATGAACTGTGGAATTCATCGAGGTACAGTTTTTAGCCTATTACACCTATGCTTTAAAGCAAGAAGGCTTAGAATGGCAATGATAACATTTTACAGTACCTCTACATAAACAAACACATACAACTCTTGTGTCATGGTACAGAAATGAAACAAAAATATTCTTACTTTCCATGAAAAGGCAAATCCGATGGTATAGAAGTTACATATATCAATTCAAGTATTGTTTCACTGTATACTAAAGCTATATAAAATTATTTTTGTAGCCTGCACGTTTTACACAATGTATTTAGATTTAAAAAACTGAGTTATGCAAACTAGTTGAGTTTTTGCTTAGCGAGTCACATATTTCTATACTTTTCACAATTTATGCACACATCAACTATGAAAGTATCCCCCCCCCCCCCCCCATATCATACGTACCTTGTCTTTCTCAGTTTGTTGACTACTGGACTGTGATGTTGCAGTAGACTCATTCCCACTGATAAACAATACAACAATTGTACATAACAATTACATGTACAATATACAACATGTTAGTGTCACTGCTACCTAGTGATATAGTGCAGTCCACATGATAATGTCACTTTTTTTAATTTATTTAGTTTTGCCAGCTACAACACACTTAAGTTACTTAAGTACTTACTCTTTTCTATTGGTGCCATTTTGTCTTTTCTTTTTTCGTTTCTCTAAAGCTGATCTACATAATATAGCAGCAGTACACAGATATAAGGTATGACATGAATAAAAAATATAGTTATGTACAGCTTTTTTTTACATACAAACTGAAACATAAAGTACACATTTACAGACACACAACAGAGAGTTTATACTCATACAGTGTGACAGTCCTCAGCTATTAATGCCAAAAAGCGAACTGTTCAATTATATTACAGTAAACATATGTTCTATAAGAGTAGTTCAATGGACCTCTGGATATTTTGAGATGTAATAAAGTCCCTCTCCATTCACTAGGGTTCCTATGGATAATAATACATGAAATCTGGCAAACATGCTACAAGCATTCAAGCAGAAATCAGGATGGCTGATGCCAAGATGTGAACACTTTTGGCTAACTTTAGGAGGATCCACTGTACATACGTAGTGTATGTAAAAACATGCATCATCAAATATAGACACACAAAAATTACAGTCAAGGACAAATAAGTTCCATATGAAATGCAACACAATTGCTCTGCTAATGTTCTTCTAGCTAACTGAATGAATATACAGCACAACACAGCAGAGTTGCATAAAGCTGTGTAAACAAATGTACCATATGTTATAATCAGCAAAGGTTCAAGATCAGTTTCACAGTCTTAGGTAGCTACTCATTAGGGCTGAGCGATTATGACATTTCGCTACTTTCACGATTGTAGCATGCAACATATCACGATTATGATAACTGTTACGATGTTATAACTTACATGCATCAGCATCATGTATGCACAACTTAGTATGAATTATTTTAATACACAGTGAAATTGTGTACAACTGTTCAGCACAATTAAGGCCATAGACAGTTACAGTTTAATACAAACAGTACAATGAATAATAGTTTCTAAAAGGTAAGCTTTAAACTCCGCAGTAAGATTTATTCACACAATGAACTGTATCAGGCTTGTTTTCCAGATTGCGTTCTTCCACAACAGTAAGTGTCACCAATGTGCTTGTGATGTCACAACATCATGGTTATTTATAATACATATCAACATCACAATATTCAGAGACAATCCCACAATTGATAAAATCTCTCAGCCCTACTACTCATCATACAATACACACACAGTACTACACACTGGATACACCTGTACTCACTTCATTGGGTTAGCAGAAGGGTTGTATGAAGTGAGGTCACTCATTGTCATCTTGGCCCTGTCTGGAGCTTCAAACACAGTCGGCTATAATAACAACATAATCCATGAAACAGTGTTACCCAGGAAGAAGGGGGGTGGGGGCACAGTTATGCATGTACATGCATAGAAAATGCTAATTTACAAAATGCACTTTTTGTATGAGTCCACAGCGATATATCAGGCATGGATGGTTGTATATACTGTAGTTATTTAATGATTCCTGTATCCCTTCGTGGGAAGTCTGTGTCCGCCATCCACCATTAATACTGCAATTCTAGTTTCTACTGTTTGTACTCGCAAAATTCACAACTTGTAAAGTATACAAATAAAGTAGAACACAACATTGTGTGATCCCCTCCATCAGCATTTGAAATATTTTCTGACATATTCGTGATAGCAATCTCACAATACAATTCATTCACCTGCATATGTATATATATGATACCGCTCAAATGCGGCATTGTCTCGCAAGAGTACGGGCAATAAAACATGCGCATGGTGCCTGTTTTGCTCGCGAGGTTTCATCCCAAATGAAACAGAATAAATACTCATAAGAGAAATGGGCACCACACCCTTTATGACTTGTTTTCACAAATTTACTCCTGTTTGTTTATTTACCCAATTCAACAGCAGCTATTACTAACCTTGTTGTTTGACTTTGCTCCTTGTTCATTAGTCTTCTTTCTCTTCTTTACCTGATCGTCAGTTGTCTGAAATACAACAACCAACCATGCCAAACTGCTTACACAATTGATCACATGGATACCTTCTGAAAATGCCATACCAACAAATTTTATGTTTAGTAGAATGGACAAAAGGAGACAACTAGAGACTTTACAGCAAAGCATGTGTTATATACAAATATATTTGTACATAACCAGCAGTACTTTGCAGGTACTGCTGGTTAACATGGTATTACAGTACGTCACACAAACACATGTACACAAATTAGAAATACTGATAAGTGTAGGATTCACTTAAGAGCATATAAACAATATGTCAAAAGTATGTACCTACAACATATCTTTGACACATACGTACTTATAGAAACTATGGTACAATTTCTAAACCCATTCATCAGAAATTTGCACTACCTATTTGCCATGGGTGAAAATGTGCACTGGCTTCCTACAATTGCCCTTTTATTGCCCTTTTACATTATAACCACTCTGAGTCTTGTATACAATTACAATTACAACGTACACGTACTGTACCTCTTGAGCCTTCCTCTTCCTTTTCGGCGCTGGTTGCTTTTTCTTGGGCTTTGTCTGCTTCTTCTTAGTTGTTTTGCTAGTTGTTTCTTTCTCAGGATCAAGGGGCAAATGGTCAGACTAAGGAAACAGTTAATACATGACACATGTACTAGTATTTACTCGTATAAAAGCTCACTATTTTGTTTCACCTGGCCTGTAAATGAATAGGGCCTTTATTTGAGACCAGGTGTTTATTTTGGATAATTCGATCCCAGTACTTTTTCTTAATCAAATTCAAGAACACCATTACCTTGACGAATGCACATTTCATCAGCTTTAATGAATTAAATGTCCAGTGTTGCAATGGTAAGCTTGGAGTACCTTTGTATAGTGTGTTGACTATAAACACAAGCGTAATGAAGGCCGAAAATAGTTGTATGATACATATCAGCATGCACACAGACTCACACAGACTACTCGATTACGTGATTACTAGTAGCATTTCATCTTTCAGATGGCTTTAAACTTAACATTACTAAGTTTGAAGAAACAGCAGCAAACAAGTAAAAGAATTAAAGTAGACTCCAATACTAGCCCAGGTCTCTATTTGAGAACAAGCGTTTATTTTCCACTTATAATAAAGACAGACATATATTCAAATGTGCCTTTTTTATACAAGGAAATATAGTACCTGTTTTTCTGAAGTTCCTTCCACTGAAATATCTTCAACAACATTATCACCACCATCACCACTAGGATCACCATCTCTTACTTCATCATCGTCATCACCCGAGTCATCACATCTCTGTCTAAGAGTCCCTTCCACAGCACTGGACTGTACCTCACCATCAGCTGGTTGCTCTAGTCCCAGTGCCTTATGACTAGACATGATCTGACTCAATGACTCTACAAAAGATGGATACTGATGCTCCGTAGTACTTTCTTCATCATCGTCATCATTTTCACTGTTGTTGTCAACATTCAAATTGTCGTCTTCACAAATAAGGACATTTTCAGCTTGGACCACATTAGGGAGTTCTTCGTCATTGAACAAGTCTGTTATTACATCATTGGAATACGTGGAAACAGGTGTGTCACTTGTACTATCAGTGTTTGCTTCTGTTAAACTTGTTGTCATGGATAAGCTTGTTGGTCTGGTTGAGCTGGTTACATTAGTTGAAGTGGTTGTTACACAACTGGTTGAACTAGATTTATATGATGAACTTGTTACACTATCAGATGAGCTAGTTACACTAGTAGTCAATATATTAACAGTTGAACTGGATATAACAGTAGTACTGGTGCTACTTGCATTACAGGTTTGAAGAGTTACATTACTGTGCCTGCTAGAAACACTATCAATACTTGTCAAGTCAGAAATAGTTGACTCAACACTTTCACAGTTACTGGTTTGACTGGTAACCTCCTGACTGTCAGTACAGGATTTACTAAGTATCACAGAGTCAATAGTCACTGGTACTGATGATGAACTAGTAATCTTCTCATTTTCAACAACACTTTGCTGAACGCTGCTTCTCTCACGAGTAGCACCACCTGGACGGATCTTCGGCTTTGGTTTTAGCCGCATTATTATAATATTAACTGCATTAGAAAGCACACATAGATGAAGTGACAAAATCAATATGCAAACTAGTATATAAGTACATACATGCACTGAACTGCACAATACATGTAGCTGTACAGCAGCATTCAAGCAAGAATACCAGATGCTACTTTGTCTGTTAGCTCTTGTCATGTCTACAGATATTGTCATGTCTACAGATATAGGTGTACTACATAAACAAAGACAGCATCACTAGTAATCTTGCAACCTGAACAATCTTGCTGCAACATTACAATTATGAGACACTGTAGAATTACTCCAAGTGTACTCCTTGACTACTATCATATAACAACTGTAAATGTACTGTGCAATTCTCCAGTGTATATATTATCCCAGGTGGCACAGTAGGGGAAATGGTGGGGATTAGACTGTTTAAATCAAATTCTCCACCCATGGCCTAGTGGTCAAATCCCCACATAGTATGGCTACCATCAAGGCTACATAGGAAACAAACAAGTTCTTATACGTAGCTTGTAAGTTTAAACAAACACCAAAACTATTGAACAGCAAAACGCTCCAATAGTGGGGCAGAATATTTGATTCAAAATTTCCCACTAATACCCTGGAGGGTCTTGTACCCAGACCGCTTTTTATTCCCTTTTGTATTTGGGTGGGCAGTCTGGGCAAGATACCAGGGTAGTCTCGCGTAGCCAGACCGCTACTTTTCTTTTTGTGCCCACATAAAAAGAAAAGAGTAGCGGTCTGGCTACGCGAGACTAATACCAGGGGTAGTGGGCTTAATATTGATAGGTGCATAAATGTGTCCCATAACACCAGCTCACTTAAAAGTCTCATTCACTGAAAAATGGCACCACAATAGTACGTCTACAACGATAGGATCTCGAATGGGATAAAATCAAGTGTTAGCATTGTGCCGGGCCACATTATAAAGAAGTAATCTTGAATCAACACACTGCGACAATATCACATTTTACACTAGTAGAAACTTACTTGAGTAAAGCTGTACAAAGCCTACACGATTCGTTGACCGACGACAACAAAACGTCCACTATGGCTACACCTTCGATTGTGGTTTACGCTTTTTCTGCTTACACAATAAACGCTTGCGCTTATTTATTGAAAAATGAAAACTGTTTCGCAGGCGCTTAAGGTGAAGCTTAGCCTACTTCAATGCTTTACAGCACAAGTGCTGAAGGTCTGTAGGATACCTGGTCCTACAGCCTGCTCAAAGACTTTAGCTAACTTAGACTGTAACTACTTAAGGTGTGTTTGAAAAGTTGGAGAAAGGAGAAAAAAATCCATGACTGGACCTAGGTAGCCTCGAACCTGCAGCCATCCGATTTACGCTCGAACGCTTACAGGAGTCTACCAGGTGGTCAGGATGTTTTTCTCCTTGTTATTTTCATGAGAGAGAGAACCATCACTAATAATTGATGAGAAAACATGCATGATTACAAACAAATTATATATTATGTGTTATGTGTCCTCGGACAACATGCGACCACATGTCTGACCAACAGTGGACAGCAGTGGGCATGGCAAGGAAAAAAAAAATTATATTTAAGTACAAAACTAAAGTTACAGCTTAAATTATATACAGATTAAAAACAGTCCGGGTTGATTGTCCATTCTTTAGAGTTCCTACCATAAAATATTCTCTGTGAAGCAGAAATTGAGGCACTGGCCATCTTGAACAAAAGATTTCTAGCACTTCCCTTGGAAAATAGGGATACTTGCTGGGTAAAATTTATCACATCCTTAATTGCAGCAATAGAACTAGGTTGAAAATGGCCCAAAACACTGACTTCCACAGTTCTGTAGCAGTGAGGAATCTTCAAACGATCCAATTCAGCCAAAAGCTGTACATACTCAGGTTTATAAAGTTTGCGGTTGTGTGCAGACTCCAAATGATGTATTGAGTCCAATGGACATGTAAGCTCTATAATGCCCATCGATGCAGAGTGTCTGTTATAGATGACAACATCGGGTCTGTAAGGAGTGACTAAGACATTGGAGGGGATGGTTTCAGGAGGAGAGTCATTAAAACGATGTCCCTGCAGGTCCGCATAGACACTGACCATCTGGCAATCAGAAAAGAGAGTAATTAACTGAGAAATTAAAGTGAACAGTACTTGATTATGTCTATAGGTGTACCTTTGTTGGGATAGTGCTATTGGGCAACCACCTAAAATATGAGCGGTAGTTGGCCGGTTAGAGTCACAAAGGGTACACTTGGCACCACACTGTATGTGCCAGCGACGCAGGTTAACAGCAGTAGGCAGAGTGTCCGAGGATGCTCTCAACAAGAAAGAAAGTTGCCCAGGGTGAAATCCAGTCATTAACTTATTCCATGTTCTGCAGCTAGTTTCTAACCTAGCAGAATCCAAAAATTTGCATTGCACAGTGAGTTGATTGAGATGGGCTTCACTGTCAGAAGTAATTTTACTAGTCAAATCATCCTTAGCTCTCTTGTAAAGAGACCGTGCTGATGGCATATCGGACAATTGGCTTTGGGCAGCCGACAATATGGAATAATCTTGATTCTGGAACTGCAGAAAATCATTACCAAGATGGAGATGCAAGCCCAATTCCTGCAGCTGAGGATCAGATGATGCACAGATACATGAAAGCAAACTAAGTTTTGCCTCTCTTGACACACAAGAGACACTGGGGCAACAAATTCCCGGATAGTATAGGATTACCCGAGTAGCATTCCTTGGAAGCTGTAACCATTTCTTAAGATAACGACTGACCATAGATTCGAGTTGTTTAATAGTATGGTTAGTGATTGCATCAACACATAGATGGAATCTTAACAGTGACAAGATGTAATTCCTATAAATCCAGAGCTTATACTCTCCCCTAACAGGAAGAGAATCAGTAGCTGTTAGTAAACCAGATAGACGAGAAGTCATATTCTTGTTTGCAATAGATTTGGTAGCTGACAAAGACACATCAATTAGTTTTCCCAGAAATTTTGTGCCACCCTCAGTAATCAATTTTGTGGTCCCACCTGATAACGGAATTCTCTGTGACAAATGTTTAGAGCCATCAAATAGAAATGAAACGCACTTTGAAGGCTTAAGTGTTAGATCCAAGTCTGCAGCTTTCTTGTCAATCTCTTGGAGCACAGAAGAATGGGTTTCCAAATTGGTGGAAATCAAGGTAGCATCATCGGCATAACCCTTCACTGAATGGGCAATTGAATCGACAAATTTTGGAGAAGATTTCCAACTGGATTTAACAGTGGCAGGTTTATCAGTAAGAGGCACAAACCTCTTTGCCCTCTTACCACAAGGTTTCCAGTCCACCTGGTGGAGGTCAACTTCTTCAAATACCATTGTATCTATGTCTTCCTTGTACACAAGTTTACATAAACCATTAAACAGATACTTGTCAATACGAGCTTTATACCAACCAGGTTCTTCATCACCACTCTCGGACCATTTAATGTATACAAAAGAACCAACAGGTGGTAGGCTATCACAATTAGGCACAGGAAGTTGAAATGTGTAGCCACATGGATTATTCAAAGAGTCTGCCAACTGTAGAAGTGGATTAAATACCAACAAAAATATCATAGGGGAAAGAGTATCTCCTTGAAATACTCCTCGTTGAAATGGTATCATAGCTGTCTCCCAGTGATCACTTGTAATTGTAACTGACAACTGTGAATAAAATGAAAAAACATAATTGAAAAAGGAGGAAGGTACTTTGACTGCCCTTAACATGTCAAAAATAAGATGGTGTGAAACAGAGCCGAAAGCATTCTTGAGGTCAATAAAAGTTACCATCAAAGGCTTTTTGTTTGACAGAGCATCTTGCATAATTGCTGATAAAGAGTAAATGTGTTCAAATACACCCGGCATGCCTGACACAAATCCTTTCTGTATGGTAGTATCCAAAACTCCATTTACTTTCAAATACGACTCTAACCGCCTACTAAGAATTTTGTGAAACAGTTTCCCAACCACCGATGTAAGGGCAATTGGACGAAAGTTTAAAGGGTCATGTCGATCTCCAGTTTTATATATCAGTTTAATACGAGCCTGGCCCCAACTTCCAGGAGCAGTTCCAGCATTCAGTATCTTATTAAATAATGTAGCCAAAAAGTGATGGGTGCATGGTAAATGAAATAAATGGTAATAAGTAAGCCCATCAGGACCAGGAGCTGATTTCATGGAACAATGACGAAGGCAGGACTTGATCAATGAAGGAGTAATACTTCCAGTGTTAAACAGTGAAGTATCACAGTCAGGAATTGCATCCGTAACCCAAGTGGGAAGATGGTCGCCATAGCTCAACGACTCATCAGAGTAAGTTTGCTTAAAGAAATTAGAGGCTGTGTCACAATCAAACAGAGGTGTCACCTTATCTGCTGGCTGTAATTTTTTCCGGGCGTACTCCCACGGGTTATGTCTGAAATCATTTTCATTCTTACACATATTCTTGTGGTTCTGGTCGGAACGATAGCACTTTAGTACCTTATTGTGCGCCCTTACAACATGTAAAAATTCTTTAGAACGATTCATGTCCTTACGTGAGTTGTTCTTCAATAGAGACAGGTTCTGTACCGCTATCTCGATTTGGCGAGGGCGATGTCGGCCGTTGCCACAGGAAGGTTTCATCACGCCATACTCTTGTAAAAGGTCACTCACAAAGTTAGAAAACTGTTCTGCAGCCTCAACTGGAGACAAGTCGTCACAACTCACAGAATGGTGAAGCCAACCCAGTCTGTTCCGAAGAACATCATTAAGTTGTGTCCAACATGGCGAAGTAGCACTTTGCTGTGAAGGGGAAAAGTCAGACGCCATTTTGGTCACGTGTTCTGCATTATATCTAAATAAAATTAGTCTAATTATATCCATAGGAATTCTAAAGAGTACTGAACTCATTATCTCTAAGTAGCTACCCGAAGTAGAACCAAATGGACACTTACCAGCCCCTGATCACTGCAAGGCTAAGGATATAAGGTCATTGCACGTACTGCCCTTGAGGTATTTACTGGGCGTGGGAAGCGCGGCGGGCACAGTCTGAGATAGTCTAGCTACTAGTGGTGTTATTCCAAGGCTGGTACGTGCCAAGGTGAGACCTTGCAAGTCAACATTATTTTAACAGTGCACAATGTACATACCAGTAGAGCGGGTACATTTTATACATGCGTCTAAAACCAGTACAGTGGGTTGCAGAAACAAATTTACGACGATTCAAAGTTTAGCAGGGGCGTGGTCTCATCCACTCCAAATAAATTTCCTGTTTCCCGTCCTGACCTCAGGCATATTTGCATGCGGGCGGGTGGTTCATTTCCATTATTTCATTATGAGGTTGGCAGCTTTTCAAGCCATTATTTGCCTGGCACAGCTATAAAAAGCCGCACAAAAACATCTTCCTTTCCAATTTGTTAAAATAACACAAACCTAAAGTTTGTACCAACTTGATAGCACTGCTGACACGTGAGCTGACACTGTTTCAAGATAGCTTCTACTATGCTTCTACTAAGCCTGTCAATATACAGAAATGACCAGAAGAATATGGAATAATGGAATATTTAGAGCTGACAGTAACCAGATGCAGGCGGTGGACGGGAAACAGGAAATTTGTTTGGAGTGGCCTTATTATAATTTTTTATTTATTAAAGTACACACAAATTTTATCATAGTTCAATCAAACAAAGGGAGATTTCCCTCATGCACTGCCAAAGAGAAGTCTGTCAGATCTCTCTGGGGCCGACTAGCAGTAGAACGACTGCCACAAATACATGTAATGGCTGATCACAAAAAGGAAAAAGACAATCTGCAGGTCTCATTGAAAGAAATTTGTGTACATTTGCGTACATTTGCTAGCTACAATTAAACTTGTTCAGGGCAAAATTACCAGCTAGTACAGTGAGTTTAAAATGAAGGTGTGACCTAATCAGACCCCGCTAGCTATCAGTTTTCTCGGGGTGGCGCTTACTGGTTTTCAATCAACCCCATATACCAACTTGTTTTCACACTTTTTAATCAACTATCGTCATGAAACATATACTTTAGTTTCCTTTATAGGCTTTCCAGCCCAATTTTTAGATTTGGACTTTTAACTATATGCTCAGTAGATAGAGTATTGATAGCCAATCTCAGAAACTATATATAGTTGGAATTAGCTACTAGTGCTTTAACACTGAAAAACGGTACATTTTTTTCCAGGGCTCCCCTTACACTGTAAAGGGAAAAAAGCACAATTTTAGGAAGCCATTTAGTAGCCTGAACTGTCTTGAAACTGTAATTACTTCTAGTGGCAAATTTGTACATTTAATGAGAGTCACTTCAGGGCTCAAGTGATCATTGTTTTCCTTTGCGATGTGCAAATATGTTAATATGTTTTACTTAATGCATACTTGTCAATACAAGTGGCTAGTGAGCTTTTTTAAAAACAATTTTAAGAGTATACAGCTAAAGTGGTGTGTCACAGTACCTAAGGTGGAGTTGTGGTTTCAATTATTGCATTGTTATGCTGACTTTGAAGTGGTTTATACTGACTTTGAAGTGGTTTATACTGTGGTTTATACTTGACTTGATGACACTACCATCAGAAAATTATTGTGTAGCTGAAAATTGCTAAATCGAGCAAAGTGACTAGCTACACACTTTAAAGTAAGTACCACAGTGAATACTTTCCACCTGACAGTACATTTTAAAAGTATTCTGCATACATTACAAGGCTTTTAATAAACAATTAAAAAACAACACAAAATTTATTTAGTTGTAACAAACACAATAAAACTAAGATTTCCATGATGATTAGCATGTATTGATTTTCATCCCCTTAGGAGCTTGGATGATGGAGCAATCCCGAGTGCTGTTATTTTGTGCCAGGGTTCTATTGGGGAATATATTATTAAAAAATCTCGGATACTGGAATGCATACTTTTAAATTTTAGCCACATACACACTGGAAATGCCATGAATGATTGCCAGTAGCAGTGATGAGAAACATATAAAGGTTGTACTTTTACGGCTGAAAAGGACATAGACTGATTCTTTGCTCAATTCACTGTAAACCATTTTGGTTTTACAAGGAATCATAGAAATACAGCCTCTATGTCCCATCACTGCTACTGGCATGGCATACGTGGCTCCTGTTGGTATATTAATTCTGGACCAAACTCTGGCACTTATAATTAAAAATCAATAAGCACCACCCCAAGAAAACACATAGCGGGGTCTGGCTACTTTTGTGGTTGGCATGGCAAAAACTTGTCATTTTTACAAAATTCTATTTTTCTATTAAAACTATTAAAATAAGGAATTTTAAGTTCAATTTTGGGATCATGGAAATAAAAATTAGTTAAGTAAGGAAGGCCGCCTATACTCGAAAATTTACTAGTCAACATTAACTTTAATCCCAGTTTTTGTCTAATGACATATCAATAGGGAAGTGGCCATTATGTTTCATTTTCAGCTATGTTCAGCCCATTACTACAAACTAAGAACACTACAAGAAGCACTTCAACAATCAATTGAGTAACAACAGAAAACTCGGACAATTCCCATTGTACTTACTAACATAGGGAAAATCACACGGTGTAGCCTTAGCTGTTATCAAGTTATGCTTGTCTGAAGACATCAGTCAGGGTCAGTAGAAAATTTCACCATATCTGCAAAAACCCAGCATAATGGCCCAAGCTAATTTACAGTGTAAATCATTGAATACAATGAGTAAAATACTTGTGTATTTCAAAAAAGTTCTGTAAATTTTTAGAATCAGTACTTTTCCTTTGGATCTAATTGTAAAAAAATTGGATACTATCTAATTTGCCTACTATTATCTGCTATTCCATGTACGTACTGTACTCCATACTAAGGATCAGAATCTCAACATCAAATGTTCTGCACAATGATAAGATAATCGCCAGAGCAGAGTTCAGGGTGAAAATAATCAGCATAATTGTATCAGTAAATATGAGAATGTTTTTATTATTTGAGTACATTTTGACTGTTCCTATAAAAAAAATTATCTGATGTCTTGTTGGTGTACCTCCCATTATTGTGTACTTTTATAGTAATCATTCTCCTAAATTGATTTCTTTTAACTCTAATTGGCTTTTGATTTGGCAACCTTTTTGCTCTATGTACTGACTACAATAGACCCTTGACCTTCATTTATTTGTACCCTCGTTTATCAGAAATTGGAGGTGACTGTTCTATTAGAGTATTTTGAGTATAGGTGTATGTTCTATTAGAGTATTTCAATAGAGCTCTGTATATAAATGTATGGGGTTCAGTTATCCAAACAATTCACTTATCTGAACACTTTTATCATTGCCTGAGAACAAAAACTGAGAGTTCACTGTATTATAAAAGGCAGCCAAATTACCAGCCAATTAGAGTTGAAAGAAATAAAAATTATGATGCAGTAAGAGTAAGTGAATGTAGAACACAGCTGAATGATAAAGGTTCAATGTTAAACTTTTTTATTGCAATTATTTGTATATCAAAATTCATTCTTGGCCGCTTCAGGTATCAACTGTTTCGGTTAACAGTTACTTTTAGTTTCATGGGTGCACCTGTTTTACAGCCAAGGTATTCATGCATGGAGTAATATTGATCCTTGACCACTACAGATATCAGCGTGGCCAGACTTTTGGTACTAACTATATAGCAAGACATAATTACCTGCTGACAATAGCTGCCCTCCACACTATATCTCCTTATTTGCAACTACATACCTTGCTACACATGAATACTGTGACTGCTTTATTGACTGCTCTATTAGAGTATCTCGATCTTAGTGATTATATTATCGATGTCCAGGTTCTGGCTACTTGTAGTTTATTGGGCACACTTTTTTTACAACAAAGATGTTGTGGTGTAACTATATACTGTATCTGTGGTGATCAAAAGCACCATGCTGTGGTCACAGTATATAGCTGATGTACCACGCTTGTGGCTACGCATTCCATCTATTTACACATTCCATGAAATCCTTACCTAAACAGTAAACAGGTATCTAATAACAAATGCCTAAATCAACTAACAATTATTCACCTGAGTTGGTAAAAGAATTTTCGATGAGCTCTTGGATAACTCGGTAATCACAAGCAGATGGGTGTGGCACTGCTAAAGACTCTGAAACGTTTAAGGATTTCGATCTCTAACAGGTACTGTTTCACTATAAATTGCTATCTATAATTGTTGGAGTGTAGATTGTACCAGTTATACCACGATTACTCGAATATGACTAAATATATGCACTTTCACTTGCTACATGTTCTCAGGAGCCATGTTATAATTTCTGTCATATCCCTTGTAAGTGTGGTATAATTATCCATATAACAACTAGACTTTATGACATCATAGAAGTGTTTAGAGGTAGACCTGTAGTTTACACAAGGTTAGACCATAGATAAAGGTGTCACTAAGGAAACTTGCTCAATGAAACTGAGATAACTTTGTGTCTCAATATTCCACCAATTCATGAATATAATCAATACAGACATGTAATTGCTGTCACACAAGTACAGTAGCTCTTGTTTCTATTGTAGCTTTGTGTTTCTTGTGAGTAGCTCCTGTTTTGAAAATGTGTTGAAATGCAAAATAATTTTTTTTACTGTATGTTAACTTTTAGGCTGTATACTATGTCAACATTGCAAAAGTACATAAAACATTATGAATCACTAGTACACTTGTTACCAATGAAAGATGCAATTTTCATGGCAATTTTGTTCAGTAAGGGGCTCCTACCAAGCAATTTAAAGTCAACTATACAAGCACAGCAAACTTCAGTAGAGAAAGCAACAGTCTTCTTAGATCAAGTAATTACACCAACTCTTCAGAATGATAATCTTACACCATTTAAAACATTACTATCAATAATGGAGGATGGTGATGATGATGGCTTGAAGAAGTTAGCTAATATGATCAGATCTTCACTGGACTGGGTGCATTCATCCTGCAGTAATAGTAAGCTTAATTCATGGATTTGTGTCATGTGTCGTACATGTATATATGTTTATTTTGGTACTGTGGAACTATGTAATGTCATTCTTTACACTGTTCGCAATGCTAGTTGTGTATTGGTTGACTCATGAGAACATACAATGTGCAATTGTATGAGGTGATTCCTCCAAATGCCAGGTGATGGCTAGTACCATAATTGGTAGTAGAATGTAGGGCTGGGCGGTTTCTCGGTATTATAGTAATACCGCGGTATTGCAATGAAACGATATCTGTATCGCGTAGATTTCGGTGAAACGATAATATCACGATATCGATATTATTACGATTTTTAGTGTTTGTGACAGCTTATTAAGCCCTTAAGGTTGTTATAATGCACACGTGATACTACTGCAAACAAGGACCTAGTACTAGCTAGTCATTTTTTTTACAAAGATCGAGATACTCTAATAGAACAGTCAGCTAGGATCGAGATACCGTAATAAAGCAGTCAGCTACTCTAATATAGCAGTCATCTTTAATAACCGCGATAAATAGTAATATCGTGATATATTTCTGCACGATATATCATGAAGCAAAACTCCAATACCACCCAGCCCTAGTAGAATGTTATATATTCATACCTAAAAGCACATGTTGGTTAGCGTGTTGGATGGCCAAAGAAGCCAGCACACCACACCAGTGTGCAGGAACAACAAAGTGTGATTTCATGCATACACTATACATAGTCCTGGACTCATTTACTGCATCTGAATATTTTACAGCAAAGGTGCTCACTAGATAGGGCAAGCCACATACCAAATTTCAGCAAAATTATGTTCAGACTCAATCATAGGGAGCCTATATTTTTATAAGGAGCTATACAACTAGAATGTAAGCATGTTTCATGAATCAAGTTAGATCAAGAAAAAAATTGTATACTATTAAATTCTATCCCTTTCCTTTCTTACAAAAATGCTGCTTTATCTGTTTATCCCACAGCTTCTTGCCACCTCAGGCCTCCGGTACCTTCTCTAATTAAATCCACCTATGTATAACAAAACATTCCAACTACTGGCTGACTTGTTATGTAGCTGAATGCTCTACTTGCTATGTAACCAAACGATTTACAGGATGACTTGTTAAGTAACTGAATGCTCTGATAGGGTGGTTGTACTTTTAGAGCCAGTATCTTGATCATACACTTGTTAACAGTTGGTTTTGCATTGGTTTTTAATCAGATTCTTCACAACAGATGAAACACATGCAGTCTTTCTATGATTTTTAATGTACCTACATACCAATTTTCAGCTCATATTCTAATCTGGTAGGCGTAACAATTAATTGAATTAATTAACTACTAAATATAATTACACAATCATTACTCACATTTCTTTTGCATCGTGCCTGTACAAACCAATTTTCAACTCAGTAATTTGCCCAGTAAACATGACAACAAATCAGTACTTTTATGTGAAGTATTGATCATAGCGGTGGACATAGGATTTGCATAAAATATAGCACTGGAGTTTGTCTTTGAATCTCCTTTAGGTGTGCCAGATTTAAACGATTAGATAGCGCTTTTGTGATTTATAGTGAAATGTCATCATAATTCATTTGATTATCAGTTGAATATTCTACTAGAGTAGTGACTACTGTATTAGAATATTTTTGACAAATTTTCCAACTCCTTTGCCCAATTGCTATTGTTTCTATATGCATATATATACAGTATATAGCATTTGTCTTATATTTACCAACTACTTTCTGTACTTCAATAAAATTGAGTACTTCCTAGTTTTGGTGTCCTAAAAATCCTGGGGTAGGGGCAAATAAGGGGCAGCAAGTCACTGTTTAAAACATTTAGTAAAGTAACAAGTCACAATGTTTAATGTAACAAGTCAGTTCAGCTACATAACAAGTCAACCTGTGAAACATTCAGCAACCATATGTAGACCATACATGTACAGTAACAAATCACCCACAAATGAGTGCCTTTGATCTGCACACATCCCACACCACTTATTACACACCAATTCAATTTGTATCTGGTTTGTAAATACTACACCCTTGGGTGTCATATTAACAAATCATATGCAAATCTCATGAAAATATTACAACTATTACTTGCAATATTTTCTGTAATATTGTAAGTAAAAACATTTTTTTCTCTGAAACAATTCAATTATTCCGATATATTTGCCACTGGTTATTCCCACAATTATTCCAGTATAACATATGCATACCTAATTAACAATCAAGGTTGTTCATGTTTGACAATACTGATTGCAGTGTTACGTATTCATGACGTTTCAGAGTAGTTCATTGTTGGCAAATACAGTGGGACCTGTGTTGACGGTCACCTGGATTTGAGCGGTTTTTATTCTTAAGACTAGTTTAATATTATGGCACAGTTTAAAGCCAAGAAAGGCTTAGAGGCACAGAGCCAATTAGTGTGGTGGATCAGATTTAAACACAAGAATGACTTAGATATATTATTAAATGCAATGGTGTCCGCATAGGTTCGTCATTCCCAGCAATGACTGAAATGAGCAACCATTGGCTTTGTAAGCAGGCCAGGGTGAAACTGGTGCCCATGTTGCATTGCTGATTGAGGCAGGAACTACAGTGTGATAGCATACGATACTTCAAACTATAGATCCATATCTAATACTTGAACTTTAAGATCCACCCCAAAGGAAAGTCTAAATGGTAGCTACTGACTGAACAGCAGAAAACTCGCAGAATACCTTAGTATAAGGAAAAGGCATTACTTGCTTTTACTTAGCGATTATTTCTTTATTGTTTAACTGTTGCATGCATTATCACTGTTGTTCATTTAATCAACCACATTACAATACAACAAATTAGTGTGTACACTTCATTCAAATGGTACAACAGAGGCACAGATATTTGAAAGAGCATGGCATACATGCACAATGCAGTCAAATAATGGAACATCTTCACCAGGATAGTGAATGGATATGGTGCTCCAAATGTGAGGGGTACTTTCAGTCCTATAACTCAATGTGAATTCTCACTTATTCGGCTATTCATATAGTTTCTTCCACTTCCATAGCATGCAGATAGCTGAGTCCTGGAATGTTTGTTGAAGCAACAGAGTCAGCAATGTTGAAGCCACTATCAGCAAATACTGTATTACCATGCAGGGAGCAGAATCTTTAGTATACTACACTTACATGACCACTCAAGCTTCCATAATAAAGGGACAGTCCCTTGTACCAATCAGTATTTTTATAGCATTTGTATATTTATAGTTAGACCACAGATGCTCATGATTGCAGGTTAGATGGGCATTCAATAACAACTTTGAAACAAACGATAATGATTCCCAATTCCTAGCATTGCTTTTCTTAAACTGTCTTATTCTGACCAATTTATCAGATTTTGAGGTCTGAGATCCATCTGAGTTAACCACTTTGACAATATCTTTCACACTGTAGCTTTAGAAACATTAAATTTGTATATATGCCAAATCTTGGTTAAATTTCAGCTTCATTATTGCTCACATATACTGTTGAAATAAAGAAAAGCTGTACAGATCTAGAGCCCATCCACTGGCAAAGTGTTCACAACATGGTCAAATATTGCCTTTAGTAGTTGAAATTTGGAAGAACCAAGTGTAAAATGAAACATTTGTGTTTCCTCATTGAATGTTTTTTTTTTTAAAGGATATAACCGGCCTTAATGGCACACCCGTCCACCTCACTGTAACTCTAAGCTAAGATGTTCTATTTAAAAGGGTCTTGCCTATACCTACACAAACAGAACTAAAACAACATAACCTAAGAACAAAGATAGAAGAGAAGAATGAAAAGGGGGCTTAGACAGCTCAAAGGCATCCCTCCCCAGTGTTAGGTCAACTAAGACTAGAATATGACCCTTAAGGGGATTACCAGAGGAAGAACGACAACCCCTGATGCATATGATGGCCAATTGCAAAAGGGAAAAGTCAAGATGGCAACGAAGCCATCTCATCACATTACAATAAGGAGTTTTCCACTTGCAAGACAAGAGGAGGGCCAGATGCTTATAGGCTAACACCCATGCCACCTGAAACGAGAGGACTAAAGTTCCATGTTCGATCCCTCGAACTCTCTCTTCATACTGACAACGCTTCACACTTTCGTGTTGGCGGTAGGGGGTTGGAACGGTTAGAGGGGGTATATGGGTTAAATATTCTAACATTGAAAAAAGTAGGTTGAAACCGACAACCCCTGAAGCCAGATACCTTGATATCTAGCAAGATTTTCTCTATAGATTCTTCTCCAAGCTTTCAGCATACTTAGATGTCATGCTTCTCCACGTCTTTCAAATGTACTGATTCTATTGATTTGCTTGTGCTTGCGTTATATATTTGCACCAAAATGGCAAATGCGTGGGTTTTACAAGGATTATGTGCTGAAACAGCTCTATATAATTATCCAGTGGTTGCACTCTTATTGACTTGTGTGATTGATCACCCTGTGCAGGCTATCAGCCTGATAGAGATGGGAAGTGTTACATATTAGCTGTAACATGGAGCATTCTGGCTTTCCCCGATATATATGCCCTTCGCCCTTGTGCAGTCAGATGTACATTTCAGGCAAAGCCCTCATGCCCGTGTTATAACTATTATATACATGTTTACACTCAGTTATCTGAACCCCACTTATCCGGATTCTCGGTTAACTGAACTACAGAAATAACCGCTCTATTAGAGTAGTGACTGTTCTATTAGGATAGTTAAAATACTAATATTGTTTAAATTATTTATACTGTTTTAAGATTATTTATACACAGTTTTAGTGATACAGACTTTTCAGACTTATGGACCAACCCTGATCAGAAGGGGTTCAGATAACTGAGATTCCACTGTACTTAAGTTGAAGTACATAGATGCACCATAAATATCATGCATTTGCTGTCAATTTGTAGGATCTGATGCAATCTCTAAACTATCAGATAGAGTGAGTAAAGTTAGCATTCAAACACATTTTGCAGTTGATGAAGATGATTGGCCACCATATCAGTCAGAAAACTTCACCCCACTTCTTTTAATTTATCATCAAAAACAACATACTCTTGAACAAGATATGGCTTTGCAATTCGCTAAATCAGTCCAATCAAGTAGTTTTGATTATACTAATCCAACTCCTACTAAATGTCCTAAGCTAGAAAGTAGTGAATCACTGAGAGAAATGCTTGATAACAGTACGGCAACTAAACAACTGGCAGATATCTTAGCTTCACTACAGCAGTGTGAAAATCCACAATTTATACTAATTGAAGGGCTGCCTGGCATTGGAAAATCTTTCTTGTTGAAACAAATTGCTTATAATTGGGGAATAGGAGAAGTACTGCAAAAATTCAAGTTGGTCCTCCTTATGCAGTTGCGTGATCCCGCCATACAGCAAATGACAGACGTTGTTGACCTTCTCAAATCATTCTGCAAGAGAGACTGGAGAGCTACAGAAATTGCTCATGAATGTAGTGAATACCTTTTTAACAATGAAGGTAAAGATATTGTGTTCCTTTTAGATGGATTTGATGAACTTGCAGAAAGCTTGCATAGAAATAGCTTGATCGCTGATATACTAAATCGTACGGTACTATCCTCCAGTAACATAGTATTATCATCTCGCCCTCATGCCTCAGGAAAATTTCAAAATCAAGCTACTACCATAGTTGACATATTGGGGTTTGCTGAAGAGGATCGCAAGTTATATTGAGCATTCACTGCAAGAGATGCCACAGGCGAAGGTCAAAGAACTCACTGAATATCTTGGAATTAACTCAACAATCAATGGCCTGTGTTTTATCCCTATCAACATGGTGATCTTAGTTTACTTGTACAAACTAGGAATCCCTCTTCCAAGAAATTCTACACAATTGTACAATCATTTTATTTGTCTGACTATCTGTCGATGCCTCGCCAAAGCTGGTTGTCCTCTTGATAACACAATCACTGATCTAACCAATCTGCCAGATTACTGTGCTACAGTAGTGAAGCAGCTTTCCAAGTTATCCTTTGAGGCTCTTAATGACAATAAACTAATCTTTAAATTGAAAGAAATAGAAGAAGCTTGTCCAGATATTGCAGCCATTCCAGGAGCAATCAATGGTTTTGGGCTTTTGCAAGCAGTACAACAATATGGCCTTACTGGGACAACAACGACATTCAACTTTATTCACTTCTCTATACAAGAATTCTTGGCTGCTTACCATATCACTCAGCTTCCACCACATGAACAACTACAGGCACTAAAAGCAATGTTTTGGAGTGAACTTCATTCTAACATGTTTGCAATGTACACTTCACTAACTAAAGGGCAGAGTAGTGCTTTTAAGCAATTTATTTCTGATGAGAATGGCTCAGTTATGATTTCAGAAATATTCCTGAGAAATCAATTAAAATGCCTTCGTCTGTTTCACTGTTTTCATGAGGCTGGGGACAAAGCATACTTCAAAATCATAGAATCTGCAAAAACTTTTGATAAGAAAGTAATCAGTCTTGGAAGTATTCTGCTATCTCCTAATGATTTGGAATGTGTTGTACTCTTCCTTAATTGCTCGTCTCGTAAGGAATGGACGAAACTTGACTTGTCTTGGTGTTCTATCCAAGATAACGGCCTTCATTTATTACATCATGGACTTGCTGCTTGTAGTAACATCAGTATTAAAATACTGGATCTGAGGTTTAATAGCCTCACCCAATCATCATCTTCCCTTGTCAGTGCCCTCACCATCCACTTTGGAGTGGAAGTACTGGTGATTAGTTATAACTACACAATTGGAGAGAACCATGCTCTGTACGAAATGCTTTCCAATCCCTCCTCCAGGTTAGTGAAATTGCATATGCAAAACACCAGGTTATCATCAACTGCAGCCAACACTCTTTTTGTTGCAATAGCAATGGGAAAGAAACTGCAGTATTTGGACATTTGTGTCAATGAAATCACTGATGACTCTTGTGAAGTAATTGCATCTGCATTGGAGCACACTTCCCTGGTTCAGTTTAGGATGGATCATAACAGGATCAGTGATGCTGCAAAGTGTATTGTAGAAGCCCTACACTTTAATGACACATTAGAAAAACTATGGCTACCTGTTTACAATAAAGATATCAAGCAGCAGATAAGATTAGTAGAAAGGGAAATTATCCAAAATAGAGAAATTAGAGGATGCCAAACAAAACTGAAGATCAAACTGTAATACATGTATACCTATAGATGCTATATATATACTGTACTTTTCACTTCTTGCATCACTTATAATAATATTAATATACACACTCATTAACATACTATGCAATATTTCACCAATGTACACTTTTAGACAAGATGTTATGATTATCAGTGGAGGCTACTAAAAGGGCAGTTTTCACTTTAATTGACATTGATGGTGATGCAATTACTATATAGACAGTAAAGTAAGTGGATAATTATTTACCTATTCAATTACAGCACAGTACATATTGGAGGGTTGGTATCATAGGTTCTGGCATATGATATGGTAATCTGTTGATGGTTGTGGTTACTAGGATAGATATATGTACTTGTACTAAAGACATGTATTTGTAAACTTTTGATTATTAAAAAAAATATAACTTGCATGTATGCCTACAACTTCATATCCTCAGCTTGATATAGAATTGAGTATAATTTGTAGACTATTAAAAAAACAGTATTGGTCAGAACCATTTGCAAAATAGGTAACAAAAACTAACTCAGCTACATCTGTAGCTATACAATCAGAGTATATAGGGTCTTTACAAAGGATTTGAACTATCATATTAACTTTATATAGTATGTAATTATGGAAATAGTCATGTGCAGTATTCCCCTTAGCTAAACCACAGCTTGTAGTTGAATATGTAATCATAAATGTCATCACTTGACAGTTTTCTACAAAATAAACATACAAACTGTAACTTCAAATGTTGTGTATACATGAGTGCATAGATAGCACTTTATTTGTGCTTTCTGAATGCCTTTATGCACGTGTTCACAGTCACTGTCTTTGGGGTAGCAGTAAACCTGAAGAATGACAAAATTTATGCTCAAGATTACATATACTATATATTACACTTACATGCATAGTTTGCATACAACATATATTTTAGAAATGGAGTTCAACCACCTCTTAAAACTTGAAAGGCTACAAGCATACAAAATTGTTTCAATATGGCTGAACTTCTTCCATGCAGTTACTTCCATCTGTTAAAGCTCACATCTGATAAAATTTGTAACAAGCTTAAATAAATATCTGTTCATACATGTATCATCAGTTTCCCACAGCATGTTGTGTTCATGCACAATTCAGTCATATATTTACAATAGCCAAACATTACAAAGTCAGTACATATATACTTATAGCCAGACTATTAGGGATGCGGCGATTATGCTAGCATAATTTCGGGCATAATGGGTATGTGTGGGAATCAGGAATTATGCTAGTATTTTGAGGTGATTATAAAGCTTTAACAGTAGGAAAGTCTGCAGATTGCACCATACCGTTAAAAAAATCGAGATATTCTAATAGAGCAGTCAGAAACTCTAATAGAACAGTCACTGAATATTATTTACTCTAATAAAGCAGTCACATTGAAAGAAATACTCTAATACAGCAACCAGTTAAAGAATTCAAGACTATTTGAAGCTTAAACATCAATGAAAATGGTCTGATACATCAATAAACCTGCCAATTATGGTGGCATAATTTTGGGAATAATGGGAAATTCTCAAAAGCATAATAAATGTTGTTTATATTCAATTGTACACTCGTGTTTTCAAATTCCTTGCCTTCATATTCTAGATGAGTGGTATGAGGAGGTTTATTGCCACATCAACACTTTTGCTCCAAAACAACTATACCATGATCATGTGAAACTTCAAACAAGCTATATTAGGCATATAGTCCTCAAACCACAGGTATATGTATATGTATGTATATACCTACGTACCAGGGAACGGGTTATATATTATATTCACCTACAGTTAGTATATACTCACCTGTGGTTTGAGGCATGTAACACACTAATGTGTATGTGTCTTGCCTATTTGCAGGTTAAGAACCTGTAGGTGCCAGTACGATCTTCGATCAATCACCCAAGCTAATAGCCCGTGCCACACTGGGTGACCAATCTCCCCAGCCTGTAAGAGTGCACCCACTAGATTTAGTTTATAGACATACCTCACAACATGGGTGGCAGCAGTATTCCTATATTTGTTGATATAAAGCCCATAATCGATCATCCATTGTCAATCACTAGAGGGAGCCTATGAACAACTCTATGCCTGACTATGACTACTCTACTATAACTTTGAAGCACCACAACTCAACTCAACATTGGAATATGTCATTAGTTTCAAATTTTGACCTGGTATTTTACAATGCTATGGAATAATTGTGTGAAAATGTTAGGTCAACAGCTTATTGAGTAGTTATTCAGTCACATATGGTAAATTACATGCAAGTTCATTTGTTAAATTATTTTGTGCACATATTGTGAGTTAGTGTTTCATGTAGTGCGTGTTAATTACAAGGCATGCAATATATCATATAAACCACAGCTACTTCAATGTATTGCACTTATATACACCCCTATGTAGTCAATAGTACATATACTGTGCTAACCATCATCATCATCAGATGTCAGCACAACTGAATATGCCTTCTTCTTCTTAAAATACCTGTACATCCATACCACCAACAGTGTTAAAACTGACATAATCACGAAGAATGCTATTACTCCTGCTACTACGACTCCAGTACTATTTCCTGCTGATGCTGATCCACTAGTAGTGTTAGTACATGTTAAAGTTCCTTGTACACTTTGCCATTTTACTAAGGTGCCATTTTCACCCAAATCATCACAAAACACGTACTGCATATTGCTATGAGAATTATTATCACTAGAGCAGTTGACCAAACACCTTGATCCATACGTCTTATTACAAGAGCCAACTAGTTGGCTGTTTGCTATCTCCACATGTGGACTAAGGCACTTCAAGGGATTACAAGTTACTGGTTCACTGCTCCATGTTCCATCAGCTCTGCATTGTGTTTGGCTGTTACCATCCAACAAATATCCATGGTTACAGTAGTAAGTACATGTGTCCTGGTAGATACTAAAGTTATTTGGACAAGTAACATTCCCATTGTCTGGTTCAAATAGCTGTTTGCAATGCACTATAACAGTAATAAAAATTAATGTAAGTAACCACGCAGGTATAATGCATAGACCGGATTTAGAAAATCAGTCTTAATGTCACATGTGAAATACATACAAATCTAAATGTGTCACCACTATAAAGCACTTATGCTCCTGTTAATAATATTTCACAGGATTTCTTGTAATTCGGGGTACTGCCTACTGATTCTAGTCACTGTAAAGCTGGGTATAAGGAATGTGACATTAATGTGACATTAAGGCTGGTTTTCCAAAATCCGATGGTCACAATTATATTGCGTACACTGTACCTGGAATGCATGATACTTGTTCATTGGACCATGTACCTTTAGCAGTACATGTAATTTGTGAACTTCCTTCCAGTTGATAGCCAGGGTCACAGTAATATGAGCATGTGTCTTTATAAACACTTGATGTATTATGAGGGCAGTGAACACCACCATTGTGTAGACTGTTTAATTGCTGATAACTGCATAGCACTACGTACAAGAAAAGCCCATGCAATAATTGCAATTATATTATGCACCTATCAATACCTGGAGAACAAGTCACTCCAGAACCAGCACCCATCCATATTACATCTGTTCCATTAAAGTCACAAGTATACTTGGAGGAATCTCCTAACATGTTATAACCGTCTTTGCATTGCACCATACATGTGCTTAAATAAGATGTGTTGCATGGTATACTGTTAGGTACTACTACTGTGATGTCAACACAGTGATGGATATTGCACTGTGGTCTAGTACCATTCCACTTGCCATTAGCTCCACACCATCTTTCTGCACTTCCTTCTAATTCAAAGCCATCGCTACACTGAAAAGAACAGTAATCTTCAAATTGTGGTTGTTGTTGGTTACCATTGCAGTTAATCTGCCCATGTGGAAAACTTTCTAGTTGTTGACAAGTTACTGAAATGTACGCTGTAATTATTATGTAAATCATTACAAATCTTACCAATTTCACAGTGATAGGTACCTCCTTCAATATTCCTCCACTCTGTTCTATTATTATTCACAACATCACAGATAAACGAATTGCCACTGTTAAATGTGTAGCCCACTTTGCAATGCACAGTACACAGTGAACCATATTCAGTCCCACAATCAGCACTACTAAACTCAGTATTATTCAAATCTATGGCATCACTTAAATTGCCACAGTAAAGGATGTCACAAGTGAAACTAAATCTACTCCATGATCCATTAGACAAACAGTGTATTGATGATGATCCATTCAGTTGATATCCTTGATCACAAGAAAAAGAGCACTGATCTTGATAATGTGGTGCACCAGTGGAGTTACATGAGACAAGACTGTGATCAGGTAGTGATAAACTGTCCAAGGAACACTGAACTGTAAAGAAATACACACTTGCCATCCATACATGCAACAGAAATTATAGACTGAATATAAAAAGCAATTTTTTTACACTACTATTTGTACACAGTATTCTGACCAAATATTTCATGATTACTATTATTATTCATATCTAATCCAAAACAGCCAAGCTGTGAAAAAGAGTGTGGCCTTCCAAAAATATAGGCTAGTATGATATTAAAGGTGGTGGCCAAGAAATGGCTGCGATAATATTAAACGTCACTTAATTTGTGACATTACAAATTAATTGACATCGTATCATTGCAGCCATTTCTTGGCCACCAACTTTGATACCGTGTAGTAAAAAAACTTTGGCAAATAGCGTTCAATTTGGCAAAAATTTTTTTGCCAATTATTTTAGATGATCACAGGAACACATTGAGTAACTAGAACTTGAGATGAAGGTCAGCTCGTACCACTATGCAATAAAGAACGAGCTGACTTTGGAGATCTTCCTATTAATGTGTCCCACAGTTGTAAGCACTCCTTGGGATAACATTTCCAACCGGCTTCCCGTTCGCACGTCAGCTAGTTAATTGTCTCACGATGGATTTGGCCACATACTTTCATATACATGATAACCTCTGCTACTGTAGTTCACTGAAAAACTAAATACTGTCGCTCTCGGCATCACAGGAGATAGCGACCCGGAAGCATGCCTTTAATAGCTCAGTCGAACCTTAGCTAGCACGTTGTTAGATCAGTAAGTAGTCTCGTGTGGCCAGACCACTTTTTTTCTCTGTCATTGGGTAGGGAGAAAAAAGGGTCTGGTCCGGTTCAAATCCCACACTCGTCTTGACACTACCCGGATAATTGGGTAGTGTTAACCAAAGAAAAAAGCGGTCTGGCCACACGAGACTAATCAGTAGCTACAAAAGTACTGCTACAATAACAATGCTAGCTACCTATACACTTACTACACTACTTAACTGATGAGCTGAAACCTTGTATCCTTACGTCACATCATACAGTAACTGTACAGTAAAAACTTTGGCAGGAAAAACTTTAGCAAATCATATTATTTCAATCACCAAAGTTTTTTCCGCCAATTTTTTCAACAGTGGGGTTTTGTCACACTTTTTTACTGCCAATCTTTTTTTCTATATGGTATCACATCTTTTTCATACTAGCCTATTTTGAAAAGGCTGCACCTCTTCTTCACAGCTTGGCTGTTTTGACTTACATATTCTTTTTGTATTTGTATATGCCGGCTTTTGTCTATTTTTTATTTTCCTATATGTAAACAGAAGAACTAGATTTTAAGAGAAATTTGTACTAATATTACTTCATATTAGACTATACAACAGCTCATTTAGAGGTTTACTAAACCACTTAGTCACCTGACATGTTCACTTAGTCATCTGTGTGCCCTCAAGAAATTTTGTACATGATAAACATATTATAACACCAAAGACACACTGCAGTACTTGGTGTCTTTCCATATCTTACAGTCAGTGATGCATTGTGTGTATCACTGACTGTTGAACAACTCAGTCTTTAAATTAGCGGAGTCGGCTAATGTTCGCTAGTGTCTTGGGAGCAGAGGTACAAATGCATGAAAATCATGTTTTCTTGCATGGTTCTCGTAAAATACACACTTGTTTGTCATGCGCCCAGATACCTTAGCTTTCCTTGGCACACGACACACTATCATGTATTCTGATCACATTATTACCTTGATCACATTTGAATGTTTCTCCAGCTGGTGTCCATGTAACTGATGCTTTATCATTCACTTTACACACATACTGTGGATTCCCACTGCCAATGTAGCCTTCTGGACAATGCAATTCACATACTGACTGATAGATACTCTGGCAAGTTTCAGATATTACAGCATTAGTTGGCACGGATGAAAGGGAACATTGCATAATGGAGCAAGAAGCCAGTGATCCACTCCAACTACTGTCACCCTGACAGGTTCTGTTAGCAGTACCAGTTAACTGATATCCAACATCACAATGAAGTGTGCAATTGTCTTGATATGAAAATTCCAGAGAGTTAACCTGAGAACACAACAGTGTCCCATTTGTAGGGTTATACAAAGCTGGACACTGAACTGTGTAACGATATGTCATAGTTAATCTTTACATATATGCACAGGTCTGTACAAACATACCTGGTGTACAAGTAGTTTCTCCTACCCACTTAACATGTTCCCATCCAAATCCCGCACCAAACAGTTCACATGTGTAGTAACCTCCTACTCCATTGTAGCCATAACGACACTCAGTTGCACATCCCAGCTGGTAATTTGGTACACATGATGTCTCAAATATTTCAATTTCACTATTGGGTGGTGAACTGGGACATTTCTGAGGTACACATACTGGATTACCTCCACTCCAACTGCCATTACCCAAACAAACTTTTATATAATAATCATCATAAGGACCTCCAGCTACATAGCCTTGATTACATCTGAAAGCACAGTGTTCCTTGTATACATTGTAATCACAGTGACTTGTTCCATTTATTAATGTGGTGTTACAATGGACTGTATAGAAAAAATAAGGCACAGAAAATGCAAGCATAAAACTCTTTTGCCACACAAAAATTTGTGTCTAAATCTAAAGCTGACAAGAAGTGTTATAACTACACACAGGAGCTTTTAAGTGCTGAAGGCGCTATCTATGTGATTTCTGCCTTTAGCGCTTATAAGCTCCTGCTACACAGAATAGACAAATATCATAATAAGGCATAATAATAACTGTTTCCCCTAACAACCTGAATTCTACATTAATTGTAGGTGTCAATATCTAAAGAAAAATTTCTCCAACTTGTAAAAGGTGGACAGCATACAAAGATGTAATATTTTGAAGTTTGTAATTTTCTCATATGTACATTGTCTATATAATAGTTAGACATCGAAACACAGGGTTCTACAGAATTTACAAACCTGAAAGACCCTGTGTTGTGGCACATAATCAAAGTGAGGGCACCACTACAGGGCCTGAGGGTTTCTAAATTCTGTGGAACCCTGTGTTTTGGTGTCTAACTAATTTAGACCACAGCATGCTTGTTGTACTTTCACAGCTGCTTGTAACACAAGAAATGTAGTGTTCATTTGTAGAAACAAGCCCAATACACCTCTCTGTAACTTGTAACAGAGCTTGCTATCCAGTTAAACGCCCATGCATTACTGAGACATGAACAAGGGATCTACAGGATTTAGATATGAAATTCAAGCATTTCACCTTGCTGTGGTCTAAGTGAGGGGTAAAAGTTGTCTTTTCTCGGCAATCACATACATGCATGGGATTAAAAATGTCTTATTCTCATGACCTATATAGCTATACACTATCCATTTAAAACTTTGAGACATTATTTTTAATATTCATACCTACAAATAAGTAAAACTGAGATGTGACATACGTATTTTGAATTTGTAGTTTTTCCATACATTATGTGATTTCCCAGAAGGGACAACCTTTTGCCCTCTCACATAGACAATGTATGGGAAAACTGCAAATTTCAAAATGTCTAATAAAATTTGAGAAGTTATGTACTTTAGACAATGACACCTACAAATATTGTAAAATTTCAAGTTGCTAGGGGAAATGGTCATTGTTATGTGTAGTAATGCCTTATTATGAAATTTATCTATTCTGTTTGTACATGTGGTTCAGAAACCTGTATATATCTACTATATATGTACATCTACACAAACCTATATGACACATCAAATGTGGTTGTGCATCATCAACTGGTACCCACTCAAGTACTCCTGAAGTGTTGGTCACATTACACAAGTACGTGATACTATTTCCAGTATATCCATAATCACAAGATACATTACATGTTGACTGAAATTCTAGACCACATCCTGCTAGGATTGTAGTATGCTCAACTACTTGTGAATATTTGTCAGTTCTCAATGTTGTTAAGTGATTAGGACAACTATTCCTCCTACAAGTTGGATTTCCTCTACTCCAGTTTCCACTATCTTCACATGTTCCATTAGTGACATTTCCATACAACAAGTAGCCAGTATTACATGTGAAAGTGCAGTTGTCCCCTACCAGACCAGCTGTCTGTACTAATCCACTACCACAATCAACATGTCCATTGTGTGGAGCTAAACAGCCTAAACACAATAGTTGTTTGAATATATGAAAACTGTATGTGTATACACTGGCAACTAGTCAGTATTAGGATACATTTCTGTTTTCAAAAGTAAACTAGCTCAGACATCTATGCAGTTGTGCAGTTGTGTATATGTACCAGCTTGTATGTGTGCATGTATCAGGGAGGGAGGGGGATTTCCCATCTGAAATTCAACTTGTATAAGCTTACAGCTGAAACACCAAACTATCAAAGTTTGGCAGCATGCACAAAGGTACAGAAAAGACAAGAACAGTAACAGTGTAATAATAGCTAACAGGAATGTTATGTGAGAACAAGAGTTTAATGTGTAACCCAAGATTGAGATTCTGTAATATAGCAACTCTGATTAGTAGTATTAATAGTCATATAATAATCCAAAATAAAACACTTCTTTAAAAAGGATATATTAAATGTAGAACTATGAAAATCAAAGAATAATACTGTACAGAATTCTTCAAATTTAATAGCTAGATCTGGAGATTTCCATGGTGAAGCCTTTTGCCTATGCCCCTGTGTATACACAGGTGCAGTTAACAAATTCAATTATCACAGAATTCTCTAATGCTGGAGCCTACAGCATAGTGTATCAAGACATACGATAGTGTGTCGTGCGGCCCAAGAAGCCGGCGCGCCACACCGTGAGTATATTGACAGGAAGAAAGAAAACGCGATTTTCACACCTTTGTAGCTCCGTGATCCTTCATCCGATTGGAACCAGTTTTGCTGCAGCGGTGCCCGCCAGGTAGGCCACTCCACATACCAAATTTGAAGAAAATCGCCTTAGCCATTTCCGAGATATGAGTGCCCAAAAGTTCGTTTTTATTTCTTCGTGTTCTTTTTTCTTCTTATTTGTCTTTTCGCACACTTTGAAAAATTGCTATAAAACACAAATACGTAATCCGATCGCCTTGACATTTGGCACACATGAAGGGAGTCCAACGAACAATCCTAGTATCAAATGTGGTGTAAATTCGGTGAATGGTTCAGGAGTTATGATCGCTTATTCGCGTGAAACAAGATCGATTTGTTGTCACGCCTACAGGGTAAACCGCTTCATGGAATGAGTTGATTATTATTATTATTATTATTATTGTTTACTGAGCAGTCAGCCCTGCTGGTGTGCTCAGGAATCACATAAACAAATACATTAGGTACAATAATATGATTGGATAATCGGTTTGTGGATAGATCAACCATTGTAGGAGTGCCTTTTGGTAGTTCGAAAACAATCGAAATTAACATCATGGAGATATGACATGAAACCGAAGGTGTGTAACAATTGCGCGATCGAGATTCGTGAATAAAAATACCAATAATTTTCACGCCTACCAGGCAAACCGCTTAGAGCAGTGAGCTGAAACTTGGAATGTAACTGGAATAGTCATCGTAGAAAGTCCTTGCAGTAGTACAGAACAATCGGTTTACAAATCACTGACTCATGATTCCAAAGCCAACTCCGTGTAGCAAATGCGAGATCGAGATACTCTAATAGAACAGTCACCCTAATAGAGCATTCACCTAGTTCATGACTTACTCCATTATAGATTGCAAGTTATGCTGTAGGGAGTTCAGCAGCAACCAGTTAATAATTTAGACAGTTCAGCTACAAGTAAGTCACCTTGCAGAGAGTTCAGCTACAAAGAAACCATCCTGTGGAGAGTTCAGCTACAAACAAATCACCCTGCAGAGAATTTGGCTACAAAGAAAACATCATGTAGAGAGTTCAGCTGCAAACATATCACCCTGTAGAGAGTTCAGCTATGAAAAGATCACCCTGTAGAGAGTTCAGCTAGATGAAGTCACCTTGTAGAGAGTTCAGCTACAAAGAAACCACCATGTAGAGAGTTCAGCTGCAAACAAATCACCCTGTAGAGAATTCAGCTACAAACAAATCGCCCTGTAGAGGGATCAGCTAGAAGAAGTTACCTTGTAGAGAGTTCAGGTACAAAGAAACCATCATGTAGAGAGTTCAGCTACAAAGAAACCACCATGTAGAAAGTTCAGCTGCAAACAAATCACCTGTAGAGAGTTCATGCAGCTAGAAACAAATCACCCTGTAGAGAGATCAGCTAGAAGAGGTCACCTTGTAGAGAGTTCAGCTACAAAGAAACTATCATGTAAAGAGTTCAGCTGCAAACAAATCACCCTGTAGAGAGATCAGCTAGAAGAAGTTACCTTGTAGATAGTTCAGCTACACAAACAAATCACCCTGTAGAGAGATCAGCTAGAAGAAGTTACCTTGTAGATAGTTCAGCTACAAACAATTCACCCTGTAGAAAGATCAGCTAGAAGAAGTCACCTGTAGAGTGTTCAGTTACAAAGAAACCACCATGTAGAGAGTTCTGTAATAAATACATGTATTATATATTATATATAATTTGTACATTTACTGATAAAATCAGAAATATTTAAAGTATTTAACATCTGCTTCATCTTTACTCCTTCCTGTGGTAAAGAAAAAAAGATAGGTTATACAAATACAAAAAGAAGTGAAATATAATCCAAAACAGCCAAGCTGTAAAAAAAGAGTGCGGCCCTGAGAAAGGCCATGGTGAAAAAAGATGTGAAATCCAAGGTGGCGGCCAAAAAATGGCTGTGATGGTAGGTTAATGGTAAAAATTTTAATAACGACAATTCAAGTGAATTTTGTGCCAAGACCAAGTGGCACAAAATTCACCTGAATTGTTGTTATTAAAATTTTTACCATTAACCTACCATCACAGCCATTTCTTGGCCGCCACCTTGGATTTCACATCTTTTTTCACCATGGCCTTCCTCAGGGCCGCACTCTTTTTTTACAGCTTGGATCAGATAAACAATAGCTATACAAATATACAGTAAGAACATTAATACCTTTTTGGCAGTTAACATCAGAATTGGTAGCATTCTGACTTGCATTATTAAAACAAAGACTACTGTTGTCAACTGCAGCTAGAACATAACCAACAGTGTACTGTAACAGCACATTCATCACAACAGTGTATTTAACAGTATATTCATAATGATCTCAACAGCAACCAACAGTACTTATGTGTAGATATATACAAATCCAGTTAACATTTGCATGTCTCACAGTAATGCACATACTAGAATCAAACACACGATAGTGTGGTGGGTGCAGGGAATTCTGGAATCACTAACGTTAATAACTCCATAATATTTATTGGATTCAAACAAAAACTGACACTGATAATTTACTTTTGTACTCCCTATATGCGTGCCAAATTTCAGTGTGACTGGATACTAGCATGCATGTTTGTGTTTTTGTACAGTGTGCAATAGATAAAAACTTTGATCACCAATATCTCAGAATGAGACTTGCGCCTACAGGTGCTTTATGCTACATAATTTTGAGAAGTATAGGTCACCAAGAATAAATCCAGAAATAAGGGAAGTTTGCAGGAATACTTGTGACTGGTTCTCAGAAAAGCGGTTTTATCGTCTGATTTGATTTTTCACCAAGAACACAAAGCTAACTATCAAATTTTATTATCAAAATCAGCTAGACTTGAGTGGTTTGCTTTTGCTGGCTGCTTTTTGCAAGCACAGTGGCGATCTGTTCCAGTGGTCTGGGGCCCTAATGGAGCCCTGGCCAGACTGAAGATGGCTGTATGTGGCTGTACAACTCCATGGTGTTGGATAAATACCTGTGCTGTAAATGTACTTTCATCTTAGCCAGTTTTGATACCTGAATGCCCCATAACTTGGCATTAATCATCCATACGTTAATTTTTTAATGCAGCCCCTTGCCCTCCTCTGGCCTCCACATCCCGCCCTTTTTGGAGCTCACCTGTTACAGTCAACCCTGGTTTAAAAACTATCTAAATGGCAGGAAACTTAGTTAGCTGTTGGCTTATTGTACAGTGGATGCTCTGGAGGGTAAGGAATTGGTGTAAATTGCATGAAAAATTGGTACATGTAGCTTTATCCATTGGCGAGCTACAACACACTGAATATTTAAAACTGGCATTTCATTTCTCGATACTTTTAAATAGGTGATAAGACTGGTTTTCCTAACAATTTCAGAATAATTGGTCAAATTAAGTTGCACATCTCTTTTTAATTGTGATCCAGTCTGGCAAAACAGGTCTTATCACCCATGTCAGCATATTCGATTTTTCACCAAGAACACAAAGCTACATGAATAAACTATCTAATTTCACAATCAATTATACTTGAGTGGTTTGATTTTGCTGGCTGCTTTTCCCAAGCCTAGTGACGATCCGTACATGCGGTGTGGGGCATTAATGGAGCTCTGGTCAACTGAGGGTGGCTGTATGTGGATTTACAGCTCCGTGGTGTTGAATAAAGACCTATGCTGTAAATTTCCTTTCATTTAAGCCAGTTTTGAGACCTAAATGGCCCATAACGTGGTCTAATCCATCCCTATGCCTTCCTTTTCAATTTTTAAAACAGCCCCTTGCCCTTCTTCTGGGGCCCCGCCTCCCTCCCCTTTTGGAGCTCGCCTGATACAGCCAACCTCGGTTTAAAAACTATTTAAAATGGCGGGAAACTTAGCTGCTGGTTACTTGAACAGTGGATGCAAGGAATTGGTATAAAACGTGTGAAAATTTGGTAAACGTAGCTTCAACCATTGGCATGCTACAACACACTAAATACTTAAAACTGGCATTTCTTGATACTTTTAAAAAGGCAATAAGACCCCTTTTCCCAGAGCCCAGAGATTTTGAGTGGTCAGGCCATCCATGGACTGCAATGCATGGAGATCATAGTCACGCACACTACTTTTTATTGATCTGATATATGTGATTATCTGCTTACACTGATGTGATACTCAACTGCAAGCTAGGGGGTCTCAAGGCATGCTCCCCCAGGTAAAATATATGCTCTGAAATGGCACCTGAGGCTATTTTACATACAAAGTCTACAGTACCAATTGATTCAATTTCACTGCAACTGTTGAAAAGTAAAAATTGAAGACAACATAAATTAGACCAAGCAGTGTAATAATTAGAACAGTGGCTATATTCTATGTTGAATACCCCATTAGGATATAGAGATGATTTTTCTATTAGAGTATAATATTATTGTGATGGCTGCTCTATCAATCTATTTACAAGTTCATGCAAATAGCTGAAAAGTGGTCCGGCCAATGCCGGACAAGCCAGACTGTGGGCTCCGACCCTGCAACACTACTGTAGAATCTCTTCAATCAAATAAAAAAGTATGGGAGCTGTGCATGTGTGAATATCACATAAATGTTTTTCCACACACTGGTGTGGTACTGTACATTGGTTTTCCTTAGTTGCACGATCCACTACCATACGTCTTGATAGACAATGTATAAATCATCTATACATCAACATATTGCATATTGTGTGTATACCAGTGACGCATGAGAGACAAGTGTGTATTTTACAAGAAGCACGAGTTTTCATGCATTTGTACTTCTGCTCCCAAGACACTAGCAAATGTTAGCTGACTCTGCTAATTTAAAGACTGAGTTGTTCAACAGTCAGTGATACACACAATGCATCACTGGTATACACACAATAATTATGTTGATCATCACAATATGTCATAGTTAATCTTTACATATATGCACAGGTCTGTACAAACATACCTGGTGTACAAGTAGTTTCACCTACCCACTTAACATGTTCCCATCCAAATCCCGCACCAAACAGTTCACATGTGTAGTAACCTCCTACTCCATTGTAGCCATAACGACACTCAGTTGCACATCCCAGCTGGTAATTTGGTACACATGATGTCTCAAACATTTCAATTTCACTATTGGGTGGTGAACTGGGACATTTCCGAGGTACACATACTGGATTACCTCCACTCCAACTGCCATTACCCAAACAAACTTTTTTATAATAATCATCATAAGGACCTCCAGCTACATAGCCTTGATTACATCTGAAAGCACAGTGTTCCTTGTATACATTGTAATCACAGTGACTTGTTCCATTTATTATTGTGGTGTTACAATGGACTGTATAGGAAAAGAATACATTATTACAATCTGTGTCAAACTCTTTTCTGAATGAGCAAAGCAATTTAATAAGTACCTGAGTATGCACTTTAGCTACTATTAATAGTAACTAACATATGTGACCAGATTTGTGAAAAGGTACCTTTTTCACACAGACAATTTGATGCATTTTTGAACTCTGAAGCTACATAACTTTTGTTCATTGTCTGAAATTTTCCATGAGTGTAGCTAACAGTATCTGGCTGTATTTTGATACTAAGGGCACATTAATCAGTAAAAAGGAGTCAAGTATTACATCATTTTGTTTGCTAGTACAAAAAATGTGTGGAAAAGGTACTATTTCACTTTGTAAATAGTATGATTCCTATCATGCACAAAACAAATTGGGTATCATCTTTATAAAACACACACTAGGTACATAGACACCACTATAAGCACATATGATAGCTGCTTGAGCTGGATGTAAAATAAAAAAGCGAATACATAATGCAGAAATTTTTTCCTTGCTTCAAACTATGCCTACACGATTAGACTAGCTGCTTTTCAGGTATAAGTTATATAAGCCATACATACTTTGTGCTTATTTAAGAGTGCCTATGAAAAACTATTATGCAAAATACCTTATCAACCTATTTAGAATCCTTGGTATTCACAAGCAGAACCCTTCAGGTCATAATATTTATTGGCATAAGTAATTGGGAACTGTCATCCACTAGGGACTGTAAGCCATTATAATAGGAAAGACACACTGCACATTTGCATACTTACACAAATATAAACAAACCTATCTGACACATCAAATGTGGTTGTGCATCATCATCTGGTACCCACTCAAGTACTCCTGAGGTATTGGTCACATTACACAAGTAAGTGATACTATTTCCAGTATATCCATAATCACAAGATACATTACATGTTGACTGATATTCTAGACCACATCCTGCTAGGATTGTAATATGCTCAACTACTTGTGAATATTTGTCAGTTCTCAATGTTGTTATGTGATTAGGACAACTATTCCTCCTACAAGTTGGATTTCCTCCACTCCAGTTTCCACTACTCTCACATACTCCATTGGTGACATTTCCATACAACAAGTATCCAGTATTACATGTGAAAGTGCAGTTGTCCCCTACCAGACCAGCTGTCTGTACTAATCTACTACCACAGTCAACATGTCCATTGTGTGGAGCTAAACAGCCTAAACACAATAGTTGTTTGAATATATGAAAACTGTATGTGTATACACTGGCAACTAGTCAGTATTAGGATACATTTCTGTTTTCAAAAGTAAACTAACTCAGACAGCCATGCAGTTGTGCACTTGTGTGTATGTACCAGCTTGTATGTGTGTATGTACCAGCTTGTATGTGTGCATGTATTCTCTAATAGAGCAGCCAAAACAACCCTGATATGTGGTGTTAATAGTCTTAATATAATGATCCAAAATAAAACTATGATATTGGCATTGATTTTTCTGACCTTTTTACAATCTCCTCAGTCACTTCTACTAGAGGCCACATGTACAAGCTATACAAGCCCCATGCTACCACCAGGGCAAGATGTCACTTTTTTCAGTAAGAGCAGTAAATTCTTGGAACTGTTTACCAGATTATGTAGTTACGGCACAGTCTCTAAATGTATTTAAGAACCAGCTTGATGATTTCTTCTCAGATCAAATGACTCAAATTGATTTTTAATTATATTGTACTAACTTTAGTCTTAAGTTAACCTTTTTTTTGTAATGATAAGGTATCACAGGCTTTTGCCTTCTTTCCTTTTACACATAATTATACAACTAAATAGTAAGAATAATACGAAATGCAGTTAAAATTACATCATTAATAATGAATGAATAAATAATAAATAATGTTTGAGAAAACTATGAAGCCTAGAGACATGAACTAAGCGGGGATAGATTCGCCTGTGAATGAAGGCACAACCGTATAATAAGTACGCCTGTTCGTGCTGATGACTTTACCGTACGTGTAATTCTATATAACGCCCGGCACCACACCCTTGTTTAATTACAGATTGCTCGAACGAGAAGATTAGTAAACGTCCGCGGAGAGGCCAGGCGCCACTTTACTGGTAAGCAACAACATTACAAGTATGTTTAAATGTTTGTAACTGTGTATTTTGTGTGCAGGATATGCACTCCAGGCGTCATGCAGTGAACGACCAGCTGATGACCAGTTGGGATACCAGCTGATGCACTCATAAACAACCAGCTGGAACAGCAAAGTAATGAGTAACGTAATACTTGTACCGGTAGTTGTATTATAGGTCTACATCTTCATCCTTCATCTGGCTTGCTAGTGGCTGGAATTATTTTCATTATACCGGCACCTTCATCTGGCTTGCTGGCGGCTGGAATTATTTTCCACTCGGCTTAACTACTAGTCTACTGTGAGTCTGTAATAGCTAAACAAGAAGCCGATGCAGTGCTGCATATACAACAATGTATAACTATCTCCTGTATGTTGTGCATGGCTGTATGCATAATATTATAGACTGTGATCACTGTGCCAATGCCACACCGCTGATATACAGGTACATCACCAGTGGCCTCTAGTTACAACAGAGTCTGTTGTGCCATACTGGCTTGATTGGGATCAATTGCCAATTGTGCCTTCATCATATCCCTTAGTCTGCATAGCCTCACCTCACTGCTGAGTCATCTTCAGAGACACGTCACACCTACAATATATAGTTACTTTCAATATAGCTAACTTAACTTGGTTTTTTGTATAGGTTGTGTTTTAGTATTGTGGTTTTCTGATGCCAGTTAAACTCCCTTGCCTGTGTACGTATGCATATGTATCATTTCCACAGGTACATGCACACTGCTCTGAGTGTTTCCTATGGCACTGTTTATACTTGCCCAATGGGTAGGTTGCAACGTTGGTGTATGTACTTGGTTGTATGTGACGCGGTCCTAGTAGTAATAATAATAATAATAAAACACTTCTTTAAAAAGATATATTAAATGTAGAACTATGGAAATCAAAGACAGAATTCTTCAAATTTAATAGCTAGATCAGGAGATTTCCATGGTGAAGCTTTTGGCTATGACCCTGCATGTATATACACAGGTGCAGTTAACAAATCAAGACACACGGTAGTGTGTCGTGCGGCCCAAGAAGCCGGCGCGCCACACCGTGAGTATATTTACAGGAAGAAAGAAAATGCGATTTTCACACCTTTGTAGCTCCATGATCCCTTATTCAATTGGAACCAGTTTCACTATAGAGGTGCCCGCCAGGTAGGCCACGCCACATACCAAATTTGAAGGAAATCTCCCTAGCCATTTCTGAGATATGAGTGGCCAAAGTTTTGTTTTAATTTCTTGGTTTTTTTTTTCTTTGCCATAGGGGGGCTACGGGGGCTTCGATTTCTTTTCACACACTTTGCAAAAATTGCTATAAAACACAAACTTGTAACTCCATTGTATTGATATTTGGCACAAGTAAAGAGCATAAAGGTACATTCGCGTACCAAGTTTGCTATGAATCTGATAAATATCCAAGGAGTTATGAGCATTTATCCATGTAAAAAAAGATGAAACTTTTGTCACGGCTACAGGGTAAACCGAGTAGAGGAATAACTTGAAAATTCGTGTGTACATAGGCTGATCATCATAGGAGTGCCTTTTGGTGGTTAGAAGAGCAACAGACTTACAGCTACAAAGTTATAAAGCAAAAACCGAGCAAGTGTAAAATCAATAGAGCAGTCACTGGGGGGCAAAAAAAGGTGCATAAAAAAGTCCAAAAAAATGAACTGATCATGACCAGAGTTCGAACCAAGGACCTCCATACCTAACACCTGCATCCTTAACCACTGAACCACTGCTATCTCGGCTGATCACTTCACTTAATTTCCACCTTATAAATGAAAATTCTAGCTTAATAAGTAAAACTAATCTACCAATAGAAAATCTGGATTGTTCTAGAACATTCTATGTGTGTTCTATTAGATGATTTCAGCAAAAGCAAAAACGTGTGCTCTATTAGAGCATTAGCACCATACTATTGTTGCAACACTTTGAGGCTCAATCTAGTAGCTATTTCATCAAATCAGAGCCATTTTCATATCAATCAGTGGTATATTTGTAGTATTAACTTAGTTTCGCTCCCAGGCAGTCTGCAAGCAGACTAGTATGACTGACTTGTGCCAATCATCATCATCATAATCATCATAATAAGTGCTATGCTAGCAAAACTTGTGATACAACAGCCTGGAAATCATATCCCAGTAAAAAGGTGCAGGATTTGGTTTTTGAAAATACAAAAAGAAGTGAAATCCACTCAAAAAACAGCCAAGTATAAAAAAAGAGTGTGACCCTCAAAAGCCTGGATGAAAAAAGTTGTAAAATCAAAGGTGGCGGCCAAGAAATAACTGCAATGATGTTAACACTAAAAAATTTTAATAATGGCTGTGTGCATTGTTAAAATGTATTAGCATTAACATCATTGCAGCCATTTCTTGGCCGCCACCTTTGATTTCACAACTTTTTCACCCAGGCTTTTGAGGGCCGCACTCTTGCAGCGTGGCTGTTTTTGAGTGGTTCAATTATCACAAAATTCTCTAGTGCTGGAGCCTACAGTATAGTGTATATACAATAGCTACACAAATATACAGTAAGAACATTAATACCTTTTTGGCAGTTAATATTAGAATCAGTAGCATTTTGACTTTCATTATTAAAACACAGACTACTGTTGTCAACTTCAGCTAGAACAAAACCAACAGTGTACTGTAACAGCATATTCATCACAACAGTGGCAGTATATTCATAATGATCTCAACAGCAACCAACAGTACGTATGAGTAGATATATACAAATCCAGATAAACATTTGCATGTCTCACAGTAATGCACATACTAGAATCAATCAAACACACAATAGTGTGGTAGGTGTAGGGAATTCTGGAATTGCTAACATTAATAACTCCATAATATTTACTGGATTCACACAAAAATTGACACTATAATTTCCTTTTGCACTCCCTACATGGGTGATGAATCTCAGTGTGACTGGATACTAGCATGCATGTTTGTGTTTTGTACAGTGTGCAATAGATAAAAATATTGGTCACCGATATATCAAAAATAGGCTTGCACCTACAAGTGTTTTACTTTTGAGAAGTATAGGTCACCAAGAATAATTCCAGAAATACGGGGAGTTTGTAGGAATAATTGTGACTGGGTCTGAGAAAACTGGTCTTATCATCCATGACAGCAGATTAGATTTTTCACCAAGAACACAAAGCTTCTACCAAATTTTATTATCTAGACTTGAGTGGTATGCTTTTGCTGGCTGCTTTTCACAAGCACTGTGGCAATCTGTTCCAGTGGTCTGGGGTCCTAATGGAGCTATGGCCAGCCTGGGGATGGCCATATGTGGCTGTACAGCTCTGTGGTATTGAATAAAGACCTGTGTTGTAAATGTACTTTCATCTTTGCCAGTTTTGATACCTGAATTGCCCATAGCTTGGCATAATTCATCCATACGCCTTCCTCTTTAATTTTTAAGCAGCCCCATGTCCTCCTCCAGCCTCAACCTCCCACCGAGCTCACCTGTTACAGTCAACTCTGGTTTAAAAATTATCTAAATGGCAGGAAACTTAGCTGTTGGCTACTTGCACAGTGGATGCTCTGGAGGGTAAGGAATTGGTGTAAAATGTGTGAAAATTTGGGTACATGTAGCTTCATCCATTGGTGAACTACAACACACTGAATATTTAAAACTGGCATTTCATTTCTCGATACTTTTAAATAGGTGATAAGACCAGTTTTCCCAGACTGGATCACAATTTCAGAATAATTAGTGAAATTAAGCTGCACATCTCTTTTTAATCGGTTAAACAAAGAGTTGAGCCACTAAGATAGGAATTATTTATACATGACTACCTCTTAAAGATTGATATACACTACTAGAACATTCAAATAATAGAGCAAACATATTATTTCATGATGTCATCCTGGATTAAAAATAATTACCTCTCATTTTGAAAGCACTTGTTTATCTTATGTCACTGAATTTTCTCCAAGCCTCTTAACACATCAAGATACATACAGTTTTAAATGTCTTGGTCTACTTATAGAATATACATGTATCCATAACATACAGTAGCTAAACACTAAAATTTTTTATCATGACTTGAGATTTTTCACTGCAAGATGTTTGCATAATTTCACCAGAATAAATTTATAGGCATAAATGAAGCATTCCAGCTTCGTAGTTATACCAGAGGTAGTTAGATAAAACTACAATGACTTAGCTATAACATTCGTGGGTATAAGTAAAAGAATAATAATATGGGGATGATAGGTTAGATATATGAGAATAACAACAGGAGGGAAGTGCTGGAAGGAATAATTGGGTATATTTTCAAGCATAATAGGGTCAAGCCTATACTTAAGAATGGCTGGATAGATTTTATTCAATTTTTGTGTATGGACTGCTCTACACTGTACCTACCTACAAGGGCGAAGCCCAGAGATTTTGAGTGATCAGGCCATCCATGGACTGCAATGCATGGAGATCATAGTCATTTTATTGATCCTGATATGATGTTTTATTCAGAGATTATCTGCTTACACTGATGTGATACTCAACTGCATGTGCTAAGCACATGCAGTATGTGTTGGCATGCCAAGCTAGGGGGTCTCAAGGCATCCTTCCCCAGGGAAATTATTGAAAATAGATGTTCTGAAATTTCACATACAAAGTCTACAGTACCAATTGATTCAATTTCACTGCAACTTTTGAAAAGTAAAAATTGAAGACAACGTAAATGTACTTAGAAAATTTTATGTAATATTTTCTTTGATGTCTGAGGTTACTAAATTCAATAGAAACCCATGGCAGAGTTACTAAATAGTTAGTAGCCTGTGGTTTCACCAGTGGTTGTTTAATACATTCATCAAATGAAATTGACAAACCCAAAAGCAAAATGTCCTTACTGTTAGCTTACTTTCTGGATAAGACAGGCATCATTAGCATTCAGCTAGGCATTCAATACCAATGTCCGGCATGGTGTGGTGCTGACACAGCAAACTTGAAGGATAAATCTCGATGCTAGCACTCACAATTAGCTTCTTAATAGCTTACCTTCTGGACAAGACAAGTGTCTTTCTAGCCCAGCATAGTAACTACTCGATACTGGCACTATATAGTCATGCAACAATTATGAACATCACGCTGGTGCAGTGGCACCGCCCGAGTGGCACCGCCCGAGTGGCACTCACACATCTCAACTCAACTTAAGGATAAATCCCAATGCTAGCAACGTGACTGCACAGTGTGCTCTTTCTTAACCTAGGAAAGTTTCTAAATAACTTAGAATGGGTCAACATTGATTTCTATGCTATTTAGAGCCCCAAGGATGATGTGGGCAAGGCTACCCAGAAACTTAATTATCGAGGCAGCAATACTTAGACAACGCAGTGTAATAATTAGAACAGTGGCTATAGTCTATATTGAATACCCCATTAGGGTATCGAGATGATTTTTCTATTAGAGTATAATATTATTGTGATTACTACTCTATCAATCTATTTACAAGCTCATGCAAGTAGCTGAAAAGTGATCCAGCCAATTCCGGACCAACCAGACCAACTCTACCTACCTAGCAGCGCTACTGTAGAATCTCTTCATTCAAGTACATAAACTTGAAAATATTCAAAGAGCAGCAAGATGGGTATTGAAAGATTACAGTAGATACAGTTCAGTTACTTCCATGCTCCAACATTTCTCCTGGCCTGAACTTAAAACTTGACGTAAAATATCCAGACTGCAGACATTTTACAAAGCACTTCACAACCAAATTCCCTTTTCTATTCCATCTAATTATCTTCCAATGACCAGAGAAACCAGGCAATATCATCAGTACCATTTCATACTCCCTACAACATCTACTACAGCTTACCAAAAAAGCTTTTTCTCCAGAACAGCTCAAGACTGGAACCCGTTTCCACAATTCCTAATTGATTTAAATGACTCTGACTCTTTCTCAGTTAACGTTTCTAATTATTGTAGTGATGTACAAGTGTGATTTTTTTTCCTGAGCACATCAGCAGTGCTGGCTGCTCAGTAATAATAAATTTAATTAATTAATTAATTAAGTAAAGAAGAATGGGAGCTGTGCATGTGTGAATATCACAATTAACACACTGGTGTGATGCAATGGTTTCTTTAGTAGCATGATCCACTACCATATGTCTTGATATACAATGTATGAATCATCAATACATCAACATGGTTTACCCATACATGCATGCATACATACCTGGTGTACAAGTAGTTTCTCCTACCCACTTAACATGTTCCCATCCAAATCCCGCACCAAACAGTTCACATGTGTAGTAACCTCCTACTCCATTGTAGCCATAACGACACTCAGTTGCACATCCCAGCTGGTAATTTGGTACACATGATGTCTCAAACATTTCAATTTCACTATTGGGTGGTGAACTGGGACATTTCCGAGGTACACATACTGGATTACCTCCACTCCAACTGCCATTACCCAAACAAACTTTTTTATAATAATCATCAAAAGGACCTCCAGCTACATAGCCTTGATTACATCTGAAAGCACAGTGTTCCTTGTATACATTGTAATCACAGTGACTTGTTCCATTTATTAATGTGGTGTTACAATGGACTGTATAGGAAAAGAATACATTATTACAATCTGTGTCAAACTCTTTTCTGAATGAGCAAAGCAAGCTAATAAGTACCTGAGTATGCACTTTAGCTATTATAGCAACTAGCATATGTGACCAGATTTGTGAAAAGGTACCTTTTTCACACAGACAATTTGATGCATTTTTGAACTCTGAAGCTACATAACTTTTGTTCATTGTCTGAAATTTTCCATGAGTGTAGCTAACAGTATCTGGCTGTATTTTGATACTAAGGGCACATTAATCAGTAAGAAGGAGTCAAGTATTACATCATTTTGTTTGCTAGTACAAAAAATGTGTGGAAAAGGTACTATTTCACTTTGTAAATAGTATGATTCCTATCATGCACAAAACAAATTGGGTCTTTATAAAATACACACTAGGTACATAGACAACACTATAAGCACATATGATAGCTGCTTGAGCTGGATGTAAAATAAAAAAAAGTGAATACATAATGAAGAAATTTTTCCTTGCTTCAAATATGTGAGTGTTAATCGGATGGCTGCAGGTTCGAGGCTGCCCAGGTCCAGTCATGGATTTTTTCTTCTTTCTCCTACTTTTCAAACATACTTAGTGAAGTTAATATAAACATCTTAGGCCTTTGTAAGGCCTTCTGGTATACAGGCTCTGTCTTTACCAAATACTTTAATCATAATCAATCATAATCATAATATGCCTACACGATTAGACTAGCTGCTTTTCAGGTATAAGTTATATAAGCCATGCATACATACTTTGTGCTTATTTAAGAGTGCCTATGAAAAACTATTATGCAAAATACCTTATCAACCTATTTAGAATCCTTGGTATTCACAAGCAGAACCCTTCAGGTCATAATATTTATTGGCATACGTAATTGGGAACTGTCATCCACTAGGGACTGTAAGCCATTATAATAGGAAAGACACACTGCACATTTGCATACTTACACAAATATAAACAAACCTATCTGACACATCAAATGTGGTTGTGCATCATCATCTGGTACCCACTCAAGTACTCCTGAAGTGTTGGTCACATTACACAAGTAAATGATACTATTTCCAGTATATCCATAATCACAAGATACATTACATGTTGACTGATATTCTAGACCACATCCTGCTAGGATTGTAGTATGCTCAACTACTTGTGAATATTTGTCAGTTCTCAATGTTGTTATGTGATTAGGACAACTATTTCTCCTACAAATTGGATTTCCTCCACTCCAGTTTCCGCTACTCTCACATGTTCCATTAGTGACATTTCCATACAACAAGTAGCCAGTATTACATGTGAAAGTGCAGTTGTCCCCTACCAGACCAGCTGTCTGTACTAATCCACTACCACAATCAGCATCTCCATTGTGTGGAGCTAAACAGACTAAAAAATAACAACATGAAAACATATTGAATAATTATAACAAATACAAACTAAGGTACCTAACTAAGTTTTAAAAGCAATGAACACTTTAAACACCAGTGTAAATCACTTCAGTATACAGTACACATTAATGTACCTCTTTTGCAAGGGTTAGTGACACTCCAGCTTCCATTACTCAAGCAAACACTACCATTGTGATTGGCTAAAACATAGCCCTCATCACACATGAACATACAAGTGTCTCCCTCATAACCTGATCCAATTATCCCAGAAGAACATGACAGTATGTCTCCATTGGCTGGCTTTACTAAACCATCACAATGAATTTCTATATAGCCAAAAAATTAATAAATACATGTTATGCATTATACAAATATATACAAATATACCTACTGTACATATTGTAGATTACGTGTATATAACAAAACCATATGAATGACAATGCAAATTCTATGCTGTTGGGTAGAGCTGGTGTAATCTAAAAACCCACATTAAAAATATTATTTATTGGTTTTAAGTTTGACTTTAGTTTACAGCTGTATGCTAAGAAATGCTAAGGTTAATTCCCAATGAAAAAATTGACTTTCACTAAATAATTTCTTTACCACTGCCGTGTGTTTATCTCACTTCCTTGATGCTTGAACCACTATAAAACCAGAGGCGCAATCGTTTTAGTTTGAGAAATAACCACCATAATTTTTGGCGTGTAGCAAAATTTGTATTAAAAAATGTGGTATTGTAAACGGACAGATCAAATGTTCTCATCAGCTAAATGTTAACTGGGATTGCTGTGCTCAACAAATGTGCATAGTGGTGGGTAAACGTCTAGCTGGATACGCTGCACAGGGTTGCTTTAATTGGTAAAAATCCAAATAATTTATGTTTTGGTTGCCAAAACAAGCCAGCTCTTCCTCACAGTGTGATGATGAAAATGGATGTTCACTCAATCTGTACTTCAAGTTTGAGTGACTGTTTGTTAACTGGCTCAGCCATTATAGTGGTGATGAAATTGTCACGTTGATAAATCTACAAATTTATGTTTGGGCTGCCGCACCATCTGGAAGAAAATAACCATGTCTTCCTCCCAGCATGGTGATGAAGGTGGATGCTCACTCAGTTTGTATTGCAAGTTTGAAATGAATCTGAGATTGTATGCTATCTAGCTGGTGGCGATGAAATTGTCACGTCAATATAAATATGATTGAGCTGTCATGCCATCTGAGAATAGAATAGCTAACCCTTCCTCATAGCATAGTGATTAGGGTGATGTTCACTTAATCTGTATTGCAAGTTTGAAATGAATCTGAAATTGTTTGCTATGAGGCTGGTGGTAATGAAATTGTCGTGTCGATAAAAATACGAAGTTTTATGTTTGGACTGCTGCACCATCTGAGAAGAAAATAGCCAGATCTTCCTCACACTATGGTGATCGAAGTGGATGTTCACTCAGTCTGTATTGCAAGGTTGAAATGAATCTGAGGTTGTTTGCTAACTGGCTGGTGGCAATGAAATTTACGCCAATAATAGCACGATGAATATGTGGGTAGAGCTATTTCATCGCCACCAGCTGGATAGCAAACAATCTCAGCAAACTTACAGTACAGACCGAGTGAACATCCAATTACATCACCATGCTGTGAGGAAGAGTTGGCTTCTCTCTTTTCGGATAGCAGTGCAGCCAAAACATAAATTATTTGGATTTTACTAATTAAAGCAACCCTGTGCAGTGTATACAGCTAGACCTTTATCCACCACTATGCACGTTTGTTGAGCACAGCAACCCTAGACAACGTTTAGCTAATGAGAATGTTTGATCCTGTCCTGCAGAAGTAGCTGTGTTTACAATACCACATTTTAAATGCAAATTATGCGGCATGCCAGATTTATGGTTGCTATTTCTCAAACTAAAACGATTGAGCCCCCAGTTTTATTGTGGTTCAAGTATCAGGGAAGTGAGATAAATACCCTGCACTGGTAAAGAAATTATTTGGTGAAAGTCTATTTTTTTTTCATTGGGAACCCTACCATGCATCTAAGCTGTGAAAACATGGTGTGGCCTTCAAAAGGCAACAAATAGTACATTAACATTTCTTGGCTGCCACTAGTTTGATTTTATCATGCGATTATAGACCACACCCAATTCAGATGTTTTGCTTATTTATTTTTATATTTGGATGCCCCAAAGCCAGCCTGCAGCCAACTTTTAGACTTGCTTTTGTTATTGCAATCTAAAAGAACAGTTCCAATTTTTTTGCATTCTAATACAACCAGTGGCGTAACTAAACCCGGGTGTCAGCAATCAAGTCACACCCATGGAATTAGCAATAGAGTAGTAGAAAAAGACTATTTCACCGAATAATTGATAGAGACCTTGACAACAGCACACATTTTTGGCTGCAAAACAGCTATATTGCCTTTCGTTATAGTAAAATCACTTCAAACTACCAGTTTATCGGTATAAGCGCCTCTATAAATAATTATCACTTCAATAATTCCACTACTGTAATAGCTTTACTTATGAATACGACTTCAACTTATTGCACTGGGCCCTGGTGTCGGTACAAGTCTAGTTACTCCACTGAATACAACGTTCACTTATTTTCATTCTAGAAGTTTCTAAAACTAGAAGTTGCATTTTAAGGCAGATTATATATACTGGAACTTTCATTCATAAAATAAAAACTAAGAACATTAGCTCAACGTGTACAGTCATGGTGGTGTTACAGTATGTGGTTTGAATCCACATTGACTGTTATATTGTGTTTACATCTTATTCTGAGTAATTGTTCTATCAGAGCACCATGATCACACTTTTGCTACATATCTTTAGATTCATTTATTAGAATCAGAATCTTACATTTTCTTTGTTGGTGTACTGCAACAGATCAAAACTTCTCTTGCAATGGCAAACACATTATCTCTAAGTTTTTATTGTTAGAGCCTTACTTCATTATCTACATTGTACCCATTATATGTATACTGTATATTTCTATTTTAATAAAAATCCTAAAACAAAACAGCCTTGGGGCTGTAAAAACAAGGGAGCTGCCAAGCAGCAAAGTAGGATCAATCATTCAACATGACTGGTAAGAACAAGGACTGATATCAAGTTGCGGATTGGAATATTGCCATGATCAATCTGTTAAACAACTGGTAAGAACAAGGACTGATATGAAGTTGCGGCCAAGTGAGTGCATGCCGTATTACCCATTCTCTTTGTATCTAGCTATTAGCTATTTAATAAAACTACAGCAAATACACATGCAATTGCTATTAAATTGTCATTTGGCCGCTTTTTAAAATCACACACTACAAAAAAGCAGCCAAATGATAATTTAATAACAGTTGCATGTGTAGTTGCTCTAGTTTTATCATAGCTATAGCTAGATACAAAGAGAATAGGTAATACTGCATTCACTTGGCCACAACTTGATATCAGTCCTTGTAGTTCTTACCAGTTGTTTTACAGATTGATCATGGTAATATCCCAATCTACTTGCTGCAACTTGATATCAGTCCTTGTTCTTACCAGTCATGTTGAATGTTTGATTGATCCTACATTGCTTGGCAGTGCCCTTTTTTTACAGCCCCAAGGCTGTGTTTGTTTTAGGATATCACACATTTTTGTCACTGAGTAATATCAATCAAGACAAAAAAATTAATGCATAAAGCTAATAGTTTCATACAAGCCACCACAAGCAGGCAAGTACTTGTCGGTGTTGCAACCTCAATAGGGTAGATGGCTTCTGGGCAGCATGGCCAATTCCCGGCAGGTGAGCCAAACTTCTTATTAATTTGTAACATACTGGATTGTCCCTTGAAATGCACAAACAAAGTATTGTGGGCTGTGTTAGCTAGCTACTTCGGACCCATTATTAAATAACAACTGAATAACAAACACTTACGAGAATAGCATGCGATAGCAAGTTCACCAAGTTAACCACACTGATTCACCTAGCGTTGACTACAAATAAACAGCCAAATTCACCAAGTTCACTGACTGCAAATAAACGCTACTGTAGAACTGTCTTAAATTTAAGATAGGGTTCTAAAAGACCACAAATTAAATCAGCAATTAGCGTAAGTGATGTTATTATCTGATGAGCGCGCTTATGGAAATTATCTCACCACTTCCCAGAAAAATGGCAGGTCATAATCGAGCGAAATTACTCCATATGTTTAATTAACATAATCAATGATTGTCCCATGAAGCACAATAGTAATGAATCAAACTTTGAGAAAATCGCTAATGGTGGCTCTCGCAAGAGAGGTGGAATTCCAAGATTTGTACTGAAGAAACTTAACTAGCTGAAGAATTGTGTGATAGTAAATCCAAGGCTGTGGAACTAACACAGTCTAAGATATAAGCGTAAAAAAATAGGCGGCTCACGCTAACGAGTATGCAAAGGAAGAGAAGGAGAAGAATACAACATTTTCAGAAAAATTTCATGTGGCATTACTAAAATATAACAGGGATTACTTACTTAGTAGTACGTTTATATAACAATATACCAAAGGTTTTGTTGTATCGCAAGGTTTTTTTTACAAAAAAATAGTTTTAAAGGTAGGTTTTAGGTGTGCATTCTATTAGAGTTAGTCATTCATGTAAATAACTCACGGTAGTCACATGTCCTACTTTCCTTGGCTGTGTGACTCACTACTGTGAGTCTTGATGTTGCAGATTTGCAAATGCAATACATGGAGGTCTAAATACCGGTTTTTCAAGGAGAAAATTTTCACTGTTGGTCCACAAAACCTCAAAATCAGCAAAAAATTCCCTCTCCAAATAGGCTGTGCCATTTATGCTGGCATAATTTCGAGCACAATAGGTTAGCAAAATTATCATGCAATATGCCAGCATAATAGCATTATTTTCAAGATTTTTAATCAAAAAATGTGCAATGCAAGCACTAAAAATGCAGCAAAGCATGAACACTCTACACATTATTACAGAATTTCATATCAAGAAAATATGTGATGTTAGTATTTTTACACTTTCTTGGTCAATTATGGTAATAAGATTGAGATAATCTAATAGAGCAGTAAGTTACTCTACAGCAGTTTGGGAACACTAATAAAACAATTAGCTCTCAAGCACAATGCTTTTTTTTGAAATTTGAGCACAATAAGCTGGATTTTTGAGCACTGCTTAAATGTATGTACGTAGGCTATTTTCAAAGTACAATTGGCTCAAGCCTACCTCTAAATAATTCATAAATGCTGTAGGCTAAACGATATAACAAGACATTTTAAAAGTAACTACTGTAAAATTTCAGTTTACAGTTGTGAAATAGGACCTCACATGGATGCACAGTTGAACTGATGGATATATACATAATATATATTTATAATTGCATATCATTTATCAACTTTAAACTCACTGTGGTACCCAATAGTTTACCATAATGCATGGGAACTACTATCTATTAGTTCCTCAAGATACTGTACTACTAAATACTCAACACTTTCTAACTCATGTTCATTTGCATACATGATGGATTGTATAACATTCAATATGTATACACCATATACGTACAAATTTTCAAAAGACGTAATTTTTGCAGATATTGTGGTTGCTTAGCTGTCCATCCTCAATTATCAAAACTAGCCCTATGCTAAATAACAGATAGCCTGATTGAAAAAAGAGTGATCACAAAAAAATCCTGTCAATACATGAAAATTACATACTGTACCTTGAAAATTTGTACACATACAGTACTATATAGGCATCTACAGATTCTACCCACAAAAGTCATATCATGCAATCAACATACATGATAGTCACATTCATTTGTAGGGCCTACCTATACTTGGTGTTTTTGGAAGTACAAAACATTGGGAAGTAAATGCTTAATACAAAACTTTTACTAAGAAATATAATGCATATGATAGCTGATAAGTGAAGAGTGCAAGTACCATATATAGTGAGAGAAAAGATAGCATGAAAAAGTGCACATGCGTAAGGCTGCACAATGAAAAAGTGCCACACTTTGTGCAGGATGCAGCCATGAAGCAAAAACACACCATATAACAATTGCTTATAAAGGTATAGGTTGTGAGGTGCTTATGTTGTGGTGAACAAATTAAAAACAGAAATCCGTTGAGTGCTGTGCTACACATTAGCATAGATAGAGCTGTCAACAATGAACCATAGCACACAGAAACTACTAAATGTACATGTGCCATTATTCCCAGGTGATGAGTAAATACAGTATTTCAATTGGCACAAAACCACTTCAATATAATATAAGCAGCAGCTGGTGAGGAAGTGTGTGAATTCAATTAGGACAGATGGACAGCATTTCAGCCTTATAAATGTCGAAAAACTTATTATACAAGTATACATTATAATCCTATAGCTCAGTTGGAGTTACTAACCTGCACATACAACAGCAGTCCAGTACACAAGAAAATTGATGCAAAGTCTCATTGTAACCAGTAGCTACAGCACATCAATGTATCATTTGAAATTGCTCTTAATCTAGCTGAACTGCAAATCAAGCAGAAGGTTAAAAATAAACACATATACGTACAACTTAATAATTGTGAATCACAGTATATGTAGGCAAGTGCTTCTAATGATAGCTAGATCCCCTGAAAGCTTTCCAGCATGGAAAAATTGCTTGATTAATTTTTCTGAGTAATCAACAGTGTCATTCTTCAATGCTCTTTCTATATTCAATGCAGATGGCATATTACCTGATAAATACTGATTAAAAATTCTAATAACAAAAATTCAGGTGAATTTTTTGCCAAGTCCTTTGGAGGAGGCAGTACAAATTCACTTGAATTGTCATCATTGCCATTTACTTACCATCACAGCCATTTCTTGGCCGCTAACTTGGATTTCACATCTTTTTCACCATGGCTTTTTGGGGACCACACCCCTTTTTTCAGCTGGATTAGATTATATTATGGTAACACTTAACATGTAGTATAAAAATACCAGTGCAGCTAGGTGCAAGGAACTATAGGGATCAATACCATAACTGAAAAAGTGCTAAGTGCTGAAACAAGGGAGACCATCATCTGAAGTGCAAATAATTTAGCTTGAACCTAAGTCACACTACATGTGAAGGAACATGAGCAGGCCTTTGTGATCATAACTGTTAAGCACTACAATACTTCGACTTATGTAATATAATTATTGTACACACCAACTGTAGTTAGTGGTTATCACAAATTGTGCTGATGGTCACTATTGCTACATGCAATCTTTACACAAAGTTTTGGTCTGACTGTACGTACGTATGGCCTCTGTAGACAGAGCTTACAATGTAATATGTTAAGTATGATGGCTTCACCAATGAAGCCTGAATTTCTATTCAGTTATAAACTGTGTTGGGGATTTGAGTTGGATATTGAAGTATTTGATTTTACATCTTAGATGCATACGTAAATAAAACAGATTTTAATATACAGAATTCAAGATTCAGAACTTCATTCTTCGTTCTCCCTACAAAAAAGTGATTCCAACGTATACATGTTGCCACATCAGTACACATGAACAGTTTATGAAGTCCTTTACTTACACATGCTACTATTGATCATATATACAAGTATAAGAAAAAATTCCAAATTTTTCCCTATACTTGTTTGTGAAGTTTTTTTGCAAGCTCATGACCACTAAATATCTGCTGAGTTGATCACAGCACTATTATACTAGATTATGACTCATACAATAACAACTGATCAGTGGGCGTGGCTCTACATAAGCCTGCAGACAATATTGGACGTAGATTCGTGAATGCCTACGGACTGATGAATGGGCATGGCTACCATATGTCTACAGACAGTAATTTACGTAAGTGGGAGTGGATTCGTGCATACCTACACACTGATGAATGGACGTGGCTACCATATGTCTACAGACAGTAATTTACGTAAGTGGGCGTGGCTCATGAAAGAAGCAGAGCTACGCTATGACATGTAGTAACACGTCCACATTTAATTTAGCATGTGGGGTCATACCCGAATAATCTGTAAAGCAGGACCTGGATGACCCGACTCGGTTTAACATTGTTACTAAATAAACTAGCTTTATTGACTTACACATTGCTATATAGTTCGCCATGAGTTGCTCTCTCTGATTGATATCAACAGTGAGTCACGTACGCATGTGTTTTTGGTGCAACCGGCGACCACGTGTATTCGAATAGTTTGATGCAATATACATGGTATGGAAGCCATACTGTAGTCTATTAACACTCAGCGGTAAAACCTTGACTGATGGCCATGGTAAAGAAGGATAAAAGGTAAGACAATAGCACAAGCATTGTATATTTATCAATATACCAAAGGTTTTTTCTTAAGTGAACTAGAAACGTTTCTGCAAAAGAATTAGGGCTGTAGCTGTAGCCACTTTTCCGCTACGCTTGACTGAAGGCGTTAGGCAGGCAGGCAGGCAGGCAGGCAGGCAGGCAGGCAGGCAGGCAGGCAGGCAGGCAGGCAGGCAGGCAGGCAGGCAGGCAGGCAGGCAGGCAGGCAGGCAGGCAGGCAGGCAGGCAGGCAGGCAGGCAGGCAGGCAGGCAGGCAGGCAGGCAGGCAGGCAGGCAGGCAGGCAGGCAGGCAGGCAGGCAGGCAGGCAGGCAGGCAGGCAGGCAGGCAGGCAGGCAGGCAGGCAGGCAGGCAGGCAGGCAGGCAGGCAGGCAGGCAGGCAGGCAGGCAGGCATGAAGTAGAAAATTCTGTTAACTTTTTCTTTCTAAATTCTGTAGCAACTTAACGCAAACATTTCAGGTTGATCTGAAGACACTTTTGGGCTTGGTTTTACCCAAACAATAGTGTCATGTCGTTGTGAGGAAAAATCGTGGCAGGTTTTTGGGTTATATTATATCATGGATTGCCCCCACACCTTCGATGTCCCTAATATACAGTACTATCGTACTGTATGATACCATGATCACGTGAAACTTCGTATGAGCCACCAGGTGTACAATTAGGAAAATATAGACCTCAAACCACAGGTATGTACATACCTACCTGGGAACAGTTGAGTATAAGTATATATAAACTCACCTGTGGTTAGATAAGTACATATGTACTCACTTGTGGTTTAAGGCACATGACACTAAAGTGTGTCATGCCTATTTGTAAGCTAATAGCCGGCAGGCACCAGTATGATCAATCACTCAAGCCAGTACAGGCCAATAGCCCTTGCCACACTCGGTGACTTAATCATTTTATAGTAATATCTCACAACTTTGATGATGAGGTAGCGTTGCTCCTACTACATTTGTTAATATGAACAGAAAAGTCCTAGGGATATACGGAATATTTTTACTAAGTCCCACAATCGATCGTCCATTGTCAGTCACTAGAGAAAGTCTACGAACAACTCTACTTTACCAAACTATGGTGAATTATGCGTGAGTTCATTTGTAAGTTAGTTAGTGTGCATATGGTGTATTAGTGTTTTGTGTAAAATGTGTGTCAATTAAAAAGTATGCTATATATTCACATGAGCCATGGCAACATATACTTCACTATATTGCACTGATATGCACCCCTCCTCCTCAGTCATTGGAAAGTTACTGTCGATAAACCAACTGGCTTTATCAATAGCAAATTTCCTTTGAGTTCAGTGTCCGGGTGCACATAAGCTTGTAGCCATGGTTTATAGCAAACCCTATATGAGCTTAGTAAAAGCATTTGATGCATATAACTATAGTGCTGAGCAATAGTGAAATCATCACAAGACAATCGATAGTAATGAGATTATCACAATATCACAGAGAACAGATAGTTGCATGATACCACATTGCAAAGTGAGCAGTGTGCAATGTTTACTGTTCCTTTTTCGTGAAGAAGCAAGCTTATGCTACAAGAATAGAAGTGTTTAATAGGAATTGCATCCATCACGATAAAAGCAAATTATCACAGCACAATTTGATAAAAAATGTCGCGATACTTGATATATTTTTATTATTGTCCAGCACTACATATAACCCATGCATAAAAAGTCTATATATATGTACATAGCCAGGATGATTAAGAAATTCAGTAAACATCTTTAAAAAGTGCACAACCACAAATTATCATGAAGCCATCTCATTGTCCCATGCATTCATGTCATTTATTAAGTTTGTCTTTAAAACTATTAGATTTGTCTCCTGTCCATTGAGCATAGCATGCACTTGGCTGGTTTAACATCATGCAGAATGTTATGCTTGCAAATGTGGTCATGCAAAGGGCCAATGTGGCCATGCAAAGGGACAATACTCATAATGTGAACATTAAACTCATATCACCTATAACATAGCTTGTGATCTATATAGCTAAAATATTATGTAGCTAAACTAATATGGCTGGAAATTTCCAGCAAACACCTTGTACAAATATGTCGCAGAGTGATGAAAAATTCATTATTAAATGTATTAATGAGTTGGCTTATTGAACAGTATTAACAATTCCCGCATGTCTAGCAAAGCAATTAGAGTGGATATGATAATGGATATTTTCCTTGAGCAATAAGATACGATACCAATGCCGGTGGCCATTCAAAATATAACTGAAGTAGCTATCTCAGTCTGGCATGTAACTACAACACATGGCATGCTGTCTGAGCTATGCACAAACATTGTTATGGTCTACTGCAGTTTGCTAAATAGATATGGTGTATTTAATAGCTACTGCATACTATTTACAATTTTTGTTTTACTAACTAGTTAGCTAGTTATCATGTGTTCTGCATGCCAACTCTCTCAGTGGCATCATCGATACTGACGTACTGCAAGTCTCGCGTGGCCATTTTTGACTAGACACACCTCTCTTTTCTGTTGCCATTGGGTAGTTGACCCACTGACAGGAAGAGGTCTAGCCACGCGAGACTATACAATATGGCATTTTAATACGTTCTCACTCACCTTACACAGCTCAGTCAACCAACGTTTGCCGCCTTGGTAGATGTTGTGTGCCTCGGGCGACGGGCGAAATGACCGAGTAGCTACTAGAGATTGTGATAACTGTCCAAAATTGTGATGGTATACAAGTCCGTGCTGACATCATAACGCCAATAGACGGGCGCCGCTAAGCAATATTGATCCATTGGAACACTTACGTGTTCTAGTAGCTGGAATATACTTTCACTGTGTTTCCAAGAAGCCAGTGGATTCTGTAAAGTAGGTAATAGTTACTGTATACAGCCTAAGTATAATACTACAACTAACAAATCACGTGATTTACAAAAGAACCTGGCTATACTTGTGATTGTGGTATTTGGTTTTTGCTCGATTTCTGATTAATGATTTCAGCATGGATGCTCAGCAGGAACCACATAAGATACGGAAGGCAGGAAACATATCACGGAACTGGAAAGCTCTGCTTAAAGTAAGCGTGTTATTTTGGTGTATTGCGTTTGTTTACTACTCAGTTACACGTGGCAGACGATGCAGCATGACGACAAAAGCAGTAAGCGTGGGAAAGATACTTGTAAAAGAAAGCTGGATAAAAGAGCAAAATCAAGGTGGGTTAGCGTTCAGTGTGTACCAAGGGGTAGCCACTTTTACCGTTATATAAACGCATAGATAACAGTAATAAGTAATAAATAAAATAATAGAAGTACATGAAAGAGACAGGAAACGCAATATAATGTGACGTCACAAGCACGTACATTTCTATTGGATTCATTGTAGCAAAGTTTCACAATCACTGGTCATGAAACTTTGCTGTTACGATACAAGAGCAACAGATTTCCAATAGGAATGTTTTTTTGTGATGTCACATTATTGTCCTTTCATGTACTCTGAAACATGTGCGACCGGAATCAAGAACTTTAATCAATAAAATTTTACTTTGATTGATTGCACCTATAATATGCTTGATTCCTTGATCACTAATTGTAAAAACCTTGGTAAAAATTCTCGTGTTGCTGAAGGTTAGTTTTCTAAGGTGTTTGATTACCTGTTCCTATTGACTTCTTGACCATTTGATCCATTGCTCAAGGCTCCTTGACTACTTGATTACTATCTTGATTCCAGTAAACTGGAAGTGGCTAGGCTACCCCTTGCATGGCTCTACAAAAACTGGTGTGAACAGCTATGCGCTACAGTTACTATGATCCTAGTCAGCTTCTAGTTCATTTAACTTATTTACATTCACCATTGTAAACTCTCACCGATTTTGTCCCATTTGTGTATGTCTATTTTGTACGTTCTCTGGTAAAGCTTAGTCTGGTGCTGCTGACTATTTTAATTACCCATGCAAGTTAATTGCAATTCAAATTTAGTAGAAATATGGTTTAAGCTCCTATAGTGCACGACACCTATCACCCACTCTTAATGCCACTCACTTTTATGAATTTGCTGGATAAGAATGTCTAGTCACAACCAGTAGCATGTGTGCGCTTTTGGTTATCTGTGTCTGGTTTAGTTTCAACTTATATGCTTATGTATATATTCTATCCTTGATGTGACTTTGGATATATTCATATTTAGTAGCCCAGAAATTTGGTTTGATGATGTTGATATATCTGAGATAAATGGAGAAGTAGCCACTCCCCTACAAAAGAAACCTCGTGAAGATGCCAAGTCATCCACTGTGGAACTTGTCTCTGGAAAATGCACTGAGTAAGATACTATGATGTACATTGAGACTGTCTACTCTGCTACATTTTACTGTGTGGGTGCAAAGCTTCTGACCTAAGCAGGTGTTTGTATTAGGCAGATCACTTTGTGCGCAAATAACATGTTTGAGAAATTTTATAATTGCCAGTTTAGATACAGTGTAGGTGACCTTTTTATACAATATATAACATATGTGGCAAGATATGGGACCAAAAATTGTTTTAAAACGCATTGTAACAGCATTTTAGCTGTTACTCTGTTACATGATGGGCATAACCATTAATCTGTAACTGTTACACTGTTACATAGCGATAAAAATAATAACTTATATGGTGTCCACTACTCTGTTACTTTACATACATAGCGATAAAAATAATAACTTATATGGTGTCCGTTATTATATAATACAATAAGGCTTTTATATAGTGACCTGATTAGAGAAGTTTTATTGTACTAGCTATCATGTTTATAATAGTGAGGGTGACCCTTATTTCCTCTCAGGCCTACTAAGTACATTGCTCTGGACTGTGAAATGGTTGGAACAGGTTTTGAAGGAGAGGATAGTATGTTAGCTCGTTGCTCATTGGTTAATCGGTTTGGGCACATTTTGTACGACAAGTATGTGGCTCCACAAGAGTGGGTGACTGATTTTCGTACTAAGTACAGTGGGATAAGAGTAGAAGATGTTCGGTCTGAAAAGGGTATGTTTGTTAATGTGAAGCTGTAGCTCTGTCTGATTGTATTGGTAGAATGTTTGATGTACGAGTTCTATTATGTGTCTCTTCAATCTGGGCAAATAAAATAATTATGCCTGGAGAGGGTCACTTCGACATATGTGTCAAACTTTGTGCAATAATTGATGGTACGTGCAAGGTGAGAGGGACACTGTAAAATAGGACAAGTGTAAAACACCAAATAGATATTCTGGTCCAGTCCCCATCCTTTGCTCAGGCATAATGGCAAGCAAGTTCACTGTTCCCTTATTTCTGTTACTCCTTTACTATATAATTCTAATAGATTAAAACCAGTGATTGTGTAGGTAATAGATATCTTGTGATTCTTTCTTACAGTATCTTTAAGTTCCAGGCAATGTGGTGATATGTGATGATGTGGTAACATACTAGAGTTGCAACGATACAGTGTGTAGATGTATCCATATATTTCCTCTGGTGTATCACGATACAGCGATATATTGTGCGATACAAAGTGGAGTCTAAGCAATGGTCTATGTTGTTTTTTAATGTTGCTTTTTTGTTTTTTTAAGAGAAATAAGTGAGCTAATTTTTCTTTGAGAAGCATTACATAGTATTCAGTTTAACCACAATGTACAATAATTTGATTGTCAGCCATGTTAACAAGCCACGATATGTCGATATATGATATATTGTGGCTTATATCATGGCTTATATACGTGATATATCGATACAGTTTGACTTTGTATCGATACAGCGATGTTGTATTAAAACGATACGATACGCGATATATCAATATATTGTTGCATCTCTATAACACACTGACATACTCATTCACAAAAATATCATTACTGTATACAAGTAAAATGTTGACAATGGATACGTATTGACAATGGATGGGAACAGAAAATATGGCCTAACTGCATACCTTTTCTCACACTTAATCTATATACGTTTTTATACCCATGTGTATGCTATACCTCCCAGGTAGAGTGGTAAAACTGTTGCTTTGCTATCAGCATCACAGCCATTTTGTTTAATATAGACATTCTTGTTACCACATTGGAGCAAAGTAGAGTGGTGCTGTACCGCGCTACTGCTATTTAGGGAAGACCCTGAACCCTGTGTTATTATAGACCCTGAACCCTGCTATTTAGGGAAAACCCTGTGTGCTTTGAAATTAATCATTTTTGTAGCTGAAGAGTTCAATGTTGTGCAGAAGGAAGTGTCTGGTTTGCTCAAAGGGAAGATTTTAGTTGGACATGCTTTACGCAATGATTTAAAGGTAGGTGTTAATTTTTGATATGTGTAAATTTTGTTGTTTTGTGCTATAGGCTTTGTTGTTGGATCATCCTAAGAAAAGCATCCGAGATACAGCAAGGTATCCTCCCTTCAAGAAGTACACTGGAGTAAGCTTGAATATACCTACATGCAACATCTGGTATAATGTAAACTACTGTAAGCGTAGCCCATGTTGCAGTACTACATACGCATGATGTACATGTGATTTACATGTGAATGTCAAGGCAGGTATGCACCCACACCAGCCAGAGACTGACTGGGCATGTGCTTGATTTGATAAGTGATTATTTTTTATGAAAAGCGTGCGTGTGTTTGTGTGTGTGTGTGAAGAACAATCAGGAGATTCCAACAATCAGGAGATTCCAACAAGACATTGTTGTTTCTGTGATGTGTACAGTTCGTCAATAGTCCAGAATTTATCCTGAGGCTCCGTCTATCATGCTACTTGTTGCTGTGGGCGGCTTCCAAGGTTTGAAGGGGTGGATACCTCCCATAAAGGGTTTGGGATGAAGGTTTCTGGACAAGCAATGTTTGCGTGCATACACATGAAACCTGTGAACTTACATATGTCTGGGTAAAGTTTTGTATTACTGGTCAAAAGGAAATCTGCAATTTATTGTCCAAGCTTGGATAAAAATAGCTTGTGCCACAAATTCATATTTCTCTCATAGTGACTATGAAAAATGTCTTGCTCAAGTAGATGGTGCACATGTATGCATGCGTGTGTCTGTCTGACCACACCCATGTGAGCAAGACTGCCTGGATAAGAGAGATTCCACTATATATGTTGTCAATAGTATTGAAATTATATATCGATTATAAACTTTACATACAGGTAGATGGTTGTTACCTTTTAAAGGATAGCTACGTATATGTGGTATTACCTGGATGCTTGGTATTTAGTAGTAGAACAACAAAAACTTGTTTTTATTAAACGTCAACAGAATGACTGTTCTATTAGAGTAGTTTTAAATTGATGACATTTACCTGCCTCCGAGGTACAAGCTTTCAAACATCATATGGTCCTACTAGTACAAATATGTAGAGCCCTGGATACAAGCATGTACAATGGACATGTAGCATCAACAGTTTATAATATTTGTGTTAGTGTACTTCTCAATTATACTTACTGTATGACTATAGGGAAGAACTCCTTCATTGAAAAAGTTAGCTAAAGCTCTTCTTGATTTGGATATACAAGATGGAGAGCACTGTTCTGTAAGTTGTATAAACAAAGCTAACAATGTACAATGTGTATCATGAACCATGATAGTGGATTCATAATAGGGATCGCATATACTTTTTGCAAAAACTCTAATAGAACGCACATCTAAAAACCACCTTGGAAAGCATCCTCCAACTCAAAACCACCATCTGGTGGTTATTTGCAATGATTATTGGTCTACTGGTAAGTATCAAGTGAAAAGGAAACAGTATGTGTACTTGGGATAAAACTGAAATTTGCCGTGTTGTCCACTTTCTCGTGCTAAAAACTATATAACCATGCTTACTGAGTCCTTCCTCGTGTCCATGACCTATTTTTGATTTCGTTTTCGGATGGAAACAGCCCAAACCGGGCCATTTCTTCTTGCCAAAATGCCATTACGCACAAGAAGCCATACAAGATCACAGTCATAGTTAGGTTTTTTGGTGTGTGTTGCTTGTGGCTAATAGAATCTGTCCTTATTAAACTCAGTACAGGCCAGGAAACTTAATCTGTGCTGAAGACTTTGTTGCAAGGCCATGATTATTGTACGTGGGCAGGTTATCCAGATTAAATACTCTAATAGAGCAGTTACGTAAATACTCTAATAATGCAGTCAAGTGTATAACAACAATCCTTGCACTGAATTTGACAGCTATTAAAGACGCCAGTAATGTAAATTTTAGCTCATATTAGGAGACTCTCAGTCTGTATGCACACTGCAATTTGATCAGTTTCATTTGATCAGTTTCATGTGTGTACTGACAGCGTTACTATGCAGAATGCAAAATTACACTATTCACCACAGTCTTCATTATCAATCAAAGAAATCCATAATCCATCACTGGATTAATAAAAAGTACATAAACTAGATGAATAAAAATTGAAAATTTTAAGAGGGAGAATAGAGATCACTGAAAAAAGCCATGAAACAAGAAGGGATCGCTGGGATGGTACAAATCCCTATTTTGACTCAAAATGACAGAGCATGTAACTAAAGATTTATGACAGAGAGTCAAAATAGGGATTTGTGGTTTACATTACCATCCCAGCAATCCCTTCTTGATTCTAGGATTTTTTCAGCAATCCCTATTCTCCCTCTTAAATTTTTTAATTTTTTATTCATCTAGTACATCATAAAAATGTGGTGTCAATTTTTTTTTTTTTTGTCGTCAACTGTATTTACAAGATGACACATTAGCAATCCATAAATTGATGCAGAATTAGTTGGGGTATGATGTTATGGTTAATTTTATTGCACTGTGAGTACCAATCGTGAGAAGCTTTGTGGTATCACTGTACACCAATATCACGTCTCCTCAGAAGTCTTGGAACCAGCAGAGCTTCTATAGTGTTCCAAATTACAGTATAGCTAGCACATGCAGATTTGGACTAAGGGTAATCTCTTTTTGAATATCTTTGCATTGTTTTACTTCTGCTAGTTACTGTTTGGTTTAAATTGGCCGTAATGTATTTCATTGTTTAACAAAACAACAACTAAATATGTTGCACGTGATTTTTTAATAGTCAACTTTGATATTTTACTGATTTCTGGTAGTCAGTATTGCATGCAATTCTGTCTCATCGGGGTCTATTTATTAGGTGTTTGTAAATGGATCATACATGTTTCATTTGGTAGCAACATGCAGACATTTTACAGCTGCTGGAAATTCATACTGTAAGTTATGCATGCGTACATGGCATTAACATCATTGCAACCACTTCTTGGCCGCCACCTTTGATTTTAAACTCTGCCTGTTTGATAACCACACCTGTTTTTACAACTTGGTATGGATATCCTTTTTTTATATTTGCAACCCCTATACAGCTAGCTTAGAGCCTTCTTTCACATGTCTTTGTTTTCAACATGCATAACAGAATTATTCAAAATAGCATCTTTTATTATTATTCAAGTCGTTTTAATTTGTTACTCCAGCAGAAATGTATTTTAATTCAGCAGTCATAGAATCTTTTAGAAGTTTCCTAGAAAGAGCTGTAGATTATAAGTTTTATTTACAATGTAGATATTAAGGGAGATGAAAAGCTGGCAGTAGTGATAAGGTCCATGATTTGAATCCATGTCAATTTGTGCATGTTTGTTGTTTGTTTGTTCTGGGTGACTGTTCTATGAAAGTATTTCAGTCGAACTTATTGAAGCTCAGTGAAGCTGCCATTTTATATCACGATTGATACCAAACACACAATTCACCACCATACACTGTACTTGTTACTTGCACATGTGCTGGTCCTGCATACTGTATTTTTCAGCATTCCTGCAGGAAGACCAAAGACTGGACAGCTCAAATTTGGTATGAAAGGTGTCCCATTCCAAGAAAATTTCCATTGCCAAAATTGTTTACATCTAGGTATAACCAAGCCACATATGAATGCATAAAAATTGCATTTTTTCTATTCCTGTGTAATACACACTGCACTGCACCAGCTTTGCTTGACCACACAATACGCTATCATGTGCCTTGACATTTGTGTATTAGTAGATGTTCACTGTTAACGTAAAATCTGCATACACTTAATTCAGGTTGAAGATGCACAGGTAGCCATGAAGATCTATGCATTACATAGCAAAGAATGGGAAAGAGCTATCAAGACAGGAACACTAAGAAAAATGAACAATAAAACTATGGGCAAACGTAAAAGAAAACCACTGCACAGGGGGAAGAGAAGAAAGTAAAGTCTTGTATGAATACAGATACAGTATAGCAATTCATCCTTCTTATTGTCCAAAATATAAATCTGATACAGTATAACATAAATACAATGTATAACTTAAGGTACACAGTGGTCTTAAGACTCACAATTTGAGAAAAATTCCCTCAATTTATGTAAGTCTCTATATAATTTTGTATAGAACTTCAACAGGTTTTCATCTAAATACCACCATAGAATTTTTATGCATATTTTTAGCCTTGACATGCAATACTGTACTTCTTTTGTATATCTGCTAAATTAATGTCATCATGATTCTAATGCTAACAATCCACCAGTATTGTTACATAGTAGATATACCACATATGTGGTACCTTCATTGTCAAACATTGTCTGAATGAAGCCATGTATTGTTTTACTGCGCAATACTGCTACAGTATAGTTAAGTAGCTAGTTCTGTTACATTGTAGTTCTGTTGTGTAAGTATGATCTTAAACACCTATTGCATATAGAAATGTAAGTTTATCTAACTTGAATCCCAGTGCATATGAATATCAAAGTGCCACGCTGAATGATAGCTATACCACACAGCTATAGACAAAGTGGTTCTGTTACTGTGCAATAAATTATCACCCAGTAATAACTAATTTATCACCCCATAGTGGAGCCAATCAGACTAGTTTGTGACATCATAACAACCACGAATAGTATTGTTTACCAATGGAATAAATAAATATGGAAATGTTTTTACAAAAAGCACCAGTACAGCACTTACACCTACTAAATTTTACACAGTTAATCTTTTTACACACTATTGCGATGATTTAAACATATGTTAAGAAACAGTCTGTGTTAATTTTCAGCCTGGCCATCAGTCCCAGCAGTGTACAGTGACGAACCAATTTCTTTGTTAATCTCTGGCTCCATTGTTTTATCTTGTAGAAATCCTCGCCACATGCCAATACTTTTAGCATTTTCACGCCATGTGATGCCACCCATACAAAGGCACTGGACATGGTTGCAGTATAGTTTATAGCTTCTCTCTAGTACTGTAGTTAGAAAGTTTATCTCTTCACAACCCAGAAGATATCTTAAAACTTGAACAGGAACTTCTGTAAACTCCTGTGCCCTGGGATATGAAATAGCCATCACAGATTATATGATCCTATGTATTCAGGTGATATTGTTATTGTACAGTACTTGTAAGAAGATATATAACATGCATGTATCAAATTTATATGCAATACAATCCAGTATGATCAGATTTACTATTTGTTTTACATAGATGCTGTATTGTTAACTCACTTCAAATATAATTGCTTGTCAGATTAAGTCAGGACCTGAGGCCACCTTCATATAATAGCCATACCTGAGCCTCAACAGCTCATACAGAAAGTTGTTAGCATATCCTTGTATAGGGTAAAATAGGAAAGTGCTATATACACATTAGAAGAGAAAACTTGTGTGTGATTAATTAGTACTTGTACGGACTTTAATTTGCTCCATGTAATTTGTTTGTCTGTGTGTAGAGTACGTGACATAGAAATTTGTGAAAATGATGCAATGTTGGAAGAAATTGCATCAATGTGTCTAGATATTGAGGGTGTTCAAGGTAACAGCTGGTTCTAGTATGCCCACACACAGTGTTACACGCATGTTCTATTGAACACATGTTATTAAACACTGGATATGGTGTGAAGCATGAGTCAATGTTAGGGGTCCTGGGATTGTGCCAGCCAGGAATAGGGGCAGTATCCCTGATATATAGCATAGGCAGTATAGTCTAATAGAACAGTCATAGGGATCCACTACAGGATACATTCAATGTCCCAAATGCATAATTATCTTGATTCCCCAGTTTTTTTTGTTTGCAATTATAACCCAACACCTATACATGTACCTCATGACTATTAACATAAGCCATGACTCAAAGGGGTGAAACATTATAGAAAACAATTGATGTGTAATTCGTAAAACTGTAAATACTAAATCCAACAACATCTGTCAGCAGGTAAGGGCTGGCTCCTAGTATATGCCTTTAAATGTAGAAACCTTTTTTTTTTTTGTATAATACGATATAGATATGTCCCTGCAATTGTGTATGACACTCTTAACAGCTATACATGTTCAATAGGAAATTTACTGACATTCTGTTAGTGGCATGTAGTAAAAATACAATCATTGAACACATGTATGTACAGTCTGCCAATGTATATATATACTTAATATTGTGTACAATAATTGTGTATGTTATTCGACTGGATGTGTGCAGATCTACAATCTGTGACTGCAAATTAGTATTATGTGTTAAAATCATACATTCACATGGTCAGTGTGTATAATAGAATATACAAGAGTACACATCTTTTACATATCATCACAATGGCAGCAACCAGGTAGCTGTAGTTTGGACTGACTGCAACAGCTAAGTAGTAGACCAGTAAACCCACTCCACTCGTACATACCAATAATACGGCAATTTTTATTAGGCAAATTTGACTTTTTCTAGCTTGTGGTGAATTGTTGTTCTTTGACAGAACATAAAACAAAATTCCGTTTAATATCATAAATAATATTTTAGCTTTTAACAACACAATAAACACTGCTACACTTATGTACTGAGTAATCGGAGTAACTGTAAACATAGCTGGCATTGAAATACAAAACTTGTTGGAATTTAAGTAACTTGCGCTCAGCAGAACAACAATTATTATACCCCTGCTAGCATTGATGATTGTTATGACAAAGAATGCTACTATCAGATACATCCAGAACAGTTTCCTTTTGACTTTCTCAGACAGCGGTGGATAAAGTTTATGACATCTGTAAAATGTATGGAATATTGCAATGAATGCCTCCAGTTCTAATAATTTTCCACAATGAAATGAAGCACTCACAAGTATTAAAATCAAAATACAAAATGCATTTGAAACTCTCAAACTAAACCTTGTGAGTGAAAGAATCAATATGATTGAAAAAGCAAATATCCATACCACAGTTGCTGCTAGAAGCAAACGGAATGGAAGTGAAGAATATTTCTTCTGATTAATGACGACTATCAATACTACAGTATTAAGAACAATCAGTATTATACTAACAATGGAATCCAGAATGCACATAACCACTTTATTATTGCTTTGCTCACAAAAGTTATCATTAACCTCAAGTAGCTGTAGTGTAGTGGTTGTACAGCCCAGATTATATTGATCATTATGATATGCAATATTCAGTTCATTTCCAGTCTTTAAGATCTTTACTGTACAGTTATCAACATGACAATATTGTGTAGCATTAATTATCACAACAGTACTGATATTGAGATCATCATAAGGAATTGTACAGTTGATAAGATCCAGTGGACGCCCATTAGCTGCAAGGAGTAATCCAAATAACAAACTTTTTATCAAGAACATCTTGAGAGTGTTACTGTATAATGTGAGTAAGGTATACTGCTTAAGTACATATACTGTGCACACATATATAGGGCTTTTGACTGTTACATATACGCACAAGTAAAATCACATGGAGATAGATGATGTTTACTGAATTAATCATCATTGTGATTCTATAGCCCATTACTGTATTTCAGCCGTCACTAAATATGATTGAAGTTATATACACACAGATAATAATGTGGTTTACACAATAGATTTATTGCCATCTTTTTGTGTAGTGGTGTTGTCTATAACTGCTCTCAAACTAGAAACATTACAGAAAATTGAGCCAGAAACATTTTCAATGCATTGTTACTAGTGACCATGTCCCTTTCTAGATTAATATATATGTGGTCCTGAATGACAACTAAACTCAGGAAAATGTACTGAATAAGATACTGCGTAACAATACTATAACAGAAGTACCATAATACCTTTGAGCAAAGAAATTTTCTAATTGACAGGTCACTATATATACACAACTTTAATATTATTAGGAGGTTTGGGTTTATCTGGCCAAAAAAATCAGCTTCACAATACCATCCTGGTACCTTGGCAGTATTGGTTAGGTATAACCAAGTTCAAAAGTGCCTTCAGTACAACCCTAAATGCTTCCAATAGATTGCTACAAATAAATTTTAAATATTATTTAATGGAATTGTCTACTAACTGACTAACTGCCTGTCTGCCTGATGCCTACAGACAAGTGTAATTTGATAACAGCCAAGGCTATGGGCTTGATTTTTTCACTGTTCAAAATTGCTTTGTCTTGAGATGTGCCTTTTGGCATACTGCACACAATATGTAAAAGGCACGCATCATGGACTTCCTATGTCCTCCTTTGCCAGTGTCCCCTTTGTTTTTGCTGATAGTCCAAGGTGTTGATTCATAACGTTACAAACGAAGAAGAAGCGCCTCTGCAACTGATCCAGTCACCACAGAAATAAACGAGAAGCCATGCATTGTGCTACCATGAACGTAGTGTAGGTGAAAGCGAAGTATAATAGCCACTTCACTTTCAAGTCAGTAATTAATAGTTGGGGTGCGCAAATCATCTTTATATATATAACAAGTAAATGAAAAAAACAAGAAACAACAATCAAAGTACATGTGATGGAAGCATCTGACCCTCAGATATTGCAAGGTCAGGTGCTCACTGGGCTGCCATGATGAGACCTAGCTCCACACAAGCATGCAGGTTACAGCTGACATCAGTAAGAAAAACTATCTAATTCAGGACAGTACACTATATTATAACTCTGGTCTCTCTTAGCAGCAAGCAGAGATGCCAATCTCTTGTAAGCAGTAGTGGCTGCACCTCCCAATCCCCCCAAAATAGAGTATACCAATGGGGTGAAATAGCCCATTTTGGACCCCATATTTCGTGGTGATTGGATTGATTGCAGAGGTGCTTCTCCTACTGTTCTTCATTTGTAGCGCTGCCTGCCTAATGAGCTGAACATTGAACATAGCTGAAAGCGAAGCGGAATGGCCACTTCACTTTTGTTATTGTTATTAGCACTTTAACCAACACTGAAGGTCTGACAGCAACATGTGCTGCAGCCTATGGATTACCTAACCTAACAAAAACTGGAGACTTTAAATAAATGATTACTTAACCTAGCTAGCAATAAGGTGAAACAGCTAGTAAAGGATCAAAGAGTCAGTAATTGATGATAGCTTCAGACAAAATCATTATACTCTGGCATTATATTATTCTTTCTTTTGTTGCAGTATGAGTGGGTTCACCAGTGTTACAAAAATAATAAACAAACAAGTATAAGGAAAAATTAGGAATTTTAAGTAGGGATCATAGGAAAAAGTACGGAAATAATGGGGGTCACCTACTGACCTACACCTGCAGATATACTAGTGAACATTTAATCCCTAATCCAGTCGCTATCTATGATCCCTAATCGAACTTAAAATTTCTAATTTTTCCTTATAGCTAGCTACCGTACGGAGGGAAACTTTGGAGGAGGAAAAATTTGGCAAATCAAGCAAAATATTGTTGGCCCGCTGTTGGCCATGTAGTAAGACTAACTCATGCATGTGATTACTTATTGGGGCGAGCCTGAGCGAGCCCCAGTATAGTCGAGAAATGGTACCTACGTTGCGTACACGAAAATTTACCGAACGAAAACGGATTGCCCCACACTGTTAGTGAATGGTACGTATGTCGCGTTCACGAAAATATACTGAAAGAAAACGGATTGCTCCACGCTGCTTCACGAAAATTTCATGAGCGGTGTACTTTTACTCCACATGGATTAGCACGTGGTTTGATGGCTGAACGAGAAGAAAGGTTGGCTAGAAGGAGAGAGCGCGACAGACTACGAAGAGCACAAGAAACGCCTGAAGGAAGAGAGACCAGGTACTGAGCTAACTAGCTGTACTTGTAGTACTAATAGAACCTTATCACACTGACAGGCGGGCTAGACGGAATGCATATGACAAAAATAGGCGTGCAAGCTTAACCACCGAAGACAGACATGTTGTAAATCAAACTCGTAGAGAAAGACAACGAGCTACATCAAGACACACGGTAGTGTGTCGTGCGGCCCAAGAATCCGGCGCGCAACACCCGTGAGTATATTGACAGGAAGAAAGAAAACGCAATTTTCGCACCTCCGTAGCTCTGTGCTGCCTTGATAAAACAAGACGATTTTTGCTGTGGACACTCCCTCCACCTTCAGCACTCCACATTCCAAATTTGAGCAAAATCGCTTCAAGCGTTCCCGAGATATGCGACTTCAAAAAAAAATTTTTTTTTTTTTTTTTTTTTAACCCGGGCTTGATGGACTGCCCTTGCCTACCACCCCCAGCACATAAATGGCCTGTGCTGGACAAACCGGGACTTTCTTAGTCCACGGCAAACTGAGACTCTGCCCGAATCAGCTCCACAATTGGGGGAGTCTTAACATAGTGACCGATGGATGCGGGCTCCGCGGATGCATTGTATGGAGGACCGCAAGAGAGAAAAAGATAGACAGCACCTTAACCACCCCATGACAACAGAGTAATCATCACCCCACTTGTTTGAAAGTTGATGAGCCAAGCGTTGATAAAAAACAGAAGCCTCATGAGCCAGACCACCAGAGGCAGACATTACCAGGGGGGTAAAAGAGGCATGCTCCTCCTCACGAATTCTCTGAGCATACGCACGTTTCTTAATGTTCTCGTGCCTCCGATAACAGGAGACCAGTGATGAGGACACATTAGAAGCAGCCAGAGGGTTGAACACCCGCACATCCACAAAACATCTTTCACTTCTTCCACCCCAAAAACCATTCATGGCGATGTCAAGACGGGCACCATCTTGGATATTGGCAGAAGCAGGGTAGTCCAGCTGTGAAACCGGCTGGAGCTCTGGTTCAACAGCTACCTGAGAGCATACTTCAGTCAACAGGGTAGCAGTTAGATCTCTGATCTCATTGTGTCGGATAGAAGGTAAGCCACCCTTGGGACAGGATAAAGCATGCTCCACTGAAAAGGAAGTCCCACATGCACAGTGAGCAGGAGTCCGCTGAGGAGACCACCCATAACGTAGTGCCACGGCATCGTGAAACGCAGACTTATGCAGTGCAAAGCCATGTTCCTGTAGGGGCTGGGTGGTAAGCCAGTTGGAGGCCCCTTTGGCTGAGGCTAGATCTAAAGCGCATTGAGAGGAGGGATCTAAGTGGGTACGCAAACTGGAAGATCTATCCGAATAGTTGGAAGATTTGGAATTGCGGATTGCGGACTTGCGAGATAGCTGTTCTGTTTTAACAATAGCCGAATTGATACCCCGGTCCAGAATGAATTGTGAAAGAGGCTCAGTAATGTGACACGAGGCTTAGTTTCTTCGTTTTTTTTATTCTTATTTTTCTTCCTCTTTTCGCACACTTACAAAAACTGCTATAAAATGTGAACGCCATATCCGATTGCCTTGCAATTTGGCACACAGAAGGCGGGTATAAAGGCGCATCTCTGTACCAACATTGGCTAGGATACGATAAACAGGAAAAGAGTTATGATCGATTATTCACGAAAAATAACACCAATATGTTGTCACGCCTACAGGGTAAACCGCGTATGGGAAGAAGCTGAAAATCGGTGGGTGAATAGGTTAACTATTGAACCTCAAACCTTTTGTGGTTTGAAAGAAATCGAGCTAAAAACCAGGAAGATACAACGAAAAAACCAGTAAATTTTTTACCCTGGTCCAATGTCTAATAATCGTGAGAGACTCTAATGTGACAAATACATGTTTATCATGATATGTGCTAATCACCTTTTTACAATTAAGTTTTACAACACAAATACATGTATAATTAAACTCACCAATTGTGACTAAATCCCTTCAACATGGAAAGACAAGTAATGAGACAACCTTGGAGACAACAGCCTCACAAGCCTATTCTTTTTTTTTTTTTTTTTTTTTTTTTTTTTTGAAGATATAAAGAAAATAAGATTAGCAAGCCTATTCTAGTGCGCTTATTTAGTAGTAATATAAATTTTAAAGGCGTTTATTTACAACAGGACATAATTACGTGCCCCTCTATTGTCTCTGTACATACTTGCCTTTTCTTTACTATTCTCATTTCATTTCACAAGATCTCTTGGCAGGGGCGTAGCTTCTTCACTTGAATTAGTCAATGCTTGAAGTAGATTGAGATACTCTAATAGAACAGTCACATTTCTACAAGTGTCATATTTTTATATTGTAAAGTGTGTAAGTAGCTAGTAATTTAAACTATACAATCCAATGCTAAGTAGAAGTTGTAACTATGCTAAATATTGATTGCAGTGTTACAGCTATTTTGTGACTGCTCTAATAGAGTATTTTGATCGTTTTAATGCAGTACAAGATGAAAGGCAAAGTGTTATTAAGGGTTTACTAGTTAAAATGGGTGTTAGTTGACTGCAGTTGCATGCCACTAACAGGGCCGCCCAGAGAAATTAGGGGGCCCAGGGAAAAGAGTTAAAGAGGGGCCCAGGGGCAAGGAAGGGTCTAGATCCTGACTGCTCTATTAGAGTATATAGATCTTTCTTTAAACAGGCAATCAAGGGGCCCTTTTGGGCTGGGGCAGGGGGAAAATACCCCCAACCCCCATGTGGGCGGCCCTGGCCACTAAAATTACAGTTATATTTTAATATTCTGTCACTGTAATCTGGGGTTTCTGTCAAAACCATGGAAACTCACCTACTGTTATTAACAGTGCATTGCTTATTCTAACAAAAGTATTGAAATCCCATCCAAAAACAGCTTATGTATGGAAAGGCGGCCAAACTCAAGTTATTTATTGCTATCAGAGAATCTATACACATTGCTTTATTGAGAATTAAATTTGTGTGGCATTTATGAAGATGCTCACACACTTATAAACTAGCAGTACATAGTTCTCATTAACACTTTAACAATAACATTGTATTATCTGATTAGCTAATATGAATTTTACAACCTGCACACCTCGTACATGGCCGCATTATGATATCATTACTTTTTGTCGCAGTTAACTCTGCTTTACTTGGACGCGCACTTTTTTACAGCTATAAGCTGTTTTTGGATGGGATATAATATACAAATAGTGCACATAAGGAGAAATTGTTTTTGACATTCACACCTACTATGAATTCAGATATGATGTTTTTGAATTTGTGGTTTTATCTATAATGTGATTGCCCAGAAGGGGAAGCTGTTGTCCCTATAATGTATGAAAAAACTATAAACTTCAAAATGTCATATCTCATGACCTATTATGCTGTCCTTTAAAAATCGGAGAAGTTACTTTAGACATTTACATTATAGACAACGTAAAATAGGGGTAATTGTTATTTTTTTATAATGAATTTGTCTATTGTAACAGGGCATAGGAGTTAATACTGTATATGTTTAGTAGAGATGCTATGATCTGTAAAAGTCACTAAACTTAATTACATGCTGCAACTGGTTATTATACTCCTGCAAGTTGTTTAAACTAACCCGGCTATTTGATCTTTGCATGATGTGGTGCGCTGGCTTCCTTAGTCACATGACACATTACTGTGCATCTTGATAGTTAACTTTGTACATTAGCATGTTATTATTAGAAAGAGAATGTGACCAAACATTAAGGTGGTTATTTGCCAATACTGTTGGAATGCACAAAATAATTGAAATGCTGACAGTAGAAATGGAGCAGATAGTCAGAAGCATATTTAGGAGTTTCCTGGGGTTCCAGAACACCTTCTTAAAGTTAACTTGTAGGTGCTATATATAAGGTCTTAACTTTTGTTATCAACACCAAATTGGTATGAGAGAATGCATGGGAAGATTACAAGTTACAAATCACTGGCAAACACTGCTCTTTTTTGAGAACACAACAATATTATAATGGGAAAAAAAGGAACAGAGCAATAAAAGGCAAATTCATACGTATAACAACATAGCTAGCTTTTCAGTCGCATTTATCAGAAGATTTATCATAATGGAATATAGTCCTCTTTAGTCACCTTCAATCATCTTGCAAGTTTACTCATATAAGTTCTGACATAAGACATAGCTACTAACATTAGAAATGGAGCGGTGTCAGAAGCATAATATTATTTTAGGAGAGTTTCAGAATCTCTTCTAAAAGTTGACTTATAGACTTGCAGCAGGGACTGTCTATCTAAGTTTGGTGGCATACAGAATAATTGGGAACTGGAGTGTATATATATAGCAGGATACTTTGGTATCAGCACAACAATGCACTGTATTGGGTAACTGATGCTAGGTCTGGAGCTAAATGCATTGTACATTGCATGGCTAGAGACATTATTTTAGCTTGGATGGGAAGACTACTTACAGGATGCACAATTTATCCTGTAGCCTACAAGACAAGATAAAGCTCTCACTTTTAAAAGCCAGACACTCTTGAATGGCTGGTGGCTGGCTACTGTGAACCACATGTGAATTGAAACAACCATCCAGCAAAGTCCTCTGAGCCATCAAAGTCATCCAGAGGAACAGTCTGCTAGTCAGTTCCAGTTCAATTCAGCTGATCCAGTCTAGTCCACATTTAATGGAGGCAGCTGAGAAGGTACTTCTGTGCATAATTTGTGGTTTACAGTGGTCTGTTCAATTGCCTATTCAGCTAGAAAGGCATAGTATTATCTATGGGTGTCTGTTTTTATAAGTAAGACAACATCAACTTGCTACACATTGATATCTACTTGTACTCTCATACCAATTTAAAAGCTGATCATTAATTGCATATGCTTGAAATTTCAGTAAAAGTCTGGTATGAGGGATGTTTTCAAGAGATGTTTTTCAAGAGATAGAGTCCAGTCATAAAAGCTAGACCTGCATAATAGGCTGGAGTGCTATGCCAGCATAATGCTAGCATATTAGGTGGATATTTCAAACTATGAAGCTTAATTCCATGAAAAGAAATTGATAGTCCCTAATAGAGCAGTCAGTGGAAACTGCAAACTACAGTTCCTTAGATCGATACTGCCTAATAGAACAGTCATTTTGTAGTGAAATACTCTAATAGAGCATTCACTGATTAAAATGTAATTGTAAGAAATGTTGCTAAACTAGGAGAATAATGTAAGCATAATGGAGCATAATAAGTGAAAATTTTGGGAAATTCCTGAAAGAATTTTAAGCCAATGTTTGAGCATTCTTTTCCAGGTTTATTTAAAGCATGTAGTAGCTAGTTGAGTACAACATAACCTTCTAGGAACACACAATAATTAGACAGAGTATCCCTTATGTATATGTTAAAGCATAGCCGCGTATTTCACCATAGTTTGGCATAGTAGACGTTCATTGCGTCTTTTGGCAGGTTTTGCTCGCAACCCACAATCGATTCTATTGTGAGTCACATGGTGAAGTATTTCCATGATATCTCCAGGACTTGTCCGTTTACATTAACAAACTTAACAGCAACATTACCTTCTCCCACCCATCATCGAAGCATTTAGGTATGTCTATAAAAGCAATCCAGTGGTGGAACTCGTATTGGCTGGGGTGATTGATCACTCAGCGCGGCGAGGCTATCAGCCTTCACCGGCTTGGGTGATTAGTCGTACTGGCGCGAGCCCCGTAGGCTATTAGCCTACACTAAGGCACGTGGGCAACTGTGCTTTATTGCCCACAAAGAGTGCTTTATTGCACCGCAAAGAGTGCTTTATTGAACGAATAAAGCACTCTTTGCGGTGCAATAAAGCACTCTTTGTGGTCGGTGAAGCAGTTGGCCAGCTGAGAGTGTACTTTATGAAATTTAAAGTACACTTTTTCCTTTGATCTCGCCCACGCAAAGTTCTATAAAATAGAATAATTACTGCAGAAGTGAATGATACCCTTTTTGTATGTACAGGTGTATTACACATGACCAGACTAGTTTTCCAGTCTTTTGGCAATATACCACTCTGTAAAGATATCTTATAACATAAGTAATTTATGACTAACTTTTATCCTCAACTTTGAAGTCTTGCACAGTAACAAAATATAGTAATACTAATAATTAGGCCATCCCTATTTGAAAGGTTGCTGCTTGGGCCCAACTGACCCAATTTTACACACATTTTAATTTTAAAAGGGTAAAGTGAAACCTAGTGCCTAGTGTAAAAGTCAAAATGATCAAGATACTCTAGTTATGGGTAAAATTTTGAGTAACTTTATCTGTAGGCACATAGATCCCTTAAGACCAGTTTTCCCCACCCCTGGCTAAGAAAATCTTTGAAATACCAAAGCTATACTAGCTATGTTTGTATACACATATCTGCAAATAGTGCAGTCCTAATGTTTTTTTACTGTTCCATTTATGACCTGTGAACAGAAATCATAAACTTGTCTACTTTTTTCCCACTGATGAGCCTGAGCAACAACTTTTCGAATAGGTATGGGCTTAATTTATACCTTTAAATGAATTTTTTAAAGTTTAATTCTACACAATACTATACAAGTTCATAATTTCATAAATATACCAATGGAAAATCTAAAGCATTCTATGCATGCTCTAGTGAGCTCTATTAGGGTATTACAAAAATGGTCAAATAAAATACAATACTATTTTAATTTCTGTCTTCCAGAATGATTATCATCATAATCATCATTGTATATGCATGTAGATAAGAAAACTTTGAGCCCCAAACCTGGGTTTGGGACATTTAAACTATTATAAGAAGTAAAGTATTGCAGCATTAAATCATATTATTGTAACTTTTGTCCTTCAAAAATATCCTTGTACCAGTATAGAATGGGTAAAAAGTCCCAAAGCCTAGCTTTGTGGGATCAAGACACACGGTAGTGTGTCGTGCGGCCCAAGAAGCCAGCGCGCCACACCGTGAGTATATTGACAGGAAGAACGAAAACGTCAATTTCACACCTTTGTATCTCGGTGATCACTTATCTGATTGGAACCAAATTTGCTACACAGTTGCCCGCCAGCCAAGGGGGTCTACATTCCAAATTTGAAGGAAATCGCTCCAGCCATTTCCGAGATACGAGCTGCCAAAGTTTCGTTTTTTTTTCTTCGTTTTTTTCTTCTTCGTATTTTCGCACACTTGCAAAAATTGCTATAACAAGCAAACGCGTACTCCGATCGCCTTGAAATTTGGCACACGGAAAGGGAGTCCAAAGGCGAATCCTAGCATCAAATTTGGTACAAATCCGATGAATGGTTCAGGAGTTATGACCGATTATTCGCGTAAAACAAGATCGATTTGTTGTCACGCCTACAGGGTAAACCGCTTCATGGAATGAGTTGAAAATTGCTATGTAGATGGAGTAACCATCGTAGGAGTGCCTTTTAGTGGTTTGAAAGGAATCGAGATAAAGACCACGGAGATATGACACAAAACCCAACCTGTGTCACAATTACGCGATCGATTTTTATGAATAAAAAAGTATTAATTTTCACGCCTATTAGGCAAACCGCTTAGAGCAATGAGCTGAAAATCGGTGTATAGCTGGAATAATCTTCATAGAAAGTCCTTGCAGTAGTACAGAAGAATCGGATTACAAACCACTGAGTTATGATTCGAAAGCCAACTCCGTGTAGCAAATGCGAGATCGAGATACTCTAATAGAACAGTCACCCTAATAGAGCATTCGGCTAATTTATTTACTCCATTATAGAATTTTATTACATCACAAGTTATTCTGTAGGGAGTTCAGCTGCAAACAGTTAATCTTATAGACAGTTCAGCAAGAAGACAGTCACCATGTGGAGAGTTAAGCAAATATACCACTATAGAGATTCAGAACATTACAAGTCACACTGAAGAAAGTTCAGCTATAAACAAGTCATGCTCTGTGTAGAGAATTCAGCTACAATTAAGTCACTCTCTAGAGAATTCAGTTACACAGAATTCTGCTACACACAAGTCACCGTGGAGAGAGTTCAGCTACAAACAAATTACCCTTTAGAGTGATCAGCTACAAACAAAACACTTTGCAGGGTGTTCAACTGCAACAAATCAATTACCTTTAGAGCGATCAGCAATGAACAGATCAACACAAATCTACCTGTAGAGAGATCAGCTAGAAACAAACCACCCTGAAGAGAGTTCAGCTACAAAAAATCACCCTGTAGAGACATCAGCTAGAAACTAGACACAATGTAAGGAGTTCAGCTACAAGCAATCACCCTGTAGAGAGTTCAGCTAAAACAAACCAACCTGCAGAGAGATCAGCTACAAACAAATCACCTTATAGAGAGTTCAGCTACAAACAGATTACCTGTAGAGAGATCGGCTACAAACAAATCAACCTGCAGAGAGATCAGCTATATACACACAAATCAACTTGTAGAGAGATCGGCTACAAACAAATCAACCTGCAGAGAGATCAGCTATATACACACAAATCAACTTGTAGAGAGATCAGCTACAAACAAATCACCATGTAGAGAGATCAGCTAGAAACTACACACAATGTAAGGAGTTCAGCTACAAACAAATCACCCTGTAGAGAGATCAGCTACAAACTAGACACAAAGTAAGGAGTTCAGCTACAAGCAAATTACCCTGTAGAGAGTTCATCTACAAACAAATCAACCTGTAGAGCAATCAGCTAGAAACAAATCACCCTGAAGAGAGGTCAGCTACAAAAATCACCCTGTAGAGAGATCAGCTAGAAACAAATCACCCTGAAGAGAGGTCAGCTACAAAAAAAATCACCCTGTAGAGAGATCAGCTACAAACAAATTGCCCTGTAGAGAGATCGGCTACAAACAAATCAACCTGCAGAGAGATCAGCTACACACAAATCAACTTGTAGATAGTTCAGCTACAAACAAATTACCCTGTAGAGAGATCGGCTACAAACAAATCAGCCTGTAGAGAGTTCAGCTAAAAACAAATCAACCTGCAGAGAGATCAACTACAAACAAATCACCTTATAGAGAGTTCAGCTACAAACAAATTACCCTATAGAGAGATCGGCTACAAACAAATCAACCTGCAGAGAGATCAGCTACACACAAATCAACTTGTAGAGAGATCAATTACAAACAAATCATCCTGTAGAGAGATCAGCTAGAAACTACACACAATGTAAGGAGTTCAGCCACAAATAAATCACCTTATAGAGAGTTCAGTTACAAACAAAACACTCTGTAGAGAGATCAGCTAGAAACTGGACACAATGTAAGGAGTTCAGCTACAAGCAAATCACCCTTTAGTGAGTTCAGCTACAAACAAATCAACCTGCAGTGAGATCACCTACAAAAAAGCACCTTGTACAGAGTTCAGCTACAAACAAATTACCCTGTAGAGAGATCGGCTACAAACAAATCAACCAGTAGAAAGATCAGCTACACACAAATCAACTTGTAGAGAGATCAGCTACAAACAAATCACCCTGTAGAGAGATCAGCTAGAAACTAGTCACAATGTAAGGAGTTCAGCTACAAGTAAATCACACTGTAGAGAGTTCAGCTAAAACAAATCAACCTGCAGAGAGATCAGCTACAAATAAATCACTTTATAGACAGTTCAGCTACAAACAAATTACCTTGTAGAGAGATCGGCTGCAAATTAATCAACCTGCAGAGAGATCAGCTACACACAAATCAACTTGTAGAGAGATCAGCTACAAACAAATCACCCTGTAGAGAGATCAGCTAGAAACTAGATACAATGCAAGGAGTTCAGCTACAAGCAAAATCACCCTTTAGTGAGTTCAGCTACAAACAAATCAACCTGCAGTGAGATCACCCACAAAAAAACGCACTTGTACAGAGTTCAGTTACAAACAAATCACCCTGTAGAGAGATCAGGTAGAAGAATTTACCTTGTAGAGAGTTCATTTACAAAGAAACCATCATATAGAGAGTTCAGCTAGAAGAAGTCACCTTGTAAAGAGTTTAGCTACAAAGAAACCATCATGTACAGAGTTCAGCTACAAAGAAACCACCTGTACAGAATTCAACTACAAACAAATCACCCTGTATAGAGATCAGCTAGAAGAAGTTACCTTGTAGATAGTTCAGCTACAACAATTCACCCTGTAGAAAGATCATGCTAGAAGAAGTCACCTTGTAGAGTGTTCAGTTACAAAGAAACCATCATGTAGAGAGTTCAGCTGCAAACAAATCACTCTGTAGAGAGTTCAGCTACAAAGAAACCGCCATGTAGAGAGTTCAGCCTCATACAAACCACCTAGTAGAGAATTCAACTACAACAAATCACCCTGTAGAGAAGAAGGTACCTTGTAGAGAGTTCAGCTACAAAGAAACCACCATGTAGAGAGTTTAGCTGCAAACAATTCACCTGTAGAGAGTTCAGCTAGAAACAAATCACCCCGTAGAGAGATCAACTGGACGAAGTCACCTTGTAGAGAGTTCAGCTACAAAGAAACCATCATGTAGAGAGTTCAGCTGCAAACAAATCACCCTGCAGAGAGTTCAGCTACAAAAAAATCACCCTGTAGAGAGTTCAGCTAGACGAAGTCACCTTATAGAGAGTTCAGCTACAAAGAAACCATCATGTAGAGAGTTCGGCTATAAAGACACCACCATGTAGAGAGTTTAGCTGCAAACAAATCACCTGTTACAGAGAGTTCAGCTACAAAGAAACCATCCTGTATATAGTTCAGCTACATTTCAAGTCACCCAGTAGAGAGATCAGCTGCAAAAAAAATCCTGTGGGGAATAATGAGCATGTAATAAATATATGCATATAATTTGTATAATTACTAATAAAATCAAAAATAATTGAAGTACTAAAATTCTTCTTTAAGTTCTTTTCTTCTTCCTGTGGTAAAGAAAAAAACACATGGGTTAAAAAAGCCCCAAAGCCAACCATAGGCCGGCTTTGCAGTATACAAATACAAAAAGAAGTGATATCTAATCAAAAACAGCCAAGCTGTAAAAAAAGGTGCGGCCCCCATAAAGGCCATGGTGAAAAAAGATGTGAAATCCAAGGTGGCGGCCAAGAAATGGCTGTGATGGTAGGTTAATGGTTACATTTTAATAATGGCAATTCAGGTGAATTTTGTGCCGCTTGGTCTTGGCACCAAATTCCCCTGAATTGTTGTTATTAAAATGTAACCATTAACCTACCATCACAGCCATTTCTTGGCCGCCACCTTGGATTTCACATCTTTTTTCACCATGGCCTTTATGGGGGCCGCACCTTTTTTTACAGCTTGGCTGTTTTTGATTAGATATTTAACAAGTATAAGAAAACATTAGGACTTTTAAATTAGAGTAGAGACAGTGTATAGTGCTGCAATAAAAAGTACTGAAACAAGCTTAAGCTGGATCGGAGTAGTACATAATGTTCAAATACTGTAAAATGATAAGAAGTGAATATCCCTACTGTGCATTGAGTAAAGCACAGTAGGGATATTTACTTCCTATTGTTTTACAGTATTTGGACATTATATACTACTCTGATCCAGTACTTTTCATTGCAGCACTATACACTGTCCCTAACCTAATTTAAAATTCCTATTTTTTTCTTATATTTGCTTGTGAACTTTTTTGCAAGCTCATGATCACTAAATAGCCTGCTTTTCACAAAACTAGTCACAATATTTTTAAAGAGTTAATCATAGTACTATTATACTAGATTATGACTCATACAATAACAACTGATCAGTGGGCGTGGCTCTACATAAGCCTGCAGACAATAATGGACGTGGATTGGTGCATACCTACACACTGATGAATGGGCGTGGCTACCATATATCTACAGACAGTAATTTACGTAAGTGGGCGTGGCTCACGAAAGAGCAGAGCTACGTTATGACGTGTGGTAACACATCCACATTTAATTTAGCACGTGGGGTCAGACCCGAATAATCTGTAAAGCAGGACCTGAATGACCCGACTCGGGCGAATTTTTTTTTGGAACCACTTTGGACTGAGAAAAATTTTCGACTAATGAAATACAAAAATAACCGGAGTTAGTATGCGACAGTGAGTGGTGCAACGCTATGCACAAGCTTGAAATTACCCACAATCAAATCTATAACAGTCCGTAATCACGTGAGTTATTAGTTCAATTATGTCACAACAGGGAATTGCTAACCAGCTTACCGTTCTTGATTGCCAGAATAAAAAAAGATAAGTACCAGTGATGTATTACAAGGGCTCAATTAATTAATTTAAAGGGACTGCCATCCAGTTGTGATAGCTTTGCAACTGCAACAATTGCAGCTAAACTTCTTCCATTTAAAGTGCCTGGTACATGCATATACGCCATGCTTCTATTTATATAGTCTACTCTATGTACAGCTATAGATTATCTTACTCTGACAGATTCAAAAGTAAAAATTTTCCGCATACCTATAATAACTATTAATTTTCATATGCAACTTAGCAACTGTGTGCAATGCATTATAACAATTATGCATCTTTCAATTAGTTTCAAATTATTTTCTGAGTATACAAGTAACTACAGCAACAAACCATTAAGCCTTGATCTATGCATAATTTTACATAATGGCTCCTTTTAGCTGCTACGTCATAGATCAACTTCATATTATGCCACTTTGACATCTCAATTTTCCTTAATCATCCACTAACTCCTGCATCCAAAATACCAATTCAAAATGAGCTATTTTTGATGCAAATTGCACCTGAGAGCATCTAAAATTTCAAAATTTTCCTGGGGGAGCATGCCCCCAGACCCCCCTAGAAGGCAAAATGCTTCGCACAGTGTTAAGTGCCTACTTTTTTGTTCAATACCATATTGCTATATACCAATACAACAGGGTACCCTAGTGGTGAATTTTACCTGTAGCCCTGGTCAACATAAAAGTCTGGCTACGCCACTGCCAAGGTGGCCACTACAACATTTAGGATTTTGAAGTGGAACATCTTGATCTAGTGGCAGGACCATATTTAGCTACTGGAGGGTACGTAAGTTTTCGTTTACTATCTGTGGCAGGATGACACACAGACACTAATTTTATTCAGTCAAATGACTCTTCCTGTAAAAGACACTGGGTCTCTGCACTGATGATAATTTTCTGTGTTGGACTGACTTGTTAATATCATAGACAAATAATATATACCATCTACCTCAGTCTGAGACATTCTGGACAGTGTCTCACAATAATGTATATCTCTATATCTCAGCAAGGGGGTGACACACAGGCACTCACTGTAGGCAGATCTGCAACTGTGGTCTAAGTTAAAGGTCAAGGCCACCAAATAGGGACCCGCCGATTATGCTCATCATTTTACCTATTATGCTATGCTGCACTGCTCGAAATTTTGCCTATTATGCTTACATTAATGCTCAATATTTACCTATTATGCTCAAATTATGCTCAATATTTATACCTCAGTTCCCATGTTTTTCTAGTTAATTGCACTTTATGGGAAAACAGTAAGTTGCAGGAGCACAGACTCTAAATGCTTGCTTGTCAAAATGCATGTCACAGAAAAGATCGATATACTCTAATAGAACAGTCAGCTGTCTGATTATTTTCTGACAGTTCTATTAGAGTATATCGATCTTTTAGTTTTAATATGTGTTATGTAGTTTGATAAGTAAGATTTTATGGCAATGCACAAATGTTCTGCCTTTTATGCTAGCATTATGCTCAATGCTTTCAGGCACCTATTATGCTCATTATTATGCCAGCATAATCGGCGGGTCCCTACCACCAAATTCATGCCAAGTCAACAGTGAAAATTTCCAACCCACAATCAAAAGTACTGAAATACTGTTGCTAAGTCACCGGTCAAAGATTGAAAAAGGCTCTTAGTCACAGGTCAAAGCAAAATTTTGGCAGGTCAAAACTTTGACCGTGGTCACAGATCGACATACAGTGAGAATATGTGCAACACCCCCTTGTCACAGGAATTTCATGACACGGGAGTGGATGTGCCTTAACTGAGTTAAATACTTAATTTTTACGTACTTTAATATAGTTGCTTCGTGGGTCCAACCAACCACAGATGGAAGCATGAAAATAAATCCTCTTAAGTAAAAAGAAAGCTTGAATATCTGTTTAAGCACAAGTGTCATTCTTCCAATACTGTTTACCTCTATCTTCTAAAACCAGCTCAAAAGCACAATACAGCTGCAAGCAAAATGTGAGACCATGCCTTTCTTCTATATATATTTGCACTCATTATAATTATGTTCTGTGCCTACCTACCTATAGCTACCCCACTCTTCAGAATGAAACAGCTAATCAAGTTGTACAAACATATATGTATTTTATTTCATTTACGACATCCACTGTTGTGCCCGCACAGGTGTCATCTCTTCATCCCTCACAAGTGAAAGAGCTAGGTTACAGTAGCCACTATAGAGATCTTTGGCAGTACAATGTTGGCAGTACAATGGGACATCACTGTGTGTAACTAGTAAAATACAAGACATACTCTGGCACAGTACACAAGAACTGCTTATGGTGATGTTAATGCCTTCAGTACCCTCTCATAACTAATCAGCATATATGCAAACGTATAGTAAAGTGTGAATTTGGTACATAAATGCTAAGCTCGTGGCTACACTGCCACTGAATAATAACCAATTATATTACAGGTGTTTATGGTTCCACTTCTAATTACACAGCATTGAGAAGAAATATTGTTGCACTACTTCTTCAAGTTAGTGCTCTGTGCTGCAGTCAATTTGGCTTTGTTGAGAGAGAGCTGCTCCTACAGTATATAGCATGAAAAAGATAACATCAAAGTAGTGAACAATATTTAACACATGAATGAAATAATTTTTAAAATAGTCTTGTTTATTACAAACCATACAGCACATTTCCGAGGCTGCATAAGTTCATGGGGATGGTATAAGTGTGACGTACTTGCACATACCAGTAACTCTAGGGTTTGTATGATGAGTTACCAGTGTACAATTAAGCAGTAGCTAATAAACACTCATCAAGATAACTATGTGTAGCAATTAATGAAACCTCACTAAAGTATATACCATACGACAGGAAATTTTGATGCAGAAATTTTGCCAAATTGTTTACGTCATCAATATTTAATAAAAAGTTCTACTGAACATGCACCTCTGTTGGTATAAACTTTTTGTGTGCTTATGCATGTAGCAGCAATTCAAGATCAAGGTGTGAAGTGAGACACTGCACTTTTAACCTACATCAAGAATGTCTATTTTGCAGTACTTAGAGGTACATATCAAAGTGTCCATGTTCATACACATGGTGTCTTTGAATAGCAGAACAGATGATAAATTCGAACATCGTCACAAGTGTAGTAAGAAGCAGGCATGAGTTTACATGTGTAATAGCAGGTGAGACCAGTAACATCTAAAAATTTAGAGGCACTTAGCTATGCTGGAGAATTGGATTCGTCAAATTTTTCTGTCGTACGATACAGTGGAACCTCTCTATAACAGACAATTCAGGACCAAGAGTTTTGGTCACTTTTTGCTGTAATATAGAGGTTTTCCTCTTTCAGAGATAAAAAATGTATTAACCAGACTTGTTGGGACCACAATTTTTGCCCTTATTATGGAGGTGTTTTCTATTGCGTCCTGAATTCAGGGAGTCTGTTAAGAGAGGTTCTACTGTATATCACATATATGCATGCATAATAGTCTGTCACAGTCAGCATTGAAACTGTGTCACTTTTGCTGACCCCGATAAACCACTTAACTAACCTGAAATAAATTAAAATGACGCATGACCCAAGAACTATATTTGGATGCTCCACTAACTTAACAGGTAGCTATACAACAACTACACAGGTACAGTAATTTTATAGTAGTGATCAGTCAGTGGGCATAATTCAAGTAAGTCTACAAAGCAATAGGTATAACTTTGTACATAGACAAACTTTATCACCCCCCCCTAACATTGTTCTATGTCTACACACAATATCACATGTTCTCAGTAAGTGGGCATGGCTGATACAAAAAAGCTGGAAGACTAGCAATATCTGCATTTATATAATTACATTGATTTGTATATCAAAGAATTGCGTGTTAGTTATCATATCTTTTCACAATTACTTACCTCAATTGTATTCACTTTGCAAGTAGTTGATCAACAAGTTATCTACAAATCAGAAATCATATAAGTGATTTCCACCCATGCAACATATTACAACTACTCATGTGCAACCCTTAGGAAATCGGGCATACATATCAGGAAAAGCCCTCATGCCCGTGTTATACAACTATTACATGTAAACATATGGTACGTAAATATTGAACAATGTATGACTCAAAACCATAGTAATAAATGTGTTCTTTTTTTGCGTAACTCTACAAAGTAGGTTTGCCTCATAATCAAGTACTCTGAGCTTTTCTAACAACCTAACAACTGGTCTGCTTGCCGTCATAACTTACATATTACATGAGCATGTCACAACCTCATTCTCAAGACAACATTGCATCACATTATTTTAACAAGCACAGCGAACCCTGCCTAATCTGGTCACATTTACATTTTCTGGCCGCAGTTAACAGGCGGCTCATCATTTGATAGACAAATTACATATTATTTGATGCTTTTGTACTGGTCAGTGTAAACAGGTGACCTGATTCGACTGGTCTCACTATACTTGGGTGTAATTTCAACAACTATTCATGCATTTACAACATTTGTTTCAAGCACTGTAGTGATGATATCAGAAATCACACACTCTGTAAAATACAGGGGCAATCCATTAATCACTAAGTGGAAATCAATAAATCATTCATATGTACACAATTTCAATACCACTTGGTTGAAAATTACCTGTCGGGGTCCAATGTTTTTTTATTGCTAGCAACTTCCATTATGCAACTTGTTATAGTATTCCATTAATGTACTTCCCTTTAGAAGGGGGTAGCAGTCCGTAGCACTCCAGTCTTCATGCTCAGTCAAAATGCAAAAAAATGAGATTGACTTTCACTAAACATTACAATAGTCTTATGGTATATTTTTGTGAAATTATACTCATGTTTACTATTAGCTTTGCTAGCTAGTCAGTTGCAATTCTAAAAGCACTGATGGTGGTATGTATATTATATATATATATATATATGCTTTATTACCTGTGCTTGTTGTTTGACCAACAGCAAATTCCTACCTTGACATTTCTGCTTACTAAGATCAGAGTATAGAATATATTGGAGTGCCATCCCCTTGTTACAAATTAAATGAACAATGAAATGCGCAAGAGTCTTAAATACAACATGCATTGTGACCACAATATTATCAGCAATGATTTGAAATAACACAGCAACAGTGTTGGGCAAGTTACTTTAAAAAGTAACTAGTTACATATTACTTGCAACTGAACTATTTAGTTACAGTTACATATTACCCATAAAATAAAGTAACTATAATAATATTACATAATATATTACTTTGTGTCCACAGCCTTAAGCTGTCACGTGTGAAACTACCACCTTATCACGTGACATGATTGCATTGTTGGACAATGTGCAAATCTTGGTTATAAGTAAGAAGCTGGTGAATAAGCTTCATTCAATAGGCTTCATTACTTCGTTGTGGCTAGGCGTTACTCAGTGGATTACTAACGAGATTAGTAACTTCGCTACTTGTAGTAGTAATATTACATATATATTAGATTCGTTACAGTAACTATATAATTACTTAGGTAACGCGTTACATTTGTAAGTAAATAACTTGAGTTATATTACCTGTTTTTATAGTGTATTTCGTTATATTACTTAGCTACCACAAAAGTAATAATATTACGTAACGCGTTACATAAGTAACGCGTTACTCCCAACACTGCACAGCAACACAATGGAAGCTCTCTATAATGACATTTTGGGCCCAGCTGATATGAGGTTGTTCTCCTTATTTAGTAGGGTCCACAGAAACCGAGAGTTTAAAGGTGTACAGTGCAATTCGGTGTAGCTATGTCATGATCCGTAGTTTAAAGTGATAGTACGCACCATGGTAAGCGCTGGGCGATTAAGTGGCGTCACTTTATATTCCGGCTGCAACCATCCATCAGCCAATAAGAACTTCGCAAAGAACGTGGTCATGGCGGTTCTTGTTGTCCAGTCTTGTCACTACTCTGTATACATCACGTGGCATGAACCACAAACACATTCAATGTTGCATACTAACTCCGGTTATTTTTGTATTCCATAAGTCGAAAATTTTTCTGTGGCATGAACCACAAACACATTCAATGTTGCATACTAACTCCGGTTATTTTTGTATTCCATAAGTCGAAAGTTTAAGTCAAAAGTGGAACCAAAAAAAAATTCGCCCGACGCGGTTTAACATTGTTACTATTAAAATAAACAATACTTTTATTGACTTACACATCGCTATATAGTTCGCTGTGAGTTGTTCTCTCTGATTGATATCAACAGCGAGTCACGTACGCGTGTGTTTTTGGTGCAACCGGCGACCATGTGTATTTCCATGGGCGGATCCAGGAGCTGGCAAGGGGAGGGGCACAAACAGGCTAAGTTGTAGGTAGTTGGAGACAGCAAAATTTGAAGCAGCAAATAATCATCTCATACTATTGTATCACTGCTAATTTATGCTATTTTGGACTTGGTGAAGTCTTAAAAGCTGTTTTAAAAGACTAGCCTAATGTCTTACACTCGTCTCCAGTAACACGATAATCATTTTTAGCGGCGCTTAGTACGCAAGGTGACAGTTTGACAGCTTATTTGACTTTTGTTGTAAGTTTGCAATATGTGCATAACTTTATGAGTTATATAAACTGGCTATGACCTGACAGGGTTTAGTAGCTATTTCAATCAAAATAAGTATGACTCCTCCACAAAGGGAGAAGGAAGGTGGGGGAGTATTTGCGCCAAATGCCCCATCCTGGATCCGCCATTGTATTCAAATAGTTTGATGAAAATATACACTGGTAGATGGAAGCCATACTGTAGTCTATAACTCTCAACGGTAGAACCTTGACTGATGGCCATGGTAAAGAAGGATAAAAGGTAAGATAATAGCGCAAGCAGTGTATGTTTATCAATATATCAAAGGTTTTTTCTTAAGCGAAATAGAAACGTTTCTGCGAAAGAATTAGGGCAGTAGTTGTAGCCAGTTTTCCGCTATGCTTGACCGAAGGCATCAGGCAGGCAGGCAGTAGAAAATTCCATTGAATAAATTATTTTTAAAATTCTGTATCAACTTGACGGAAACGTTTCGTGTCGATCTGAAGACACTTTTGGGCTTGGGTTTACCCAACCAATACTGTCATGTCGTGAGGAAAAATCATAGCAGGTTTTTGGGTTATAGTATATCACAGATCGCCCCCACACCTTTGATGTCCTTACTATACAGTACTACCGTACTGTATGATGAAGTGAAATCATACAAAAACAGCTCAACTGTAGAAAAAGGTGCAGCCTTGAAAAAAGCCTAGGTGAAAAGGTTGTGAAATCAAAGGTGGCAGCCAAGAAACAACTGCAATAATGTTAATGCCAATCAATTATATTATAATGGTCAGGGGTGCATTATTAAAACTGATTTGGCATTAATCATGTTTTGGTCTCCACCTTTGATTTCACAACCTTTTCACCTAGGCTTTTAAAGGTGCACCCTTTTCTACAGTTTAACTGTTTTCATGGATACATGTTACATTCTACAATTCAGCATATAAAACAAAGTAGCTATTAAATTTGTATATGGATCTGAATTCACTCATTCAGACTGTCCATGTGCATTTGATAGAATGTACAATAGAAAACATCTTTCACACAGTGATGCGAAGATTGAAACTGAAAAACTGTAGTCTGGGTAGACCCCAAGAGTCACAATGTACACAAATGCGCTCATTCCACTTGAGGATATTAACAGTATGATGATCTTTATCAGGCGAGTCTGTCTGCTTCTAGCTTCTGTTGAAATACTCTTCTTTGATAAAACATAAAACAAACTTCCATTTAGAATTATGAAAGATATTTCAACCATTAGTAACACAATAAACATGGCTATGCTAATATACTGAGTAATTGGAGTAACTGTAAATGCAGTGGGTATTGAAATACAAAATCCATCATAATTTAAGTAGTTTGCTTTCAGCAAAGCAACAACTGTACCTCTGCTACCATCTATGATCATAGCAATGAAGAATGCTACAACCAGGGATATCCAGAACAATTTATGTATGAGTTTCTCAGACAATGGTGGATAAAGTTTATAACATCTGTAAAAGCTATGGAATACAACAATATAAAGCTCACATTCTATCAGTTTTCCACAATGGCAAAAAACATTGAAAACCATTATGAGAGTAATACAAGTGGCATTTGGAACCTTCAAAATAAACTTTGCAAGTGAATGCATAAACACCACAACAAGGCCAAATACATACATCACAGTTGCTGCTAGAAGAAAACGGATCGAAAGTGAGGAGTGTTGTCTATGCTTGATGATGATACTTGCTATAGAAATATTAAGACCAACCAACAGGATACTAGCAATGGAGTCCAAAATGCATATGGCCACTTTATTATTGTTCTGTTCACAAAGGTTATCATTGACCTCCAGTAGCTGCAGTGTAGTGGTTGTACAGCTCAGATAATATTGATCATTATGATATGCAATATTCAGTTCGTTTCCAGTCTTTATCATCTTTACTGTACAGTTATCAACATGACAATATTGTGTAGCATCAATTATCACAACAGTACTGATATTGAGGTCATCATAAGGAATTGTGCAGTTGACAAGATCCAGTGGACATCCATTAGCTGCAAGGAGTACTCCAAATAACAAACTTGTTATCAGAAACATGTTGAGAGTATTACTGTATGAAGTGAGTGATTTTTATACTGTTCAGTCTGTACATGTATGGATTCCAGACATGTGCATATAGTCTGTGCATACCATATCTAACTGTATAGATCATTTACATATTGATGTTTACTAAGTAACCTTATCGTGATTTAATGGTGCATCACTGTAATTTCAGCAGCTTGCTATATGTAATAAATGCGCATGTTGTTCATACAATGGTTTGTTGTACATGTGCAACATTATATAATGTATATATGTGACTGAATCTGGGGAAACTGGTCTTATTGCTGAGTATTGCCACTGTGCTTGGGAAATGCAGACAACTCTGATTTAATTTTTCATCAAAAACAAAGCTACACAAATAAACTAATCAATCTCACAATCAAAATTAGAGTTGTCAAGCGGGCTAGATACATAATCGTCCAGCTTGGGGATGCCATTAGCTGTAAAGCTCCATGGACCATGGTGTTGAATAAAGACCTGTGCTGTAAATTTCCTTTCATTTTAGTCCAACCTGAATGGCCCATAATTTGGCCTAATTCATCCCTACACGCAGGGCTGCCCATGGGGGGGGAGAACTGGGGCATTTTCCCCCAGACCCCTGCCTGAAAGGGGCCCCAGGAGGCCCCACGAAGGATCCCTTAAATATCCGTTTAAAAGATCGATATACTCTAATAGAGCAGTCAGATCTAGATACTCTAATAGAGCAGTCACAGTATTCTTCAGAGGAGCAGTGTAGCAAGCTTATAAATAAGGTGATATGGTTGGTGAGGGGTAACTATTGTCATTGTCAGCATGTAATGACATTTTTTATTTTATTTTTTTTGGTCTTTGATTACAAGCTTCAAATTCGGTGAAGTTGTGATTCAGAATGGAAACCTCCTTGCCCCTGGGGACCCACTTTAACTCATTGCCCTGGGCCCCTTAATTTCTCTAGGCAGCCCTACCTACATGTTCCTCTAACTTTTGTAGTGTAGTGGTAAGCAACCTTTTGCCCTCTCCTTCACCCTCCTCCTAGTCCGACCACCCCCTATTGGAGCTTGCTTGATCAGACAACACTGATTTAAATGGTGGGAAACTTAACTGTTGGTTACTTGTACAGTGGTTGCTCTGGAAAGTAAAGAATTTGTGTAAAAACATGTGAAACATTATACATATAGTTTCAACCATTGCATGGCCAGGGGTGAAAAGGGGGCTAGTTGAGGCCAAAAAGGGGCTAGTTGTGGCCAAAAAGATGGTTTTTGGCTAGTTGTAAATGATAGGGGTAGTTATAAAACTTATACAAAAAAGCTGCACTACAGAAAAGTATAAAATATACTTATATGTGTTAACTCGATTTGACTAAAAGTACCTCAAGATTCAATCTTGAAACAAAAAAGTTTGATTAAAAATTGTTAACTGTAGTTTTAATTTTCTTTCTTACAGCCCACTGTAAAATATAGTTGTCTTAAAATCCAAGGCTTGCTGTATGTATGTAATTATATATAGTTCTCACTAATAAATTAATAAATTTTTCCCTTCAGCATGCTAATTTCAATAACTTCTCTAAAGCTTCCAGTTTCAATATTGGCACACTTATGCTTCAAAATTTTCCTGGGGTAGTATGCCCCAGACCCTACTAGTTAGTCAGAAATACTTTTTTTAAAAGCCCTCTAAATATTTGGACAATCTTGGCAATATACAGCAAAAATGTACTTACGTCAAACACTATTATGTACCCCCTAGTTGTAATAGTTTTTTTTTTTTTAAAGACTGGTTACATACACGCGTTGATTAGAAAAGCACACAGTATCTGGGATACACACCACCAAAATGATATCTCTAAACTTGAGATGATCAAACATCGAGCAGCTCATTTCATCTTAAATAAACTTTGAAACAGACACCACCATGACATGTACAGTATCAAAGAAACATTAAATGAACTAAACTGGCCATCTCTTCAAGAGCATGGAAAGCTAGCATGTCCTATCCTGCTGTACAAGATAGTAAATCACTTATTACTTGTCTCAGGCTGCTGCCTACCAACATTGAATCAAACTGCTACCCGAGCCCATCATGATCAGAAATTTAATCTTCAGTAAACACTTATATACCTCTACTCCTTTCTACCAAGAACTATTCCCTAATGGAGCAGTCTAATCTATCCAACACTGATTTCAAAACATTTAAACAGATAACAATTCCCACTTTGTAATTGTAACCACTTATACTGTAACTGTACATTAGCATTAAAACCCAGTTGGGTGATTGCTAATTAACAAATAAATATACCATTAAAGACAAATGCATGATATGTATACACATTTCACATACCGTATGATACTGACTCACTCAGATTGTCCATGCATATCTGCTATTGACCGGAAGAACAATCATGTGATTTTCACACATAGTTCCATGATACCTTTACAAAACAAGACAATTTTTGCTATGGACTTGTCCTCCACCTTCACTAGTCCACATAACAAATCAATTGCTCATCTCATAACCTATCTACACTATAAATAATTTTTGAAATTCATACCTACTACAAAATTTAATGATGTTGAATACAGATATAATATTATTTTGAATTTGTGGTTTTATCTATCTCATGACCTATATATTATGCTATCCTTTAAAAATTGGAGAAATTTTATAGACATTGCAACAATGTGAAGTTAAGGTTTCTAGGGGCATTTGTCACAGGAAGAAAAGCTGCATTTCAGGTATTTGGAAATCCCCAGTAAATATACAGAAATTCCATATTTCTGTACATTTCCGGTGTACATGAAATTTGCACATTTCCTTGACATTTCCTGAAATAGTATAGGGTGCAATTTCCATGACATTTCCTAATAGCAGGATTGATGGTATTTCTGGACATTTCCTTATGGAAGATAGGTGAAATTTACTGACACAGGAAAGATCAAATTTTCAGGCATTTCCTGCATTCAGGATAGGTGGTGTCAAAATGTAAATTTCCTGTCTAGGAAATATCAGTAAAATTAATGTCATGTGTCATCACATTTCCTAAACACAGTATAGATGGGGGACAGTATGGTGCCAGTGTGCATTATCCTCTCCACCAGTTCAGGACACATGACATTTCCTAAATTGCAAGAAACAGACAGCACAACTAGCTAACTTACCTACTTTAATAGAGTTTGCAAAATGTATAAGAAACCTATATTACCAAGATACTAATTCATTGTGGGTTTGGGTTATCATATTTCCTGTTACTGTAGGAAATGTCTAGTAAATATAATCTAATCAAAAACAGCCAAGCTGTAAAAAAAGGTGCGGCCCCCATAAAGGCCATGGTGAAAAAAGATGTGAAATCCAAGGTGGCGGCCAAGAAATGGCTGTGATGGTAGGTTAATGGTTACATTTTAATAACAACAATTCAGGTGAATTTTGTGCCGCTTGGTCTTGGCACCAAATTCACCTGAATTGTTGTTATTAAAATGTAACCATTAACCTACCATCACAGCCATTTCTTGGCCGCCACCTTGGATTTCACATCTTTTTTCACCATGGCCTTTATGGGGGCCGCACCTTTTTTTACAGCTTGGCTGTTTTTGATTAGATATCACTTCTTTTTGTATTTGTATACTGCAAAGCCGGCCTATGGCTGGCTTTGGGGCTTTTTTAACCCATGTGTTTTTTTCTTTACCACAGGAAGAAGAAAAGAACTTAAAGAAGAATTTTAGTACTTCAATTATTTTTGATTTTATTAGTAATTATACAAATTATATACATATATTTATTACATGCTAATTATTCCCCACAGGATTTTTTTTGCAGCTGATCTCTCTACTGGGTGACTTGAAATGTAGCTGAACTATATACAGGATGGTTTCTTTGTAGCTGAACTCTCTGTAACAGGTGATTTGTTTGCAGCTAAACTCTCTACATGGTGGTGTCTTTATAGCCGAACTCTCTACATGATGGTTTCTTTGTAGCTGAACTCTCTATAAGGTGACTTCGTCTAGCTGAACTCTCTACAGGGTGATTTTTTTGTAGCTGAACTCTCTGCAGGGTGATTTGTTTGCAGCTGAATTCTCTACATGATGGTTTCTTTGTAGCTGAACTCTCTACAAGGTGACTTCGTCCAGTTGATCTCTCTACGGGGTGATTTGTTTCTAGCTGAACTCTCTACAGGTGAATTATTTGCAGCTAAACTCTCTACATGATGGTTTCTTTGTAGCTGAACTCTCTACAAGGTGACTTCGTCCAGTTGATCTCTCTACGGGGTGATTTGTTTCTAGCTGAACTCTCTACAGGTGAATTATTTGCAGCTAAACTCTCTACATGGTGGTTTCTTTGTAGCTGAACTCTCTACAAGGTAACTTCTTCTCTACAGGGTGATTTATTGTAGTTGAATTCTCTACTAGGTGGTTTGTATGAGGCTGAACTCTCTACATGGTGGTTTCTTTGTAGCTGAACTCTCTACAGAGTGATTTGTTTGCAGCTGAACTCTCTACATGATGGTTTCTTTGTAACTGAACACTCTACAAGGTGACTTCTTCTAGCATGATCTTTCTACAGGGTGAATTGTTGTAGCTGAACTATCTACAAGGTAACTTCTTCTAGCTTATCTCTATACAGGGTGATTTGTTTGTAGTTGAATTCTGTACAGGTGGTTTCTTTGTAGCTGAACTCTGTACATGATGGTTTCTTTGTAGCTAAACTCTTTACAAGGTGACTTCTTCTAGCTGAACTCTCTACGGGGTAATTTCTTTGTAGCTGAACTCTCTATATGATGGTTTCTTTGTAAATGAACTCTCTACAAGGTGAATTCTTCTACCTGATCTCTCTACAGGGTGATTTGTTTGTAACTGAACTCTGTACAAGTGCGTTTTTGTGGGTGATCTCACTGCAGGTTGATTTGTTTGTAGCTGAACTCACTAAAGGGTGATTTTGCTTGTAGCTGAACTCCTTGCATTGTATCTAGTTTCTAGCTGATCTCTCTACAGGGTGATTTGTTTGTAGCTGATCTCTCTACAAGTTGATTTGTGTGTAGCTGATCTCTCTGCAGGTTGATTAATTTGCAGCCGATCTCTCTACAAGGTAATTTGTTTGTAGCTGAACTGTCTATAAAGTGATTTATTTGTAGCTGATCTCTCTGCAGGTTGATTTGTTTTAGCTGAACTCTCTACAGGGTGATTTACTTGTAGCTGAACTCCTTACATTGTGACTAGTTTCTAGCTGATCTCTCTACAGGGTGATTTGTTTGTAGCTGATCTCTCTACAAGTTGATTTGTGTGTAGCTGATCTCTCTACAAGTTGATTTGTTTGTAGCCGATCTCTATACAGGGTAATTTGTTTGTAGCTGAACTCTGTACAAGGTGCTTTTTTGTAGGTGATCTCACTGCAGGTTGATTTGTTTGTAGCTGAACTCACTAAAGGGTGATTTGCTTGTTACTGAACTCCTTACATTGTGTCCAGTTTCTAGCTGATCTCTCTACAGAGTGATTTGTTTGTAGCTGAACTCTCTATAAGGTGATTTATTTGTAGCTGAACTCCTTACAATGTGTGTAGTTTCTAGCTGATCTCTCTACAGGGTGATTTGTTTGTAATTGATCTCTCTACAAGTTGATTTGTGTGTAGCTGATCTCTCTGCAGGTTGATTTGTTTGTAGCCGATCTCTCTATAGGGTAATTTGTTTGTAGCTGAACTCTCTATAAGGTGATTTGTTTGTAATTGATCTCTCTGCAGGTTGATTTGTTTTAGCTGAACTCTCTACAGGCTGATTTGTTTGTAGCCGATCTCTCTACAGGGTGATTTGTTTGTAGCTGATCTCTCTGCAGGTTGATTTGTTTGTAGCCGATCTCTCTACAGGGCAATTTGTTTGTAGCTGATCTCTCTACAGGGTGATTTTTTTGTAGCTGACCTCTCTTCAGGGTGATTTGTTTGTAGCTGATCTCTCTACAGGGTGATTTTTTGTAGCTGACCTCTCTTCAGGGTGATTTGTTTCTAGCTGATTGCTCTACAGGTTGATTTGTTTGTAGATGAACTCTCTACAGGATAATTTGCTTGTAGCTGAACTCCTTACTTTGTGTCTTGTTTGTAGCTGAACTCCTTACATTGTGTGTAGTTTCTAGCTGATCTCTCTACAGGGTGATTTGTTTGTAGCTGATCTCTCTACAAGTTGATTTGTGTGTATATAGCTGATCTCTCTGCAGGTTGATTTGTTTGTAGCCGATCTCTCTACAGGTAATCTGTTTGTAGCTGAACTCTCTATAAGGTGATTTGTTTGTAGCTGATCTCTCTGCAGGTTGATTTGTTTTAGCTGAACTCTCTACAGGGTGATTGCTTGTAGCTGAACTCCTTACTAGTTTCTAGCTGATGTCTCTACAGGGTGATTTTTTGTAGCTGAACTCTCTTCAGGGTGATTTGTTTCTAGCTGATCTCTCTACAGGTAGATTTGTGTTGATTTGTTCATTGCTGATCGCTCTAAAGATAATTGATTTGTTGCAGTTGAACACCCTGCAAAGTGTTTTGTTTGTAGCTGATCACTCTAAAGGGTAATTTGTTTGTAGCAGAACTCTCTCCACAGTGACTTGCGTGTAGCAGAATTCTGTGTAACTGAATTCTCTAGAGAGTGACTTAATTGTAGCTGAATTCTCTACACAGTGCATGACTTGTTTATAGCTGAACTTTCTTCAGTGTGACTTGTAATGTTCTGAATCTCTATAGTGGTATATTTGCTTAACTCTCCACATGGTGACTGTCTTCTTGCTGAACTGTCTATAAGATTAACTGTTTGCAGCTGAACTCCCTACAGAATAACTTGTGATGTAATAGAATTCTATAATGGAGTAAATAAATTAGCCAAATGCTCTATTAGGGTGACTGTTCTATTAGAGTATCTCGATCTCGCATTTGCTACACGGAGTTGGCTTTCGAATCATAACTCAGTGGTTTGTAATCCGATTCTTCTGTACTACTGCAAGGACTTTCTATGAAGATTATTCCAGCTATACACCGATTTTCAGCTCATTGCTCTAAGCGGTTTGCCTAGTAGGCGTGAAAACTAATACTTTTTTATTCATAAAAATCGATCGCGTAATTGTGACACAGGTTGGGTTTTGTGTCATATCTCCGTGGTCTTTATCTCGATTCCTTTCAAACCACCAAAAGGCACTCCTACGATGGTTACTCCATCTACATAGCAATTTTCAACTCATTCCATGAAGCGGTTTACCCTGTAGGCGTGACAACAAATCGATCTTGTTTTACGCGAATAATCGGTCATAACTCCTGGACCATTCATCGGATTTGTACCAAAGTTGATGCTAGGATTCGCCTTTGGACTCCCTTTCTGTGTGCCAAATTTCAAGGCGATCGGAGTACGCGTTTGCTTGTTATAGCAATTTTTGCAAGTGTGCGAAAAGACGAAGAAGAAGAAAAAAACGAAGAAGAAAAAAAAACGAAACTTTGGCAGCTCGTATCTCGGAAATAGCAGGAGCGATTTCCTTCAAATTTGGAATGTAGACTCCCTTGGCTGGCGGGCAACTGTATAGCAAATTTGGTTCCAATCAGATAAGTGATCACCGAGATACAAAGGTGTGAAAATGACGTTTTCGTTCTTCCTGTCAATATACTCACGGTGTGGCGCGCCGGCTTCTTGGGCCGCACGACATACTATCGTGTGTCTTGATATTAATTAATAAATTTACATGATGTGTCCTTGGCCAATAATGGAGTCTATAATGTACTGTATATATTGCATTTCCAAATACACAGGTTACACAGAGACCTTATCCTAATCTGTAAAGTGTTACAGCAGTCAGGTTTGACAGCAGTTGGTGTGACAATCTTGGAGTAAAATGTCACTACATGCCATGTGTCCTTGACTTAGGAAATCTTACGTAAATGTCAGATTTCTGAATAGGATAGGAAATCTCACTATAGTTATTACATCTCTATGTGGATCTCATTCAGACTGTCCATGTGCATTTGATAGAATGTACAACAGAAGACATCTTTCACACATTGATGTGAAGGTCGAAACCAAAAAGCTGTAATCTGAGTAGACCCTAAGAGTCACAATGAATGTAAATGAAGTCAATCTACTTGTGGACATTAACAGTATAATAATCTTTATCAGACGAGTCTGTCTACTTCTAGCTTGTGCTGAAATGTTCTTCTTTGATAGAACATAAAACAAAATTCCATTGAGAATTATGAAAAATATTTCCACCAATTGCAACACAAAAATCATGGTTATGCTAATGTACTGAGAAATCGGAGTAACTGTAAATGCAGTAGATATTGAAATACAAAATCCATCATAATTTAAGTAGTTTACTTTCAGCAAAGCTACAGCTGTACCTCTGCTAATGTCTATGATCATACTATTAGCAATGAAGAATGCTACAACCAGGGATATCCAGAACAGTTTTTGTATGAGTTTCCCAGACAATGGTGGATAAAGTTTATAACATCTGTAAAAGCCATGGAACACAACAATATATAGCTCACATTCTATCAGTTTTCCACAATGAATTAAACCACTGAAAACCATTAAGAAGGTAATACAAGTGGCATTTGGGACTTTCAAAATAAACCTTGTAAATGTACAGGGGCGGATCCAGAGTCTGGAAAGAGGGGGGGCACCTTGCTGAAAAAAGTTGAAGACCAAAAAAAAAAAAAAAAAAAAAAAAAGGTCACAACAATAACAGCTAGTTATCCTTTACCAAATATATTATATCACGTATGTTATGTAAAATAAAATCCTATTTATAGCTTCATAAGTAAGCTGCACTGCCTCATGAACATTGTGACTGCTTTATTAGAGTAATTGACTGCTCTATTAGAGTATCTCGATCTTGTATGCAATTTCTTGAAGGGGGGGGGGGCATTTGCCCCAAATGCCCCATCCTGGATCCGCCATTGATGTATGCATAAACACCACAGCAAAGCCAAATACATACATCACAGTTGCTGCTAGAAGAAAACGGATTGAAAGTGATGAGTATTGTTTATGCTTAATGATGACAATTGCTATAGAAATATTAAGACCAACCATCAGGATACAAGCAATGGAGTCCAAAATTCCTACAATCATTTTATTATTTGTTTGTTCACAAAACTTATCATTGACCTCCAGTAGCTGCAGTGTAGTGGTTGTACAGCCCAGATAATATTGATCATTATGATATGCAATATTCAGTTCATCTCCAGTCTTTATCATCTTTACTGTACAGTTATCAACATGACAATATTGTGTAGCATCAATTATCACAACAGTACTGATATTGAGGTCATCATAAGGAATTGTGCAGTTGACAAGATCCAGTGGACATCCATTAGCTGCAAGGAGTACTCCAAATAACAAACTTGTTATCAGGAACATGTTGAGAGCGCTACTGTATGAAGTGAGTGATTTTTATACTGTTCAGTCTGTACATGTATGGGTTCCAGACATCTGCATATAGTCTGTGCATACCATATCTAACTGTATAGATCATTTACATATTAATGTTTACTAAGTAACCTTACCGTGATTTCAAGTCATCCCACCGAACAGAAATCAAAAGCAGACCATATGTGTCCCTTGTCAGAACTACTTTAACATGCTGTTCCCCTGTCTGGTGACAGTATCTCATTGTTGATATCAATGGTCTTGAACAAGTCCAACATCATGCTACCAAGTCTATACTAAACACCTTCACAATTGACATTCGACAGAAATTAATAGAGCTCAGTTTTTTGCCACCTATGTATCAGTATGAAATTGCGGACATATTGCTCTTCATTATTACTTAAGTCATCAAAATATCTAACAGTCAGTTTCAACATCAACCATCACATTTGCTTCTTCTTTGGCTCCTCTCGACTTGCAAAGAAAGCTCACAAATTAAAGCACACTTTTGCCGAATAACTCCATTACTTCAACAGAATCCCTCGCTTATGGAATGCATGTGCTCCCAATTATTAACCTAAATCACTCAATGGAGTGAATGGACACAATCAAAACACAGCTGAAACTCTATATATACATGTTCAACTGTACATTACATTTCTCATGTCTCTGCTCAAGATGCCTGTCTAGATTCATTCCACATAGCTAACTTTATGATATAAATAGTAACTTTAGTAGTACTTTGGCTATAATATAATTGCAATTTGTACTGTAGTTGTAATTACATGTACGTATGCCTATTTTGGCTGTGGGTAAAAAGCCTATTAAATAAAAATAAACAAAAAATGATTTAACAGTGCACTACTGTAATTTCAGCAGGTCACTATATGTAATAGATGCGCTGGTTGTTCATGCAATTGTTTATGTGTAATGTTATAAATTATGTGACTGGATCTGGGAAACCAGTCTAATTTCCCATGGCAGTTTTCAGTAAGAACATATAGCTATAATATCAAATTTCACAATCACAATCAGCTAGAGTTGTCCTATGACAGCATACACACTGACATACTAGCAAGAACTACTCAGAAATTTCCTTGCCAGCCAGCACACTCATCAGACAATTGTATATTCCTAATGAGTTTTCCCGATATGCATTACCCAGATACAAGTCACAATTGCATCCAACTGTTCTTTCACAGGACACTACTAATTACATAATTCAAAACAGATAGCAGAAATGTTAGATTCAGCTTGGTCTTCATTTCACAGAAGCATCCTGATATCAAAACCTCATTCAGAGCATGTAGGTAAATTCTGAGATGCAACAACCACGTTAGTTTACACTGTTAAGTACAGTGTACCATTAATGACGATGTACAAACAGAAACACAAAGCCATGTGTATTAGATGCTAGGCTGTGTATCTACTGAGACAGATGTCATATTACCAGCTCAGAAATGGTCTGATTTAACTATTCTTAACTATGACTCAAGATAGTACTGCAGTGCGTTTATGATTTGTTGAACATGAGAGGGTCATAATAAAGACCTGTCCCTAACAGAAAGGGTACATTATGATGAATTCAGGGGCGTAGGGAGGGGGGTTCCGGGGGGTTCAGGAACCCCTCCTGTAAAATTTAGACTTCTGCAAGCAGGATCCTAATACACCATTTAGTGTGGCAGGACAAAATGAGTGAGCAATATAGTGTAATGGCACAGCACAACAATTGATAAAACTTATATGGAAGGATTTACAGAGTTAACATAAGCCCTCTTCAAAACTTGTTAAAAAAGATCGATATACTCTAATAGAGCAGTCAGGTATATACTCTAATAGAGCAGTCAGGTATACTCTAATAGAACATGCATTTAAATATCCATGTCCATATGAAGTTTTTCAGACATTCCAACATTAAATGCAAAACTTAGCATGACCTTATACTGCTATAGCTTTAGTGTGCAGTGTTTAAAGATATCACTTGTGTTATGCAAAATGAATTCATGCTATGCATATTTGTATAGTATTATTGTTTTGATTGTCATTTGTATCAGTGGATTCATGGCTCCTATATACCACAGTGAGATATAACCATCACTTACAGATTACTACATGTGTTCTCTCTATGTGTTATGCTGTCTGTTTCCACTAGGTGACTTTATCTAGTACTACCTTCATCCCAGGGGCACTTAATGCATCATAATTAATGTACTTTTTTGCATAAAATATAGCAATTTGCTGAGTTTTGATTTATTAAAATATTGAAAGTCTCCCAGCGGCTGGGGGCTGCGCCCCCAGACCCCTGCTTCTAGTAACTCAATGCTGGTGCTGGAACCCCCCTTCAAAAAATCCTGGCTACGCCCCTGATGATCATCTGAATATAGATGATTTGATTTCAGTAGGTCAGTCACATAGGTATGTTTATTATTACCATATAGTTACAGGTTTTTGCAATTGAATTCGTCGCCTTTGCGATTGAGTTCGTCCCGTTTGCAATTGAATACGTCGGTATTGCAATTGAATTCGTCCCGTTTGCAATTGAATTCGTCGGTTTTGCAATTGAATTCGTCGGTTTTGCAATTGAATTAGTCGGTTTTGCAGTTGAATTAGTCGGTTTTGCTATAGAATTCGTCGCGTTTGCATTACAATTCGTCATAAACAAAACAGCTCCAAGAAACCAACCCGTTCATTAAGAGATGAACTATTTATGCCTTGGAGAGTTACACTTGCGACACTAGAAAGTAATTGGAGATAGCTGTCTGACAAGTTAATTAACTGTAAAGTGTTAATAATAATAATAATAATAACTTGCTCGCGAGTGACCACACCCATCGCGAATGGCGTAGTAGAGTTTGGAATGTTGCTGGATAGGCTGTAGAGGAAGAATTATTGCCTTATAAAGAGTTGTTTACTACTGTTGTACTTGAACAAGTTCTTGTAGCAGCTGCTACATCATTTTTTCGTGTTTCCTCCAGCTGCCATTCTTGTTACGGACGAATTTAACTGCAAAAGCGACGAATTCAATTGCAAAATCGCCGAATTCAATTGCAAAAACCTGTAATAATAAACAATTACATCACATAGTATCAGCTTCAAATTGTTATGTTAGCTGTGGTAGGGTCCGCAACGCGAAAAATCGATATCCTCCAATCAACTACCTAACTATTGTCATGTGTTAGGCTAAGTGTAACTTGAATAACACTAGCGTGGCAGCCAAGTTTGTCACTTTCGTCTGGTAGAAAACGATACAAATGTCTTAAAATCACGTGATTTTTTGTTGCAGCAGTTCGTAGGATTCTTCGTATGCTATGATATTCACTCTCAACATTGTTCAAGTAGTCTACCATCAACTCAAAGTATTGGTGGTTTGATTTTATTGGTCAGTTTCCGGTAGCAGCACGATATGTACAGCTTTTTGGCGACAGACAAAATGTTTATTCTTCTGGAGCACAGGACAAGCAGAGCAGCAACTGCGCCGTGGGTCAGCAATGACCATGCAGTACTAAGTAAAGTACCTGCATGTGGAGTATGGTTATAATTGAAGCTTGTTAGCCATCTGGCTGAGCCATCTATATGCTGAAATTCGGCCAAAATGACGCGATTTTTGCAAACAAATACCAGAATGGTTGATACATCAGTGAGACAGTCTCCAACAGCAAGGATGCGAAGCTTATAAACACCTAACAATACGGCTATCTCGCCCAGTAAACGCATAGAGCATGAAATAGGCACTCACGTGATCGAAATTCAAATCGAGGATATACCCACGAAATCGCTTTCATTTGTGAATAGGCACCATGCAGTGTGCTCCTTTTGTAAATATTTGCGGTAATTGTTCACTCGGGCGTGGTCTGGGCCAGTGCAGGTGTGTTTTATGCTGTGATGGCATCATAGGGAGAGTCTCAGACTGCTGGGCTAATCAAGATATGAACCTAATGCACACAAATTGATTGCCACTTGATTCCAAGTGATTTTAAGGTAATTGGAATAGATTATGGTTGTATTTTCCGAGATTTGAATATCTATCACGTGAGTGCCTATTTCATGCATTGGATTGCTCTATGCGTTTACTGGGCGAGATAGCGGTATTGTTAGGTGTTTATAAGCTTCGCATCCTTGCTGTTGGAGACTGTCTCACTGATGTATCAACCATTCTGGTATTTGTTTGCAAAAATCGCGTCATTTTGACCGAATTTCAGCATATAGATGGCTCAGCCAGATGGCTAACAAGCTTCAATTATAACAATACTCCACATGCAGGTACTTTACCTAGTACTGGTCATTGCTGACCCACGGCGCAGGTGCTGCTCTGCTTGTCCTGTGCTCCAGAAGAAGAAACATTTTGTCTGTCGCCAAAAAGCTGTACATATCGTGCTGCCACCAGAAACTGACCAATAAAATCAAACCACCAATACTTTGAGTTGATGATAGACTACTTGAACAATGTTAAGAGTGAATATCGTGGCATACGAAGAACCCTACGAACTGCTGCAACGAAAAATCACGTGATTTTAAGACATTTGTATCGTTTTCTACCAGAAAAAAAATGACAAACTTGGCTGCCACGCTAGTGTTATTCAAGTTACACTTAGCCTAACACATGACAATAGTTAGGTAGTTGATTGGAGGATATCGATTTTTCGCATTGCGGACCCTAGCTGTGGTGGCTAATAGCTATATCTGTAGACATCTATAGACATATGCCACTCTTTATTAGTATACTCTCCGCGGCTCGCATGGTAGAGTATATATGTGACTGAATTTGACAAAACCCAGCTTCGACGCACAAAGCTTCAGTAGGAGATATGGCAATTTTAAGTAATCATTGTGTAGTAAGGCCCCTATTCGGTGATTATTAGTTTCTCATCAAGCCTTTCTAATTGTTATGATGCGGGCGGGAGGGTATTACCATTATGCCATTATTTTATAATATTAACACACTGATGTACAGACCTTGTCCAAATTGTCTTTCTTTCTTACTACAAACATTTCCTTCACCAGCTGATTTCGTAATCGCCAACTGTTTTTCGACGGTCAACTGAAAGCCTGCTTTGATGAAGTCGATAGAGCACGATTGCAACTGGCACTGCAGCAATTTGCTAAGGAAAACAACAGTTCTCCTGGTGATATATAGCGCATTGTAGCGTTCATCAACAAAAATTATAACAGTTTGGCATCACGTGTTCTTCTGAGCATGCGCAGAGTAAATAATGGCTTACCATGCGGTAGCTTAAGAAGGATTCGGGCGGTGGATGAGAAACTAATAATCACCAAATAGGGGCCTAACTTCCCAGTGCCTACAGCTGTGCAAACAAAATCTGCACCAATTATTCATCTATTTACTAGCTATCACTGTGTGGGTGTATAAGTTTCTGGTACCCAAAGTATGCCCTGTTTTGAGCAACTTTTTTCGAGTGGGTAATAATATCACAGGTGGTAGTAATAGGGGCGGTGGGTGGCGGGTGGGCTTAATATAGGAGTATAAAATGGAACAAGAAGATGAATGGAATCCAGAGGCCAAGTTTGGGCCCTCCATGGCCCTCAAATCACTCCAAATTGATTGAGAACACTATTGGCGAGCTCTCTGTGAAGTCCCAGTTCACTACACACCATTACAACAAAGCCATGGCCATTTAATGGCACCAAACTTCCACTCGTGGCTTTGACAGGGTCAGACGAAAGCTGCTGCAGAAACCAGGCCTGCCAGTCCTGAAGGAAATACAGAGTGGAATATGATAGTGTATAAGACCAGCAATCCATTTCTGGCAAAAATGTAAGTTTGATTTTGTGTGTGTGGAGGCCGGGTTATATGAAATCCGGTCACATATTATGTTTAGTTTGTCCATAGTTAGGTGGTTTCTTACTTTTTCGAATTATACTTTTGGTGAGATGCTCACAGCTAAATAGTGTTGTTGAATTGCGAAGGATATCTTGGCACATATTCTTTCTTTTCACCACAGCGATTTTTTTGTCCAACGGTTATTTGTGAGTTACTGATGAAAATGTAGCTGGGTCCATAAATTTTTATCTTCACGTCTGTACTTACAATGCAGACATCACACACACAATTTAACAGCTCTTCAGCCAGAGAAATAAAAAAAGTCCTATACCGTAAAATACATATTCTGTATTGTTGCACCACTATTTAGCTCCAAAGGTGTAAACTAATACAACAACTGTAAATATTTGCATAATGATAACAGTAGTACTCACTGATGACTCTTGGAGAAGTGAAGTGTTGTAGGTTGTTCTCCCAAAGTTCTAAACTGGTAGAAAGAAATCTATTTAAAATTCATTAAATCTCAATGATTCCTTCTGACCTAGCTAGTTTCTGCACATACCTCACAGTGCTCTGTAATTAGTAAAACTCCGTAAACTGTTCAGACTATTCTTAAGATAGACGACAATTGAGTTAACATCTGACTGCAGAAACAATGCAAAACTACAAAAGATGAAATTTAGTGCAAAATTAATTCGATCTAAAAAGTGGGTGTGGTAAGACAAGTCCAAAATGGATATCATGCAATTGAAACTATGCCACATATTTGTGCAGTCGTTCTATTACCAAATATTGGGTTGTATACTATGTGAGTCTTACGGGGCATGCAAACAATATTCTCTGGCAGTGTTTTGCCTGAAAATTATGTTCCTTTATCTGTTGCAACTGTTAAGCCACAAAATTGCTAGATATGATTCATAACGTTCAAATATAAATGGTGTACATGGTGTATGTTACTTGCAGTAATTCCTTATAGACTCCTGCATCATTACTAACCCGATCTCTGAGTAGTTCATATATCCATACCTGATAAGGAAACATTGCAATACATGCAGGCAACATTTTTACTGTTGACATTCTACCTTGTGCTATAAAACTTCTCATCTCAATTTTAATATCCTGAGGACCAGTATTGTGTTACAGTATTAAAGCATTCTCAATAGGGAAGTACTAGGAATTATACTGATTTGGGGTAATTACTTCAAAATGGTAACTGGTTACTAGTTACTCATCACTTTTATCCGATGCATGTAGCTTAGATACATTTACTTTTGTAAAGGTGACAGGTTGGTATAAGTTACTGACTACTTTCATATTTTATTTACATACAAGGGTATAACGAGGGTACTCTTGATACAATGAAATATAGGCTAGAACCTTTGATTGTGTCCATATCCAGTTACAGTCCAATAGTTATCAAGTTTATTCTTAAAATCATTGAGATTGATAATGGGTCATATGCCTGTTTGTTAACTTTTATAACATGTTTGTGTGGTCCATTCTTAAGGCATAATGAAGTGGACTGAGTAATCATGATTACTCCACTTCATTATGCCTTTCCAATGGATGAAAGGTATGAAACAATACTTCATGCTGAACAATCAACATGAGATAAGCATGCATGTAATCACATTTGCAAACTGAATTGCTTCAAATGCACATGTGGTTTAACAACAGCATGAAATCACATCAAAGTATATGTAGCTACATGACTTAATTCAGTTACTGAAGGATAGGAAGTACAATAATCAAGCAAAGTATTTAACTGTCTATGTACTATGGATATATGTAACTATGGATATATGTACTTCAATGATGTGCACTCTATTTTAATGATGTGGTAAAACTTGTTACTCACTTTTGTTTTATTTTATTTATTTTATTTTATTAATGCTTTACAGCACAAGTGCTGAAGGTCTGTAGGACACCTGGTCCTACAGCCTGTTTAAAGTTGTTACAGAAACTGTGTTTGAAAAGGTGGAGATTGAGGTTCATCGCAGTGTCTGAACTTGCTACAAAACAAAACATGTAAGATTGTTCTACACAAACTCTACTGATGCTAGTTCTGAGTTCCAGGAAAAATATACTTTACTGTCTTCCCCCAATGCTGATATTTCATCCTCTCAATTACTAAGATGGTCTATGTATTATACTCTTTGACTATCAGGAGTTATAGATTTTCTAACATAACTAGCTACTAGTGCTGTGCACCTGTATACAAATGACCAGTTATTAATTGGTGTTGTATAGGTCAAACCTTTCAACTGGTTTATTGCCCACCCACTTGGTAAACCATAAATTACCCCTGTTGACAAGTGTTAACATCATAACATAACCTCAAAGCATGTGTAAACATGTGATTGTAATAACTGTTATTGCAAGACAGGATGTTGTTGATGGTCACTTTGGTACCACCCTAAACCTTCCAGCAAGCTTGTTGAGTACATATTATGTCTGACAATATCACTTTACTACACACAACCAATTAACCAGTTATTGCCAATTATTGGTAGGCAATTAACCAGTGACAAAAATTTTGTAGGTGTATGGCACTACTAGCTACATACATCACGGTAGTGTATGCAGAATCAGAGTTTAAATTAGTGTACCGTATAGCTGGTTTAGAATAACACAAGCGATAGACCAAACTAGAGCCGGTGGGCCTGCAACAATGACCATCTCGTGGGCCAAATCACTGCTCAAGAGAATGAACTTCACCAAGAGGAGAGTGTCTATCAAGTACAGTAACCCAGCTCATGAGCTTGATGAGGAAAAACATTTTTCCTTTCAGAAGTACTAAATACAGTTGCACTAAATGACATACCACCTAAACTCATTTTAAACTGGGATTAGACAGGCATAATTATAAATTTGGTTCCAACACCTTTGTGGACACTAGACAAGAAAGGTAAAAAGACAATTGACCTAGCTGGATATCAGGACAAACAGTAAATTGCAGCTGTTATGTGTGGTAGTTTGGTGGGTGAACTACTTCCCTTTCGACTAGTGTATGGTGGTAAAACTAACAGGTGCCACCCCACTTACAAATTTCCTGCAGACTGGCAGATTGTCAAACTGATAACCACTGGTCCAATGAACAGACAATGGTCAAGTATATCAATGAGATCATTGTACCTTTTGATGACCAGAAACATGAAGACTTGGGTCTGGATGATGATTATCCGGGCAGCTCTTGCAATTCTCGATCATTTTAAAGGCCAATTGACAGATGAAACCAGGAGATGTCTAGAAGATAACCACATCCGCTCAATCATTGTACCAGCAGCATACACTGGCAAGTTGCAGCCAATGGACATTTTGGTCAATAAGGTAGTAAAATCTTTCCTAAGGTCAAAATTTTCTGAATGGTACTCTGACAAATTGACCGAATTGTTCATTGAAGATGATGATGAACCAGTAGAATCTGTCAACTGCCAGGATGACGTGTGCGAGTGGCAAGTGGATTATGCAGTTGTAGATATGAGAACTTGAAGGACAATCCACAAATAATAGTGCATGGTTTCTGTCATGCAGAAATTTATGATGCTCTTAAACTGATAAATGAAGATGATGATCTTCCGGAATATCCCACAAGTGATGATGATGATTATGATAACAACAAAATTTGATATATACACTAGTGGGAAATGAGAAACAGTGATAGTCAGTGTCAGATGTTTAAATCGGAAATGGAAATTGTTCCAGATTCTGTGGATGCTGGTCAGACTGCTACTGTAGATGTATCAAAAGTGATGATCTGCATGATTATTATAAGTCCAGATGAGGATGTTACTGACACCGTATAAACTGAAAATGACTTCCATTACTGACATTACATAGCTACTGCTGGATACCATAATTATGGGGCGTGACTGTTCATATTGTTAAAAATTATCATACCTACCAAATCGTACTGTTGTAGAATTCAGTTATAAAATTATCATACCTACAAATAATTCATGCTGTAAAATCGTATCTATTTCCAGACATTTAGCACAACTTCAGAGAAATTGGTCTGGAGTATGAGACTTAGCCTACTTGAGAAGTTGTTGCTTTGGATAACTACCATTTCAACAACATGTCTAATGGTAACTATCGTGTGCTAACCAAAAGCATTATAGCAGTACAACCCTTTTTGCAAACAGTAGCATGCATCAGCTCGTTCTTCAAGTTGGCTAATATCGGTATGTAATAAAGTATAGTAGCACAGTAAAACTACAGTTCTAGACAGTGTAATAATGTACCAATACAATGAAAATGAATATTAGTTTTCTGAGGTACTAGTGCTCCTAATTGATTTTAATGAGTCACTTCCTTAATTGCATTGAGTATAAGTTATTGCACAATAATCACCAAGGGTGAAGCCTGAGGTGACTATGGGCCATTTTAAAGGTCTCTAAAACAGCAATGATACCATAGACTTGCACAATAACTGATTTAGACTATGGCTTGTGCAGCTCTGGTCACTGCCAATAATGGCAGCTTCCTGATCGAATTAGTGCTAAAATTACTCACTGGTAGGCTTCCTAGATGAATACGATCATCTTTATGATTCAGCAATGTTTTCTTTACACTCTAGTGATGATTTCCGATGGCTTTGTAACTGGAATCCAGCAAAGCACGTGACACACATGACACAAAAATTCGTCATGGGTATCTAACCGGTTTAGATACCTACCCACGGGTATCTATTGAGTTTTAAATACCTCATTAACGACTAAACTTCAAAGCATACTATGCATGCCATAGTCTAATTTCTTGAGCTATCAAACTAACTTTTATTTGCCATAGAAAATTAAGGTGCAAGAAATTTCCAAACCTAAGTCTGAGGAGTACCTTCTGTTTCCCATTACCACACAAGTTATATCACCACCTTGCTCTACAAACATACTACATAATCTTGATATTTTTCTTGGAAGGTGTCCCACAGTTTTGCCTGAATCCTTCGTAACTGCTACCACATCAGCATCAATCTGCAACATTGTGTAACTCCCTATCATTGAACAATCTTTCCCCAAATACTGCAGTCCATATTTCATTGTAAACATGCATGGTATCCATGAATGCAAGAGTATTTGCAGAACACCAACATTATTTTCCAATGAGTTTCTCAATGTCCTCTTTGCACATCTCTAGTAGTGAGTCTCTAAAAGGATAATAAAATAGCTGCAAGATTTTATTTTAGCAATGACAGGTGTTTGCAAAAATTTGTGGCATATTTTTTTACTCGCAGCTTTTAAAGCTCACAACAAAAACCAGCTATATGGTGTTTTAATAAATGTGGTATATGGATCTCATAAGTATACCAGAAACATTTAGCACTGATATACTGGTATACTGTGAAGACGTATACACATCCAGTCACTTCTGGTGTACCCTCAGTGATTTAAAAACTGTTGGATTATTTCATCTATTATGTTTATAACTATCTGCATTTTTACACTACAATTTATCAGGGGTGGTCAAAAAGTGAGGGGCCAATTGCAACTTTACCAATGAAAGTTACACAATGGATGGAGTTTGAAGCATAATATTACCTAAAACAAAAGCAGCCTTGGGGCTGTATAAAAAGGGTGCTGCCAAGCAATGTAGGATCAATCAAACAAGCTTATTCAACATGACTGGTAAGAACAAGGACTGATATCAAGTTGCAGCCAAGTGAATGCAGTATTACCCATTCTCTTTGCATCTAGCTATAGCCATATAATAAATGTAGATCAAATACAAATGCAACTGTAATTAAATTGCCATTTGGCCGCTTTTTAAAATCACACTTTACAAAAAAAAGCAGCCAAATGACAATTTAAAAACAGTTGCATGTGTATTTGCTCTAGTTTTATTATACAGCTATTGCTAGATATAAAGAGAATAGGTAATACTGCATTCACTTGGCTGCACGCAACTTGATATCAGTCCTTGTTCTTACCTGTTGTTTAACAGATTGATCATGGTGTGTATTGCATCATAGCTTGGGACGTGAAGTGGCAAAACCAAAGAATGTAGTTTGGTACAAGTAGGCAGGTACTTGTCAGTGTTGCAACCTCAATAGGTTATGGCTTCTAGGCACCATTAAAGCCATCAGTGAACACATTGAATAAAGCCATTTCCTGGCAGGTGAGAATGTGCCCCAAACCTCTTATTATACTGGATTGTCCCTTGAAATATACAAACAAAGCTGTATTGTGGGCTGCGTTACTGCTACTTCAGACCCATTACTGAATAACAAACACTTACAAGAATAGCACACGATAGCAAGTTCACTGAGTTCACCATAATGCATGCTGATCATGTTCACCTAGCGTTGACACTTACGGCCAAATTTGCACCAAGTTCATCGACTGCAAATTAATGCTACTGTAATAAGAGGTGTCTTAAATTTAAGATAGGGTTCTAAAGGATTGTAAAATTAATCAGCAATTAGGGTAGGTGACGTTACCTGTATTATCCTATGAGTGCACTTATGGAAATTAACTCACCACTTCCCAGAAAAATGGCAGGTCATAATCGAGTAAAACTACTCCATATATATGTTTGATTAAATATCAAAGATTGTCCCATGAAGTGCAAAAGTGAATGAATCAAACTTTGAGAAAATCACTTATGGGGGCTCTCACAAGAGAGGTGGAGTTCCAAGATTTGTACTGAAGAAGTTTAACTAGCCAAAGAACTCTGTGTTTGTTTTGTTCATTAAATTCCTTGAGGAGGTGTGGTTTACAAAAACAGCCTGGTTAACATTAATATTGTTCATAGGCCATGATGGCAGTGACCAAAGTGATATTTATGTACTTTCTGACAATCCAAATGCTGCACACAGGCTACCCGCTGTGATCCACAGATCTCTAGTTCAACTATTAGGAGGCAACAAGGTCAACTAGAGGCATGCATGATTCAACTGAATGACCAAGCCACTTACTGTAATTGAATCAGTCAAGCCATGGTGTTTCTCAGTATGGTACATGAATTACTATCATCAAGAGTACATATTAAAAATAGGGAGGGCCTCCCTATTTTTATTATGTACTCTTGCTATCATTTAGTGGAGATAACAGATCTGTCAAACACAATACTCTGACAATGGAACAATTACTCAGTTGCAGTGTCACTATTGTGTAGACTGTAGATTTCTGATCAGCCAGAGTACATAAATATTTTAAAAATCATCTTAAAAGGCATTGGAGAAACTAAGCAACTCAGTGAATGGATCTTATCCGCAATGACATCATAATTGACAAAATGTTCATGTTTAGTGTGGGCACTTTGTACGTAACTACTAAAATGAGCTTTGTTTGCGGACTTCACGACATGGAACTATTGGATAATAAAGGTAAAAGGCTAGTTAGCATGATGTGGCAATGCAAAATAGTCCCCCTAGATGAAACCAGACTTAAGTTTGCTATCGATGCAAAATCACGTGCATTTGTCTTGTAATTAAGTATGTATGCCTCACCTTGCCCCTTGCTGCAGTATGTAAATGTTAACATAGCGAACCGCCATCTTTCCCAATACCCTCTGTACAAAAGTTCCCACACTATTGGCCGCCATTTTGTGCTTTGACATCATTGCAGATAACTTTAGTTTATTTTAAAAACAAAGTACCCTACGCCGTTTGATAACATGACAATAACTGTTATTCATGGCATCTACGTAGCTTAGTGCAAATACAATAACAATAGAATATAGGAATATAGGTTTAAAGTAATCAAAAAGTGGATTCGTGTTTTGGTTCTATTAAGTGTAGAGTATGTATTGAAATGATACTGAAACTTATTGCATGCTATTATACTGTATAATCACCTTTTGAGATATATTCACAGCTTGTGAGAAAACATGATCCATTCAGTGTCCTTTATTATGCTACAGTACATGTGCATAACCACCCATGCACTGATATAAATATTTAGAACAAGTGTTGATCACATACCATTCATACACAGCTACCTGCACAAACAATGGATTTTAAGAAGTAAGCAGAAAAACGTCAAATACTCAGCTGCATATTATGTACTGTTTTTGCTATTTTCATAATAATTTGTATATGCTGTTATTACTGTAGTTGTTTTTCTATGATGTGGGTGTTGCTTCTGCTGGTTTGGATACAAAATGCAACTGGTAGTGTCTACACAGTGGTGCCTGCTGATGTCCACCTCTATGATAACACTACATGTCATCATTGTCATAAACTACAACACTACTTGCTCAATATCACCAAATACTTCACCTCTAACACTCAACTACTCTTCCAACCAGGACTACATCACCTTCACACTGATCTCATCATACACAATGTTCACAACATTTCACTCATTGGTGGTACAACTAATGGCACAATACGAGACACAGCCATCCAGTGTAACTCATCAGTTGGCATTGTAATGACCAATATTACTAACTTGATAGTAACTAATATAGCAGTTAGAAACTGCTTGGGTAATAAAGCTGCAGTCTTGATCAATCTATGTACGGATGTTCAACTGAGACATGTAGTGATAGAGGAGAGCCATAATTTCTATGGTATAGTTGGCATCAATATTTTTTATATCACAAGCAATGCTTTAAATGTCATTTACAATGAAACTTTAGTCGATATGGAGAATCACAGTCTCTCAATTAACCATTATCACAATAATGACATCAACAACACTTTTTTTCAAAGTAAAATAATGCTGAAACTCATGCAACAAACTTACAGAGTAAATGTTCAATTATCGCATTCAATATTTCAAGGATTGACATGTGCCACAGCCATTAACATGACTTTTAAAAATGACGGGCTACAACAAAATTACATTGCTATCAAACACTGCTGGTTTTTCAACAGTTATGGAAAGTTAATTAACATAGAAGTTATGGAAGGTCACAAAAGACAGCACGTAGGACTGTCCGATATTGTCCACATTGACAATTGCAAATTTTTTAACAATCGTCAACTTGACCAATGCAGTGAAATAATGCTGGCTAGAATAATATACATAATTGTGACCGGATTTTCGAAAAGGGGTCTTCCACCCACATCCATTTCTATGAACTTGGAAGCCCATAGCTCAGTGTTCAAGGAAGGTACAAACTTGCAATTTTCTACATCTATTAACCTACGTTGGTACTCACTACTCTTCAAATTTCAAGGCAATGACTTTTTCCAATCTGAAGTTACGTATGAATAGCCAAAGTTCACAAATTGGATGTGTGTGGAAGACCCCTTTTCGTAAATCCGGTCACAATTTATGAACCTATAAATGTACAAATCACCAACTGTAACTTTCATCACAACAACTTTGAGGTGCTCCAAAAATCACGTAATTCCATCCCATCATATGCAAAAGTTCAAATCACTATTGCAAATACCACCTTCAAATCAAATAATTATGGTGTGCTGTTATCTCCGTCAGTCACGTCAACCTCCGCATGATTGGTCCTATACTGATTTATAACAACACCAATACTACAAGTGTACTTCATCTAAGAAGAAGTAAAGTAACATTTTATAATTCCACTTAGTTTACTCTAGTAGAAACCAACTGTATTGTCATGTATTATGACTATAAGAATTACTTGCTTCTTAAGGAAAATTCAAGCATTAATTTTGTCTACAATAAGTTTGAAAAGTTTTCCAAGATTGAGCATGATTTGCTTTCAAAGATCAAGAATCAGTATCCTCTTTGCTTTTTCAATACATAAAAGATAACCAATCAGATGACACATACAATTACTCAAATCATAATACAGTAATATCAGAACAACATGCTTACAATAATCTTCCCATCACCCACTGTAGTTGGTTACCACAGTCAGCATTCAATACTACAATACCACTGAAAGTCAACAAGAAATTTATAAAACACACCAATAGTGCAGGTTGATTTAATACCACAAAAAGCTAGAAAGAAAACAATGTGCTGTTGCAATACAAGCACATCCTATGATTGCAATAAAGATGTTCTTGATTCTGTGCGCCCTGGCCAAACAATGACACTTCACTTTTACATGGATGTGACACACATCAACAGGTTTAAATCTCCGGACATGATCATCACAGTTCTCAATGATGTGGATTGGTTACCACCAACAGCTTGTGTTGTAACAAATTATTCTATACAAACTGCCAAAAGCCATAGTTGTATTTCCCTGCAGTATTCTGTCTCCTTTCCTAATGATTACTGGTGTGAGCTTTTTCTTAAAGGATATAGTGATGGCATTGAGAAAATGGACATTTACTACATCAATCAAAAACCTTGTCCTGCCAGTTTCAGAAAAATCAATGGTATGTGTCAGTGTTATCCATTCCTCAAGCAATTCAATATCAAAAGTGACATTGACAAGTAGGCATTGATACGTACTTCTGATGTTTGGATACTGCCAATATATCTCAACAATGATCATGGCTACCAAATTTCACTACATTGTCCTTTCCACAATTGCCTACCTTACTCATCACATGTTAACTTCTCTACTCCTAACTCACAGTGTCAGTTTAGCAGATCTGGTATATTGTGTGGACATTGTCAGCAAGGTTTCAGTACCGTATTTGGATCCCCTCACTGTCAACAATGTTCAAATGTCTACATGTTTATTATTGTACCCATTGCAATAGCAGGTCTTGTGTTGGTCTTACTACTCTTTGTTCTCAACCTCACAGTGACTGATGGAACTACAGTATCAATGCATATAATTGTACGTCAACATCATTAGCATTAACACTACAGTTTCTTTCCTAAATTTACACCAGTATACACCTTCATCTCACTAGCTAATCTTGATTTGGGTATTCAAACATGTTTATACAATGGCATGGATGACAATGCTAAGATGTGGTTATAATTAGCGTTTCCCATTTACCTCATCCTCATTGCTACCTTACTCATCATAGTAAGTCGTTACTCCAATACAGTACAGAGGCTCACTGCACGTAGAGCACTACCAGTACTTGCTACACTCTTTCTATTGTCCTATACTAAAATACTTTTTACAGTATCCAGTGTCTTGTTCTTTTACTCCAACATTATTCACCTACCCAGTGGACACTCTACACTAGTGTGGTCTGTTGATGCCAATGTACCACTCTTTGGAGTTAGATTCATTACAATATTTCTTATGTGCATAATCTTGTTCATAATATTAATACCATTTAACATAATCTTGCTGTTTACGAGAACCTTGTCATTCATCAGTAAATTTAAGCCATTACTGGATGATTACCAAGGACCATACAAAGATAAATTCTATTACTGGACTGGCATGCAACTCCTTATAAGGATTGTGCTATTCAGAATATCATCACTAGACAGAAACATTAACCTTACTATTGGCATGGTACTATTCAGTATCCTTGGAGGACTTCACGGAACATTGCATCCATTTAAAAATGAGATTAAAAATTACCAGGAGCTTACAATAATCCTTAATCTTCAAGTGATGTACACAGTTTCACTTTATGGTAGAGAAAATGTTACAAGTGTTCTCCTCATGTTATGATTGCAATAACAGCAGCTCACTTCATGATCATTGTCTTCTATCATACCATCGCATATGCGAACTGTGGTGTAATCAGAAAACAGATGATGTTACAGATAAACAAATTACTTGGCTGTATTAATGATTTATGTGTTAAGCCACATGTTCTACAGTTTGAACTTGAAGCCTTGACAAGGAAAAGAATTTCTGAAGATCACTATCATGAGCCACTAGTGGGTCTAAGTTACTAGGACATGTAGTTGTTGTTGTTAACTTTTATGCATGCACACAATTTATGTACATGTACATTTGCATGTATATATAGTCCACAATTAGGATTTAGATGCAATGCACACAGTAGCACAGAGTTATGTATTTCAGGCTCAACGCATGCATGCACAACATCAGTTTGATCTCTAAATAAATTTTGTATTTGAGATGTGCACACAATATTGAAATGTATCACTTGGCTTAGTGGCATTACAGATCTAAATGCACATAATTTCTGCAGATTAACAAGTTTCATGGTTTTGTTTCATGATCACTCACGCTGTCTATTAATCATTCACAGACAGCTAAGCAACTGTGAAATCCATATGCATGACAATTACATTCTTCAAAATTTTATATATGTGTATGGTATGTTAGGATTTATAATAATTATCATACACTCGGAAATTTTCGCGGTATAAAATTTTCATGGTTGCAAACCAAAACAGGACTTTCACAACTTCATTTTCACGGTTCCATGCTAATACTGGATTGATTATAATTTTTTCTATCATGGTTCATGTAGTTACCTCAAGGTTTTCATTTTCATGGATGCAGAGCTGTCTTGCATTCGAGTTCGTGTTACACTGACTACGAGACAAATATAACTCATAACTTTAAGTCAGGGCTTTGCCAAGTAGTGTGTTGCAGTCGATCTTGCAGTCAATTTTGTTAACAGAGAGCTGAAAGTGATCTCAAGCAGTACAAGCACCATGCAACTATGTCCACTTTTGAAGTGCTACCACAAAGGGGTGTCTCACATTTCTATATTCCCCTTCACCACCTCTCCAATTGGGGGATTCTGCATCCATGATTGCAGCTACTGATGGTTAAAGTACTGGTCATTGTTGCTGGTTACAAATTTTTACAGATTTTATTTTCACGGTTATTATGTTAACCGCAAAATTCATGAAAATTACATAACATGATAACAAGAGTTAATAATAGTGGAGGGAGAGTGTCTAACACTGCATAAGCCTGTAAAAAATGATCCTGAGAAATTCAAAGGGATTCCTTCAGATGTGTAAAATGTTCACACAGGCAGAACAAGGTAATGTGATGATTGAAACAATCTTCACCTATGGAGAATACTACAAATTACAGAGTTTTACAGAAAGAATCCCTTTGAATTTCTCAGGATCATTTTTTACAGGCCTATGCAGTGTTAGACACTCTCCCTCCACTATTATTAACTCTTGATGATAATGTCTGTACATAATTATGGTATGTATTACACTATAATTATGTACGTTAAACTATATGAATCATTTCGTATCTCTTTATCTTTTTTGATAATCAATCAAACTAACCACACTTTAACCTGATGACACACAACAGAATTAAATGACTCTCCAACTATGGATACTATCAAAACATACTACTCGTGCAGTGAATGACACTAGCTGCGGTGTTTTGTTAACTGGAAGAACAAGTACAATTATTAGCTATACATACATTGCACATACACAGTTCCATGGTCCGTATGGAACCATTTTGAGAGAGAAGTAGACTTCCAAGTACAGTATATAGGGCAGACCATATGCAAACTTTTTACAGCTATTTCAGAGATTAGTGCCAAGCAATATGTGACCGGATCTGCGAAAACCCGATACAATAAATTTACGGTATAAAGCATTGAATACAATGAGTGAAATACATGCATATTGTTTAAAAATTCATTTTTTAAACGCTTTGTTTGTAGTGAAGAAAGGGCCTAACAACACAAACTACTCAAGAGGAATTTGCAAATCTTGTTTCATTGCATTAGACCTAAGGATACAGTGTTTGTTTACATCATGCCGAACAATAGTATGTGGTTGATTTTTCTGTACTTATTTCACCTTTTTATGTACTGAAAAAAAAGATGATACAAGGAAAACTTACCCAGTGATTGATTTCCTATTCATGGTAAATACGATGCTGCAAATTGCAACTCTGTATGTCATTCTGCTCATAAGTTACAACGGTTTTAGTAAGTGACTGTAATTTATTTTCTGAATACTTGCTATACAAATCAATTTTTCTGCTTTTGCCACTTTATATGGCTGTAACTCACAAAGCTATTGGTATATGAGGCTGAAACTTTGCCAAAGCATACACTTGGATAAGCAGATTATAAATGTTTGATAAACAGGAATTTGAAAAATGTTGGGTTTTCACAGATCCAGTCCCATGATTATACTGGCTATTTACATAGATGAACTGTAGTATTTGCTGTTGACACTCTTGACCACTGCAATACATATCATATTGCATACACTGCAATCATATCAGCTTGCCAGCACAATGAGTCTATCATGTTTAGAAGTTACTTCCATGTATATATCTTATTCTAGAGGTGGTACAGAACCAAGACATACATAGCAATAATTTAGTTACATCATGATATCAATCAGGTAGCTATAGTCATATTGTCTATACATGTCTACAGGTATACTATTATTATGAGTTTAGATCAGAAAGCTGGAAGAAAGTTTATTGCAGCATTTGACTGATTTACCAGAGCACACCAAATGCTGTATTATAACTAGTGCTTGATTTTAAGATGTAAAAGAAAGACGAGGACCTCTAATGTATTTTGCTAACCTTTCTGAATATCCTACGTGTGCTCCCTGAGTCTTATGCAACAACACTTAAATCTTTTCACTCAAACTACTGGTACAATAATGTTTATCAGAGCAGACTTAACAGCTAGCAATATCAGCCAAACAAGTAGACCACAGTTAACTTCCTCCTTTCTTCATAGCTAAATTATTATAAGGTCTTAATAATTATCTACCATGCACACTGTCCACAAAATGTCCAATATCTGGTTGTTGTAACTGTCTCTACCTAACTATCCATGCAACCTCTTAAAGTAAATGTTCTATTCTATTAGAGTGGCTGACTGCTCCATTAGAGTATCTCAATCTTTTGTTACAAGAATTGGCCAAAAATGGAGGGAGAAGGAACATTGTCTTCCTGCCATGTACCTGTATTGCATTTAATGCAGCATTTATGCCACAATGACAAAATTATGTACTCCTTTATACCACTGCCTGAGTTGGAGCTAGTTACTATACAATTGTGTTATTTTTGTTTTAGTTTACAGAACACTAACACTAAAATCTACCGTAATTCGCTTTATTTTTGTGCAAAAAATATTCGTGATAAAAATTTTCATGTAAAAATATCTTTGTATGATTTACGTGAATGACTGCTCTATTAGAGTAGTTCGATCTTGTATAAAAATTTTCATGCAAGAAATTTTCGTACAAATTTTGCATATGAAAATTATTTTACAATGGAAAAAAGCTAATTACGGTATTTTAGTAAGCCACTGTATTGTTTTACATAAAGGATGATGTAATAATCATTCCAATCACTTCTGTGAGCAGGCTAAGACGAAAATTGGTAATGGTAATGTCCTGGTGACGCATTTGACACATTGCTGAACATTTTCCTCGACAATTCCACCATTTCACAAATCCATAGTGAACCATAATCATTCCTATACCAAACAAAGATCCTAAGCCCATGGCACTGTTAAACATTCAAAAAAGCAGTGTGTATTGGTATCTTTATTACACTAAGAATTTGAATAATTGGTGTTTGTTCGTCGCAGAGCCCATGAAGCAATCTGATTGGCTCTGCCAACATTCCGGCAGTGGTCACAGAATGTGTGCAACAGTGACCACACGGTTTGTTTACCACCCCCAGACAAACCGTTTAGCACGTGAGATTAGACGCCCATATAGCCACAAATTACATTACATACTTTGTGGGGTCACTAACAAAAGGGGGCCATGCATTGCCTAAATAACTAAGACATGCATTGCTAGGATTCTTCAGTGGGTAGCCATCACTGAGGCCACCACTGCCATAGATTAGAGGGCTCTCTATAATCTTTGCCACTGCATACAACGGTGGCCATACTCTGCGCCACTTAAACATAAACGATCCGCCATGTGTCACCAGTATCGTGCACCCAAAATGTCACAGTTATAGCTAGTACCTCAAAGCTTTAGGCAGTCTCCTCAGGATCCGTCTCCTCAATTCTCACCTCGACTGATTAACTCAGGACTACTCATCAAAGGTTCTCTCTTCGTGAAATTTGGTATTGAGTAGTATACTGTCACTGGATCAGCTCTCAGATTAGTCTGTAGGCGTCCGCCCCTTCGCCTACTCTATGCTAAGGTGCGGGCGCCGCCAGGCTACTCTCAAGTGTCGCTGTCTGCTGCTCACTGCAGCCGAGACAATTATTAATAGATATAAAGACACACGATAGTGTGTCGTGCGGCCCAAGAAGCCGGCGCGCCACACCATGAGTATATTGACAGGAAGAAAGAAAACGTCATTTTCACACATTTGTATCTCGGTGATACCTCATCCGATTGGAACCAAATTTGCTGCAGAGTTGCCCGCCAGCTAGGGGAGTCTACATTCCAAATGTGAAGGAAATCACTCAAGCCATTTCCGAGATACGAGTGGCCAAAGTTTCGTTTCTTTTTCTTCGTTTTTTTTTCTTCTTCGTCTTTTCGCACACTTGCAAAAATTGCTATAAAACGCAAACTCGTACTCCAATCGCCTTGAAATTTGGCACACAGAAGGGGAGTACAAAGGCGAATCCTAGCATCAAATTTGGTGCAAATCCGATGAATGATTCAGGAGTTATGACCGATTATTCGCGTAAAACAAGATCGATTTGTTGTCACGCCTACAGGGTAAACCGCTTCATGGAATGAGTTGAAAATTGCTATGTAGATGGAGTAACCATCGTAGGAGTGCCTTTTGGTGGTTTGAAAGGAATCGAGATAAAGACCACGGAGATATGACACAAAACCCAACCTGTGTTACAATTACGCGATTGATTTTTAGGAATAAAAAAGTATTGGTTTTCACGCCTACTAGGCAAACCGCTTTGAGCAATGAGCTGAAAATCGGTGTATAGCTGGAATAATCTTCATTGAAAGTCCTTGCAGTAGTATAGAAGAATTGGATTACAAACCACTGAGTTATGATTCGAAAGCCAACTCCGTGTAGCAAATGCGAGATCGAGATACTCTAATAGAACAGTCACCCTAATAGAGCATTCAGCTAATTTATTTACTCCATTATAGAATTCTATCACCATATTCTGTAGGGAGTTCAGCTGCAAACAATTAATCTTATAGACAGTTCAGCAAGAAGCAAGTCACCCTATAGAGAGTTCAGCTACAAATATATCGCTGTAGTGATTCATAACATTGCAAGTCACACTGAAGAGAGTTCAGCTATAAACAAGTCATGCACCCTGTAGAGAGTTCGGCTACACTCTCTAGAGAATTCAGCTACAAACAAGTCACTGTGGAGAGAGTTCAGCTACAAAGAAACTATCCTGTAAAGAGTTCATCTATACAAACAAGTTACCCTATAGAGATCACCTGCAAACAAGTAACCCTGAAGAGAGTTCAGCTACAGACAAGTCACTTTATAGTTTATACAGTGTTCAGCTACAAGTAAGTCACTCTGGAGAGAATTCAGCTACAAATAAGTCACTCTGTAGAGAATTCAGCTACCACCAAGTCACTCTGTAAAGAATTTTGCTACAAACAAGTCACCGTGTAGAGAGTTCAGCAACCAAAATACTACTCTGTAAAGAGTTCAGCTATACAAACAAGTTACTCTGTAGAGAGATCAGCTAGAAACAAGAGAGGGTTCAGCTAGAAGTCACGCGCACCCTGTAGAGAACTCAGCTGCAAAGAAACCCTATAGAGAGATCAACTACAAACAAATCACCCTGCAGAGCATTCAGCTATAAACACATCACCCTGTAGAAAGTTCAGGTACAAGCAAATCACCCTATATACAGTTCAGCTACAAAAAAAATCACTCTGTAGAGAGTTCAGCTACAAAGAAGTTATGCTACAGTGAGATCAGTTTGAAACAAGAAATTTCAGCTACAAACAAATTAAACTGTAGAGAGTTCAACTATGAACAGATCATCCTTTAGATAGTTCAGCTAGATACAAGTCACCCTATAGAGAGATCAGCTAGAGGAAGTCACCTTGTAGAGAGATCAGCTAGAAAAAGTTGCCTTGTAGAAAGTTCAGTAACAAAGAAACCATCCTGTAGAGAGTTCAGCTACAAACAAATCACCCTGTAGAGAGTTCAGCTGCAAACAAATCACCCTGTAGAGAGTTCAGCTACAAACAAATCAACCTGTAGAGAGATCAGCTCGAGGAAGTCACCTTGTAGAGGGATCAGCTAGAAACAAGTCACCTTGTAGAGAGTTCAGGTACAAAGAAACCATCATGTAGACAGTTCAGCTGCAAACATATCGCCTGTAGAGAGTTCACACAGCTAGAAACAAATCACCCTGTAGAGAGATCAGCTAGAAGAGGTCACCTTGTAGAGAGTTCAGCTACAAAGAAACCATCATGTAGAGAGTTCAGCTACAAACAAATCACCCTGTAGAGAGTTCAGCTACAAAAAGATCACCCTGTAGAGAGATCAGCTAGAAGAGGTCACCTTGTAGAGAGTTCAGCTACAAAGAAACCATCATGTAGAGAGTTCAGCTACAAACAAATCACCCTGTAGAGAGTTCAGCTACAAAAAGATCACCCTGTAGAGAGATCAGCTAGAAGAGGTCACTTTGTAGAGAGTTCAGCTACAAAGAAACCATCATGTAGAGAGTTCAGCTGCAAACAAATCACCCTGTAGAGCGTTCAGCTACAAAAAGATCACCCTGTAGAGAGATCAGCTAGAAGAGGTTACCTTGTAGAGAATCCAGCTACAAAGAAACCATCATGTAGAGAGTTCAGCTGCAAACAAATCACCTTGTAGAGAGTTCAGCTACAAAGAAACCACCATGTAGAGAGATTAGCTACAAACAAATCACCTATAGAGAGTTCAGCTAGAAACAAATCACCCTGTAGAGAGATCAGCTAGAAGAAGTCACCTTGTAGAGAGTTCAGCTACAAAGAAACCATCGTGTAGAGAGTTCAGCTACAACGAAACCACCATGTAGAGAGTTTAGCTGCAAACAAATCACCTGTAGAGAGTTCAGCTACAAACAGATCACCCTGTAGAGAGATCAGCTAGAAGAGGTCAACTTGTAGAGAGTTCAGCTACAAAGAAACCATCATGTAGAGAGTTCAGCTGCAAACAAATCACCCTGTAGAGAGTTCAGCTACAAAAAGATCATCCTGTAGAGAGTTCAGCTTGAAGAAGTCACCTTGTAGAGAGTTCAGCTACAAAGAAACCATCATGTAGACTCTGAGAGTTAAGCTGCAAACAAATCACTCTGTAGAGAGTTCAGCTAGAAGAAGTCACCTTGTAGAGAGTTCAGCTACAAAGAAACCATCGTGTAGAGAGTTCAGCTACAACGAAACCACCATGTAGAGCGTTTAGCTGCAAACAAATAACCTGTAGAAAGTTCAGCTAGAAACAAACTACCCTGTAGAGAGATCAGCTAGAAGAGGTCACCTTGTAGAGAGTTCAGCTACAAAGAAACTCCCATGTAGAGAGTTCAGCCTCAAACAAATCACCATGTAGAGAATTCAACTACAAACAAATTGCCCTGTAGAGGGATCACCTAGAAGAAGTTACCTTGTAGAGAGTTCAGCTACAAAGAAACCGCCTTGTAGGGAGTTCAGCCTCACCATGTAGAGAATTCAACTACAAACAAATCGCCCTGTAGAAGGATCAGCTAGAAGAAGTCACCTTGTAGAGAGTTCAGCTACAAAGAAACCATCATGTAGAGAGTTCAGCTATACAAAGAAATCACCTTGTAGAGAGTTCAGCTAGAAGAAGTCACCTTGTAAAGAGTTCAGCTACAAAGAAACCACTATGTAGAGAGTTTAACTGCAACAAATCACCAGTAGAGAGTTCAGCTAGAAACACATCACCCTGGAGAGAGATCGGCTAGAAGAGGTCATCTTGTAGTGAGTTCAGCTACAAAGAAACCACCACATAAAGAGGTCAGCTGCAAATAAATCACTTGTTGAGAGTTCAGCTACAAACAAATCCCCCTGTAGAGGGATCAGCTAGAAGAAGTCACCTTGTAGAGAGTTCAGCTACAAAGAAACCATCATATAGAGAGTTCAGCTACAAAGAAATCACCCTGTAGAGAGTTCAGATAGAAGAAGTCACCTTGTAGAGAGTTCAGCTACAAAGAAACCATCATATAAAGAGTTCAGCTGCAAACAAATCACCCTATAGAGAGTTCAGCTACAAAAAGATCACACTGTAGAGAGTTCAGCTAAAAGAAGTCACCTTGTAGAGAGTTCAGCTACAAAGAAACCATCATATAGAAAGTTCAGCTACAAAGAAAGCACCCTGTAGAAAGATCAGCTAGAAGAAGTCACCTTGTAGAGTGTTCAGTTACAAAGAAACCATCATGTAGAGAGTTCAACTGCAAACAAATTACCCTGTAGAGAGTTCAGCTACAAAAAGATCACCCTGTAGAGAGTTCAACTAGAAGAAGTCACCTTGTATAGAGAGTTCAGCTACAAAGAAACCATCATGTAGACTCTGAGAGTTAAGCTGCAAACAAATCACTCTGTAGAGAGTTCAGCTAGAAGAAGTCACCTTGTAGAGTGTTCAGTTACAAAGAAACCATCATGTAGAGAGTTCAACTGCAAACAAATTACCCTGTAGAGAGTTCAGCTACAAAAAGATCACCCTGTAGAGAGTTCAACTAGAAGAAGTCACCTTGTATAGAGAGTTCAGCTACAAAGAAACCATCATGTAGACTCTGAGAGTTAAGCTGCAAACAAATCACTCTGTAGAGAGTTCAGCTAGAAGAAGTCACCTTGTAGAGAGTTCAGCTACACAAAGAAACCATCATGTAGAGAGTTCAGCTACATAGAAACCACCATGTAGAGAGTTTAGCTGCAAACAAATCACCTGTAGAGAGTTCATCTAGAAACAAATCACCCTGTAGAGAGATCAGCTAGAAGAGGTCACCTTATAGATAGTTCAGCTACACTTCAAGTCACCCAGTAGAGAGATCAGCTGCAAAATAATATCCTGTGGGGAATAATGGGCATGTAATAAATATATGTATATAATTTGTATAATTACTAATAAAATCAAAAATAATTGAAGTATTAAAAATCTTCTTTAAGTTCTTTTCTTCTTCCTGTGGTAAAGAAAAAACACATGGGTTAAAAAAAACCCAAAGCCAGCCATTGGCCGGCTTTGCAGTATACAAATACAAAAAGAAGTGATATATAATCAAAAACAGCCAAGCTGTAAAAAAAGGTGCGGCCCCCAAAAAGGCCATGGTGAAAAAAGATGTGAAATCCAAGGTGGCGGCCAAGAAATGGCTGTGATGGTAGGTTAATGGTAAAAATTTTAATAACGACAATTCAGATGAATTTTGTGCCGCTTGGTCTTGGCACCAAATTCACCTGAATTGTCGTTATTAAAATTTTTACCATTAACCTACCATCACAGCCATTTCTTGGCCGCCACCTTGGATCGGGCCTTGGATTTCACAATTTTTTTCACCATGGCCTTTTTGGGGGCCGCACCTTTTTTACAGCTTGGCTGTTTTTGATTAGATAGTAAATATCACTCGTCACTGGTAAATAAACACCTCGTAAAACAACAACGGCGAAACTAAGCGCGTGTACGCTTTTATGGCGCAGCGTCTATAATGAAGAATGTGTGCACCAAGTTATACGCTCATGCGTCATAAACCCAATCGTCCTTGTTGTTCAATATTCACGGCTTGGCGGGTTCTACCCTCTGCCCAGGTGTTGCATGTGTTGTCGCTATGTGGCACGAGGATGAGTATCACCATTACGACGATTACGGGGTAGATGATTATGAAAGCGAGGAAGACAGCTATGAAGTGAGTTGCCATTGTTGTACAACAAAGACTGGTTCTCGGACTGGTTTGGCCTTGTGTCATTGAAAGAGAGAAAGACTAGAGCGATATACTCTTGGTCTGTTCAACGTTGGCTGGGTTGCCAGTATTAGACTTTTAGTTCAGTAAATGCTTGAGGATTCACTCGTGCAAACTTAGGTCACAATTTGTGAGTGCTCCAATGCGTGGAAAGTGAGCTAAGTCTGTTGCATCCTGTGCTATGCTATCTGTGACTTATGCAGAGTGTTCAAAGGTAGAAACCCAAGTTGGTGTGTCCATATATACAGGCTACTAGTACAAATTGTTTAGTCACATGTAGTGGTGGATTGAGTGGGGGTGGTTGCAGTATTGCAATGTACTGTGTTGTTGAAACTGGACATTGAATACAAAATGTTTTGTGATAATGGATCCTGAAATTAACTTTAGCTACTCACAACACTGCAGTAACACAGAAAGTTGACTAATGCAGTCTTAGGAATTTCTGCTGACTTGGTAACCACAACTACAACAAGGTGTTAATGTATAACCATAGATAGTATACCACAGACTGTGGTATACTATCTATGGTTTAGGCATGCCAACCCATGTATTCCAACAAAAAAATTTTCGATGTGTGTTTTGCCATGCGAGGCCTCGTGGTCATTATAATCAGCAGCAGCAGTCAACAGAGTTTCATAGCCTTTATTTGTATACTCAGACATACTGACACCTAAATTCCACACATGACTTTCCCTAACAATGTAAGTGAACTTGTAGGCACTGGTACTCTTAAATGGAACCATTTGTGTAGTGTTGTATGTCATTTGTAATCTGATAACTGAATTATCCTTGTGTGTAAAACAATTTTATCATGTTATTGATCCATAATTGCAATAGCCACTATTCACCAGGTCCTCTTCATGAATGTAACTGTTTATTGGTAAATAAAGTGGGCTCAAATTCTTAGATCACACCAGCGCTGTTCATGCAGAGTGACTAGTAATGTGCTACCGTAATGAGAAAGAAATAGTCCATAGAAAAAAAACAATACCGAGCACTGATTGATCTGGTATAACTATGTGTACAGTGATCAGATGCTGTTACAATGAAACCTGAATACTCCAGTAATCTTAAGCCAATTTAATAGATCAGGCGTGCGTGTGTGTGTGTATACAGGGTGGTATAGCCTCCTGTAGGTTACTAGTCCTGCCTCAGAAGGACTTGTCTGTGCTAGGCTCCTGAAAATGTTTCACGAATATCCCAATGTTGTCTGAAGTGATACTATAACTGCTGAGTATTTGCTTTTGTGTGTACCTGTGTTTTTACACATTTGGAAGCTCTGTGTGTGTGCGTGTGTGTGTGTGTGTGTGTGTGTGTGTGTGTGTGTGTGTGTGTGTGTGTGTGTGTGTGTGTGTGTGTGTGTGTGTGGTGATATGCATAATTGCATTTTTTCCCCATTTTGCTGTACATAGGTTCCTACTGATGAGCTTGCCTCCTTTGAAGAATCATTGGCAAATGGAAAAGCTGCTCACGATAAAAAAGACTACAAGGCTGCTAAAGACCACTACCTCAAGGCCAAAGAAACAATAGTATCACTGATGTCATCATTTCCGTATAGCATCACTGCAGAGGATCGTGCCATTCTCTTGTACAGGATGGCAGAAAATGAGTTTGCCCTGGGCAATTTGGCAGGCGCAATGAATCTGGCACAACATTCTGTTGAGTGTGAGGAGACTGCCGAAGTATGTTTTAAAATGATAGGCCCTGTATTTGTGTACAGCAGAATCCCGATACTTTGTACCTTTCTTTGGAAGTCTTTATTTGTGAGCTGTACAGGTTTCAGGGATTTTAAATTGCTTGTGCACTAATGTAAATGGACAAATGTCTCTTGATTATCAAGGTGTTCTTTTTGAGGGACTCTTTTAGTTACTGTATGTATGTATATATATGTAAAGTCAATGGTGAAGCTTGTCTTGATCAGCTCTCTGTATAATATATAAACGACCATTGCTATCCAGAAGTCTCCATGTACTACTGCATGTCGCTTATGACAAAGTCGCCAGCCTATTGTAGTCACTTGCTTAAGAAGGCCAGGAAATTGTAGCAAAATTGGACAGATATCTACAATTGCATGGTGGCTTTCATTGCTGTGCATAAGCTACACTTTTGTCACTGCCCAGGATCAATAGCACAATTTTATAAGGACATTGGAATAGTATTCATAGCCTACATTGTGACCTGAAAAGAATCATCAAGCTTCAAATCATGTATGCATTCACACATTCCAAGTTATATTTTTATCTTTATTCTAAAGTTCTCATGGGTTCATTGTTGATAGGTAATGGACCGCCTAATTGATGTTAACACTCAAGAAATTTTATGTGTATATATATTACTGTACTTTATGGATAAAAATCTAAGGAATCCAGGGTGGTGTATGACTCTTATTGGGGGTGTATGACTCTTATTGGTGTACACCCAAGCAGCAATATGTTCTCCTTTGTATAGGGATATAAGTGCCTAGCAGAAGGGTTTGTGATCACAGCAAAGATTTCTCCATCGTGCAAAAGCTACAGTATGCAACAGCACCATTCACTGTACAAAGCAGTACAAAGTTATATTGAGTCTTATAATATTGAACACAATGATGATGTTTATTGCAAGGCCCTAATACATGCCGTGGACATTGGTAAGTGACTATACTAGTATTTCATACATGTTAGCTAGTTATAGAGAAGAAAGTGTTTAACTTTTCTGTACATGTGCTACCTGATAACTTTGACTTTTAATAAACCATTGTTCCATTACTGCTGGGTATTACTACATTTTCAGAGCATGGAGTAATATGATATAGTGATGTGTGTTTGTGTGTGTGTGTTTGTAGTGTGTGTGTGTGTGCGTGTGTGTGTGTGTGTGTGTGTGTGTGTGTGTGTGTGTGTGTGTGTGTGTGTGTGTGTGTGTGTGTGTGTGTGTACTCTGTGTGGTGTGTGTGTGTGTGTGTGTGTGTGTGTTACTCTGTGTGGTGTGTGTGTGTGTGTGTGTGTGTGTGTGTGTGTGTGTGTGTGTGTGTGTGTGTGTGTGTGTGTGTGTGTGTTACTCTGTGTGGTGTGTGTGTGTGTGTGTGTGTTACTCTGTGTGGTGTGTGTAGTGTTACTTTGTGTCTGTAGTGTTACTCTGTGTATGTGTTGCATATCAATACTTGTACCATGGTGCGTGGGCAGATCAAAGTGTGCCGCCATGGTATAACTAAGATACACCACTGGTTGTTAGTTAGGCCATGCTTAGCTGGCAGTTTGAACATGAGTCAAAGTGAGGTGTCAATGACACAGCACCAGGTAAGCAAATATAGTTGGCTTCGTGCTAAGTACTGCAGGAGCAAAGGAATGAATCTATGCTTCAACCATAGCTTTAACTAGCTTCTATTGCTACAGCGCACTACTAGTACCGGGTAGACTAGTACACATGGATACACATGTTTATGTAACTTTATTCTAATAAATTAGTGCATGCACGGCTTGTGATTTGTAAGGAAGAGGAGTAGCAGCAGTAATACAAGAGATAATGGGTTTAAGAAGCTATTTTCAGCACAACCCGTGAGTCCAGTCTACCAGTGTGGTGAGTCATGGTACAAGCCAGTTATATCATGTTTACTCGTATGATATCATAGTTCTTAACACTCGTCCTCGGCTTCGCCTCGGACTCGTGTAATAACTACGATATCATACTCATACTGTGATATAACTAGAACATGTCAAATTATGGCTTGAGTGCATGTTTATTTTTTGAAGTAACTTTTCGCTGAATATATGAAGCTGACATTATATGAGACCAGCATTCACATAGTACTTGGGATCAATTTCATATCTCAGTATTGTACTCTCCTTGATGGTGTTTTTCACAGAGACTCAAAGTTAAAGGAAGGCCACAGGACGTTTCTACCTCATTGTTTATCTTGTTATTTACATCTCTACACAGAGATTATTACTACACTAGGTGTTTATTTGAGAACTAGTGTGCAACCACGCATAAAACGGGACTGGCTGTAATTCCAGGTAGTACAGTGCAGTGCTTTTGAAATTTGAATATCTGGTATTACAATATACCAGTATATAGTTACTGTATTGCCTCAGATTACATACGGCCTGGGTATTTAGTAACCTTTTGTCCTAGCCATTAAATGGGACCGGTGACTACACTAGCTCACATATTCCTCAGAATCACCTTTTGTACCTCAGTGCCAGTTACGTATCATCATAAATGTTACTGTATGATGGCAAAATTGAAGTATAATATGTAATGTACTGGAAATAACATTGAGCATAATTCTAGCACAACAGGTGCTTGTTAAGTTGTGAGTAGCATCAACATACCACGTTTGCATAAAGAGATCAAGGTACTCTGATAGAACTAGCAGTCACCACATTTGAAATATCCTAATAGAGCAATTACACCTAGTTAACTTGGATTGCATGATTTGCATCATACTAGTGCAAATACAATATAGCTATCTACAGACATATTGGTATAGGATGAAGTGCACTGCTGGGTAATATAGGGTATTGGATTATTTTGCTATATCAGTGGAACATTTTTAGTCATCTAGGAGAGTGGGGGAGCATTACGACACAGTCGGTTTCCCAGTTCTATACAGCACCAAAAATGGTGAAGTGGAAAGATAACATCAATGAATGTACACCATGGAAATATGAAGAAGTTGACCCCCAGGGAGCATGTGGTAGCTGGTCTCATATAAACTAGTTGTTAGTCATGTTGTGACAAGTTACTTGAAAGAATGTATGACTGAGGTTCTTGTTGTCTCCGCAGTAACGATGGCTGTTCAATTAGAGTAGTTTATAACCAAATGTGTGTTTTAGTAGTAAATATTGTATTAGATAAGTTGACAAATTGGCCCACTTACCTGTACTACTATGGAATGGATTAATATTAAACCATTCTCCATAGGTTACACTGAGAATCTTCCAAAAAGAAAAGATTATACTCCGACCATTGGCAAGCTACTGGAGAGTGAATATGTTAAGGTGCATCATTTGGAGTTTCTCTTCATTCATGATTTCTCTCCAACTAAGAAGCAACTAGCTCTACCAAATTCTGGAATGGCAGATGGGCGATGTCGTACCTCTTCTATTCAGCTGGAAAACTTGTTGCAAAAACTGGAGCTGGGCTACAGTCTGGTTGAAATTTTACTGCGGCATGGAACACTTTCATGTCCCAAATCCATTGAGTATGCCCTTTCCCAAAACAATTATAAGCTTTTTGAATTGCTTACCTTAGAGTATGTTAAACTAGAGAATAGTGATTTGACATTTTTAGATTGCTCACTTCTAGTAAGCAAGTTTCATCAAATTGGTCCAAAGTTTTTGACTAAACTGCTTCAGAAGGGCTGCAAAGTGTCAGGAATTAATCCCAAACTACCAACACCACTGGAGTGTGCTGTGGATAGAGATAAGTATGACTTGGCAGTTGTCTTAATTGATCGTGGTGCTGAACTGGCTAAAATCCACCTCACCAAGTCCACCACTATTATACACGAAGCAACTAAAATTGCTTTACATACAGGTAAACACACTACAGTGGAACCTGCATAATGTGGACACCCTCTGACCCACTATAAAGTGTCTTGGTTTTAAGGTCATTTTACATACAGTGAAACCCACTTAGCAGCCACCATAAGGCCACCTTGTTATAGTGGCTGTCTCTATTATGCCCGAAGGGTGTACTACATGATCTCTTTAATAAGACCACCTCATTATAGTGACCATATCTCCCAACCATTGCTATGGTATACTACATTACCTCTTCAATAAGACCATCATTGTTGAGGCCAAATTTTGTGGTCCCAGAGGTATCCTTACTCACTGGTATTTTATGTACTTAAGGATACTTGTTGACTTCAACTATTTGTATGGATTATGCAGGTGGTCTCAGTGTCCATATTAACAGGTTCCTCTTACTGTATGCATACAATATGCTGTACTTAATATTGATGCGTACAATTTGTTTACACTATAGGTAAAATGAGTGTGCTCATACATGTGCTTGCCTCTACCAAGTTGCCTGAAAATGGAAAACTTGTCGATGGAAAAGGCCAGCTACCTCACCACATAGCAGTAGTTGAGAATACTGAACACAGCAAGGATGTACTTGAGTTGCTCTGCAGGAACGCCTTTGATGTGATGGTGAGAGACCAGAACAACAAGACAGCATCAGACTACTGTATGAAAAAGAGGGATCACTTAAAAGTCATTTTAAAAGGTAGCATTACGGCCAAATCACACAACAGTGACAGTAGTTGTGCAGAACAAACGGTTGACGAGAGTAAACATAAAAAGTCTACTAATTCTTGTAAAGAAAAGGCTGCTGTCATTTCTAATTCTACCTCTACTGCTGCCACTATTACTACCAATACACCTAAAGTGTCCACAATAGCTAAGGCAAAATCTGCCACTTCAAATCAGCCAGTAAGGACCGTTAATGAATGCAGTGCAGATGAGGTGGTATCTGTAGTTAAAGTTAGTTTAGTTGAGATTGAAGAGCAAGCAAAAGCCATGGTTGAAAATATATTGCAGAAGTCTGAGGACTATTTTGAATTGTGTGTGGCTGTTGATGCTGCAGAGAATGAAGTGTCTACAAGTTTTGCAACTCAGAGAAGTATGGATGTTACCTTGAACAATGATGACAACAACGACAATGATAATATGATTGGTAACTTGGATTCTAGTGAAAATGTGCATGGCAGTTTGTTTCAAAGTTGCTCATGGGAAGTGGAATGCACTGAAAATGTCTGGAAGATGCTGTCAAATTTAAGTAAGCCACAGAGAAGAGTAGCTTTTGATCGGATACTCTGTTTGGCTAGAGGAGAATGGCACCATGAGTTTCACAGTAGTATGAATCACCACAGATTGCAACTGTACAAGTTGCAGCTGCCTGGAGACATTTGTATCATTTGGGAACTTGCCATCGCATATTCACCACGCTGCACACAAAACCAAGATCCATCTGCAAACAGCCAAAAGGAGACATTGTATTCAGAAATAATTCGAATATGGAGTATTGTTACTAATCCAAATGATATTGATGATCACGTGAAGCAGATAGAGAAGTCACATGCACGGGGTCAGCAGAGTGCTGTGATCCAGAAGCTACTGCCTAAAATGCAGCCAAGTAAAAGTGCTAATTCAAAGAATGATAGAATTCCAAAATTCTTTTATGCAGTCACTGAAGCAAGTAATACAGGATTAACAACATTTTATCCACCCGCCAGTCATAAGGAGAATGAGTACAATATTGTAACATTTTATCCTGTTACTGATGAATTTCTTATCAACTTGATGTACAGTGAAGACCCTAGGAGAGATTTCCTGTTTAAGGTTTGCCAGGAAGAGCATGACATAATTAACATGAATCAAGAAGAGTCTTTGCTTCTCTTGGGTCGTAGTGGCACAGGCAAGACAACCTGTTGCCTGTACAGGTTATGGTATCAGTTTAGGCAGTTTTGGGAGATATCTGACGAGCCTCGTATACCACGAACACCATTGATAAAGCCCCTATTGTGCAAGTCACCTGTGGTTGGTGAAGATGATGCTACAGATGCTATTGAAGAGGAGGCGGTAGCTAACCCTGTGCGTACTACAGTGGAAACTGGACCAATGAGGCTATCAGTCTCCAGCGAGTACTCACAGAGTAGTGTAACTAGTGTTGCACTCTCACCTGACAGTCATACAGCTAGTGTCAATGATATGATAGACATTGATGCCACTCTGAGGTATGATGATGACATTGAGTCATGGCCAGGCAGTGATTGGGGTTCTGAGGAAGAAGAGGAGTGTATTGGTGAACTAGCTGCCTCGTCTGATAATGTTGTTGACTATGATGATACAATTGCTTATAAAGAGGACCATCTTCAGCAGGTGTTTATAACAAAGAACAGTGTCCTTTGCTCACAGTTCAAGAAAAAGTTTTTCGATTTGGCCCATACTGTACCTGCATTAAGTGAGCACATAGAATATGAGGATGTTGAGTGTCCTACCACTTTACAGGAGGTTGTTCCACATGCGTACCCTCTGTTTCTCACTTTTCGTGACTGGCTTGAGTTGTTAGATGCATCGTTGGAGGATAATTCCAGCTTTTTCCCTCGTGACTCCAATGGCCAATTGACAGTAGAAATTCTTGACATGGACTATAATTACAACAAGAGTATTGGAGCCCTCGTTATGTTGGATGAATTGTCCAGTGAAGATGAAGATGATACTGTGGACAGTGCAAAGCATCCATTACCCAAAGAGAGTGTTACTGTAAAGCAACGTAAAGTTGATGCTAACTTTTTCATTAATTCAATGTGGTCTAAAGTTTCAAAGGCAGTTCCACACAGTAGAACCCAAATAAAGCCAATATTGGTTTGGATGGAGATTAAGTCTTTTATTAAGGGTTCATCTCAAGCCCTGAAATCACCTAATGGACACCTTTCACTTGAAGAGTACCGCCATTTCGGAAAGAAAATGGCTCCCAATTTTGCCAATGACAGAGACACTGCGTATCAGCTGTTTGAGTACTATGAAGATATTAAGAATAGAAGTGGCTTTTTTGATGATTGCGATTTAGTCTTCAATTTGTTCCAGAGGCTGTCAAAACTTGATGATATCAACTGGTGTGTCCATGAGTTCTACATTGATGAAGTACAAGATTTCACACAAGCAGAGTTAATGTTACTTTTACATTGTTGCCGATGGCCTAATGGACTATTCCTAACCGGGGACACTGCTCAGAGCATCATGAGAGGAGTCTCCTTTAGGTTCAGTGACCTGCGATCAGTGTTCCATTACATCAGTAAACACGTGGACACATCCAAAGGGCAGAGATCTAAGGTGAAAGTTCCACGTGTTCATAAGTTGACACAGAATTTTCGGTCACATTCCGGTATTCTACAACTTGCTGCAAGTGTGATTGACTTGTTGATGAACTTCTTCAGGTCATCTCTTGACAAACTTCCCAGTGATCAAGGAATGTTTCCAGGCCCCAAGCCAGTATTGTTGTTATCCTGTAGCTACAGTGATCTTGCTTTGCTGCTGAGAGGAAATAGGAGAGAAGCATCTGCCATTGAGTTTGGTGCTAGGCAGGCCATTATTGTACAGTCAGAGAAGGCTAAAGAGAGCTTACCTAGTGAGCTAAAGACTGGGATAGTTTTGACAGTATTTGAGTCCAAGGGATTGGAATTTGATGATGTCCTTCTATACAACTTTTTTACTGACTCAAAGGTAAGGATAGTGTTTTTGTGTTGTGAGTATAAATGTACATTAGTTTTTATCTTGCTGTGCATGTAGGCTGATAAGGAGTGGCGTGTGGTCACCAGTTACTTGCTGAGACATCCTGAACTGATTTGCCAAGATCAGAATGTTGTAGAAGAGCCACGACCATTGGAGTTTGATGAGCGTCAGCACAAGATGCTGAACTCAGAATTGAAGTTCTTGTACACAGCTTTTACAAGGGCTAAATGCAACCTGTGGATATATGATTCAAGTAGCACAAAGCGAGCACCGATGTTTCACTACTTCCAAAAGAGGGACCTAGTCAAAGTGGTGTCTGCTGACAGTAGTAGTGATATTCAACAATCCAGTATGCAGTCTATGTTCGCTATAGTGTCTACTCCAGAGGAGTGGAAAAGGCAAGGAGATTACTTTAAGAAGAAATACCTTTGGGATCTTGCTGTTGTGTGCTTCAATAAAGCTGGGATGCCAGAATTGGCCTGTGAAGCTTATGCGTATTCATCCGTTTTACTTGGAAATAAACACAAGAGTGATTCAAAGCTGATGAGGGAGCATTTCTTAAATGCTACTATAAATTTCTTCAAGTGTTTACAATTACAGCAGTCGGCAAAATGGATAAAGATGGCTGCACTTTGCCTGTTTAATGCTCGTGAATATGGTCTAGCTGCACCATTGTTTGACAAGATCAGACAAGTAAGTACTGGTGTTGTTTTACAATGATTTTTGTATTGTTGTAATGCTGTGAAGGGCCCTTAATTGTAAAGTGGTTCTGCAATTTGAAATATAATTTTAAGGTGATTGTTAATTATAATAGAGTACAGTACATACCATTGTAGTATTTTTTTAAAGTCAAACCTATTTCATTGCACGGACACATAATTACTTTTTACTTGTGCATAAATTTTTAGGATGTTGCACTTATTGAGTCTGTATACTTGTCATTTTGCAGGATGATTATACCATTAAAGCTTATCAGAAATGTGGAAATTTTCAAGAAGTAGCAAATATTCAGCAACGACAGGGAAACATTGATGATGCCATTCAGTCACTGCTATCTGGGAAACTATTTCCTGTTGCCTTAGAATTAGCTGCTGCTTACTCAAAGGACCCTGTAGCACTGCCGCTTCGACCAGAATGTTCTCTGAATGAAGTAGCCCATTTGACTGCTGATTATTATGTGAGCATTAAGAATAGAAGTCTGGCAGTGGAGTGTGTAAAGCAGTATTTTGATAAGTCTAAAGAGAAAGTTAGCTTTTTCAAAGAGAATGGTTTTATAGAAGAAGCTATTGATGTGCTGTGCGGAGAGCAGCAGTATGATGATCTTTACCGTCTCTTAAAGGCTCAAGGTATGTTTTCTAAAGGAGCTAAAAAATGTGCAGAGCAAAATGACCACTACAATAACTGCATATTTCACCTGTTGTCTGTGAAATCCAGACTGTATGGCAGTGAGAGTAGTGAGAATGCTTACAACAAAAAGGCTTGTTCTAAGGACATTGCTGAACTAGAAAGTGTTAGTGAGACAATTAAGGATCTTGAACTTAAACTTGAAATCGAGCTGTTCATTGGTATATTAAAGAATAGTGTTGAGGATTGTATAAGAGTAAGCAAGAAGTTTAGAAACCAGTTTGGAGTAGTTGAAGCAATCAATGCTTCATTAAAGCTTTCAAGTACAGCACTGTCCAAATCTGTTGATACCATTTTGAAATGCTTACAAAATGCTAAAAATATTATTGTTGCCTTTAAGGAACACTTTCTGCCTTTTAGAGTTGCAGGTGAACTTTTAAAGTTCTACGGTTTTGAAAAATCTGGTGACAGATATTTTCTGCCTCCTCAGCAGTTTTACTGGCTGCCCCAGTTAGCTAAGCATTCATTTGAAATACGAGACAGCGATGGTATGACACAACTGAGAGAATCTGACGTCCATCGTACTGTAAATGAACATGTTTTGAATTCAGCCAGGCATTGGCTTGATGCTTGTAAACTGGACGAGCTCCTTTATGATGCCATCAATGCAGACAACTATAAACAACTAAATGCTGCTATCATGAAACCAGACAAAAACTTTGCTTCACTTTGCACACAGTGTGAAGGTTTATCTGCTTATGTTTGTTGTTGTATTCAGATAATGGAGCTTGGTTATTTTTATCGCTATCTTGATTGTAAGTTATCCATTAGAGATGATGGTGGCTTTCGTTCGGTGGATCACATGATCAACTATGGGTCCAGCAGAATTGTCAACATCTTTTCCAACCAATGGAATATTTATTTGCCAATCAAACAAACTGATATTGAAAAAATTCGATCAGTAAAGTTGGCATGTATAGAAATGAATAAAACCATTGATCGTTTTGTTGAAAGAAGGCAGTATGACCCAACACTGGACATTAATGGCTTTCTTTATAAATGGCACATCCGGAAGGTTACCTCATCTGATGTTTCTGAATTGGAAAATCTTTTAACAGAGAAGGAAGTGGCTTTCAGTGAATCAGATCGTAAGAAACCAAAGACACATTTACCACCTGAAGTCATGTTTCTTGAAGAAAGACAAGGTGAAAGCTTTGTCTACTTACACAGCTTCACGATGTGGATAAGGGCTCATAGCTTGCTTGTAACACATGGTAACTTTATAGAATTTGCCTCTACATTAATAAGGAAGTTTGTGCTTATAAATGCCAGTTTTAGGGAAATTGAAGCAAAGATATCTGTTCTAAATATTGTGTCGCTGCTTGAAGTTGTCAGTGTTGGCCTACTAGCCATGTTACAGGCATCGGCAATTCACTTAGAATATGAGGAGGTGACTATTGTTCTGCCAGAATTGTATTGTCACGCAGTACAATTATTTGATATGATCAATTGCAGTGGAAATGAAACGCATTTACTGAAGGCAGCATCTAGTACAGTTGTGAACATTCCAATTAAAAAACTTGCCAATCTTAACAGGGACTCATTCAAAATGCTATATTCCATAACTAGGCTTTTGGTTGGACTTCGTTTGCAATATTTCAATGTGCTAATGTATGCATTGGCCCGTAGTACTCAAAATAATGGATTTGAAAGATGCCTGGTCTTAAGTTTGATTCTTTTAGCAAATCTTGCTCCACTGCTGTCCAAAGAACAAGCTCGGAAAATTCAAATCAATTTGTACTCTTTGATTAATGAAATACCAAATGATTACCCGGAGCTTAAGGCTGCTGTTTATCGTGTAGGAGCAGCATCAAACACAACTGAAATATTTCATGTAGTACTTTCCTTGCAGAAGAAGTACAACAAAGGGATGGTTAGTATGAGCTATGATTATAACAACACTGCTTTTGAGTTTCATAATTTGGAAGATTCAGCAGACTATCCTGCATTTTGTCTAGATGTGATTCATGATAGTGCACTAGATCAGGCAGAATATGTTGCTAGCACCAGTACAGTATCTAACAAAGTAAGCTTTCCTGTCATCGAGAATCCTTCTCTACCGATGAGGCCAAATAGCAATTTAGGTGATAGTGTTTCCCACCCCGACATAGAAATTGTTGGCATGCCAAGTCACTCTTCAATGTCTTCAGCACAAGAACTGCATGCTATTGATAACAGTGAGACATCATTGTCACAGTCAGGTGAAGTGTTTGCTCCAAGCAATACACAAAGATCTCCAATATCTAGTCCTGTAAACAAACACAGGAGTGACCCACAAGTTAATGTGCCCACTCATGATCATGCTAGTCAAAATATCCCACCTCCTCAGTTCACAATAACAGAACATCAGTTGCGAGCCTTGATTACATCTCCTAACTTTAATCTGTTTGCATTTCTCCTCAATGCAGGCATGGCTCCTGAGTTAATTCAACACCATTTGTTGATGACTCAACAATGCCTTAATCAGTTTGCTGGACAGCAGTTTATGGCCTTTAATCCCACATCAGATCCATTCAGAATGGAACATGTTCAGCCTACATCTTTGCACCATCCTATGCCTGCAGGACACCACCATCCGGGATCATTTGTGTATCCTGATCAAAGAACAATGCATCCTGTACCTCCAAGTCATGATCATAGGCCTCCCATGGTTTTCAATGATGAAAAGCTTGCATCTGTACCTCCTACTGGAGCTAATATGATTAATATCAATTATCCTGCACGGCAAATTCCATCTTCTAGCATAAGGCATATTACTCTCAATCAGACATCTGAGCATATGGCTAGTAAACTGATCCATGCTGGCAATGCAGTTCATGGTACAGTCACATCTAAAGCTGTTGAAATTCCTTCGAATCAAGATGAAAATCAGGCACCATTACAACCTCGTGAAAATACAGAACATCCTCTTATGCAACAGTTAGTTCCTGCCCAGCAGGCTGCCCCTGCACTGATGCATTCAGCTAGTGCGGATGAAGAAATTGAGCAGATAGATGATTATTCTGAAGTGTACACTAACACATCTCAGGAGCCACAGGTTAATCCCAACAACATTTCTGAAGATTTTCGTGGTTATGATAAGTCATTCTGCTTAGTTTGTAAAACACACTTGTATCAAGGTACAGGTAGTGATCATGATGAGACTGTGGAACGATATGACCTTCATTATACGTCGGCTGTACACAAGGATAGGCAACTCCATTATGGCCAGTACAAGCAGACGCTTGCAGATTGCAAGCTTACTATGGACGCAGCCAAGGATATTGTCAGCACTAAGAAGAAATGTAAGAATTCCAAACTTCAGAAGAAGATTGGTAGTATTGATGAAAGTGTGAGGAGACTTGGCTTAGCCTGTTGTGTTACAGAAATGTCTGCTGAGTGGGTGAAGGGTGATGCTTCAGTTAAGAAGATTATCACGGAGCTAACCCAGCTGATTCAGGAGTACCAAGGTGTATTAGAAGATATTTTACGGCAGTCACAGTCATCAGGTCAAAGTGCTGAAGATGATGTTGCATTATTGGATGTTGGAGTGCCTACTAAGAGACAAGTACATTAGTTAATGTTATCAGGTACATTTATATTGTATGGATGATTTTAAGGCAAGTAATGATTTTTTTATTTAAGTCACTTGTATTTAAGCATTTTTAATCACGATCCAGATAAAGTTTTTTTTTAATGTTTGCACTTTATACTATAAAAGTATGTATGGTAGGAATCATGTTTTGTGATTTCCTATTAATTTCATTAAAATACACCATATGGTCGAACTGACTATAAAGGCTGTGCACTTTACATTTTAGTAGCCACTATGCTTGTCCTATTGCAATTACACCCTTAAGCATATGGGAATAGTGTCTCATGTCTAATTAGAGCTACTGTGTACAACGTGTGTAGTCAATAATTCCTACTTTCCATTAGTCCTCTCCTCATGGAGTATGATGAATATCTTAAATGTGGTCACAAGAGCTGTAAACACAACTTCAATGCACCATTTACTCTATCGCTAAAGGTAGCTCAGCTGTATATAGCATTTCTTACACTGAGACATGTGCTGTAGCTACTTTACATGCAAGCATTTTCCTTTCCTCTATATGTTACAATCATTATAGACAAACAGCAATATGACCATAATCCTCATCTCCAATGCATAATAACCTGTAGCTATACACAGTTTTTATAAGCTGTCTCAGAATGAGGTGTCCATTGAACCACCCATAGGCTCTCTAACATCATCTGAAATATCTAGTTCTGATATGTTAAGTACACAAAGCACCATTAATAATAGTTTCAGTACTATAAACCAATTCTTCTGTAAATATTACAATCTGAATGGTATACCATATACCCAGAATTTTTTGCGGCATGTATATTTCACATGTACAGTTACATACTTTGTCAGAATTTTATATTTCACGGATACTGTACCTCTTAGCCCAGTTCACAGATCATTGTTGCTTGATTCAAAAAAAATTTATTCTCAACCATACAGCTATGAAGAGTCTGGAATGATTTTTTACTTCATGCATCACAGAGATTGCTAAAGCGCATCTGAACCAAGTAACACAGTAGCGGCAATCTCTGTGCAAGGCATAGTCTAGTCTTGCAGTACGTCAGCTTCTTTTGTGAGCCATGCCCACTTTAATCTCAAGAATGTGTGATACTGTGTTTGTAAGCACATGTGGAGTCCACATATGCCTACAAACAGTATTACACACCAGGGTAGTCACGCATGCCAGACGGTTTGTGTGGGGGCGGCAAATAAACCATCTGGTAACTGTTGCACACATTCCGGGACCACTGCCGGAATGTTGACAGAGCCAATCAGATCGCTTCGCGGACTCTGTGACGAAACAAACACTAACAATTCAAATTCTTAGTGTAATGCACTTGTCAATTTCATGCCCCACCCCCAGGGCGGGTGGGGGAATACAGGGGATTTGACAAATCTTGGTGTCAAATTCCCCACCCCTGGGGCAAAATCGGCTGTCAAATCCCCACCCCTTAATAGGGGATTTTACAAAACCTTGGATTTTGGTTAAGTAACCTGGTTTGCACCTGCAGCTAGCAAAATTATAGCGAGTATGATTTTATTGTTTAGAAATGCAACTACTACGAAAATCGGTCAGTGAAGTGGACGACTGTCAATTTCCCCAGGGGTGGGGACAAGAACCAATGTCAAATCCCCACCTGGGGTGTGGGGACCCCGGGGATGGGGCATGAAATTGACAAGTAGTATTAGTATTAGTATTAGTGATTTAGGATACATAGGCAATGCCTGTATATGATCCTATTCTATAGCTAGCAAAATAAAATCAAACATAATTTAAATTAGCTACCAGTCATGATCGATAGTAAAAATTTGTGAGGAGAAGTGTTGATCCAGTAGGTTTTTAAAACTGTTGATAGATTGGGCTGCAATCACATTCTCTGGTAAATTGTTCCATACATTAATGCTCCTTACTGCAAAAAAGTTTGATCTTGGCCGGGTAACAGCACGTGGTTTAAAAAATTTGTTTGTGTGGCCCCTGGTAGAACTGCATGTATTGGTAGAAAAGAAGTCAGATAAGTGCATAATAAAGAACTGAATCTCGGCTACAGATTACTTTTTCGAAAGTTTAACAACGCCATATGCATGGGCTTAGGATCTTTGTTTCCCTAGTAAAGGGCTCTTAAGAGCGTAGGTAGAAGAACGATTATAGTTCCTTACGGATTTGCGAAACGGCGAAAATGTCGAGGAAGACGTTCAGCAATGTTTCAAATATGTCATCAGGACATTAGGCCAGGTCAAGTTAATTCACAGTTTATCATCACCGCCTGCATTGATTTTTCGGAATGGAGCAATAATTTCATAATTCATTATTTATCACGTGATAATCATTGCTTACGCTTCCGAACCCGATTTTGTATATTAAAACATGGTGTGTGCAAGAAACGTGACAATTATCCCCGGCTTGAACTCGTTCAAACCTCAGTTCAATAAATGCATGGATTTCTAAAGAGAGATTGTATAAACGAGTAGCTAAGTATTAACAGTCAGTCAGTGACGCAATCAAATAAGCTTACAATTATTGTTAAAGCAGCTAGCTATGTAGCTAGCAACTGTGTGAAGCCACTTTTTAAATGTTTTTCCATATTAAATTATGAAATATGACCTCCCGCCCGCATGACTTTTTCAAATATCCTGGACGATAAACTGTGAATCAACTTGGCCTAGCCTTACCAGTACAATTATCGTATTAGTCTGCTCACAGAGGTGATTGGAACAATTATTACATCATCCTTGGTGCAAAATAATACCATGATGTAATCTAATTACATTCCAGTGAGTTCACGGAAAGTGTGCAACAGTGACCAGACGGTTTATTTTCCGCCCCCACACAAATCGTCTGGCACGTGAGACTAACACCAGGGGTGGATCCAAGGAGTCTTTGGGGTCTCGACCCCCCCATCAGGTTGACCCTCAAACAGGAAATCTAAGAGAGAAACTGCAAAGAAGAAAGCAACGGAATATGACAGATCAATGTACACTAATATATAGAGCAACCCCTCTTATCCGGCAGTCTGGTACATAGCACTTTCCGTATCTCAGAAATGTCCATAACTAAGAAATACGTGCTAATAATTATGTTCAAGTAAATACAAGTAATGGCTATCAGTTATATAGTCCTATAAAGTTTAGGAGGAAATTGCCACGGAGCACTCCCCTGGCCTAGCAATGCATGCAGCCAAGTGTTAGTTATTATTAGTAGAATAAACAAGTCACCTAACAGGTAAACAGCAACCTTTAGGCTCCCTACCTCCTTGTGCTTTCGTCTAACCAAAAGTTCATTGTGGTCATAGACTGCAAGCCACATTACTACTTTTGGGCTGTCCAGACAATGGAGGTGCCCGGATAAGAGAGTTTCCAATGTACGAACTATTCTAAGGCAAGTTATAGTAACTGAATCAGGAATAGAATGGCCAAACTTTATTGCAAGCTGTTTAGCTCCTCAGTCATGCAGATACGTATGTTTAATTACCTCAAGACTGACTGTGACATGCTGTTTGTTATGAAGATTGAACTACTCTAATAGAGCAATCAGATACTATTATTGTAATATACAGAACTGAGAATTGAGTAGCCGCTATGTATGGTGCATGCAAACATTTGAAATAGATGAATTTCTAAAAGTATTTTGAAATAAGCAGTCACCAAGATCCAGGAGCTGGCAAGGGGAGGGGCACAAACAGGCTAAGTTGTAGGTGGGTGGGAATAACAGATTCTCTTGTTAGCTGCTTTTAGCAGGGAATAATCACCACTTAGTAACTAAGTGCCTCACTGTTGATTTTTGCCATTTTGAGCAGTAGGTGGTACCCCTATAGGCTTTGTTGCCACCTGTACCCGCCTTAGTTACTTTGTGGTTAAACCAATAAAAATAAGGGCTTTACAGATAGTTGTGAAGTCTCTAAAACTGTTTACAAGGCTATGAATGTCTTAAAACACCAGAAATAATAATTATTTTTAGAGGCACTTAGTGCACCCAATAGGTGCTGAGTGACAGATGGCTTGACAGTTGGTTTGACTTTGGCTTCAGGTGAGCCAGTTTGCAAAAATGGTGGTAATAATATATAATTATGCATATCTTTCATTTGATTTTGGCCTGACAAGGTAGTATTTCAATCAAAAGAGTGCTGCTCCTCCACAAGGTGAGGGGCATTTGCCCCATGCTGGATCTGCCATTGCATGATACAGTACAAAGGAGCTAATCAGTGAGCATAAAAGTTTGGTTGTTCCATTCTTGATTCCGGTATTATAACTTGCCTCTTCTAATAGCATATGATGATAGTGCACATGATATGGATTGTTTAAGTTCAGCAAATGGCAGAAGGCAAGGGAAGCACTATCACCTTGAATCTGGACTCACATCTATTTCAGTGCATACTACACTTTCCTGCTTTCATCAAAGCATGCTAGTCTAATACAACATTCAGAATTTCCATGGCGCATACTACATAGAAAGAATAATTATAGATTCAGAATGTCCACTTCCACTCACTAAGCTGCCTCTACTATTACTTAATATAGAAGATTACACAAATCAGATGTACCCCATACAACAATATCAGTGATTACAAATGCCATTGCTTCCTTGCAGTTACTAGCTCTTCCACTCACAGTAAATGCTTGTCTTCAGGAAGCAGTGCATACTATACCTGGACTGGATTCTGGACTGTCTATTTTAATATACAGTACATACTACACTCTCCCATGCTCATTGAAGGGCACTAGCTGGTTTCTTGAACACTCTAATAGAATGTTCAGAAATTTCATGACATTTGGCTAACATTTGGCGTAAGCTGCCTGACTATAATGTTTTAGTGCCAGCCAGTACTTTTAATTTCTTTTGTGGTAATGCACCTTACTCTGCCAACATTTGGTCTATATGGACAAGTGATAGTACTCAGTTGTTCTTGAGATCTCACCCAGAAGACACAAAATAAACTGAACTTTGGTCCCCAAAAGTACTCAGCAGTATAAATTACGGAGTGACACAGAAGTTAGCTACTTCAGCATGTCTTCAACTTGGTCAGGAAGCAGTGTGATGAACAAGAGCTGCATCACTCATAATAGCAGGAAGTTGTGTATGTAGCTACAATAGCATAGTATAGCAATAAGCTACACTAACAGCAGTGTAGGTTTCCAGCTAGTTACACATCATGCTTGTTAAAGTTGCCTAAGGGTACATTTATGTATGAATGCTACAGCTGTATGCCAGGATGTGCCAAGTTGCAAATGTGACCTTTAAGGGGTGAGTTTACCCTCCACCCAGCTCAGAACCCCCCCTTGATAAATCCTGGATCTGCCCCTGATCACACTAATTATTTATCAGCAAGGTGAGTTGAAGTTGGTAGGATACACATAAATTTAAATTTCATGCTAGCTTTATATACCGTGAAAATTATGTACCACAAAATTTCCAAGCATATGGTATGGATTTATAAAAAATAATAAGTACATTAATACAAAATTTAAAAGGGGGAAATTGGGATTGCTGAAAAAGTAACAAAACAAGAAGAAATTGCCGGAGTTGTAATGTAAACCGCAAATCCCTAGTTTGACTTGACAAAGCTTTCAAAGAAATATTCAACAAGGTAGAGTCAGGGATTGGTGATTTACATCACCACCCCAGCAACCTCTTCTTGTTTTGTTGCTTTTTTCAGTGATCCTTATTTCCTATTAATTTTCAAAAAAAAATTAAATGTATCTAATGATTATTATTGCACAGTCCAAACTAGCACTTCTATTATGACCACTAATTATCTGTATGATGTGTAGAAATATGTTAAAAGTGTACTTACATAGTGTCAGGGTAAATGGATGTAACTTAACTATTATTGTCTATTGCTTTCTAATTAGTCCAGCGAATTAATGCACACAAAAACAGTAGCACAAAAAGCATCATGTATTAAAGCTGTTTTAATTTCTCCTCAATTATTTCAGCAGCGGCATGAAGGTTATCCACTTTTCTAATCCGCTCCAAAAGTGTCTGCCAAGTGTGAGGTGTGGGGTAATGGTTAGTAGACAGCCATTTAGCAAACATTTTTTCACAACACTTTGCCAAGTCATTTTGAGATTCCCTCTCTATTGCCTTAACCTCATTGAAGTTATATTGTATGGACTATGCAACATTTTCCCATTCATGTTTGATTTGTGGAGTAACAATCTCTTGTAAGTTGTGCATATCTGGTTCTGTATGAAATGTAAAATTTCAAGTACAATTGTAAAATATACTTATAATTAACCACTTACATACCCTTATCACATCCCTAGCTGCTGGCACTGCAGTTGTTGATTGATAGTGTTCTGTAATGAAATTAATGCACATCATAACTTGCAATGAAATTACATGACACAAGTACATACATAAAATACTTGTAATCATCTCAGCATAGTTTACATAATTTTCTTTTTGTTGTCTCAATATTATGTACAGTGTCGAAAGAATGGGTTGCCAAAGTTTCTGTGTATTAGTTATGATGAGTAGTTTTTCGAATTATAGTATACAAGTACATAACAAATTGGAATTTTCAACTAGAGTAGGGACGATAGTACATCGATAAAAAGTTCTGAAACAAGTTGGAGTAGTGCATGATATTAAATTACAATAAACAATATGGAGCATTATGTCCCTACTGTGCATTTCCATTATGGTATCTTGAGCACAGTAAGGATATAACACTTATTATTTTACTGTGATTTAATATCGTGCACTACTCCAGCTTGTTCAGTACTTAATATCGATGTGCTATGGTCCATACTCTAGTTGAAAATTCCAAAACTTTTTTGTGCACTTATTTGTTAACATTTTGTAAAACAAAATTAGTATGACTGGTGAACCCACACATACTGCATCAAAAGAAAGAAATAGTGCTGCACACCCCATCTATATATCAAAATTATTATTTGAAAAGTGAAGTATCCATTGCACTTTGTTGTCAGCTATGTATGTTCTACCCGTTACACACCATTACAAATCAAGAACTGTTCGAAAGCACCTCTGCTATCAAAATAACCACCATGAAAAATACAGATGATTTCCGTTTCGAAGGGAAGTCATAATGTGCTACTGCCAAATCAACACCTATTGCTGTCAGCGAAGATGAATGGGATACAAAGGAGGACACTGGAAAGTCCATAAAGAATGCATTGTACATACTGCAGTGTGCCAAAAAGTACGTGTCCGGCTGAAGCGACGTCAAACATTGAAAAAATCAAGCCCGTGGCCTTAGCCGTTATCGAGTTATGGTTGTCTGAAGGCATCAGTCAGTCAGTCAATAAGTCAGTCACTAGAAAATTCCATTTAATAAATTTTTAAAATTCATAGCAACTTCAATCTAAAGGCTTCTTTGGACTTAGTTTTACCTAACTAATAGTGTTTCATTGTCATCAGGGAAAAGTGAGGCTGGTTTTTGGATGATGTTTTTTCATGGACCATGCCTAAGTGGTTCCTACCGTACTGTATAAAATCAATCTATACTGAACTATACACATCATAAAAAATTAGTAGTGAAATTCGCTAATAATTTCTGCCACAATTCTCACCATTTTAAAGTAGTGGTGTTCACTACTTTGTAGTGACCCTCACTAAATAGTAGTGAATGTCACCAGCGGTGGAGGAAGTAGTTGATATGAGGGGGGGGCTGACTGGAGTGTAGAGTCTCTGGCAGCAGGAGGTCTGGGGGGCTATGTAGCCATTATAGCTTTCACAATGTCTCAAAGTTCACCAAAATTAATTATAGCAATTTTGTACGTACAATTTAACTAAAACACCAGCTTTTAGTCAAAACAGGCTATTTGCCAGTTAAAAACTAGCTTTTAACTGTTGACTACAGGGTTAATGAACATGTAGCATTTATAAGCAGTACAAAACAGCCTATAGCCACCTGGAAACACTTGAAACAGTGGTAAGACATGAACTCTTTAAAGTAAAAGGTACCTGGTTAGATTCCCGCTGTAAGCAACTTTTTTTAAAAGCTACTTTTAGGAACACATTTTTATGAAGGCCTGAAGTGTTCTATTAGGGTATTTGAGCATTCTATTAGAGTATATCGATCTTTATCATGGTTTTCATCCCCCACTCCAAGAAGGATAATTTTGGCATGATATCATTCTGAGGGGGGCTTCAGCCCCAAAGCCACCCCCCCTTTCCACCGCCTACGAATGTTACTACACAAAAATAGTTAGTATTGTGGCAGAAATTAGTAGTAACTGTAGTAGTGACCTTCACTAGTTTGTTTTTTACTGTGCAGGGGCTTATACAGTACATTTGCAGTCATAACTTTCATTTGCATTGATTTACATTGTAATTTGGCTTAAAATGTTCACCATGACTTGGCAAAATGATTAATAGATGAAAGTGTGAACAACGAAATTGAGATGGGTTAATTATGCTGTTTGTGGGTAATATGTTGGACTGGTGTGTTTGTGTAGGGTAATCTCTGACTGGGTGATGGCAAAAGAAAGAATAGCCACTCAATTTAAAGAACATAACTGTTTTATTTCGATGTAGGATAAGTCAATAGTGAATTATTGAGTGAATGAAGCGCAGATGTAACCAAATGTTTGTGTAAGGCAAACTGTGGTAGTGGGAGCATGTACTTACACACATTTAGCACACATGAAGTAGCAGTATCTTTTCTATTTCTTTAGCAACATAATGTAGTGAGTTGGCATCATATGAAGCTACACCACAGTGAAATGTTCAAACAACTATACACCTGGCAACGGAAACTACCAATACACACTCATAGAAACTCAAGCGGGGACTCTTCATTCCATTACCATTCACTAGAAGGATAAGTTATAGAACCAGTTTCGTATAAACATTGTCTTCCTCTGCATAAATGGCTAGTTTCACCATGAATTATGTAGTTTTCCCTATAAACTTTATTACAAGGAATGCTTCACTGTTTCGTGCAATTTATGGAGTCATTTCCAATCCATGTCCAACATATAATCTGTGGTTTTAGACAAGTACAAGTCCACAATTTCTTTGCCACTAATCAGTATACAGCACATCATGATAGTTATGCATGGTGTTAGTGGAAAACAAACACTAGCTGATAGGGCTATGTGATTCTCTGCCTTTTACAGGTGGTCTTCACATGGGTTCCATAATGAGTATAGTACTTACTAGACTAAGAGTGTGGCCGGAGAGAATACACTCTTTGAGACTAAAATTGAAACCTACAGTACGTAGCAGCTTCATCATAGATAGATGTCATTATTACCAAAATTTCATGGAACATTAAGCTATTCGACAAACTTTATGGCTTGACTTCAATTTTAACGCACTCAACTGTTTGCAATTTAAAAGTTTCACAATAGACATAATTATACTAATCATGTATGCATATACATATGCAAATTAATTGGTCAAATTAGATTGACTTAGCAGCATCTTTCACCCACCTATGCACAAATGATACTGCAGAATTTGAACTAACACTCTCTGAATGCATATTGATATATAGTTTTAGTGCATAATAAACAAGTTGCAAATGACACAATATAATGTATTATTTCTATCTAATTAAAAACAGCTAAGCTGTAAAAAAAGGTGCAGCCCCAAAAAGACCATGGTGAAAAAAGATGTGAAATCCAAGGTGGCGGCCAAGAAATGGCTGTGATGGTAGGTTAATGGGCAAAAATTTTAATTACAACGATTCAGGTGAATTTGCGTTGCCTCCTCCACTAGGATTTGGCACCAAATTCACCTGAATTGTCGTAATTAAAATTTTTGCCATTAACCTACCATCACAGCCATTTCTTGGCCGCCACCTTGGATTTCACATCTTTTTTTCACCATGGGCTTTTTGGGGGCCGCACATTTTTTTACAGCTTGGCTGTTTTTGATTAGATATCACTTCTTTTTGTATTTGCATATTACAAAGCCGGCCTATAGCTGGCTTTGGGGCTTTTTTAACCCATTTGTTTTTTTATATATTTACCACAGGAAGAAGAAAAGAACTTAAAGACGATTTTTAATACTTCAACTATTTTTGATTCTATTATATAGTAATTATACAAATTATATATATATATTTATTAAATGTCAATTATTCCCCACAGGATAATTTCTTTGCACCTGATCTCTCTACTGGGTGACTTGAAATGTAGCTGAACTACAGGATGGTTTCTTTGTAGCTGACTTCTCTACAAGGTGACTTGTTTCTAGTTCATCTCTCTATAAAGTGGTTTGTTTGTAACTGAACTCTCTGCAAGGTAATTTGATTGTAGCTGAGCTTTCTACAGGCTTCTTTCTAGCTAATCTCTATATAGGGTAACTTGTTTGTACCATGAACTTTCTACAGAGTGGGTTCTTTGGAGCTGAACTCTCTACAAGGTGACTTGTTTTAGCTTATCTCTCTACAAGATGAATTTTCTAGCTGAACTCTCTACAGAGTGTGTTCTTTGTAGCTGAACTCTCTACAAGGTGATTTCTTCTAGCTGATCTCTCTATAGGGTGACCTGACCTCTCTGTATACAGTGACTTTTATCTAGCTGAACACTGTACAGGGTGATTTGTTTGTAGCTGAACTCTCTACAGGATAGTTTCTTTGTAGCTGAACTCTTTACAAGGTGACTTGCTTCTAGCTGATCTCTCTAGATGGTGACTTCTTCTAGCTGATCTCTCTAAAGAGTGACTTGTATAGCTGAACTATTTCAGGTGATCTGTTCATAGATGAACTCTCTACAGGGTGATTTGTTTGTAGCTGAACTCTCTGCAGGATGGTTTCTTTGTAGCTGGTCTCTACAATGTGACTTCTGCTACTACAGGGTGACTTGTATCTATAGCTGAACTATCTAAAGGACGATCTGTTTGTAGCTGAAATCTCTACAGGATGATTTGTTTCTAGCTGAATTCTCTACAGGGTGACATGTTTCTAGCTGATCTGTCTATAGGGTCACTTGGTTCTAGCTGAACTCTCTGTTCTTTGTAGCTGAACTCTCTACAAAGTGACTTCTTCTAGCTGACCTCTCTATAGGGTGACCTGATCTCTCTGCAGGGTGACTTTTATCTTGCTGAGCTCTCTACAGGGTGATTTGTTTGTATCAAAACTATCTACAGGTGTGACTTTTTATACCTGAACTTTCCACAGGGTGATTTGTTTGTAGCTGAACTCTCTACAGGGTAATCTGGTCTCCCTACAGTGGGTGATTTGTTTGTAACTGATATCTCTACAGGTAGATTTATTTGTAAGTGAACTCTTTGCAAGGCGATTTGTTTGTAGCTGATTTCTCTACAGGGTAGTTTGTTTGTATAGCTTAACTCTCTACAAGGTGATTTATTTGTAGCTGAACTCTCTACAGGGTGATGTGTTTTTAGCTGATCTCTCTACAGGGTGATTTGGTTGTAGCTGATCTCTCTACAGGGTGATTTGTTTGTAGCTGATCTCTCTACAGGGTGATTTGGTTGTAGCTGATCTCTCTACAATGGGTGATTTGTTTGTAACTGAAATCTCTACAGGGTGACTTGTTTCTAGCTGATCTCTCTATAGGGTAGCTTGTTTCTAGCTTAACTCTCTACAAGGTGATCTGTTCATAGCTGAACTCTCTACAGGTTTATTTGTTTGTAGCTGAAATCTCTTGTTTCAAACTGATCTCACTGTAGGGTAACTTGTTTGTAGCTGAACTCTCTACAGGATGGTTTCTTTGTAGCTGATCTCTCTACAGGTTGACTTGTTTCTAGCTGATCTCTCTACAGGGTGACTTGTTTCTAGCTGATCTCTCTACAGGGTGAACTTGTTTCTGGCTGGACTCTCTACAGATGATTTATTTGCAGCTGAACTCTCTACATGGTGGTTTCTTTGTAGCTGAACTCTCTACAAGGTGATTTCTTCTAGCTGATCTCTTTACAGGGTGATGTGTAGCTGAACTTTCTACAGGGTGATTTGTTTGCAGCTGAACTCTTTATATGATGGTTTCTTTGTATGTACAAGGTAACTTCTTCTAGCTGATCTCTCTATAGGGTGACTTGTTTGTAGCTGAACCATCTGCAGGGTGATTTGTTTGTAGTTGAACTCTCTACAAGGTGATCCTTCTAGCTGATCTCTCTACAGGATGACTTTTTCTAGCTGAACTCTCTACAGGGTGATCTGTTCATAGCTGCACTCTCTACAGGGTGATATGTTTGCAGCTGAACTCTCTACATGGTGGTTTCTTTGTAACTAAACTCTCTATAAGGTGATGCCTTGTAGCTGATCTCTCTACTGGATGACTAATTGTTCCTAGCTGATCTCAATATAGAGTTATAACCTTCTCTATAGAGTTATAACATGTTTGTATAGCTGAACTCTTTACAGAGTGGTTTTTTGATTGGTTGCTGAACTCTCCAGCTACACAGTGACTTGTTTGTACTACAGAATGACTTGTTTGTAGCTGAACTCTCTACAGAGTGAGTTACTTGTAGCTGAACATTGCTTAAAGTGACTTGTTTGTAGCTGATCTAGATGAACTATCTACTGGGTAGCTTTTTTTGTAGCTGAACCCTGTACACAGTGATTTGTTTGTAGCTGAATTCTCTACAGAGTGACTTGTTGTAGCTGAACTCTCTGCAAGGTGACTTGTTTATAGCTGAATTCTCTTCAGTGTGACTTATAATGTTCTGAATCTCTACAACAACATATTTGTAGCTGAATTCTCTACAGGGTGATTGCTTGTAGCTGAATTGTCTATAAGATTAACTGTATGTAGCTGAACTCCCTACAGAATAACTTGCAATGTAATATAATTTAATAATGGAGTAAGTTATAAACGTAGCTGAATGCTTTATTAGGGTGACTGTTCTATTAGAGTATCTCGATCTCGCATATGTTACACGTAGTTGGCTTTGGAATCATAACTCAGTGGTTTGTAATCCGATTCTTCTGTACTACTGCATGGACTTTCTATGATAATTATTCCAGCCACACATCGATTTTCAGCTCACTGCTCTAAGCGGTTTGCCTGGTAGGCGTGAAAACTATTAGTTTTTTATTCATAAAAATCGATCGCGTAATTGTGACACAGGTTGGGTTTTGTGTTATATCTCGATGGCCTTTGACTGGATTCCTTTCAAACCACAAAAAGGCACTCCTACGATAGTTACTCCATCTACATAGCAATTTTCAGCTCATTCTTTCAAGCGGTTTACCCTGTGGGCGTGACAGACCTTCGACCTTATTTTACGCAAATAATCGGTCATAACTCCGTGAATGTTCATCGGATTCCTACCAAACTTGGTACTGAGATTCGCCTTTTTATCAGCCCGATTGGAGTACGCATTCGTGTTTCATTGCGGATTTTGCAAAGTGTGCAAAAAGAAGAAGAAAAAAAACGAAGAAAAAAACCCAAACTTTGGCCACTCGTATCTCGGAAATGGCTGGAGCGATTTTCTTCAAATTTGGAATATGGACTCCCCTACCTAGCCGGCACTTCTGTAGCAACTTTGGTTTCAATCGGATAAGGAATCACGGAGCTACAAAGGTATGAAAATCGCGTTTACTTTCTTCCTGTAAATATACTTACGGTGTGGCGCGTCTGCTTCTTGGGCCGCACGACACACTACCGTGTGTCTTGATTGTATTGTATTGTATTAATGCTTTACAGTGACCAGCACTGAAGGTCTGCAGGTCTGCAGCAACATGTGCTGCAGCCTTAGGATTACCTAACCTAATTTCAAGGACTTAGACTTAGTAACTTATAACTGAAAAAGTGTAACAGAAAAGGGGCCAAAGTAAGGAAAAAAATCCCTCCAACCCCAGGAATCGAACTGCAGGTCACCCAATGTCTAGTCGGGGCCACACTCAGTCTCCTCCAGGAGGGATGGATTTTCTTCCTTAATCCTAAAGTATTTATTGTATTAATGCTTTACAGTGACCAGCACTGAAGGTCTGCAGCAACATGTGCTGCAGCCTTAGGATAAAACTGTCCTATATGACATTTTGTCTTTTTGTTATTATAAGCTGTGATGATATCCTGTCTCAACATTTAGCAGTGCTGTGAATCAATTTCCTCTCAAATTCCACAGAATTTAAAAATTATGTATAAAAAATACTGTATATACATTTGAGTATATAGGGGATCCAAGGATCACAGAAATAAAACGTCATGTTGCCTACACTTTCAACTATTCATTGCACATTTTGAAGCTATATACATCAGTGGCATATCTAGACTCTTTGGTTTGGTAGCACCAAGAACAAAAAAAAGGGTACTGCCTACTCACAATGGCAGCCTTCCACCAACTATAAATTACATCACTGGTAATTTAAAAGTGGATGCTTATTTATAATATATGCAGTGCTTCTCTGAATATGTGACTGCTTATTAGAGTGATTGACTGCTCTATTAGAGTATCTCAATTTTGCATACAAATATACCTCTGGTATAATACCAAATTCTTTGATGGGCACAGGCCCACCTAGGCCCACCCCTAGAATGTCAAGTTAATACACTATTATCATCACAACCTTATGCATGATGATACACAATTACACTTAATGGTGTACAAAACGTAGTGATAGTATTTCCTGGAGCTGGAATTCTTTTTCTAGTAAGGATTTTTCTACTAAGTTTGTTTATTGAATTGTTGTCCAAAGGGTGTTCGGAGTACCAATATACCTGATTTAAGATGGCATATGTTCTGCGAACAACTTGTACGTAAGTTGCCACCTACACTAGAAGAGCACATAAAGCATGTACATTACATTTACAAAGTTAGATATGGTACCAAGCCACTATCATGTATCAACAGCCTTTTGAACCACTACAATTTAGTCACTATAATAAATAAGGACACATGCAGATGGTCATTTGCTGCTATAGTCACCACACCAAACCTTCCTGACATTATTGAGTTAGTTAGATATGCCAGTGCAGAATTGACTGCTCCATGCTAACATGCATATACTCATCCTGATGCAGCAGCTTATAATTACCCTGCACAGAATTGTGTTTGTGTGGTACAGATGGTGAATGTCCTGGATTTTCTGGGTATGCAAAATATTGAATATTTGCCGCAATTCTTTGTCAATAAGAGGCTGACATATTGAGAAATTTGCGTTATATTTTCAAACTAAAAATTGGCTATACCATGCAAGCTTCTATGCAATTTATACATTGATTTTAGATTTCCCATGCTCTATAAGCTTTCCAAGTTTGCTACTTTGACCGAATGTTTATTTTTTAATGTAGTGAACCTGCATGGCTGACTACTGAGTGCAGATTCTTATTTACAAAAGTTGCAGCCAATCACTGTCACAGTGCCATATTTTCAATGGGCAAATGCATACTGTATACTCAGAAATTTTTTGCACTGTCACACACTTTGAGTCATAAAATGAAAATGACTAAAGATGTGAGTTAATGGAATGCTCCTCTACAATGAAAAATATCCAACAATAGGCAATTACTGGTTTGAAATCGCTACTATACTGAAGTCCAAATCACTAGAGGGTTCCAGAAACTTGAAAAACCCTCATTCTATACCGGCACCATGCATGCATGCTTTTTAAATACTTCAGCACTGATTAGGTAACAGTGAAACTTGAAAGGAAAAATTTTGTGGTTTGAATGCTTTGAGATGGAATCTGAGAGTATTTTCAGTGGTATACATGTGTACATGAATAGGATATACTCTTAGCTATAATACTATGGTGGCAATGACTATCTCTAATAAGATACTTATACAACTATATACATCAGTTAATGAAGACTGGCATTTCAGATAGACTCATGCTCTTGATTATGTCATTAATGGAGAGAGATTGAATTAATTGCATATAGCAACTTATATAGCAACCATGCAGCTTATAAATTCCGTTGAATGTTCTATTAGAGTAGTTAGCTATAGGTGACTGCTCTATTAGAGTAGCGGCTATCTCGATCTCGTGCACTCCCAGCACTGCATGTTCAGTCAATAGTTGGTTTACTTTTTTAGCAACTGCATGGGCATTGCAGGGCACTGCCCTCCTATTTTTCTGCCCGTGAAGTTATACAGACCAATTCCAGGCTCCTTATCAACCACTCTTCTGCGTAGTCGGTCTGGTCCCGCCTAGTCTGGCGCGGCCACCCCTTCGATTAGAGATTAAGCCTAGTCTGGCGCGGCCGCCCCTTCGATTAGACCTTAATCTCTAATCGAAGGGGCGGTCGCGCCAGACTAGGTCCCGCCCTCCCTTATATGCGAAGGGGAGGGGCGGCGCCAGATTACCTTCTGCATACAGTTCCTCATATTACAGCATGAATAACAACGTAATGACTTCTCTCTATATAGTATCACTATACCGTTTATTAGTGTTCCCGTAGATAATATATACGGTATATATTATCTATGGTGTTCCATTCCTGATTCCAGTAAATTCCGTGGGAATCACGTGACTTCGTGGTTACTCTTGACAACCAGCTCTCAATTCGAAGACCTGAGCCACCGAAGGAATTGACAATTTTAATTCTCTTGACTAGAGTAAGTAGCTGATATTTGTATATGCTCGGCACTAAATAGTTTATTCGGAGGGCCGTATCACCTGGGGCTTCGGAAATTTTAACTTGCGTTCGCAGAAACTAGCTATCTATACAGGCCGCAGGGCTTTGTACAACAGGAAACTTAAACTGATTTCTCAAAAGTGGGTTACGAAGAACAAGGCAAGGAACAAGGGTTTTTAAGGAGGGATTTTCAACCAAATTAAAATATTTACATTCCTTAAATTCTTTGATATGGCAAATAGTGTGCTATCTCTTAGAATCATCATAGTGCAAATCCCACCTCAATTGATGGTTCCTATTAAGAGATATCAGCAAAAGAAGTTGATAGATCGGTGATTTTTGATTACGGCATTTTCAGGCATTATATGGCACCAAGCACAATATCATAAGTGTCATAAAGTTGAATATGAAACTCCTAATGACATGAAACTTTCACCACAGAACCACTTAGTGTAGTAAAATGCATGAGCTAGGTAAAACTTCTCAAGAATGACCACTCCTCTGTAGAATGACCAAATGTAATATGTTTGATTACTGCATGTTCTGTGCAGAATTAATAATACACATAATCAAGAGCAATAATAAACCGTCTCTAACCAAAAATACAGTCATTGCAGCCAATAACTGGAGTAGGTACATCAGTATATCTCAACAGGTGGTTGTACAACCTTACAGGTTTGTATTACATGCTAAACACCGTTTTCTCAGAAGTTATCCATGACTTTGCATGTAATAAAGCAATTCTGCACAACACAACACACTACTCACTTTCGAACTACACTTGGATAGATGCTAATAGATGCCTTGAATTCCAGGGTGGTTGTTACGCAGGATTCTGTACAGTCCTAGATGGTGGTATATACTGTATACCTTTTTACTAGGTGTATTTTTGTCATGAATCACCGGAAAACATCTTTTCACCAAAAAAAGATGGAAAATTTGAAATCAGCATATCTTCTTTGCCCAGGGTCACTTCTTTCAGCTTCATTGGCCACAGAAACTTGCAGAAAACTCGACAACTTTTGACTATAAGTGGTGCTGTAAACTCTCATAGAATTCTGCATACGATTATTTTTGTATGGGGAATTTTATTTTCCAACTTTGATTTCATGTATTTAAATAAATACTGCATGAAATTTAATTCTGTAAAGTCTGGAAGATCGTAGGAAACAGGCACGTCTGATGCTGTTGTTTAAGTTTGTAAACAAATTAATTTATGTTCCAAATCAGTATCTGCCAGTGTTATCTCCTGCAACAAGTACCAGGGCAAACCATCCCTTGAAGCTATTACAGTTGTATGCCAGAACAAATCGATATAGTAACTCTTTCTTACCAAGATCAATACCAGACTGGAACAATTTAGATATGGAAGATCTTGACAATATAGACTTACTTACTTTCAAAAACCGTTTGCAAAATCCATAGACATTAAAATTTTGTTTTTGTACATTAGCGATTTACCCAATGGGTTTTGCTAATCAATAATAATAAATAAATAAAAAGTACATTACGAAGTATGAAGCTTTGGCTACGACATACTGTAACAGTAACTCATCAAATATTTGTTGAAGGTGTGTAATTTGATTAGCAAAAATATACATGAAAATTCGATAGGTTGGAAATTTTTAATGTAAGTGCAAAAACCTTTTTAAGATAGAGATACTCTAAAAGTAATCAAATAGAACAGTCATAAGTCTTCAAAAGAATCCAAAAATGCGTATATTCATGGGACACCATTATGTCATGTGAATAGCCACAGTGCACTAGGAAACTTTGGATGAATGGATGTTCTATTGATCTCAAAAACCATCAGTGTCAATTGTCTAATAACTGAACGTAAAGTACTATATATCCATATTGTCTGCAGAGTATTATAGCTAAATTGTGGTTTGTAGGGCGAATTTCTCATTTGGCCCAAAACTTCTTGGCATCAAAAGCGCCCTTATTTATTTATTATTAATTTCTTACCTACTGACTGTTCTGGATAGTCTTCGTTACAATATCCATCCTTCACCATTCCTTTAAACAGCCCCTAACGACCACTACCGAGACTATGTTCATCCTGGCAGAGTATCAAAACATGTTTTTTATTCTTGCATGCTTTCCTATATTTCTTGTACTGTAAGTTATCGTGGCTATTCATATGGGTATTTGTAATTGTATTGTGTATTTTAAACATCTCAATGATTATTTTTTCTCTCACACAATGCACTGTTTTTTGTTACTTTTTGTTGCATTTATTTACTTTGCTCCTAGACAGTTTTCTGGTTTACTGTAATGAAATGTGTACTTTTCTCAATATTTGACTGCCACTTATTAAGACCTCAGATAGTAGTATAGTAAGGTTTAATTTTGAAAATTCAACTTTCTGAGATTGAATTTGGTGGAAATTTTGACTAAAATTTGTAAATGTTTATGGAAATTCAATAATGGAAACGTGAATGCTACTGAGCTTGTAGTAGCTATAAGTCGGTCTACAAAAATATTGATCTTTTGAGAATGATTTTGGTGGTAGTTTTAAAAACACAGATATTGCTGGCATGTGGTGTGCAGGTGCATGATTTTCATTTCCAGAGAATTTCTAGTCATAGGGTGTGGATAGAGTCAGTACATAACTCAATTTAGAACAGGTGTTTTAGTTAGTTGTTTAAACTGACAAGTAGTATGCTACCCTTATTAGAATAAATGACTGTTCTATCAGAGTATCTTGATCTTTAAATGTAGAGGGTACTCTAACCCACCTAGTTCCCCTTGTGCTATGCTTATAAGGGTAAAAAATTGCTAGAGACAGATTTATTATATTACACAGTCATAAATTGTAAAATGCAGTCATAAACTGTAAAATATTTGAATTATGTCTAAGGTACCTAGCCATATATTCAATGAGCAACACTGTAAAAAAATTCTGAAGGATGGAGGGGCACTGGCCCCCCTACCAGAATCTGCCCCTGTATGTAGTGATGCTGAGAAGATTAAATATCATTTTACAACTCACAAAATGTCTTTGAAAATACATTTTAAATCTTTATAGCCTATTGTTGCTGTAATTCCAGACATTTTTTTTTTTTTGAAAAATGACCACCGGCCCATGTATATGAAAATCTGAAATCTAGTCCAGTTTTTCTGCATAATCAGGGTGTAATTCAGTCACCAACCAAACTAACTTTGACTCAATACTGTTCTTTCCTCAAACATTTGGGTGTATGGCTATAAGGCCTGTGATGATAATTTTGGTCAAGGTCACATTAGCATGTTACACAGCAACAGGAAGCTGGTGCAACTACTATACGAGAACTCAACCAACATGACTTTCACACAAGGGCAACTAGCTCCATGACCTGATAATGGAATGAGAGCACATACAGCATAGTATAGATGCAGGGATATCTGGGAGGCACAGATCCCTACATTTTCAGTATATACACATTATACGAATTGTCAACAGATGTTCCTAAAACATGCCTTTTATATGAATTTTATGTAATCATTATGAACAATGCCAAAGAAATTCTCAAGATCTCTTTTTATAGTAGATATAGGTTGGCTGATGCTGCTTCCCTTTTAAAATAATACTTAAACAAAACTGAAAGAATCCATGAAAAATATTGGTGCTGAGCTCAGACAACCCTAATAGTCAACTTTGAGGCAAACCGGTTGCATACTTATCTGTTTGATAGCACTATATCAACGATTTTGTCAAGGCAGCAGCAAAAAGCACATTAACAAAAACATAACCTTTCGTTAAGTGTAGCACTTACTTGATGCAATAGTACCATCAAGGTAAGAAATATGTATACAGCATATGTTTGAATATATGAAATCGTATTTTCTTTATTCCTCATATGTACACTGGTGTGGCATGCTAGCTTTCTTGGTCACACAACACTCTACTGTGTATCTTGATCTGTGGTAAAATGTAGGATATAGGGTTAGCACCAGTAGTAATTTCATAAGTAATTTCCAACCCAAATCAGCACAAAAACTTTTGCTTATTAATCATTTGTAAAAGTGGAATGCACTTGTAGGGTTGCTTATCCTGTTTACCATTTTACTTAGAAGTAGTATAGCATGTAATGAAAGCTCTACTATTAGAATATCTCATTCCTCAATGAAATTAGTCTGTATTGTCTTGATTGGAGGAGAAGTACTTGCACTTAATGTCAGTGAACCCCCTGATGCTATCCCATAAATTGGAATGGTAATATACCAATACTACAGTACAAAATAAGACACCTTTCATATGCTTTTACTAGGCATTTTTAAGATTTATATGCTTCCAAATTTTGCCTCAGTTTTTTTGTATCTGATTCACTCAAATCATAATTTTATGCACTTTCTAGTCAAAGCCAAGATTTTCTTGGGGGTCTGGGGCACAGCTACAGCTGCAGAGCGACCTTGAATATTGTAATGGTCCAGAACTCAACAGGTAGATTGCTATGTTTCATGGGTGAGATAGTTAATCATGTCCCTGGGACAAAGCTACATATCTAGTGGGCCTACACATGCAGACATAAATCTACTGACAAAAATAGAATGGCTAGTAAACAATCAAAACATGTTTTGATTCCAAGTATGTGTCTTGTATACCCAAGCGCATGATATAAATACAGGAAGTCTATCTATTCCCACGCATGACAAAAACTGCAGGCTAGCACCCACATTCATAATGTTCAGTATTATTATCAGGTCTAGAAATATTCCTTCTTCAATAAAAAACTCTAAAATGTAACACTGTACATCATTTTCAACAATATAGTTCCTTTTCACAGTAAAAAATCTGTTAATACATGGATACCTATATGACTGCTCTATTAGAGTATCTCGTTCTTAAAACTGAACTTTTATAGGCTCATCTGTAGATCATTTCTCTGAGAGATGATTGCAAGTTTTATGTTACTACAAATTGTTGTGCTATACTGCATGCTGTTACTCATTCACTCTTGTACTGCCAAACTTAGTGTATTATAAACTAGTGGAGTCTAAATTTCAAAGGGAGGTTTCCTGGAAGCACCCCTCCCCATGCCCTGATGTACTGAATTTGTACAGTAAGTGCAAGTGACAAAAGTGGATTTAGGGGGTGCATGGAGGGCTGAAGCGGGCCGCCCACAGAGGGTGGCAACTGGGGAATTTTTCCCAGGACCCCAGCCTGAAAAGGGCCCCAGGAGACCCCATGAAGGGACCCTTGACTACCTGTTTAAAAGATCGATATACTCTAATAGAGCAGTCAGATCTAGATACTCTAATAGAGCAGTCACAGTATTCTTCAGAGAAGCAGTGTAGCAAGCTTATAAATAAGGAGATATGGTTGGTGAGGGGTAGCTATTGTCATTATTAGCATGCAATAACCTTTTTTTTGGTCTTCAACTTACAGCTTGGGTGAAGTTGTGATTCAGAATGGAAACCTACTTGGCCCTGGGGCCCCACTTTACTCTTTTCCCTGGGCCCCTTAATTTCTCTGGGCAGACCTGGCTACAGTACAGGCGCAATTACATCTAAAGTGTACATGGGTGTTGTAACAATAGAAAGAGTGAGAACAGAAGAGGTGATCTCTTCTAGGATTAAATTTATGGGGTAAAGCTGCTAAAAAAAACTGCTGAACATTGAAATACTCTAATAGAACAGTCATCATTAAACTTCTTTAAAGCTATAAATAACAGAGACCACTTCCTAGACCCATTGAACTTGAACTCAAATCATACTGCAGCATTTATGCTGTGCCCTTTATAATTACAAAAGCTAGTTTACCACTGCAAAAAAACAATAGTGATTTCACTTTAATAGCTAAAGTGGCTCACAACACTTATTCAATAAGGTTCAGTCAAAATTATTGCTCAGAAAGCTAAATTTTCTATGAGGACATACCTCCAGACATCTGTAGATAAAGCATGCAGAGAGTGTGCTTCTCACACTGTACTGCTAGTTGTATTAACCAGTTGTTACTTTTCTAAGCTTCCACTACAGATGTTCTTAGCTTAGCACCCTCCTTGGGAAATCCTAGATCTGCCCCTGAGTGAAGTAGTGTAATTCACATGCACAAGTATAATTTATTGCAATGCCTAGTATTGCCTACAAGGCAAAACTACTACAAAACATTTTTGCAAACCTTTGTGGACATGGTGCAACCTTTTATATAGCAATCAAACATAAATGAAAGGAGTTATGTGTGAAAACAAAATTGTAACACCTTAACAAGATTTATATTGAGATCAAAACACACAATAATGTGTCATGCGGCCAAGTACAGCTGCAACAGACTAGTGTGTATTTTACAGGAACCAAGAAAACACCATTTTCGTAGCTCCATAATTCCTAAATGGAAATTAACCAATTTTGTTATGAAAACTTCCTTGGAGTAGGGCACTTCCCATTCCAAATTGAAATATAATCCACCAAGTCATCACTGAAATATGTGCCTTCAATTTTTTTCTTCATATTTTTCTTTTTATAATCTCCTTCTAATGTTAACCGTGGTCAATGCACTTTATATTTGGAGTACTACAGGAGCATAATACAACACGTGTACGGTCCAATTTTCATACGAATCAGATAAAAAACAATAGAGTTATGTGTGATTCTTCAAAAATACAAAAGTAATTTATTGTCACACCTATAGAATAAACCACAACTTGAAAATCAGTTTGTACATGAAATAACTATTAATCATTGTAGAAGAGTCTTTTAGTTGTTGAGAAGAAATTTAGTATAATGTGAAAACCAACCAGTGTGCAATCAAGATACTCTAATAGTGCAGTCACCCTATTAAAACATTTTAACTACGTACATTAGAAGCCACCCAACAGAGAATTCAGCTATATTACAGCTAAACCAGTAAAGAGTGAAGCTATGTCAAGTTACCCTGTGGAGAGTTCAGCTACATTACAATCTCCCCAAAACTCTTCTGAAGAATATAATACCTGGATATAGATATAGGAGTTTTCAGTAACAGCTCCATCCCCCCCCAGGACAGAGTAGAAACTTCAGCTACATTAGAAGTCTCCCTGTAGAATGTTCAGCTACATTACAAGTCTCCCTGCTGAGAGTTCAGCTATGTAACAAGTCATCCAATAGAGAGTTCAGCTATGTTCAAATCTAGCTCTAAGTTTATAAGGAAGAAGTCAAAACCTGCTTCAGAGAATAATACTCCTACTACAAAATGGCCACAATTGTATTACATATGTATGGTATTAATTTGGCTCCTGTGTAGTATGTATTTTTCTGTGGCATGTCTGCATTGATTAGGAGTGTGCTACCTCATTTCAGCACTACATTTTAATGATCCCTACGAACTCATAAATTATACTTTCACTTTCCACTTGTTTGTTAATTCTTATTGTCATTATAGCTACTGAAATGGGTGACGGTACTGCTGCAGCTAGTACTAATATGCCATATTGTACTGGCCAATGGCTGCCCACTGATAAAGCCATTGTTGAAGAATGGTTACAAAGGAACATAGAAGAGATTGATGGCTTTGTTCCTCATGTACCAAAAGATGATATTGATGAGCCTGATGATGACTACCCTTTGCACCCAGTTGTTAAAAGCTTTAAGGATGCCATTGAAAATAGTGCTGAACTTTCAATGTACTTTCATCAGATGTTTAACAAAGTCCCAGAGAACAAGTCACCACAGGTTGGAAATTATCATCAGATGTTGCAACTTTTGAGCCATGTCTTGACAAAAGCCCCAGAATTTAGCCCAAATGGTGTCTTGGTGTCCGTTCCCGTGTTTGCAATACTCAGTCAGCCAATAGTAACGGTGGGTGGGTATGCTGCCTTTTTAAACACCACTGTAAATTTTCATTTGAAAAAGATTCTGAATGCCTGGGGAATATTTTTGAAGTCACCAGCATCTTGCTATGTCCTCACTGGTGATGGATGGTTTAGCCAACAAGCACTTGAGAACTTGGGAGGAAATTTTGAGAAAGATTTCAAATGTGATCCTAGCAAGCCACATTATGGGTTCATCTCTTGGGATAATTTCTTCACTAGAGAGTTGCAACCAGATGCTCGACCTGTTGCTGATCCAGACAATAACAAGGTGATTGCCAATGCATGTGAGTCTGCACCATTAAGAGTTGAAAAAAACATTGCAAAACACAGCAAGTTTTGGATAAAAGGCCAACATTACAACTTGAAATTCATGTTGGCAGATGATCCACTAACTGATGAATTTGTTGGAGGCACTGTTTACCAAGCCTTCCTTAGTGTCTTTAGTTATCATCGATGGCACAGCCCTGTGGATGGTACAATTATTAAAGCATATGTTCAAGATGGTACCTACTATTCTGACCCACTACTAGTGTTCAAAGAAGGCAGAGATGATCCTGTCACTGCTGTTATTGATGCGCAACCTTACCTCTCTGAGGTAGCAACAAGGGCTTTAATTTTCATTGAAGCAGACAACCCTTACATAGGCTTAATGTGCTTTATGGGTATCGGCATGGTAGAAGTGTCCACCTGTGATATCAAGGTCTATGAAGGACAGAAGGTGAAGAAAGGCCAAGAGACAGGGATGTTTCACTTTGGTGGTTCTACTCATTGCCTAATATTTCAACCTGGTGTGGAACTTGATTTTGACTTTCATGGTCACACACCAGGTTCTTCTGCAACAGATATCCCAATCAATGTAAAGATTGCAACTGTACCAAAGTAGTATACATAGTAGTCTTCAGGTATATGCATATATTTATAGCATTATGTGACTGTATCTATTGAGCCATATAGACAGTTTTTTTTTTGTAAAAATATACTCCAGGTTATTTTATGGTTAGTAACATGCAGCTGGTCTGCATGTATGTAGACTTCATTCTATATAAACAATTACATAGCACAATGTGTATTAATTGATCGATGATCAGTTACTCCCGTGAAATATAAATGAACCTGTTTTCCATGGTACAAAGAATTGGTTATGTAATAATAATTATTACAATTAACAATGACATGTTGCCTTTATACAAAACGCTCTCACACACACATGTACACACTGTATCCAGACAGAATCAATTTTAAGTAGAATCAGTTGTGATAACTGTAGGTAAAAAATTCTGCTGGCTGCCTCTACAAGATATAACATCCCACAAACTTTGATTCTATGACTTAATACCACAACCAACTAGTGTTGCTAATTGTGAATTGGATACAGTTGAATATAAATAATTAGAACAGCTCATTTAGAGGCTTAATCACTTAGTTACCTGTGTGCCCGCAAGAAATTTTGTACATGATAAGAGTTTATATCACAAAAGACACACTACAGTACTCAGTGTACATGTCTTTCTATGTCATATACTCCAGCATTGTGAGCAGCCATTTTTCAATGTTCTTTGACCCCACACTCATGCTGTACCTATAATGGTATGTACTTTATTTAAACTATTGCAATGCCTAAATAAGTTAAGCACGGCAACCAATGGGAGCTAAGCAATTTAGTAACCCCTCAGGCCCTTAGTAACACCCTCACTGTGCTACAGCTTCATGCCTACAAGATTACTAAATCACTTCGTTCCCTTGGTCTTAGTGTCTAACTATTATTTATGCATTCCTCTAGGTTAACAATGGCTTTATTTAAGGTTTAAGGCTGCTTGTCTGGGCAGTTGTAGTCCCCATGCACCAAAAAGATTGCTTGAATTTTGGAAATTGAAAATAATTATAATTATTTGATTACACTGCATGAATTAAGAAATTAATACTGACACTGATGGGTTTGGTGAACAGTGAAATGACATTGTCTTGGTTTCTGGCTGCCAGATTAATTAATTGATACTGACTATATATCACTTGGATGATCAATTTTGTCCTGGGTTCAGAATTTCAGACATTTTCCAAGAAATTATTAAAGTTAAGGATTGCACAGAGATGGCACTTTAGACAAGTCGTTGGAACTTTTGGTAACTACATACATTAATATTTTTAGGGTCTCTTTCCTTTAAAATTACTGCTGTATAAGCATATGCATTTAGCATATACATTTTCAAATATACCTTTTCATTTAAAATATTTGGTCTCCTATTGAAAGTGCTACTGTATACTTCCAACTGTGATATAGTATCAATATTGGACTTGGTAAAAATGCTAGACTTCTTAGTGTCGTTGCTATTATAGTGCAGTCAAGCACTCTAATAAGCATTCAACACAAAACAGTGATAAGTAGATGTAAAAGAATAAGTGTATTCCATTCACAAAAGTTTTAGTCTTAATAATGAAAGATTATAGCATGCTCCCCTTGTTAAAAAATCCTAGATCTGCCCCTAGTATATGGACCAGACTTTGGAAAATTAGCTATGGTGTCACATTTGACAATGAAGCCAATGTTTATGACCAAAATAAACTATACCATGGCCAACCAGCTTCACATGTATTAAAGTCATTAGTCGGTATCTTAAAATACAACAAACTCTGATTGGTACACAGTTTTAAAATGATTTGTAGAATTCCATTGTTATGCTTCGTGTGAATGGAGCATTTACACAACGTCATAATACAGTGTCGCATCATTCTGTTAGAATACATATACAGGTGTAGAATTGAGATAACTCAGCTTCCACACATGCACAACTCACTTTTTACCACAAATGGATTGCTGGTCTAATTGAGAGGCTACCATATATATTGTATTTTAATCTGTCCTTTCTTCAGTCTGGTATCTGCAGTAATATCCTATGAAAGCCATGAGTCAAGCAAGGTTCAATGGCCATTCTTTGTTGGAATGGTATTTAGTGAGCTGGTGAAGTCACAGAGGGCTGGCTAGTCTAGTCATGATTTGAGTGCAAGAAGGGTCCATGGAGACAGTAAATTTTATTTCCCAAATACCACTGGCTTTCCAACAGAAAATGAAATTGTTATATATGTATTATTAATGTAAAATAGTAATTTTACTGAATGTTAGTTAAACAGCAGCGGGGTGTATTTAACAGCCCCACATCTTCAGATAAGTATACTAGTATATTAAAAATTTTGAATTTAAAAATGAAGTAGGGATCCAAACGATAAAAAGTAGTGAAACAAGAGATGAACAATGGTAGTTATTACAGCATAGCTCAGTGGGAAATCCCTACTTTGGCAATGAACACAAAATAATTGTTATACCATGCCAAAGTAGGGATTTCCCACTGAGCTATGCTGTAATAACTACCATTGTTCATCTCTTGTTTCACTACTTTTTATTGCTTGGATCCCTACTTCATTTTTAAATTCAAAATTTTTAATATACTAGTTTGTTTAGTTTTTTGTTAAAGCATACAGCTAGCTATAAACGTATGACTGTTCTATTAGGGTGACTGCTGTATTAGAGTATCTCGAGTCAGCTTGCAAAAGATGTGTACTTGTCCAAAAGGGCTCGAAAAAGGGTGTGTTCATCGTGGTTTTGACCACACACCTTCAAGTTAGTAGGCTGATTCGAGATACTCTAGTCTAATAATCGATCGAAACCATGATGAACACACCCTTCAGTTTCCTAGCCCTTTTTGGACAAGCACACAGCTAGCGTAAAAGGGGCGTGGTCTCGATCCATAGATCGATATACGTAGAATAAAGAATGGGCGTGATCTTGTGGTCTATCGTGGAGTACTGGTACCTCCGTAGCTACAGTACACAGTAAAAACAAAGTAGTGAACGTCACTACTTTATGTAGTGACGTTCACTACTTTTAGATTCACTACAACGTAGTGAATTATCAAAGTAGTGAAGGTCACTACCAATGTAGTGACGTTCACTACATTTTAATTCACTACGTTGTAGTGAAATCATAATGTAGTGACGTTCACTACAAAACGTAGTGACGTTCACTACATTTTAATTCACTACATTGTAGTGAAATCATAATGTAGTGACGTTCACTACAAAAAGTAGTGACGTTCACTACATTTTAATTCACTACATTGTAGTGAAATCATAATGTAGTGACGTTCACTACAAAAAGTAGTGACGTTCACTACATTTTAATTCACTACATTGTAGTGAAATCATAATGTAGTGACGGTCACTACAAAAAGTAGTGACCTTCACTACATTAAAAATTTTACTATACATCAATATAACAGCATGTCAAGAACACTGTTACTGTCAAGAACACTGTTACTGTCAGTAACATTTAACATTGGTATATAAAGGACAGTTTCTGAGGTATCATAACAGACTATAAACCAAAATTGCAGGTTGATAGACTTCTTTAAATAAAATGTTACCTCTGAAAAATGACAACCTCTTTATAACAGTATGGTCACAAAGTGTCCACTAGAAGTATCATCTGCATATTTCACCACAACTATGTAAACTTGCTGTGTATTCACAGTAGTATAGGCTAAATGTAGCAAAACCAAACAAAATATCCGATTGTACATATGTGAGTGTGGGTGTGTGTGCACATGTGTGTGTATGTGATAACACTGGAAAACAGCAGTCATGTATTGTAGCCTCAGATTTTCTATTGGTAGGGACTATACAGTACATTTGATAAATTTCTAATTTGAAGATTAAGATTCCCACCCGAAGCCATTTATTGATGTGAAAAGGATGCTTATAAGAAGATACTAAGAGTTTGCACATGAAAGATCACGACAACCTTTAGAAATTTGCAGGGGATATGGTATGGGATGCTGCTGTCAATGCTAAGGAGCTGGGATTTACTTCACAAAGGACTTTCATTCATTGATTAGGTTCAATATGCACTTCTGCAGGAACGTCAATGAAGTCTTTGCAGACATTCTACTAGGCTGTAGTAAACCAAGTAAAAAAGTTTTGACTACTTTTCTGGACATGGGGAAACTAGGCAAATCTGATGTCAAACTGTACTCATAAATTTTAGTATGTAAATGCTATAAATACCTGCATTTATGAAACCACTAAACTTTCACATTCATGTAATCAAAATGGTAAATGTAAAATATTATATAACATCAACTATACGTACTGTTAAGTTTAACAATGGAATATATGTATACGTATAATGTACATACGTAACAAAAACACATCTTTGACCAGCTTCTGCTTTTCTTTTCATCTTTCATCCAGCAGCGGGCAGAACGAGCCTGTAAATGAAAAACAATATATCATGTACATGTATCTGGAAACATAGACATTTTGTGAAATGTGCCTTGTTCTGTATTTATTAGGGATGAAAAAATTACTCGCTAAGGAAATTCACTTAGACAGTAAAGATGTGTGCTTCCTAGAATCCACTCAAATTAGCTCATTATGTCACACGACCATACAAATCCCCTTCTAGCCTGAGTATTTCTAGGGTTTGCAGGTCGAGACATGGTCGGGGTTTACATTGTCAGTACTTACCCGGTAGGTGGGGAACTATAATCTTCAGTGATGCAAATCCCCACCTTGGCCAGGCAATAAGAATGTAAAGCTTCTCTAATTGCAAGTCCTGATTTTGACTTGAAAGGCAAGCCATGCAAATGGTAACCCAGAACCTTTGCATTATGCAATGTTTCAGAGTCTAACTGTTATGCTTTAATTTATAATACAAATACTGTATTGCCTTGAGTTATGCACCTATCAGTGTAATCCCCGACTACCACTGATACGGGGTGAGGTGGGGGCAAACAGGCTGTGTAAAATAGTTCACTTGTGAAGGTGGGTTGATATTTCCCTGGTTGAGAATATGTAGCTGACACAGATAGATAGTCTGGGCATGTGAAACTATGTTGGGTGGAGGTGCATGTGTGTGGAGTATTTTCTGTCCAGCTTTAGACTATAGAACAAGTGCCCACAAACAACATATATGTGACCAGATTTGCGAAAAGGGGTCTTCTACACACATCTATTTTACCAAATTTAATGACTCATAACCAGACCTCTTAACTATCACAATTTGGTCATGAGACGTACGATTCCAGCCTTCATATCACGACCACTTGTTGATCTCACAATTTCCAATAAAATTTTCTAAGGCACACTAAATCTCCTTGATTTAAGCCCCAAAAGGTATCACGTGATCAGTTAATTAGAATAGTGGGGCGCCTCTGTATTTTGAGCTGAAAATTTTGGCGGTTTCCCATACTTTTGAATATGTCACGATCAAGTCACTTTGCTGCCAAACTCAATGAACTGAGCCCTATTTAAAGGTGAAATCCTTTGAGACTCAGCACACTGAAGAATTAGGTGAAATCCTACCAGTTGTGTTATTACAAATGTTTATTGCTTAATTTCGGTTGTTGTGAGGTGTACTTGTGTGGAAAATCTGTGCTGAACACTAAATCCACAGCTGGATACTGATTACTCAAGAAATGGGTGGTGATTTCAACAATGAATCACTGGTGAACCAGTACATCAGCTGAGTTGAAAGACTGATATCACGTGATTCAACGATGGAGCAAAATAGTAGGTTCTTCTCATACAGTAGGCTACACTATAGTACAGAGATATTATAAGCTGCGGTAAACAGCAGTACTGCACTCACATAGCTAGCTAGTTGTGCCTTTTAAAACATTTTTTTGTTAAAACAAATGTAGCTATGTGCATGAGCCCCAGCACAAAGATGGTAGGATTCACAGCTGCATGGGGATGGGTGGCTGGCTTTCTCACAACCAGATCTGCTTCCAGGTTGAGAGGTCTGTCATAACTTTAGACTGAAAAGGCTATTGATTACAAAATTGGACAGTAGTGAGCACTAACATAGTTTAGTGGATGGACAAATTTTCAAGTTAATACATTCCTTGAGCAGTGAGTTATGGACTTCTGAGTTCATAGAATTGGATGTGTGTGGAAGACCCCTTTTCATAAACCCATGCATGGCCAGTCACATACCGAGTAACCATTAATTATCTATGAAGGAACACACCTAACACTCACACTTAAGTTTCATGATGATTCTGTATAAGGCCACCCCATGTAGTTTCCCATCATCCGTCCAGCATCGTGTCTGGGCTCCACATATGTCCCAAAGTCAGCAATTGCGCCCTGAACTATTAGAATAGTAAAGTTGTACGAAAGTATTAGAATACTCGTACAGGATCCATGTATCAACAGATCAGTGAATCTCTAGACGTAGACTCGTATGAACCGAGAAGTTTATTACCATCACTAAACTGGCAAGCGTGAGTTACGTGTGCAGTTTGCTCAGTAACTTACATAGCACGGTAAATGTAACTGTATCGTCCCAGGACTGGGCAGAGTTTGCCTCTCTGCCCACTGTTTAAGTGTTTATTTATATTATTATCATTGTCAAAACTGTATCGTTGCCATTTCTAAGCTTTATAGTTAACACATTGATTCGAGACAATATAAAGTCAACTCATAAACTGTTGCATGGTATGACTGATCATTTTTTTCTCGGGCTAAATGGATTGTGGTACGTGCGGTGCCAGCAGCTGATCGAAGAGCGAACTTGTACATGTACCTGAAAGCCCATCCTTGGAGAGACATCATCTGATCAGCAAAATAAATACCTGTGGATGTTTTTCAGTATTAGCTCCTACTGTTTATCAGCTGAAACTTATAACAGCCCATTGCTTTTCAACTCCTTCTAGACAACAAAATCCATTTAACAGAGCCCGGTTGGGGGTAATGCATTACGTTATATTACTTTCTGCAGTAATTATGTATGTGCTGCATGACAAAGCAATGAGTAATGTAATTTATAATGGACATTACATCCGGAAATTGTAATGCATTACTTCTAATGTGCATTGTATCCAGCACATGATTGATTACATTTGGGCCTGACAACACTGATATAGTGTATGGGGAGTGTCCTTCTATAACAAAGAAGTTTTTATGGCTGAACTATACCAGAGAAAGTGTGGTTCACTGGTGTCACTTGTAGTTATAGGTGTCAGAAGGTTGCACTTAGTTTAAAGCTTATAGTGAACAAGTGTATAATGTGTAATAATAGTTACTGAGTGGACCCCTGTTTACAAATTACAACTACTATAGTATGTTCACGTTGAGCTGAACCCTCAAAAACATTTAATAACTCATGGATGTAATTACACACGATCTTGAAATTTGGCTCATTTGTAGTACTGCTTGACCCGCTAAAAATATTTCAAAATCTTGTTGTTCAAATGTTAGACATAATATTTACAGTCAATCAAAATTTTCACAATACATTTCCTATGGGGAAGCCATATAAGTACAGTGTCCAATACAGCCCTTTCCCAAACTTGTAATGGAACCAAATCGTACGTGTCTGTTGTTGACACCTTTGCTGTTACCAAAAATCATCTAGTTGGCTGAAATGTTAACTCTGTTGAGAAAAAATCCACTTTTAATTTTTAGGCGTTTTTCAGGATTTAGCTCAACGTGAACATACTATAGTTGTAGCCCTCAGAGTAATGACTTTTTCTGAGAGTAAACTTTACTATAATGTGTTCTACTGTTGTTGTCATAGTTGTTGTATATACGTGTAATATTTTGAATATGTGTGTTCACAACTAGTTGTCAAATACATGATATTTCAAACAGATCATTGTTTTGCGTTGCATTCCATAGGGCTTTGATACTGCCAACGAATGATAAGTGCTGAGTGTTTGTTGTCGCCGAACTGTTATTTCAGATGTACCAAGGACTTCATAGCCATGAAAATGATGATGATACATGACTGTATGCAAAGCTGATGTAACAAATAATACTTCTTCACATGTTACGATGATCTCCATTATCTTCCCAAAGGACGGTAAGTTATTGTCAAATTCAAGTATAACAGCCATATCTTTGTGATATCTTACTCCATCAGTTGTAATTTTGGTATTTCTGTAAAAACATGTACGTACATGTCTAGTGAGTTTGTGAAACAGTATTAATCAGTTTTGCCTTTCCTTTACTATGTACAGTATGCCTTAGCAATACAGTCTCATATAGCCAGGTCACTGTACTTTTCTTTTGTGTGTGGATAGGAAAAATGGGACTAAACCTATAGCGGACTAATTGTATATTGGGATGGGGTGCATTATATAGACATACTAGAATATCTATAGACTTGAAATGTTGTACAACAAAACTAAATGGTTGTCTTTGGTTTTCCAGAATTTAGTTAGGCTTATTGTTGATCCAGAGTGCTAATAAGGACCTATGAGTTGCAACCCACAGCTGAACAAATAGCTGGTCCTTTACAAGCAGTTAAGCCTTCAAAGCTGCTTTTAATATAGAAATGTAATAAAACAAGGTTGTTAATTTTTTTCTTTTATATGACCATGGCAAATTATTTGATCGGTGGCATACTAGTTGATGTAAGTCAAATTATATACACAAGCAATAATACTGCATGTGATGACATACAATCAAGATTTCATGCAATCATAATTTTGGAATTTTAATTAATACTTAGAGCACATGTCTTACAACAAATACATTGGAATGCATTCCCTCAGTATTTTGTATGTGCATAAGTACGCTAGACCAACTTATTGACATTTTTTGTTGCATTTGAAAGGATGGAAGCACAGAAGATGTGGTAAAACAGTTGCCCATGGCACAACCATGTATTGTTGTAAAGAGGGATGAGGAGAACAAACTACAACCTGCTCTTGTGGTTGAGAGATCAATTCTTTATGTGGTGCCACCAGAGCTGGCTGCCATCCATCTATTGGGTGCATTTTACATATTTTATATGCACTACACAGAGGGCTGCAGCAACTTCTACGCAGCCCTTGAATCCATTTTCCTTGGCTGCAATAAGCCAGGTAGAAAGACTCGTTTGGCTGCTTTTCTGGGGAGACTAGGCTACTCCAATGAAGAATGATACTAAACTCTATAAACAAACATGCAGTACTGTGTACTCATGGCAATGCTCATATTGTGTGTATGTACTCATAGCATACTTATATGCACTCTCATAGCGTATTCATTTACATGTACTTTCATAGTGTATTCATATTAGTAATAATGTACAGTACTCATGTAAACTTCATACTAACGTATTCTAAGGAATATACAGTATTTTATGCTCCATAGTATATACTACGTAAATAAACCACATATAGTCTAAAATTATAGTACCTTAACATCTAAGATAATATAATACTGAGTATCTAGTTTTGTTTTTAAATGCAACGTAGCCACCCTGAAGACACATCCTTTGCCAGCTTCTTTCCAAGTTACAACTTCTTTTTTATCTTTCATCATGCAGTGGCCATTACAGATCTGCAATAGAAAACAATACTTAAAACTGAAAAGATATAATGAAATAATTACAAATATTTTGTGACTGCGTATGTGATTGGCTGAGCAAAGACCGGTTATTTTCGCCCATTCCTTGGATTCTATTTTATTGCTTCTCCGTTATCTATAGTAACAAAGGAGTGGACAAAGAAGAAGACCATTCCAACAATGAAGTGACCATGGTAAACTTAATTTTTACCGCATCACCCATAACTCATATGGCTTCTGATGTATATACATGAAATAAAGATTGTCTTACTCCCCATGAAAAGGCAAATCTGATGGTTTATATAGGTTTTATTGATTCGTGCTTTGTTTCAGTACATAAAAACTAAAACATGCATAATTTTTTACGTAGCATGCATATTTTTATACTCAATACTTTTTTACTGCAAAATAGAACCACCATATAAAAACAGCTGGTTTTCGCTCACTATTATAACTGTGGATAATTGACTCTGCTATATCTGATTACTAGAGTTCCATTAGCTACAGTATTAAGTAACTCTTGGTACCTCCGAGTTTACCCTTAAAGCTTCTGAGAAAGCTGGTAATGTCTCAGTGACACTATCATTTGGCAGTGTTTCATGTAGGGCTGGTGGTGAGAGTATTCACGGCAGCAGGCAATCACATATTATATGTATGATTCAATTTGTGAATGGTTATCGCTATCATACAGAAGCGATCATGGAATTGAATTGAATAAAAAAGCCGATAGCATATAACAGGTTTAGCATCATCCTGTTTCTTGCAGTATTGAAATGTTAAATATTTGCTCAGCACTTGCATTTACTGGAAGTGATACAATACAGACTGGAAATACGGCTGGTCAAATATAAACACAGGGGCAGATCCAGGGAGTTCAAAGGGTTCCATGGAACCTCATTCTGGAAATTCCCCATGCTAAATCCGCCATTGCCTTGGTTCCATTCCAAGATGCCAAAATGCTCCAAATGGCTCTCTATAAATTCTCTCTTGAAAAGCACCCTAGTGATATGACTATGGTTGACAGTCTCACAGTAAACAATGAAGGTGCAAGATACTCTAATAGAGCATACCAATACTACAAGAACAATGGCTGGTCTCCGTAGTCAAGCGATGAATAGATGTTTGGTTCCCCTTTTGCATTGGTCCCATCAGCAGCATATGGAGAATATAGTAATTGTTTAAACAGAACGACTTCTGAATTTATTTCTGAAGGCCGCACAATGTAAAAATGTAAGGATTCCACCCATACCCTACTAGAAAGAGTACTACCCTGACAGCACCCACTCCTTCACAAAAAGAGGAAGGGTCTGGTCACTCTCACTATAACATTACAGAGTTGCAACTATGGAAGATAATTAAACAATGAGATCACAATGGCAGCAAGAATGGCATGTTTAACAACCATACGAAGTAAGCATAGTTATAGGTTAAACAAACTCAACCAAAAAGCACAACCAAAAAAATAGTTTTTATATTGATTAGGCATCACGAGTACATCAGCTCCAACTACATGGCCCTCTACCTCCATCTTTTGTTCTTTTAAAGAACACCCTATTGTTGACTACAAGCAGCCATTACATCTTCACAAAACATATTACATAATTCCAAGAGCTATTATTAACTCTTGATAATTCTATAGTATCAATGCATGGTAACTTAAAAAAAAAATTGTGATTACCAACAACATAATCTGATTGGCACAGCCTGTTTTCTGTAACATGCTACTGATTTGAATGCTAGAGTAACCGGACCAGGATGGGCACCGGCACATACAGTAACTGAATTAAAATAACTCGACCAGAAATGAAAATCTTCTAGCACTTGCAAAGTCGAGGCTTCATATTCTGGGAATGGCATTACAGGACCAGTGAGCTCTTTAGGATGTCTTCGGAGTGAGCTCCATAAAAGGTTATCACAAAATGATCTCAGTAGTATTTCTGACCCTTTAAAGAACTCTTAGATAACAAGGGAAGAACAAAAATTTTGGTCTCAACAGTTATGGTTAATACATTTTTTACCTCTGAAAGAGGAAAACCTGCAAAAAATGGATAAAAATTCTGGGTCCCAAAATGTCCAAAATAGCACATGAATAAATAGTACATGAAATCAGTCAATAGTGAGGACAAACCTTTCCATAAATATTAATTGAGGTCTGGCTGACATTGACCACAGTTGCAGGTCGCACAGTGGACTGGCAGCTAGTATCCTAATTAATGCCTGCACATCCACAAACTTTGGCACAGTCGCAACGTGTCATTGGGTTCAGAAAAGAAAAGAATGCCATAAATTCATTTTCCAGGTCAGTAGTCTGGCCATGTAAGTATATATATATATATATAATAATAATAGTGAGAGACTATTGACCACGGGCCATCAATAATAATGTCAGTAGCATATAGACCCTTTTGCAGGTGAGCTGCTGCCATAGCAACATTTACCATTTTGAAGTACAACCTGATTTGCAACCCTGATAGCATAGGGGAGAGTGTACGTTTCACCTACATGGTCAACCTTTGCTGTGGAATGCAGGAGAAGCAGCCCTAGGTATTGTTTTACTCTTATGAAAAGCAATGCTATCAGGTTTGCAAAACTGGTTGTACTCCAAGATGGCGGATGCTGCTATGGCAGCAGCTCACCTGCGAAGGGTCTATAGCCATACCAGGGATGGCGATGACCAGGGTTAGAGCCCTGGTAATCAGTCAAAGCACCGGTAATTTGTCAGTTTAAAGTGCTATTAGCCCTGGTAATAACATCTTAAAACCTTCGTAATTATGAAAGGCTGGCCATAGACAGTATATTGTACGTAGAATATACTATCTATGGGCTGGCTAACGCCGATTAATTCAAATATGTGTTTACAGTTACAGCTTGTTTACTTACGATTTTAAACAGACTAATCAGGAACGGTTGATTACAGACGATAAACACTATAGATCTTCAGATACAGAGTGCATAGCACTAAGCAGTAGCACCAGAGGTAGCACCTCGAGTAGCATCATGTCAAGGAAACTCTAAATAATGCCACATATAATTGATGACGTCATCTACTTGGTAACATCGTTGCTCACTTAGTTACGTGCTGTAGAAGTCGTGTAAGTGGAAGACTAATAATTGTTCTTTTACTTCTGTTTTCTATTCACTAGAGACTGTTTCGTAACTGTGACGTGCGGTCAGGTGGCCGCAGAGTGGTCTCCCGAGTCAACTGAGTAGGCTAGGCAGCTTAGCACTGCGTACCTCTCGGCGTACCTAGTAGCTGTTGCATGATTTAGCAAGTGGTTAACAATTCAGAAAAGTAAGTCTTAAATTGTAATTATTTGTTTTACACTTTTGCACACGTAGACTACCCCAGCCAGCAAAGTTGGCTGCCCGCCAATTTCCCGGCGCCGGCACTGTAGTACCAGAGCCGAGAGGTGATGAAGTTTGGGGCTTTCATTTTAATATACCATAAGGTATAGCACATAGTAACTGAATTGAGTGATGGAGTACTGACACTTATGGTGTGACTGGCGGTTGCTTACAAACTGGATCAGTTGTGTACACTGACGTATTTTAGCTTTCTGACATATCTGAGCTTCACATTTTTACCACTACTAGCTAATCACTTTTTTTGTTTTCTGTATGTATGCATGTTTGTCAGTTTTGTTCTTGTATTTACCTTGCCGTGCCCACACAGATCTTTTACTACGATCTGATTGTGGTTGCACGAGACTGAGCTAGGTCGCACATACTGTAAGTTATCTCTACTTATTATGTTTTCTCATTTATAATAATGATGGTTCTCTCTCCATGCAGTAGTCGATTGATATTCATTGCAGTGGTGTATACCTGTGGGGTACTGCTGTGTGTCTGCAAGTGTTTAAGGTTTGTAGCTTTAAACAACCATTCTGCAGTTAAAATGTTGTTTGGCAGTTTAGGTAATAATGACTTTCCATTGGTAGCAGTTTTAAACAGGTAAATGCTTTAGCTTATTACATTGGAGATTGTTTACGATCTTTGTATTTTGATATAGCGAATACTGTAAGACTAGCAAATGAAACAATTTGCTACCACTATACTGTGGTTACTAATAGGAACTGATCTAACATATCAGATGGTTATACCATGCACCCATCCCTTACGCACAGTTGTGCAATAGTTGGTAAGTGCATATATGTTTATCTCATATTACATATCAACAATTATTTTATCACAGCATAAATCATGTACATCTGCTCTATTGTAGCTATCCTGGTAAGTTTTATTTAGCTACCATAGTTTGTATTATATTGTTATATCTTGCAGTTCAATGAGAAAACTTGCAATATACACTGCACAGTATCTGATGCATCTTTGCTGCTACAGAATCTTCTCACAAGAAATTTCTGGACTAACATGTATGCACCTATACAAAAAAAAACTGACATTTTGTATACATGTATTTTTACTTGTATGCAGTATTATTTTTAATGGAATTCTATGGTGCATGAATGCATAAACTGGATGCAAATGCGATGTAGTGAAATCACCGCAAATAAGCAGTGACGTTCACTGTAAAACAGTAGTGAAGTTCACTACTAATGGCACTGCAAGTAGTGACGTTCACTACAGTTAGTAGTGACGTTCACTACAGTTGGTAGTGACGTTCACTACTTTTTTGTAGTGACGTTCACTACAAAAAAGTAGTGAACGTCACTACACAAAAATAGTGAGTATTGTGGCAGAGGTTTCACTACTAATTAGTAGTGACGTTCACTACTTTGTTTTTACTGTGTAGCGTATTCTAAGCACCTTAAATAATTTTGTGGCGTCTATTATGCTACTTAAAGAAAGTGTTGATATGGAAAATTAACGCCTCGATATGGTTTCGTTGGATGAAGAAGAAGACAAGCAACCTGATTGAAGATAAAAGAAAAGACAAGGCGCACAGGGCGTACACGGGTTTTACTCTTTTCACCACCTTTCATAACCCTTACGTAATATTAAGCTCAAAAGCATCCAGACTTCCTACTGTAGTTGTTGCTCTCTCTCTCTTCGACTTTAGGGCACGCATCTAGTAGTTGCCGCGAGTAGTCGACTTTAGGGGATGCGTCCAGTAGTTTTTTTTGTTTGTTTTTTCCAGTAGTTGCCACGAGTAGTAGACTTTAGGGGAAGCGTCTAGTAGTGTTAGCGTTAGGGTTAGGGTTAGAGTTCAGCTTTGGTTTCTTCTTCACCTTTAGGGTTAGGTTCTTCTTACTATATACAGCTTATTTCGTTAGTCACATTTATAAGATACAAAAGAAGGGAATCAAGGGAGCTAGCAGCGGTAGCATAATCGGTAGCACACTGGACCATCACGCTGTGATCCTGGGTTCGATCCTCCTTCAAGACTGCACTTTTTTTTCGCCTTTTTGGTTCACCATTTTTTTGTCTAAGTTCTGTAGGGTTATGAAATAGGGTAAAAAGAGTGATACCCGGTGGCTTTCGTCTCGTAAGATATCTCTAAGATGATTTTTAAAGGTGGAAAATTTGGCGGCGCGCGAAACATTCACCACGATCCCTACTTAAACGGTACGACCGTACCGTTTGATAAAGTGCCGATCAAATTAAAATCAACACTGAATCACTTGCAATTGTGCATAGTGCACAAGACATAATATGGTGTTTCAGTGAAGTATAATGCTTGAATTTAATGCCTGAAACTGGGTTCTGAATCCCTGTTTAATTTTTAATTTTTTGTTATGCATGACTCAAAATATGAGTGCAGTGCATATCAAGTTAACGTACACTTAATAAGTTAATAAATGAATGTAAGTTAGGAGAATTAATGGATCTGTGCTTCTAAGGCAATGGAAAATAGGTCATATATACACCCCTAACACATGAGCCATGTTTACAGTAATAGATGGTGGTGTAGTGTTGTGTACTGTTTACTGCCAGGTTTGTAACTGTTCCTGTTACAAGTAGCTGTCAAGGTACAGCAACCAAGCTGGGGGTTTGGCTTTTGAACTCCAGGATTCAGTAAATGATGAAACTCTCAATCACTTGCTTATGACTATTCATCAAATAAATAGTGTATGCTATAAACTTATGTATTGTCTGTAAACCTTGACACACTTGATGATCCCATAGAGCTTCAAGATACTTTTCAATCATTACAAGTGCATGATGATGTCACTACAAATGTCACCATTTATTGACATTAATTTTCATAAATTGTCACTTTTTCAGTGTGTTTCTTTGTACTGATATATACTTCACAATCATAGCTATTTATATTTTTAGTGGTTTTACACTTTCTATATATGTGACCGGATTTGCGAAAAGGTACCTTTTCCACACATTTTACATACCAGCAAACAAAATGACATAACACTTGAGTCCTTAGTCTGATTCACTTGCTCTTAGTTTCAAAATATAGCCAGATACTGTAGCTACACTTATGGAAAAATTTCAGGCAATTATATGCCATGACAAAAAAGTTGTGAAGCTTCAAAGTTCAAAAAATGGGTCAAATTTTGTGTGTGAAAAAGGTACCTTTTTGCAAATCCGGTCACATATATTCATTTTCAGTGTACAGTTATAGTTGTAGTCAGCAGGAATAGTTGATGGCATACAGTGTTTTATTTCTCTTTCTATCCCTTACTGTTAGTAAGACAGCAGCTCAGGATTGCACTACTCAGCAACCAGGTGGCAGTGGTATACCTGATCTCCAGCAAGTCAAGACAATACCATATTGTATCATTGATGACTGCACCATCAAGAATAGTATCACTGGACAACAACTGGACATTGCCTACACCATTGATAGCCTTCTCATAGTCATTCCAAATGGCAATCAAACTTCCATGACCATTGCTAAGACTGAAGAGCAGATTCCTTGTATAACAGAAGCTGAGCGTACATTTCAATTTTTGGCACCAACGGTAATAATAGCAGCAATTGTAATAGTCAGCGGTTACATCATTTTTGTGCATCTTGTACTTGAAGAGCGATGGACATCCTTTGGAATACTGCTAATGCTTTACAATGGCGCTATTATCTTCCGTACTCTTTCTGCCTTTGTGCTACTACTGTCACACACATATGTGACTGTTGAGTCACAGATAATCTGCTATGCCATCCAGTTTGCATTTATGCAGGGAGGGATGGTCTCTGAAACGTTTGCTATATGTGCCTTGGCTCATATTGCTGCTATTATGTATTATAGCGACAAATTACGATCAGACATACCAGTCAAAAAGCTGTTCAGGTATTACATTACTTATGCATCTAGTACAATAGCTCTGTTCAGCTTTTTTATAATCAATTATGATTTATCAACGGGTAGGTATAGGGATGTGATCTTGACCAGTGAAATGCACTGCACACCGCTACTTTCCAAGTATGACACTGTAAACATTTCATGGACCAACATAGCTATCAACAAAATGTTTCAAGTTGCCTTGTTTGCCACCTTTCTTGTGTATTTCTACAAGCACAAGAAATCTGCTACTGAGGTTGCAGCAGCACGAAAGAAAATCAACGACATGCTTGTCAAGATTGCCATTGTAATGGGAGCTACCATTGGCCTTTACCAATTGATGTGGCTGATTACCATCATATTTGGATTACAATACATTCTTGGAGTAGTGGGAATTCTTTTCTTGTTTATCCAGCAGTGCATAATCATGGTTATCATGACTTTTACAAAGATGAAACAATGTTGCTGCAAGAAGCTTAAGTAGCCATTCTTCTTGGAAATAAAAGAGACATTACTTGCTGCAGTGTGCATACAAAATATTATTAAGTTTTATTAATACTGATTCTTGTAATATTATGCTGTTTGTGCTTGTAAATATTATTATGCTTGTAACACTAATTTATTATGTTTGTAATACTATATGTGACCGAATTTTGGAAAATAACCCATATGGGTGCGTGTGAAATAATTAGAATTTTCATGTTTAGTGGGTTACTATTATGAGCAGAGTAGAGTTATAAAATTATTTCTAGAATTTTGTAATTCAAGGTATTGAGAATGGCTTACAACCATTAGCAAGTAGGTTAGCACTATAAAGCTTGTTATTTGGTCATTAAATATTTTAAGCGTCAAATGCACCCATATGGGTGATTTTCCTAAATTCGGTCACATATATTATTTGTGCTTGCAATAACAATATTTAATCATGTAAGTTTTAGTTATAATTGGATGTAAATGAATATTTGGTCTCATGATCCTCAAGTTATCTTAATTTCAACAATAATAGCAATTGTTTGCGTTACTTAACTCCTTGCTCATAAATTCATCAGTCACAGCCACCCACCTTCAATCTAAACTCTCCTTAGCAACTGCATGTATGTATGTAAATAAGTAACATAGTGCAAGGCTGTTGGTGTATGTTACCTTCAGGCCTTTGGTGTGTTTACGCCATAAAGTTTAAAATAAATAAATTTAAAAAATAAATTGATTGATTTTAATAAAATATTAATAAGCAACCACTGCTTGAAGTTTCTTAGTTTACTAGAGTGGTATATCCCCAGTACATGGAACAGTTACCGTATAGCGAGTTATTTTCGAAACAGAAATTTTCGTACAAGAAGCAAAATCTGAATTTTGAAAGATTTTAATTTCGAAGAGTGCATATTTCGAAGTCCAGATGGATTTCAAATAAACGGAAATTCGTGTCACAAATTATGAAGATGCGTGAATGTTTGCCGAAAACTGACTTACTGATGGAATAATTCCCATTCCTGTGCACTGGAGAGAAGATTGAGTGAGTCTTGGGTGGAGTGAACTCACTGGCACGATCACGCTCGATCATAGCTAGCTCATAGTATCCTGTTCACCATGGATTCTAGAGCAGACGGCATCAATTCCCATTCTGGATCACCTGTTTTCTGGTTATTGGTACAGTAATGATACGGTTTACCCATTATCATCAGCAATACTGAGCTAAAACTCGAGGAATACACGAACGAATCGCGAAAGTTGAACGGTTGCTTTCACTCACTTTAGGATATTTAGCTCAAAGATTTTCGCTTAGGCTCCTAGGCTATGGGTAAACACCTCGAACAGGCTCTGCCTTCTGTGTACACCCTCCAGTGCCTAACTGGTAAAGTAGATAATAACAACAACAAATAACACTTGTGGGAATTTATTTTCGAAAAACAACTGGACGTGGGAATTTATTTTCGAAGAGAAGGGCCTCTTCGAAATATCCGAAAATAAAAACCTTTCGAAAATTACCAGCTATACGGTAATTGTTTGTTATTTTAGTAGTTTTTCAGTAAACCCGAATTCACTGATGTTTTACTGAGAGTTTACAGTAAAACTTAGTAAAACAATTATGTTCCATATACTTAAAGTTACTGACATTTTACTATCAGTATAACTGGGTACAACTATAGTAAAGCAGCTTAACAAATTAGTAAACTTAGAACCTTCAAGCAGTGAACATTACAGAGATGGCATCATATATTACCTAGATAGACTTTGGGCTATTACTATATATAATAACAAGAGTTACATGTAATAATGGAGAGGCATTATTACTAAATGAATAAACATTGGAAATTTTAAAATGGGAATAGGTATTGCTAAAAAAAGCCACCAAACAAGAAGAAATCACTGGGGTGGTAATGTAAACCACAAATCCCTATTTTGACTCTGTCATACATATTTAGTTACATACTCTGGTCATTTTGAAATGAGTCAAAATAGGGATTTGTGGTTTACATTACCACCCCATGCAGCAATCCATTCTTGTTTGGTGGCTTTTTAAAGAGACCCCTATTCCCATTTTAAAATTTCCATTTTTTTTGTTCATCTAGTTTGTGTACTTTTTATTAATCCAGTAGTGAATAGGGATGCGGCGATTATGCCGGCATAATTTCGGGAATAATAGGTATGTGTGGGAATCAGGAATTATGCTAGCACTTTGAGGTGATTATAAAGCTTTAACAGTAGGAAAATCTGTAGATTGCATAGTTCCGTTAAAAAAGATCGAGATACTCTAATAGAGCAGTCAGAAACTCTAATAGAACAGTCACTGAATATTATTTACTTTAATAAAGCATTCACATTGAAATTAAATACTCTAATACAGCAACCAGTTAAAGAATTCAAGACTATTGAAGCTTAACCATCAATGAAAATAGCCTGATACAGCAATGAACTGGCATTATTAGCCAATTATGGTGGCATAATTTTGGGAATAATTTGCAATTCTCAAAAGCATAATAGGTGATTTTTTGAGCACTGCTCAAAAGCGTAATGCTCACTTTTTGGAGCATAATAGCCTCATGCCTAGTAGTGAATTTGCTTTATTGATAGTGATAATTGTTGTAGATATGTAGAACAATTTACATTAGTGCAGTAGAGCAATATTCCACTTGTTGGGTAGAGTGTCAGTGCTGGGAATTTTGCCATAGCAACTATAGCAACCGTACAAACTTTGGAAAACAGTTTCTGTTCTTTAATTGTTTGATAATCTGATGTGACCTATATACGAACCATCTGAATTTATATAACTATTACTACTGATGTCATGAAAATGAATTTGACAACACAATTGCTGTTTAAAAGTTGCCATTTGACCTCTGAAAACAAAGTGAAACAGAATTGTAGCTAATTATTGACAAATACAAAATTCATAGAATTTCACATGCTTTTAAATGGCCAGATGGCTTAGCATAATAACTCTTAACCATAGTTTAATCACATAGCTACATACCAATTTTTATGTACTTACACATAATGCAATGTCAGCTTATATAGCATAGTGTGTACACATTGAGCTGAGCCCTGAGAAAACAGCTGCGCAAAAGGGAAAGTGGATTTTTTCTTAAGATAAATAGCTTTCCAACCAACTATAGATGATTAGTGCATGGTGACAGTATAAAGTTGTCAAGAGCAGATATGTGTGGTTTGGATCCATTATAAGTTCAGATAATAGACTATTATATGGTTTTTCCCCATAGAAAATGTATGGTGAAAACTTTGATTGGTCATAAATAATGTATCAGACATCTGAATTTAAAAAATTTAGCTGGTCAAGTAGTACACTACTAATGAACCAAATTTCACGAACTAGTGTAATTTCATCCTTAAAGTTATTAAATGATTTTGAGGGCTTAGTTCAACGTGTGATGGGTAAAACTTGGGGTGTAATTTTGTCTCTAATGGTAAAAATTATGCTAAATTTGAAGAAATTCAAGAGAATGAGTTAACATTTTAATTTGTCTGATGATTTAACATTGAATGAACTTTAAAATTTACTGAGCCTGATTTGCCTAATGCTGACAGAGGTCCATGGCCAGCAGGCAATTTTGAACAGTCCAAAGTATGGAGAAACATTTTGTACTGTATGTTAACTGCTGTTCATGATCTCTCTTCAGTTGTGGATCAACCATGAAGTGTGACGGTAGGGGCTACCATCATGTTGCCATCAATCAATGATGGATTAGGCATAGCTACAAACCATTTCAGTGATTGGCTATCAAAGTAAAAGTTTTGCTTATTTTAATTCTTTTGAATTTCGATCTAGATTAGCTACTAGAGAGGACGCTTCGGCTGATTAGTTCAAGGGAGACAACCCAAACATTACACAAACATATACATACATACAATTTTGATGTTGCTTTAAGGTACGTAGAAACAATTTGGTTGAATAATGAAGGGCATTCCATTGCAATCACAGATTTCAGAAGGAAGAATTTGAATTTGCGAGAAGCTGTTGATTTTTTAGGTTAAGTAAAGTGCAATCATGGCATCACCTGGTAGCTATAGGTCAAGTAATTGTGGTACAATAATGTGAATGAATTTTTCTAAGGCTGCAAGATTGTAGTGTACCATAATGTTTTTTTTTGTAAATGATTTGTATTGCAGACTTGCAACTTCAGGCAATATTTGAGAGTTCAACAATCTATATTATTTATAAACATAGATCTGCACTCCACTGAATAGGAAATGCAATGTTTTTTTTTGTAAATGATTTGTATTGTAGACTTGCAACTTCAGGCAATATGTGAGAGTTCAACAATCTATATTATTTATAAACATAGATCTGTACTCCACTGAATAGGAAATGCAATGTTTTTTTTGTTTTTTTTTGTAAATGATTTGTATTGTAGACTTGCAACTTCAGGCAATATTTGAGAGTTCAATAATTTATATTATTTAAACATAGATGTGCTCCACTGATCAATGTTATATAGGAAATGCAATTAACGGTATATAATATAATATTATTATATTATATGATTCTCAATCATGTGCATGCTTGCTGGTCCCTCTATATATCATTATCATGGCTGAATCACCTAATAATTGTATACATTCCAAATGCAAAATTAGGGTAAAGGAGGGACATGTGCCAATTTAGATTTTTCATTTAAAAATTGGAATGGCTTGTTTTAACCAAGTGAATAATGTTCTCACTAAGAATTTAAAAGTTTGTGGCAGTCTCAAATTAACTTTTAGTGAATATTACAATAATTCAAAAAATTCTGTACCATGTGGTCACCTAAATTTTCAAATGGCACTTGTTCCATTTTGCCGCTGACCATGTAGGACCCCTTCAGCTCTAGCTACATAAGCACAATTACAGCGGCAGCTAGAAATCATTAACTGAACTGTACTATATTTTGTGTTTAGTAGTGTTGTAATGTTTCTGCTCCTTGGGATAATTTAAGCTATCAGCTGCTTTGCTACAAAACTAGTGACAATTACATCAGTTCAGGTTGAATACAGGGAGATTAGTATCTTAAAACTTTGGAATGTCAGTGCCAATTTTGGCAGGTTTTCGTACTCTATACCTTTTGCCAAGAGTGGCAAATATTGACCACTATTTTTGCATACTTTTGCCAAAGATAGAAATTTAATTTCTCTCCATGCAGCCATGCATATAATTAGTAATATTCATATATGTGACCCAATTTTGGAAAACCATCAGCAAATATTTTAAATTAATTTTTTACACATTTGGATAAAGCAACTATTAAGCCTTCTTCCTGTGAAATTTCACACCCAAAGCTTCTTTCTGATAGAAGATATGGATGATTTTATCAGACCATGTAGTGATTTCACCATGCATGGGACACCAATTAACTTACAAATGAGGTGATTTGTTCCGGTGCTAGAATGGTTACAACTAAGTCTTAGACAATGATAGATGGCATTTAATTGAAGAAAAGGACCAGGAACACTAGATTTAACTATCAGAAGTCTCTTTGTAATATTTTTAGACAGTAGGAATGGAATTATTTGTAAACAATGTGATTTGTCACTATTTGTCATGCTTAATCACTCACAGAATTCAATGCATTAATATGAAAAGTTACTTTGTAATGTATTAGACAGTAAATTGACCATATCTCTGGAACCCTTCAAGATATCAAGCTTAGATAAACACCCAGTGCCTCATTTTAGCTACAAAAGAGAAAATTGACCAATGTGCCAAAAAGAATGGTTTTCCAAAATTGGGTCGCATATACAGATTCCAATGTCGTGCTTACCTCAGTGAATTCAACACTTTTCCCAATTTGCAAATTAGCAAGAGTTATCAAGGAGGTATGTTTTCAAGAGCTTACCAAAACCAGTGAAACTTTTACTAAAAACCCAATCTTGGCAGGACTGGTCTTGATCCTAAAGCTAAATTTGATCCAACATATTGCCAATTATGGCAATGATTAGAGCACTATAATTTATACACTTTCCACTACTGTCAGAAAGTTCTTCCAAATTTCTATAAACACATTTAGTGCGCATAGAGCTACAAGTAATGATGTATTGTGAGTTTTGCATGGGTTTTGATTTTTAGCACAAACTTACCTTATTGTACAACATGAAGTAGCTATAGTCTGCATGAAAAAACAGCAATAACAAACTCTGACTGTAACAAATTTGTCACATTTAGTTGGTATGAGCATGAAAACTCATAATTAAATAAATTTTATTACCTCATTCTTACAAGCAAACTTTTATAGTTTCCAAATATAAATCAATGAGGAAAGATGCATTCTATTACTGAGTAGTGCACGCTTGTCACATTTATTTTCCTCATTACTTGGATTACATTTTAGACTATAACGCAGAAAATCAATAAAACTTTTTCTTAAGAATCTTAGCCAACCATTCATGAGGTAGCTGCCATAGAGTCTGGTTGTTAGGTGTATATGCCTAATAAAATTTTGCAACAAAAAAAATTGTGATTAACATATAGTTGTTGAGCGCATGCACCTAATAAATACACCTCATCGTGATTATTATAGATTCACTCTCTTGCAGTAGTGTGAATTGCAGTCATTACATGTGCCAATGTTTTAATTGAGTCTAGTTTTTGTGCACTGAATCCTTCATGTGGAGCATACTACAGAAGACCACTTCTAAAGGCACATATTTTGGCTTTGTATTTCGTGAAATTTCATGCTATACAATTCACTGTAATTATAAAATTCAGATGTATGAAGTTCATACTAATGGTATATGCTACCTGTGGTCACTTAGTATGATGATCACTCTTCTGAAGTATGACCATCATACTAAGTGACTGCAGGTAGCATACCATTAGTATGAACTTCATACTTCTGCATTTACAGTGAAACCTCTAGCATTTCTTCTCTTTTATATTGTCTCATGTGGAGCTTTGTGTTCATCCACATGCACTTATCAACCATGATTAAGTACGAGAAATGGGTATGCGCTTAACAGGTAATATGATCTTAATACATATGTGTGCTTAACAACCAGACTCCACTGTATGCTTGAATACAAAACATTCAAGATAGTGCACGCTACTCTTACTTCTGTACAGTAGTCACATTCTCAGTAGCTAAATATTATAGTTCAGACTGGAAAGTTGATAAGTGTCAGAGGGTCAATTACTTCATTTTTGGTCTGCTATCACTGCAGATACATAATCACTACAATAAAAAGTGTATTTGTGTGTATGTGATACGCTCTAAATGTGTTGTACATAGCGTGCACTCCTGTGGTGTATGTGATGTGTAGGAGATGATAGTTCACATTTGCCTCATGCAATAAATAGCAAATGTGAACTATCATCTCCTACACATTATACCCCACCTAAGTACATTTTATGCATATGACATTTAGAGCTCAACACATATGCATAAATATGCATTTTATTGTAGTGGCACTTATACACATGTATAGCTATATGCAGAGCCCTTATGGACAAAACTACATGTACAAATATAGTGCAAATACAAGAGGTTGCCCACTTGCCCTAAATAATTTTTGCAATTGGTTTCAATGCATATAAGGAATACTATATGTATTCATGATGCATACTTACGTAACTTTTTCCTTGTTGCAATCAATATATAATTGCAAGCTATGTTTAGAAGAGCACAGTTCTTGTGTAATTGAGTAGCTGGTCAAAGATGACTGACAGCACTGCCACAGCTTGTACCAGTGTACCACATTGTACTGGTCAATGGCTACCTGTTGAGAAAGCAGTTGTGGATGACTGGTTACAGAAGCATATTGAAGAAATTGATGGCTTAGTACTAGATGTACCACCAAGGGATGATAAAGATGAGCCTGATGTTGACTACCCTTTGCACCCAGTTGTTAAAGGATTTAAAGAGGCCATTGAAGCAAATCCTGAACTTTCCATGTTCTTCCATCAGATGTTCGCCGAAATCCCAGAAGAAGAAAAGGGCAAGTCACCACAGAACTACCATCAGATGTTGCAACTCATGAGCCATGTGCTAACAAAAGCACCAGAGTTTAGCCCAAAAGGTATCACTGTGTCTATTCCCATGTTTGCTATACTGAGACAACCAATTGTGACTAAAGGTGGGTATGCAGCCTTTTTAAATTCCACTGTAAATCTGCATTTAAAGAAGATCCTTAATGCCTGGGGAATATTTTTGAAGTCACCAGCTTCTTGCTATGTCCTCACTGCTGATGGATGGCTTAGCAAACAAGCACTTGAGAAGTTTGGAGGAAACTTTGAAAAAACTTTCAAATGTGATCCTAACAAGCCACATTATGGGTTCACCTCTTGGGATAATTTCTTCACCAGAGAGTTGCAACCAGATGCTCGACCTGTTGCTGATCCAGGTAATAAAAAGGTGATTGCCAATGCATGTGAGTCTGCACCATTAAGAGTTGTAAAGAACATTACAAAGCGCAGCAGGTTTTGGATAAAGGGCCAACCTTACAACTTGAAATTCATGTTGGGAGATGATCCACTAACCGACAAATTCGTGGGAGGCACTGTCTATCAAGCCTTTCTTAGTGTCTTCAGTTATCATCGATGGCACAGCCCTGTGGATGGTAAAATTGTGAAAGCTTATGTTCAAGATGGTACCTACTATTCTGACCCACTGGTAGAATTCAAAGAAGGCCAAGACCATCCCGTTACTGCTGTTATTGATTCACAACCTTATCTCTCAGAAATGGCGACAAGGGCCTTAATTTTCATTGAAGCAGACAACCCTTACATTGGCTTGATGTGCTTTATGGGAATCGGCATGGTAGATGTGTCCACTTGCGATATAAAAGTCTATGAAGGACAGAGGGTGAAGAAAGGCCAAGAGACAGGGATGTTTCACTTTGGTGGTTCTACACATTGCCTAATATTTCGACCTGGTGTGAAACTTGACTTTGATTTTCATGGCCAAACACCAGGTGACAAAGCAAAAGATATCCCAATTAATTCTAAGATTGCTACCGTACCAAAGGATGTTGAGGCACAAAAGCAGATACAATTTGAGGTACAAGTGGCTGGATTTAACATGTAGATATAGTTAGGCCATTAGTTTTTCAAACACAAGTTAGCTTAGTAGCTAGGTTATTTACTGTTACAATTGCAGTGATATCCAGTGGTTATGACAGTTGCACTTATGTAGTTATTGTACTTATGACAGTTGCACTTATGTAGTTAGTGACAGTTGCACTTATGTAGTTGCCTCTCTGCCCACTGTTTAAGTGTTTATTTATATTATCATTGTCAAAAAAAAAAAAAAAGCATTAGACACCATAAAAAAATAAAATAAAAAAAGTTATTGTACATACGTATACATCTTTAGGTTTTACTTAACGAATAATGGATTGCAGACAAACTGTATCTATGTGAACATAACAGTATATGCAGGGATGTTATGCTAGTGCAAGAGTCCCTGACTATGGATAGCGTAACTCACCGGTTATCGACCAGTTAACGTTTCGCATGTCATAAATCAGCCATACAACGTCATAGACAGTGAAATTTTCAACACAACTAGATAAAGTATCCGCCCAATACGTCTGCTAAATATCATTTCCACAATTAGAACTACGCAAGTACAGTGGTGATTATAGCTAAGGGCGTACATTCATCTATTATCGACCGTCTCTATCTATTATCAACTTACACACATTTTACAAGCTATTATCGACTTTTTCCGGTAATACAGTAATAGATTGCTATGAATTTCATGAAGCAATACAACTATGCAAACAGTCTAACCACTATTACAAGAAGGGTCTACACCTAAAAAATGAATCCGTTTGAACATAGAGTTCAAGAGTTATGCACACACAAATTAGCTAAATTTATATTTACAGATTCCACGCACATAGACTCTACAAGTCATTGTTAACTTGTAAGCACTGGTTGTGCATCCACTTCTTGCACCGTTCATTAGTACACTCAACCCACTCCCTCATCAGCTTCCCAGCACTTGACAAATCATCCTGGTATAACCCAAAAGCATATGGCACATTCATTACTAGAAATTTCCTTGTCTTGTACACCATATTGATCTTCGTCCTCTACTTCTGAGTCAGAAGATAGCTCAGCCACCACTGGTGCCTTCTGTGTCTTGTTTGGACCTCTTGTGTTCCTGCGTTCTTTGCTTTGCTCTCTCTTCATCCTTCTTTCTTCTCGATTCAGCTTTTCTTTTCTTCTTTCTCTTGTCATTTTCTATCTCGCTTCTCTTTTCTCTTTGCTTTCTGTTCCTCTTCTTCCTTTTTCTTCTTTTCCTTTTCAATTAGAAGTGCTAAAGACTCAGCACTTGTGAGCACTCTAGCAGTTGATTTAGATTTGGTGGATGCTTTCGATACTACTCTTATTTCACCCAAAATTTCCCGAAGCTCTGACACAAACACTCTGGTATTTGCTAGACTAGCTGAAAGACTGTACGTAGGCTGTTCTGGTGATGGTACTATATTTTCTTTGTCTACTGTACTGTCCATAGGCTGTTCTGGTGATAGCACTACATTTTCCTTGTCTACCCTTGTCTACAGTACTGTCATCTTCGGTACTAGTATTACAGTTCAGTGGTTCAGCTTGCTCCCCATTTACCTGTGTCTCTATGGTGGTGCTCGATGACAAATTCTCTGGAAGGTCATCTGGATGTTGTCGTTGTTGTAGTCATGATACATACATTTGATCATCATAAATGTCGTAGCCATTATCATATCTTCTTTGAAACAGTTCAATTTGCTCCTCACTGTATGAAACAGGTGATAGTCCCGGACCACTTTTTCTAGACTGTGTTCGCTAAACCCATCTTGTGAAACACTTGAACGTTCATTAGGTTGTGTCACTGCTGGCATCATTACTGGTGTTGCTTCTGGTATCTTATTAGATATTGAAGAATTATCATATGGCTTGATGGCAGTGGAATTGAATGGATAAACACCCACCTTTCAAAAACCGGATACAATTGTATGTGGTTGTATAGACAAAAACCAAGCCTTGTTGAAAAGTGATGAGAACTGAAATCTGGTGACCATTTTACCAGAGTTGTCGGCCATGTACTCATGACAAACTCTAGACCAGTGCTTTTTTAAAGAGCCAAAAAAGCTCACATCAAGAGGCTGAGCGACATGAGTGGCATGGGGTGGCAAGCAAAAAGAATAGTTTCATTTTCAGCTGCTAACTTTATAGCCTCCAAATTATAATGGGAGGAATGGCCATCTAAAAGTAACAACACAGGTTGAGAAGGTGGAATACTTTTTATGAACTGTTTACTCTGCCACTCAAAAAACAGCTTGTGGTCTGTCCACCCTTGGGGTGACATTGCGTATTTTGTATCTGGTACCTCTCCTCTAGTCCATTCATAGTTCAAGCGTTCCCCTTAAAAATCACCATTGGTGGTATCATAGTGCCTACAGCATTAGCACAGGCTAAGATTGTTATTTGTACCTTGTTCCCGAAGATGGTCCATGAACTTTTTTGATCCCTTTAAGTGCAACACGTTTCAGCTGTTTATGGTCAAGTGGCATGCCCGACTCATCCATATTGTATATATAACTGGGTTTATCCATCAAGTCATTCACCTCCAAGGTATTCCTTAGCAATAACAAAATAGTGGTCTAGCGCTGACTGGCTTACTGCATTGAACCTGCAATGTGATAGTGAATCTGAGGTTTGCAGGGACAATTCGGAATGTCTTTTCATAAATTTATACCACCATCCTTCTTCATTAAATTTTATCATTTGCAAACCCTCTTTTGCTCTTTTCTTCTCCACCAACCTCTTCACACAGTCTATTACTTCCCTCTTTGTTTTTCCATTCCCCATTTTGCAACACTCTACTAGGAAATCAACCAATTCTTGATCTTCCTCTGGTGTTAGGAAGCCTGGTGGACCAGGCTTCGCTCCATGCTTCACTCGTCTAGAAATTCTGTCCTTTAGTGTAGTTCATGGCACGTCAAATTGTTCTGCAGCTTTATTCACCCCCATCTCCTTTGAAATAACCACGTTCATTGCTTTAGCCATAGATTCAGGGTCCCACAGTTTGCGGCATTTAACAGCGCCAAGATGCTGTACTTCGGATATTTTATTTCTTGTCTTCCATCCTTTCTTAGCGGTAGATGTTCGCTTCCATTTAGGTATTGGATTAAGCCAGACTAAACAGCAACAAAGGTCTCGAAGTTGGTCTCTAGATAACCTTCCCGGAGCTATACTTGCATATTTATTCGTATCATACTGACTGGTCGATAATAGGTGTGGTGTATCTTGGTCGATAATAGGTAGTGGTCGATAACCGATGAGTTATGCTACATTCTATGTTTGTGCATTTACAGACAACTGATTCCAATAAATCACAAATCAGTTAATGAATAATTTTCTGTAAAGATGATAGATTTAATGTGTGTAAAGTATTATCAATTCATTTATATGAAGGAGGAATTACTGATTAAATCATGTTCCTAGTGAAATTATTGGTCTATTAATTATGGTTTTGCTCTGGATTGTTCCAATCATTACATGCATTTGTGGTATATACGTATACTATAGTGCTTGTAAAGATCATATCTTGAAAATGTACATATGAGATCTTGTGATACGCTGTTTAATATTATAGTGCATACACTGTTGTAGTACAGGATGTCATTTAGCACAACAAACTGTAAGTTATATATTTTATAGTTATAGCTACCACGGTTACAAGGGATATGCGGGCACTCATGTGTATATTTTGTCATATCCCAAGTAATCGTGTTATAACTGTTATATTCTACACCCCAGTAGATGAAACGATCATATAGAATAAGATAGCAATTTATAGTGAAACAGCACCTGTTGAAGACCGAAATCAGTAGAAATTCTTGATGGATCAGACATTTTTAGACTCTTTAGTGGTGCCACGTCCATCCACTCATGATTAGTGAGTTATCCATGAAGGAGACAAGAGCTCATGGAAAATTCTTCTCCTTCTTCAGGTGAATAATTCTTGGTTGATTTAGTTGCTTGTTGTAAGAGACTAGTTTACTGTTTAGATTAGAATTTCGCAGAATGTGTGAAGTTACACCATATATGGTAAGTGTAGCCACAAAGCAAGGTATATCACTTATATACCACAGTTTGCCATGGTATATCCACAGCGTGGCACTTTTGATCTCAGCCACAGGTGCGGTATATATAATGAGCAAAAGGCAAGTGATAATGATTTGTGTCTATGGCATGGGTTTCTGACTGTTGCCATCCAGGTTCTTGAATTATATACTTCAACACTGTACTTTTAACTGCGATTGAACTGAAGAAAAGTACTGTATGTAGACTTATTTATGGGGTGCAATTACTGCTTATGCAGCATAAATCCCACTGTGCAATAATTGTGCACCTGTGATAGGCTAACCACTGATGCCTGCATGTGAGAGACAATCTGTGACAGACACTATAGGTCAGATAAATTGAGCATATCCAGTGCTGAAACAACAAATACTATACTCTGTTGATACCTGGCGTTATTGTGAGGTAGCTTGTTTAAAATTTCCTCTCAGGAAAAAAATGAATACAAACTAGCTACATGTACTAACTATACTGTGAATGCATGCACGTGATTGTGCATTAATGGCACTACTGTCTTAAACTTATATATAGGTACACTAAATTTAAGATTGAAGATTGCAAGTCCCTACTAAAGTTAAGTATCCTTTACAGATAGCTATCGTATTTGCATTGTGTGTAAACCATCTTTATCTTGACTACCCATATGATTAAAACTAATGATTATAGTTAATGGATAAAAAAAATTATGTGACTGACATTAATATTAAACATATTTCTTAGCAAACAACATTTCTTTAGAGTTTTGGCAGACAACACTATACCTATACATGGTCTTGTCGAACTTTCATAAGTTAAGTATAATTATATGCGCATTCAATATCAATTTTATTTCCAAAATGAAACTTCACCTGCATGCTTTATTTAACTGCTGACTAATCATCCATAAGTTGTTAAAGTCTATTTTGAACTTTTGACTTACTTGGTAGAAAACACTGCATGCTGTACTGCTATAGCCATAGCCTTCTATAACTGCAGGGGCATACCAGCTGGAGTTTTTGGGAAACCCTTTCTTTTAGTAATGGAAAAAGGATTCTCTCATATGTTATTAATTAATGCTTTAAGAATACTTTCTGTAACAACTTTAAACAGGCTGTAGGACCAGGTGTCCTACAAACCTTCAGCACTTGTGCTGTAAAGCCTTAATATAAATAATAAATAAAAAAGAAAGGTTTATATGTACATGGTGGATTCCTGATTCCTTAATATGGCATGTATGTAAATAAATACTAAATAATGGTTTCTCACATAATATAGGTCCATTTAATTTATTAGAATTATATTCTGAACCAAATTTGAATGAAAAATCTTAAAAACCAGACAGAAAATGTTAATCACATTCACTTAGCTGAAGTGGAAACTTGATTCAAAATTCCTGCATACTCTGTAGGTAATTAATATACTTATGTGACTGGCTAATCAAAATCAGAAATGCATCAAAATTGAGTATCTTGACTCATAATCAGAGCTGGGGTAAGCAACATTATATTAAGAATTCTTTTGGATGAATAAAGTATTATAAAAATTGTCTCCAATCTGTAAGTGACTGTTAGTTTCTAAGTGCTGGACTGTTAGTGTAAAATATTGGTCAGGCCTGGGCTGCCTGGGTGACTCCTCCAGCCCTGATAATTTCATAAACGTGTACCATGCACTACCTATTAGTAGAACGGCTAAGCTAAAAAAAACATTGCTCACTTTTGGTTAAAAGCAACACTTCTATAATAATATTTGTAATGTGAATTTTGAGCACTTTTCCTTGTTTTGATATTCCGATACTTATTCATATGAAATGGCTACTTGATTTCCTTATTGCTTGTAAACCTTTTTGTCAAAACAAGTGTTTCTGCATGAATAGATAAACTATAAGGGAAAATTTAAAAGAGATGACAAACCACTTACTTTAGAGGAGGTCATCAAAGAATGTACAGTGCAAATGTACCACAAATCGGAAATGTTGTTGCTGTTGTTGCACGTTGATTTTGGAGACAATATTACTACATTGATATTCATTGTTAGCAGAGTGGAAGAGTTTGAAATCAAGTTATGTGTCTGGACATTTACAGATGCAGCCATATAGTGTCCACAGGTTACAATGGCATCTAGATTATGGTTGTTATGCAGTGTTGTTGCTATAAGGTAGAGTATTGATAAAGATTGATGCTGAAAACTATCAAGGTAAACCATATTTGTGACATTACTGCATTACTCACTTCTGTCAGTGCTATGGATAAGACTTTTCTATACGCAAATCTTAAACAGACAGGGTGCTCTTTGGATATAAACGACTAGAAATAGTTGGAATGCTGTGGCTCCCAAATTAGGAAATCCACTCAGAGGCTATAAAAGGGGGCTAGTTGTGGCAAAATTGTGAGTGACTTTGGTGGCTAGTTATAAATTGTGAAGGGGCTAATAATAAATCACTTCGATTTCTTTCAAACTACAAAAGGTTTCAGTACGATAGTTACTTCATGTACAAACTGATTTTCAAGTTATTCCATCCAGCGGTTTACCCTATAGCTAGGTGTCACAATAAATTACTTTAACATTTTTGAATAATCACACATAACTCTATTGTTAAACCAGGCGCGAGCCCACAACCGGACAAAGGCCGGCTGTGGGTGCGCGCCTGGTTAACTGAAATTGTTTTCGTAAATGTGTGTGTGTGTGTGTGTGTGTGTGTGTGTGTGTGTGTGTGTGTGTGTGTGTGTGTGTGTGTGTGTGTGTGTGTGTGTGTGTGTGTGTGTGTGTGTGTGTGTGTGTGTGTGTGTGTGTGTGTGTGTGTGTGTGTGTGTGTGTGTGTGTGTGTGTGTGTGTGTGTGTGTGTGTGTGTGTGTGTGTGTGTGTGTGTGTGTGTGTGTGTGTGTGTGTGTGTGTGTGTGTGTGTGTGTGTGTGTGTGTGTGTGTGTGTGTGTGTGTGTGTGTGTGTGTGTGTGTGTGTGTGTGTGTGTGTGTGTGTACGTACCTATCCACCTATGTTTGTCCGCACGCACCCACGTGCGCAAAATATCCTAGATTGCTATTTTTCAAAAAAAAAAGTTCCATCAAATTAATGAAAGTCCAATAGTCATGGTTACTCTTTTTTTACAGCAGGGGCGTAGGAAGTATGGGAGCCATGGGTGCTTGGACACCCATAAATATTTCCAGTGGCGTAACCAGCTAACGGGTGTCAGTACACTTTACTATATATCAGGGCCGCCCACAGGGGGGGGCAACTGGGACATTTTGCCCCGGGCCCCAGCCTGAAAGGGGCCCCAGGAGGCCCCATGAAGGGCCCCCTGAATACCTGTTTAAAAGATCGATATACTCTAATAGAGCAGTCAGATCTAAATACTCTAATAGAGCAGTCACAGTATTCTTCAGAGGAGCAGTGTAGCAAGCTTATAGATAAGGAGATATGGTTGGTGATGGGTAGTAATTGTCATTGCCAGCAGGTTGTGACCTTTTTTTTTTTTTTTTTTTTGGTCTTCACCTTACAACTTGGGTCAAGGGCCCCACTTTAACTCTTTGCCCTGGGCCCCTTAATTTCTCTGGGTGGCCCTGCTATATTACTGAAAAGATCGAGATATTCTAATAAAGCAGTCACAGTGCTCATTCAGAGAAGTAGTGTAGTCAACTATGCAGTTATAAATATTGATTTTGATTTTCAGCAATAGAATATGCATCTATTGCTATCAGCTCAAGACACTTTTTTTTGTCTTCAGCTTTACCACTGGGCACCCATAAGTTAAATATCTTCTTACACCCCTGTTACAGTCTAGTATCAACATTAAAAATCTGATAAAACAATAAAATAATAACTATTGCTTTTTACCTTGAAACTACTATACCTAGTTTTTTATTAATTCATTCCCCTTCAGTTCACTGTTTCGTTTCTTCCAAATCTCCCAGGCCCTAGAACTCCCTTCCACCTTCCCCTCCAGTGATACTTTGCTATGTACATAACCTATCTCCATTTTAACTGTTTGGACAATCAAAACACACCAGTATAGAGTAAAAACCTACCCGAATTCATTCAATTTGCAACTCCTTTTATATACGCTGATGATACCAAACTTCTATATGCAATTAGATCTCGTGAAGATACTGCAAAGTTACAAACTGATATCAACAGAGCTTCTAATTGGACCACCCTGACTGACTTACCTTTCAACGAATCCAAATTTATTCATTTACGTTTCTTCTCGACTACAACAGTCCCCCCTACATACACCATCAATGGAAATCCTATTAAATGTCTAGCACAGCATAAAGATCTTGGAGTAACATTCACATCTGACTTCAGCTGGTCAGCACACTATAACAACATATGTACGAAAGCTTACCAAACCTTAGGACTTATCAGAAGAACATTCCAGGTTAACAGTGCTGAGGCAAAGAAACGTCTATACCTAGCACTAGTCAGATCACAACTATTATATTGTTCACAACTATTGAGGCCTCTCAAGAGACATTACTGCACTAGAACGCATTCAACGAAGAGCCACTAAATATATTCTTAACGATTATACATCCTCATACAAACTCAGACTGGAACAACTGCATCTCCTGCCTCTCATGTATCACTACGAACTCCAAGATATACTGTTTCTAATAAAATCATTAAAGTCACCCACTGATAATTTTAACATCTACAACTACATTACTTTTGCAAGAGGCAACACCAGATCTGGGATTAACCAAAAACTGAATCATCCAAGGACATCATCAGTAACACAGCATCATTTTTACTTTAACAGGATAGCCAGACTATACAATTACTTACCAGTCATTGATCTTTCACTATCTACCAACACAATTAAACATCGTTTAACTAACTACTTATGGTCGCATTTTACTAATAACTTCAATCCTGAGAGAGCTTGTACATTTCACCTTTTGTGCCCTTGCCACCGCTGCTCTAGAGCGCCAATTTCTACCAATTTTAACAAACTCTAACTATCTATTGTAATTATAAGTAACTAACTGTTGTAATTATTAGTTATTGCACTGTATTGTATGTATGTTTCTTTGGCAGTGGGTATCTATTACCCACTGACCTTTAATGCAGTCCTGAACTGCATTAAAAAGTATTAAAATAAAAAATTAATAATTAATTTTTTTAAAAATACATACTATATTGCGGGATTTTTTTCGAGCGGAAACTTTTTTTGCGGATTGCCACCATACAAAATTTTGAGCAGGGAAATTCTTTTATGCGTTTATGATATTTAAACAATTCCATTTTGACCAAGCTGCAAATTTTGAGGAAGAAAGTTTTTGTGGATAGATGCTATTCTGTGAAAATTGTAAAAATTTTCCACCCTTGAAAAAGTCCTGTTATACAGTATTTAAATGATATTGATTACACATAGCTTCAACTATAAATAACCCCCAGGGGGGTAGGACAAGTCCACGTCAATTCGTAATGGAATTGTGTAAGGCACTTATGCACTTGTCAATTTCATGCCCCCCCACCCCGGGGGGTGGGGGGAATACAATGGATTTGACAAATCATGGTGTCAAATTCCCCACTACTGGGGCAAAATCCCCACTATGTCCCCACCCCCATAGTAGGGGATTTGACAACACCTCAAGGATGACTAAACGCATATTTCATGCATGCGGCTAGCGCCCTGTAGCTAGTAAAATTATAGAGCATTTTCAACACGTGATCTTCATTACGTAATTTAAAGTTTCGCCTACGCGTCCACCATATTGGTGAACCACTGTACTGGTGAACCGTGTAATAGTTCGCTCAGTGTTGTGACGGATATCTAGGAGGAGCGTTTCATCAACTGATAGAGCGGAGACGATCCGAGCGCCAACACGTGCCAAGTACCTTACTACTCACGTGACCCAAACTCAAACCCACAATTATATACATACATGATACCTAACCTAACCTAGTACATAAATGAAAGTCACAACAGTAATCTAACTATATAGAGTCAGTCAATCCTCGACATCCTCCGGGGCCACGGATAGCGTGTTAGTCCAATTCTTAATATGTTCACGAGCCTTGGTAGCAGCACTTCTTGATACTCTTGGACAGCTAGTGTTGACATCCATTGAGACTTGAACATCACCATTGTCAGTAGAAGCAGTTTCATTGTTTGAACTTGCTGGAGTGGCTGCGGTTTCACTAGCTGAGTTCACTTCAAGTGGATATAATTTTGCGATTGGTCTATTAGTCCTTCCAGCCTTAGTGCGAATCTTAGCTGACCTTGTGAGTCCATCTAAACCCTTGATCAACTCTTCAATAACTGCCAGCCGCCATCGGGCTCTTGGCACATCATCGTGCACTAGTACTATATCCCCAACTTTGACAATTTGCTCCTTGACACCTCCACCTTTGTGAGCTTCTCTCAAGGCAGTTAAATATTCTCTCTTCCATCGAGTCTGAAAATGATGAAGTAATTGCTCTTGCCTCTGAGCCCTATCTCGGAGCCTAGTTCCTGTTGAATAGGTGGGATCAGCGAGTTCCTCATTCTCAGTAATAGCATAGGGAAGACTGGTGATGCGACGGCCATACAACAAGTGGGAGGGTGTCAAAGGTTCAGGGTCAGTTATGTCAGCAGATTGGTAAGTTAAAGGTCGATCGTTCAAAACAGCCTCAATCTCTACTACCAAGGTCTGCAACGACTCCAGAGTGATAAATGATCTACCAAGCACCTTCCTTGCAACAGTCTTTGTCATTCCAATCAGCCTCTCCCAAAACCCCCCATACCAAGGGGCTCGCTTTGGTATGAAATTCCATCTTACTCCTCTTGCACTCAAGGCCTCCACTAGTTCCCTTGAAATGAATAGTTTTCTTAATTCTTCTGCTGCTGATTCAAATGTTGAGGCATTATCCGATATCATCACTGAAGGTAATGATTTGCGTGAAACAAACCTACGGAATGCCTGCAAGAAGGTTTCAGTACTGAGATCTGTGACCACTTCAAGGTGTATTGCTCTGGAAAGGCCACATGTGAACAGGCATATGTATACCTTACTGTCACATCCAGAATTCTTCACATGAAGTGCTCCAGTAAAGTCCACACCCGTAATCTCAAATGGTCTACCTTCCTTCGTACGGGATTGTGGAAGTGGCGGTGATTCTGGTATTGGATAAGACTTTCCCAGTACCTTCAGACAAACTACACATTTCCTGAGCAGCCGTTTCACTAATTGCCTGCCTGAAGGGATCCAATACTGTTGTCTCAAGGCTGCCACTGTATTGGAGACTCCAGTGTGTAATTGTTCCTGGTGAACGTGAACTGCATAAACTATTAGTCTTGTCAAAAGATGACTCTTAGGCATGAGATAGGGAAACTTGGTGTCAGAGCTTACAGGCGCATTATGTATCCTCCCGCCACAGCGTAAGTAGCCGAACTCGTCAAGGAACAAACGAAGTTGTCGTATAATAGGTATTCGCTTACCCTTGTTAGTCTGAAGGTGGTGTATTTCCTTATGAAAGGATGTGTGTTGACAAACATAGATCCATTGATGACGGGTTGTGTCAATCTCTGCAGTAGACAGTGGTCCTTTCTTGTGGTTGTTATGATGTTTGATATTGTGGATAAATCTGAGGACATACGCTGACACACGTAGTAGCCTTTGTAGGGTACTGTATTTTGACACTAGAACAATGTTATGGATACCTGGTATTGTTGTGCTTGAATGAGTTACCAGTGTGCAGGTATCTGCGACAAGTTCTTCAAATTGTAAATGCAAAACTTCACTGACATTCCAGGTGGGCCATTGGGATTCTTGAGTCAACCAGTCTGGGCCATGGTGCCATAGATCAGATGTTTTGAGGCACTGAGAAGATATCCCTCTTGTTAGGAGATCTGCTGGGTTGCATTCAGTGGGACAGTAATGCCAAGTGAAATTGGGTAACAACCTGTGAATCTCATTGACACGATTGGACACAAACTGTTGTAGTTTCTTCTTGCTGAATAACCAATGTAAGGTGATTTGGCTATCTGACCACATTGTAACATCAAAACTGAGATGGTGAAGAGACTTCAATACGAACTTGCAAAGGCGAGAACCAACAACAGCTGCCATTAACTCTAGTCTAGGGAGAGTGTGACTCTTCATTGGGACTACTCTTGTCTTAGCCATGACAAAAGATGTTTGATCTCCCTCACAGATGTATATCACTGCTCCGTAAGCTTTCTTACTTGCATCGCAAAAAACATGTAACTTCTTAGGTGCATCGCTCATAGGCATTAGGTAGCACCTCGGGAGCAAAATGTCTGTGGTATCCTGTAGATGTTCAACAATCCTTTGCCAAGTGTCCACATGTTCCTGTTGTAAGGGTTCATCCCAACTTACACCACATCGCCACAACTCTTGCATCAATATTCTGGCTTGAATGGTTACAGGTGCAAGAAAACCAAGAGGGTCGTATATCTTGGATGATAGCTGAAGTACCCTTCTCTTTGTGATAGGTTGGTCCTTGAGGTGAAACTGTGTCGCTATATAACCAATGGTGTCTGTAGACGTGTTCCACAAAAGACCCAACAGATTAACAATTGTGTTATTGTCTGCTGTGTCCTCTTTAGCAGAAAGTGTCCGTAATTCTGTGCAGTTCGATGCCCATGCTCTCAAGTTAAATTTGGCATCATTCATTATGGACCTTGACTCCTTGTAATACTGTATAGCTTGTAAGGTAGTCATACAACCAGAAATGATGTTATCAACATATAGATTATTCTTCATGTCATTTGCTACAGGAGTATTGTAGGAGGTAAGGTGACGAAAAAGGGTAGCATGGAGCATGAACGGGGAGCTTGTGGACCCAAACAATACAGTCTTAAAGCGGTACACTACAAGTTCACTCTCTGGGTCAAGAGGTGAAGCTAGCCACAAAAAACGAGTATAGTTCCTGTCTTCTTTATCAAGGCGGACGTGTAGAAAGGCCTTTTCCAGATCAGTGGAGATCCCAATTGGGTGAGATCGAAAACGAAGGAGAATGCCACACATATCAGTCAAAAGCGAAGGTCCAGTTAGAAGACAATCATTGAGACTGGGATTCCCTGAAGAACGGAAACTGCAATTGTAAACAATCCGGATTGGAGTTGTTGGCGACGCCTTCCTAACTGGGTGGTGTGGTATGTAGTGGACATCCGCTGAAAGATCTGGAACAGGCACCCTCTCAATAAAGTCTCGTTGTTCTTGCTCTTGGATGATTTTACCATAAAGTTGAAGGAGTTCAGGTTCTTGACTTAATTTACGAGCCAAGGAGCGTGTCTTCTTTGTACAAACAGTGTAGTTGGATGGGAGGGCTGGGTGGTCCTGTTTCCAAGGAAATTTGACACAGTAAGCACCGTCATCTTCACGTTTGATGTGAGACTGCAGGTAACAATCAAATATGTCCTGGTCTGATGTGTCAGTTCCTATATCTGTAGTTGTGAGTTCAGCCTCCCAGTGGTGTGAAAGATTATCCTCCTCAATTGGTATGGAAACATATAGCACACTAGTCTCAAGCAGGGGGGCGGTCGCTGGGGTGAGAGGTCCAGAGAGAAGGTACCCTAACTTAGACTGCATGGCTGTTGGACCCTCACCTCTTACGATATGGTCACCCACAAACTGCCAGTAATAGTCTGCACCAATTAATAGGGATATCTCAAACATGCTGTCCTTCGTGACTGGGTTAGCCAATTGGAGACCATTCAAATGTTTCATTTGTAATAACTGGGTGTGGCATGTGTTCTGCAAAGGTGCAGCGATCATGGGCACCAACAAAACTGATAGGGTGATATGTTCTCCTGACAGTGTTTCAACATCAATGGTCGTCACCCCTAGCTGTTTGAAGGCTGTTGGTTCTCCTCCAAATGCAGAAATGTTGATATTTTCACAGCTATATGGGGAGATTCTGAGTTTCTTTGCTAACTTGTTGGACATAAATGAGCGTTGTGCTCCCTCATCAAATAGTATATTAGCATCTGTGCGCCTTCCGTTAGCACAAACTGAGGCTACTGCTGTTTTCAATAAGCAAACAGAACTGTTGACTGGTTTAGTTGTAGAGCCTGGTGGAATGATTGCAGCAGTGACGGCTGTTGGATTGTCTGATGTTGTCTCTGTTGTGGTGGTAACTGCTGTCCTTTGTTCCATAGTAGTCTGTGAAGTGGTTTCAGGCTTTACCGTGACATCTGGTGGTTTGGTAAATTCAGCACCACAAAGGCTAGAGTGGTGTTTCTGCTTGCAGGACTTACAACGAAACTTTGATGTACACTGTGAGACTCTGTGGTGTCCCAAGCAGTTAAAGTAATTCTTTCCCTTCTTTACTATTTCAAGACGTTGGTTAGGATTTTTCACTTTCTCACATCGTGTTGAAGGGTGTGTCCCTTTACAAAACAAACAGCTACTCCTGCTTCGTTGTGTATGGTGACTATTAGTATTGGTGTGGAGAGCAGTGGTCATTGGGTCCATATGAGTTTCATAAGAGTGCTTGTGTAAGGGTGACAATACAGACTCTAGTACCCCTATCTCCTTCAGAATTGCTTCTTTGAGTTGATTAATGGTCCATTCAGAGCTGCCATGTTCACGGGCAAGGTTTCTACGGATGTCAATCGGTAATCTAGTCAGTATGATAGGGACAAGCATGGCTCCATAAGATTCCTCAGTTGTTCCCAGGGCTTTCAATCCTCTGATATGCGTCTCAATCGTGTCGTAAAATAGTTGCAGACTAGACAGGGAGTTGGTTGGGCTAGCAATTTCTATGAGGGCTTGCATATGTGCTTGGACAATTTTGTGTGGTTGACCATACTTCCTTGTCAGTAAGGTAATAGCATCGTCATAGTTGCTTTCTGTAAGTGGCAATCCTGCAATTGTCCTTAAAGCATCTCCGTGTAGCTGTGCTTTTAGGTAGTTAAACTTCTGTATCTTGGTAATTGAGGGACAGTTGTGCACAGCTGCGTCAAAGGAATCTCGGAAACTTTGCCACATTAATGTATCTCCTGAAAAGGTTGGCAAACTTAGCTTGGGTAGGCGACTTACAGGTTCTCTTGTAGGTACTGTTGGTGTGAACAGTGGAGCAGTAGCATTTAAAGGCCGTGAAGCCGGTGGAGGTGGGCGAGTTGACTCCACACGATGCTTAACCATGCTGACATATTCCATAACGGTATCTTGGATTTCTTCTGATTCCAAGATGTCACTCTGTAGATCATCACTGGTCTGCAATGCTGCAGCTATTTGAGTGTTCAACTGTTGTAAAACTTCTTTCTTCTGGGTTAGTTGTTCCATATGACAAGTCAGCTTAGTAATGTCAGGGTCTGAAAGGGGGTCATCTTTCTCTAAAACATCGTCAAGTTTCTTAAGAGTGCGCGTTACATGGGAGCGGTAAGCTGCACGTGATCCTTTCAGACGCTGGATTTCGTCCATGGCAGGTTCTTCTGGAAAGGAAGACTACAAACAATAAATGTTCAATTGAATAAAACGCTTGCCTCTGCGGGTACCGTTCGAATCCAATGCCACGGTACCAGACGTTTCCGTTTGAGGTTAGAAGACTGCTCGAGGTTACAAACTTCGCGAAGTTACTTGTGTCACAGCACCATGTGACGGATATCTAGGAGGAGCGTTTCATCAACTGATAGAGCGGAGACGATCCGAGCGCCAACACGTGCCAAGTACCTTACTACTCACGTGACCCAAACTCAAACCCACAATTACATACATACATGATACCTAACCTAACCTAGTACATAAAGGCTAGTTATAAAAACCGGAATCGAAACGGGAAACGAAACGAAACGAAACGAAATCAGCCTACACTCTAGTAGAGGACAAACACTATATTATGCACAGTTACACTATAATATATGCACGCAGTACCTGTTTATGCATCAAGCAAGACTCCATGTGGCAGATTTCTCTGCACGGTGCTTATCGATTAGAGATATTAAACGCCTGCTCCTATCCGAGGGTCTGGGGACTATACAATAGAAAAATTCTGTGTTTGGGTAGGTGAGCCGTTGATTGTCCCTTAACCACTTTCATAAGAAGCGTGCCATAATAGCCACAGATGGATCCCTATGGCTTCAGACTCGTCAACCCACTGCTTTTTATTTTATTATTATTATTATTAATGGACAAAAATTGCTTGGCAGTACAAGACTGTCAAGCTAGGCCGCAGGCCTTTGAGAGTGCCCATATCTTGTTGTTCTCCATAAATCATCAAGATTCTTCTTAAACAATGCCACGGTTGGTGCAGAAATAACATCTGCTGGAAGAGAATTCCACAAATTAACTACTCTGTTGGTGAAAAAATTATGCCTCACTAGCAGCCGAGGTTTTTTACCGTAAACGGTTTGTAATGATCAAGTAGTTATTCCTAGTCACTCCTCTTATAAAAGTGGTCAAGGGACAATCAACGCTCACCTACCCAAGCACAGAACTTTTCTAGTATAGAGTCCCCAGACCATCGGATAGGAGCAGGCGTTTAATATCTCTATCTAATCGATAAGCGCCGTGCAGAGAAATCTGCCACCTGGAGTCTTGCTTGATGCATAAACAGGTACTGCGTGCATATTATAGTGCAACTGTGCATAATATTGTGCACTATACTGTAGGCTGATTTCGTTTCGTTTCGTTTCGTTTCGTTTCGTTTCCCATTTCGATTCCGGTTTTTATAACTATCCGTACATAAATGAAAGTCACAACAGTAATCTAACTATATAGAGTCAGTCAATCCTCGACAAGTGTATCGTGTCAGTTTACAGTATTCTACTGGTGTTGAAGAGAACTCATACTAGAAGTGGAAGAGAAGTACATCTCTGGCAATTCTTTACAAGGTTGATCAGTATAACTGCACGAAGGGGCGGCGGATTAAAATAGATTCTCGAATAGAGCCGTTCACTGTGACAGGGAATTTCTCTTAAAGGCTATCCCGGACAAGTTTCGTTACTCTGTTTGCTGTTGTTACTAAAGGTATTGGCTACTGGCCGGAGTACCGCCTAGGATTTAACTCAGCAGATCTATCATGGCCGAGTCAGTCAGTCGAGCTACAGTATGAATGGTTCAGCCTCAGCCTGATTTTTAGCGAGATATGAGCTCTGTATGTCCTTGTAAATGTTGTTCCATGATAGAAAGCTTAGCTATGATGTTATATGATTCTTTGGTCCATTGTATATATATGTAGCCAGCTGCCACCTAGAAATGCTCAGTGCACATATTGCAATTGGGATTGCTGAAAGGAAGACTCTGGGAGATGTCTTTCACAGATCTTGCAATCAATGCTATAAGGTATTACTGCTGAGGTGATGAGACTGAATATGTTGAAGTGTCTTTATGTTTGATGACTTATTACAGTGGTCCTACCTTTATACAGCCATATCTGAACTGTAGAAATGATAGTTTTTGTTAGAGTGTTAGACTAATTGAACAGTTCTGTACAGAAATGAATGAGCTTCAATTTCATTTTGATTATCTTAACACACTCTGGGTTCAGATAGTAGATGGGTCACTGTACTAATCTCTGCCCCTCAGATGTATACAAATGTAAAAACTTACAAAACCAAACATGTAAAATAATCATACACTAAATGCAAGGACTTAGTGAAAATTATAATTTTGGGTGATACACTTCACAACTGTGAAGTGACGGGTCTCAGTGGTGGTTAATACAATAAACCTTTCTGACATGATTGTCATAACTGTGGTTTATCCAGTGTACGTATAGGTGAGAAGTTAAACTACATTTATGTAGTGCTGATGGGACACATGGACAGACATGACAACATTTAATCAGAAGTGATTGATTCCCCTGATGTGTGTACTGTTTACGTCATAAATTGCAGATATTGGTTTCCTGGTAAACAGTGCATGGAGTCCAAGAATATGGTTGTTTTTCTATAACAAAACACCAACAAATCTTACAAACGACACAAACACGTCGACTGATCCATTTGTTGTTAACAATAAAAATAAATACATATAGATTTTGTGGACATCTACTATCTAGTCTACTATAATTTTGTAGATGATCATGACGCTTGAGTTTGCATGCCGGTGTGCAGAAGATCTTCACGTAACTCTGTTTGTTTGTGTGCAGCACTCACCATGGAGAAATCACTACTATATTACTGTATCTGTATACTGTCCAATAAGACAAAGTGTCTAGTCATACCATCACGGCATAGCTATCAAGAACAGAACACATGTGGCACTCAGTAAAATCCGGTTTATTGAGATTTGCACTCGCTGGACATACTTCAGCAGTCATAATTACTCTTGCCTTACTTTCATGTTAGTTCTGACAACCCACGCCTATCCAACACCTAGTAAGCCATACTAAGTGATGTACCTGGGTGTTGTTATTGCTGGACAGCAACCTAAAATGGGCACAGCATACAGGTATCAGCATGATCACTGCAAAGGCAGATTCAGTAAGGGACTTTTTACAATGTAACATAACAAAATGTCTGGTTTTTAGCAGTTAAAATTAATGCTGTTATAATACATGTGTTGATCCTATTCCTGTATTATCATACAGGCTGGTCTCCGCCATACCATGAACAAAATATTTACAAACTAGAGATGGTGCAGAGAAGGCCAATAAGGTTGTTGCGCTGAACAGCTGCAATATAACAAACCATAGCTAGTTAGTGCCTCCCTTACGCGGAAATGCTGAACAGCCTTACCCATCCCAGTCCTTTGACATTGAACCACTACACACTGGAAAGATCACTCTTGTCAGGGATACCAAGAAATGGGTGTTTAACACGAGAAATTCCCTCGAGATTCTTTATAAAGAATGGCTTCTTTCAGCTCAGTCCTGGCGCCTTTCGTGCTTATTAATCACCATCCTAGCCTCTAAAACACTGCCAAAGATGCAATTCTCTTCCACAGCAACCATGACTTCTCTCCACTGTCAGAAGAAAGCTGTAAACACACTATACTGAGCGAACTATTATACGGTTCACCAGTGCTTGGTTCACCAGTATGGCGGATGCGTAGGCGATATTTGAAGTTACGTAATGTAGATCACGTGTTGAAAATGTTCTTATGCGATTTTATTGTTTAGAAATGCAACTACCAAAAATCGGTCAGTGAATTGGACAATTGTCAATTCCCCCAGGGGTGGGGACAAGAAGCAATGTCAAATCCCCACCTGGGGTGTGGGGACGCCCGGGGGTGGGGCATGAAATTGACAAGTGCATTAGCGCTACTAAAATATATTCAAAAGAAATGGATTCTTCCACCTCTCTATAGGGATATATCCAACATGGACCATCGTCTGTGGTCGTTTGATAAATTCGGAGATCGTTAGTGGTGAATTGGTGATCTCCATGTGTCGTCATTTCAAAATGCTGATTTCTTCATAACAGTTTTGTATCATTTTCTTCACAACAATCACACCTTCATAAACACGGTAGAACTCAAATATCTAATGAATCTTGTGGAACCTCTTCATTGATATTTTGTACAGTAACCATTCGCTCACATGAAATATTTTCAAGCATCACTTAAGTGCATTGCATGATCAGTTCACGTGGGCTTGTCCTACCTCCTCTGAATAACCCCCACCCCCTGGTCTCATGTTTGGCTAGTTGTTGGTCACTTGAGTGGAAAATGCTCTTACTGTATGAAGAATTTTTTCCGTTACATTAAATCTCTCCGTAAAGATAATTGTGGTGTGCCTATGTTACAGAGCGAAGGGGTTACATATACTGATAATTTGGATAAAGTAGAAGTATTAAATAAACATTTTGCCTCAGTGTTTACTCATGATAATGATTCACCAGCTCCACACCTGGGTCCTAGCCCATACCCTGATCTTCCATTATTTGAAACATCTATTGAAGAAGTATATACCCTATTGACACAAGTCGATCCTTTCAAGGCTACAGGTCCAGATGGTATCCCTCCCAAGCTATTGAAAGAGATGGCATCTGAATTATCTCCTAGTTTAACATTGCTGTTTAATTCATCATTGAAACAAGGAGAGGTTCCACACGACTGGAAAATAGCCTCTGTGGCCCCTATATTTAAGAAGGGCAATCGTAGTAACCCTACAAACTATAGGCCAGTTTCATTAACATCTGTGTGTTGCAAAACTCTGGAACGAATAGTACACACTAATATTATGGAACATCTGAATAGTCTGAATATAAAGAGTGTCAATACGGTTTTCGTGCCAAACACTCTACTGAGCTACAATTGTTACACACAGTTCATGACTTAGTGTCAAACCTTAACCAGAAAACTCAAACTGATGCCATCTTACTTGACCTATCTAAGGCATTTGATAAGGTGTTACATCGTTATCTCTTACATAAGCTGCAGCATTATGGAATACGTCATGAGATCTTAGAATGGACTTCATCCTTTTTGAGCAGCCGCACTCAATATGTTACTTGTAATGGTTCTCAATCATCACCCATCGATGTTATTAGTGGAGTGCCCCAGGGCACTGTCCTCGGACCCTTATTATTCTTAGTTTGCATTAATGACTTACCTGATTGTGTATCATCTTCTTGTGGCTTGTTTGCTGATGATTGTCTGCTCTATAGACCAATACATACTACAGATGATAGTCGTTTCTTACAGGAGGATTTGTTAAGAATTGAAGAGTGGGCTAATAAATGGATGATGACATTTAACACAGATAAATGTGAAGTATTACAAGTTACTTTAAGTAATCCAAAACCCACAAGCTATTTCCTGTACAATAATCAACTAAGAATGGTTAGTCATGCAAAATACCTTGGTGTGATATTGGACTCTAAGATGAACTTTAACAAACATATTACCACTATTTGCAGAAAAGCTAATAGTGTATTGGCACTTCTTAAGCGTAATCTATATCATTGTAATTCTCAAATACGAAGCCAAGCCTATTTCTTGTATGTGCACCAATACTAGAATACGCATCAATAGTTTGGGCACCATATACTAAGACTAAAATTGAGAAGCTTGAAAGTGTTCAGCGACATGCTGCCAGATTTGTGGTGTCTGATTATGATTTTTCAAATAGTGTTACCAGTATCTTGAATGAGCTTAAATGGTGTAGCTTGGAGGTTAGAAGACAAGTAAGTAGACTGATGATGTTTTATAAGATATTGCAAGGTTCTGTCGCACTAGAACTACCTTATGAGATATCTCTCATCGACACTGTTACTAGAGGGCACAATAGAAGATATCAAACATCTTTTTCAAAAATTGATATACACAAATTCAGTTTCTTCCCAGCTACTGTCAGATTGTGGAATAGTTCACCTGACTCAGTTGTTAATTTGGATTCCTTTGAAGCATTCCGTAGATCTGCTACTGATTTCTTAAACAATTTATAATTCTTTTTATACTTAATTAACTACTTAACTTAACTACATACTATATTGCACGTATACTCTTTCAGAGTCCTGCAATTATTATAATAATAATAATAATAATTATCAAGTCTTATAATTAGCAAATTTTGTGGGAATTAACCCTATCATGTGATTGAATAAAATTATTTCACAGCCAATGGACAGGTTAGGCATGACAACACGATTAATTTTAAAATAGTGGGAAATAACCCCGCCCAATCACAAAATGATACTGGTCTTCTGACCGACAGTTTAGTAGTTAATTACTGTTTCACAGTCTGTGTGGATTATACTTATTTTTACTAAAGGAGTGCATCGAGTCACTATACAATACATGCAAGCAAGTGGGCTAGGGATGCAGATTATCATACAGTATGATAGTACTGTATAGTAGGGACATCAAAGGCGTGGGCATGGCCAGTGATATAATATAACCCAAAAACCTGCCTTGATTTTTCCTCACAACATGACAGTATTGGTTGGTAAACTCAAGCCCAAAAGTGTCTTCAGATCGACCCAAAACGTTGCTATAGATTTTTTTTTTAAATATTCAACAGAATTTTCTAATGCCTGTCTGCCTACCTGATGTGAGGGAGGAGCGGAAAACTGGCAACAGCTACAACCCTAATTTTTTCACAGAAACATTTCTAATTTTCAATGAAGAAAAAGCCTTTGGTATATTGATTAACATACAATGCTTGCGCTATATCTTACCTTTTATCCTTCTATACCATGGCCATCAGTCATGGTTCTACTGCTGATAGTGTTAATAGACTACAGTAGGGCTTCCATCTATGGGTATATCAAGCTATTCGAATACACGTGGTTAGTTTAGCATTGCACCAAACTATCTGAACACACGTGGCTTGGTGGTTTATGAAGTTACCGGTAGTTGATATCCATCAGTGAGAACAACTCGCGACGAACTAGCCATATGTAAGTCAATAAATGTAGTAACAGCATTAAAACCAAGTCGGGTCATCCAGGACCCGCTTTACAGATTATCCGGGTCTGACACGGATTGGATCACGTGCTAAATTAATTAGTGTAACGATGTGGACATGTAGTAACACGTCATAGCATATCCCTGCTTCTTTCATAAGCCTATTTAAATACCTGTGTGTAGGCATATGGTAGCCACACCCATTTATCAGTCTGTAGGTATGCACGAATCCACGTCTGTCTGCAGGTTTATGTAGAGCCATGCCCACTAACCAGTTGTTATTTTATGAGTCATAATCTAGTACATAGTGCTGTGCTGGGATGGTATATTTAGCGGAATGGCGGAAACAGTAGAATCATCATTTACAGATTATGGACAGCCTTAGAACACCTACCACCAGTTAGTTGCTTACTGTTACATATATAAATACAGCTACATAGAACTCACCATGATTGAAGCACATGGCCTTTGTAGTGCTGTCTTCTTGCAGCTTACCATCATCTGTGGCAATCAATTCTTAGACTATAGATTTATCTCGAGTCTCATCAATTGATTTAATGATTTATTGATCATCATCACTTTCCAATTAACACACCATATTGATTGATTGATTAATTGTTTATAACACCATATTTTAAAGCGCATGTTACTAGAAGCACCTTATAGCTAGGTACCAAACAGCATTCTAGAATGTTCTTTAACTTATGTGACTGATTACCACATTTTGAATTGCAGAACAATTGGTTTTGAATAGTCAGGCTTAGCCTCGGGTGGCCATACTCTATTTTCTCAGGGAGGAGTTTACAGATTTTCAATTATAAGTGCCCCCCCTTGAAGGCACTTCTAGTAACATGTGCTTCAAACTATTGAGTGTGAGGGTTGAGGTATGACTACACTATAAGAATTGATTGCCACAAATAATGCTAAGCTGCAAGAAGACAGAAAATCAGTGCTACAAAGACCATGCGCCTTGATCGTGGTGAATTCTATGTAAGTGTATTTATATATGTAACAGTAAGCAGCTAACTGGTGGTAGGTGCTCTAAGGCTGTCCATAATCTGTAAATGATGATTCTGCTGTTTCTGCCAATTCTACCGTTTCCGCCATTCCGCTAAATATACCATCCCTGCTGTGCTTAATTCTTTTAAAATATTGTAACTGGTTTTGTGAAAAGCAGGCTATATAGTGGTCATGAGCTTGCAAAAAAAAACTTCACAAACAAGTATAAGAAAAAATTAGGAATTAAAGTAGGGATAGTGTATAGTGCTGCAATAAAAAGTACTGGATCGGAGTAGTATGTAATGTCCAAATACTGTAAAACAATAAGAAGTGAATATCCCTACTGTACTGAGATACTCTAATAAGAGCAGTCACTCAGTAGAATTTATTACGTACTCTATTATTGCAATAGTCACAAAACATTCATCTTGCTAACAAAAACAGTTTTCCTGACAAATCTGTGCAGATAGAGTTAGCAACATTTTGCTGTTTCAAAGTGCTGAACATTTTGATTACAATTAGAAATTAATTATAGAGAAGTTATAAAATTGGGAATAATTTTGAGAGTATACAATGACTACATTAAGACAATGGTAAAGCTTATGTCAAATTTTGGAATAGAATAATAAACTTTTAAAGCATAATATCCACAATCCTACAACATTGTTAGTTTTCTAATTAGCAGCCAGCCTTTATACACGAAAGTTTGCATTCTACACCAGTTGTAATCATGACATTTTTGATGATTCATTCACTTTGCATCAATTTATGTTACATTGCGTAAAGCCCACGGTTTTAACTTTATCTTCGCCGCCTTCTTAAGGCTGTCTGAGTGCATGGGATTTTATGCTCTATGTACTGCATACCTGTGTGACTTGTAGTGTGCCTTGTCACTCTAAGCTTGCCATGCAACCCAATGCTCTTTTCAAAGCAGCATAAGCCATGAACAATTACTTCTTTATAGTTAATTTCCCTGAACTAGAGAACCATAGCTAAATCATAGACAATCACTTATAAGCTACACAGAAAGCCATACAATTACAAGAAACTATACATACATACTTTACAGCAATAAAAAAGACATCCTCATTATACAGAAATTAATATCCCTTAATCCGTTAAGTTCAGTTCTATATACAAGTACAAAGTATTCAGCCAGAGGAGGTTGGATGCACTCTAAGTGCCACTAAAACAAACCATGTACACAATACGTACGTGACAAGTCTGATACAGCTGTATACAACTGATTATAGTCGCAAATCACAACTGATTAATTTCACACAGAATTCAAGCGATTGTTATGAAACAAAGTACAAACAAAGTACAATACATTGCCTTGAAGCTTACGTGAAGTACATTCTGAATATCTGATGAACCCCAGCAATCCCCATCACTTTTCAATTTTGCATTGCGACTATTGCGGGTCATGTGAAATACCAAACAATGCAATTAAGAGTATTATATTTAGGTAGCACTTAGAGCACATCCAACCTCCTCTGGTATTCAGCTATACTGTGTAAACATATTACACAACATTTATGTATTAAAGTTCCTTGACTATAATAAGCTAAAATACAAACTTATGTAATAATCATATTGGATAAAAACATTTAGTCTCAGAAATTTCCGAATATTGATAGTTATACATATATACTGGGATTGGAGGAAGTAGATCTGGTAGAAAACCAAGTGATAAAAGAATATCTCTCTTAATATTGTGTTGTATTATTGATAACTCTACAGCACCATTGTTTCTTGCAGATGCCAGAACATCAATTATTAGCTGTTCAACAGGAGAAAGTGTTGATACTACTGTAGTGACAGTAGCTAGTGCAACTTCCGCTGCTTCAATATATAATTCGTACCTGACAAGGTCAGTAATGCTATCATCATTTTCCACTATGAAAGTAAACACATAGTTGGGTATAGCTGAACACAGATAATAATGAGAAAAATCTTCGTCATTGAAGATTATTCCAATCTCAAACTGCGAAGAATACTTGTTCACAAAAGCTGATGCTCTGGGAACATCTTCTGGATTTATTTTCCTCCACCCAGGTGTTCTGGGAGAATCAGGCAGAGAATAACTATTAGGTGAGGCAAACTGATAACACCAATTAGTGAAAGTAACCACAGGTTTCACAACATTTAATGATTTAAACAGACCATTGTATACAAACTGATTGATTTTATACAGATTGACTCTTCTCTGTAATTCTTTATTTAGGATGTACCACAGTCGCTTGTTCATATATTTATCGTGACTCAACAAGAATGGAGAAACACAATGTACTAATACTCCTCCAATATTAATGCTAACAGGACTGGCCAGTACTACACCTACCAGTGCACCCTTAGTTGTTCTGATAGCAAAATGCCAGTCACTTCTTCGGTTTGGATGTGTAAAAAGAAATTTGAAAGAGGCATCACATACAATGGAATCGTCCATAGACTGAAAGCTAGCAACCTCTAAAACATCACTTTTAGTCAATGGAACCCATTGAAATCCTTTTTGTAAAGAGTATGGCTCTTGTCTAATGTGCTCTGGTAATGGCTCAATAGGACCAACTTCCTTTACCTCTTGTCCATGCCACAAATATGGAAGACCTCTACATTCATCTGCCGCCTCGCACACTAGAGACTTGATTGTTATTGAAGATAATTCACTGTGCTTCTTCATTGAGGTATATGCTTGGTAAGCCAGTTCTCGTGGCATCAACCATGTAAGCTCAACACAACCTGTTTTAATACAACTTAATACTAGTTCCCCTTCATCTATATCCAACACTTCATACTCTAACTTGTACTTGTGTTGTAGCAATTCCGAAACAGTCAAATCTCTTGGATTTTTGTCAAACTTCTCAACCAATTTTATAAACTCATTTAGTGGTTTAACGTTTACATAAGGAATTAAATCAAATATGTTTTTGCTGTAATAGGTTGCTTTAAAGCTTTCCAACCATTCCTCAGCCTCAGCTGATCCTGATGCAGTCACAAGAGCCTGTAAGAGTCTTATATCAAACCAATTCCAGTATGGAGACTGAGCAAGCACATCTAACATGTCATTCAATGATTTAGTTTGTTGTATTTTGGGCACTAAGCTCTTAGGAAGTGTACTCCCAAGTGAGTTAACTTCTTGAACACAAGCTCGACGCAGTTGCTCAAATCTTTTGCTTTCCAAGAGAATTCCAACGTTTGAGGTTAATTTGCCATAAGCCCTACTTATGCTCCAGTTTATAGGAAACTTGGCTGAAACAATCTGGCAACTATTTGTTTCAGACACTGAAAACAAAACATGATTAAATATGAAATAATAGCTGTATGCACTATATATGCATGTATAGTGTTACAGTAGCCTTATATAACAATAATTTTTCTATTAGAAATAGCTGGTTAAGCATACAATGCAGTTGTAAACTAAGTACTGTGACTTTTCATATGTTAACCTAAATAGGCTTGTGGAGAAATTTTGATGGCAGATGGTGTTATGGGAAATAATCTAGATGAAAAATAACTGCAGGGATTCATTTCATCTTTGGCATTTAAGAAGGTAATCAAACATCTCAACAGATTTACTGCATAGCTTCCTTCCTATGTCATTCTCCATGTCCATGACCCATTTACATGCAAAGCATTTAGGCCTGCGTCAAACATGCCAGCATAATAAAAAGCATAATAGGCTGAAGTGCTATGCTAGCATAATGCTAGCATATTAGGTGGATATTTCAAACTATGGAGCTTAATTCCATGAATTTAGATTGATATTTCCTATTAGAACAGTCAGAGGAAACTGCAATAGAACATTTAAATGCATTGTACATCACTCCTTAGATCAATACTCTCTAATAGAACAGTCACTTTGTAGTGAAATACTCTAATAGAGCATTCAATGATTTAAATGTTCCAAGAAATGTTGCTAACCTAGGAGCATAATCCAGGAGCATAATCCAAACATAATGGGAACACTGAAGAGCATAATAGGTGAAAATTTTGGGAAATTCCTGAAAACATTTTGGGCAAAATTTTGAGCATATTTGACTCAGAAAAGCATTTATTTGAAGTTGCTTGGTTCATGTAGGTTAATTCACTTTGCCATTGAGTAGCTATTGATCTTAGTAGCAAAGGATCCCATGCATGTGTGTGTGTGTGTGTGTGTGTGTGTGTGTGTTTGTGTGTGTGTGTGTGCGTGTGTGTTAATATTTATCCAATTATTCAAGTTAACATCTTCTGCAGAAACCCTATTCTGTTATACCTGTTTTACTACCCTGTTATAGACTGAAGTTAAGGAATTTAATGTCCACTAGTATATCTGCAGGTATGGGTAACCTCTTGTTTCACTACTTTTTTTCTTTGATCCCTAATCCAACTTATTACTCTTTCTACTTGTTAAAATATGAGATCACTGAAAAAAAAACAAAGGAAGCAGGAGTCAAACAAGTCAGCATGTTAAAACTACAATGGAGCATGTTAACCCAGTACAGCCTATACAACACTTGAAATTGTCACACACAGATCTCTGTTCGGAATCAATGGATACAATACATGTAATAGCTGTAACACAGGCACGAGGGCTTTGCTTGATATGTATGCCCAACAGCCCAAGGGCTGCAACCATGAAAGCTGAGGACATACACATCAGGCAAAAGCCCAAGTGTCCCGTGTTGCATGCATATACATAACACTTCTAAGCTAATAGCCCGCACCTGGCGATCAATCACTCAAGCCAATAGGAATGCAACCACTGGATATATGTGACCAGATTTTACAGAACCGATCCAAATCGCACATCAGGCAAAATCAAACTAACACCACCAGTGGATAGCTACACTATCGTACTACAAGTTTTGACCCTCAGCACTACTCATACTACACAAGGCTGGTTTTAACAGACGCCTTTTCTGGGTGGTGTGGAGTGCTTAAATTGCGATTTCAGGCCTTATGAAGGACCTGGTTGGCAAGAATCAGTGGTGCGCTGGTGGACAGCCTTATAATGTTGGCCAGGCGTGTTCTCTGTTGATTTTGCTACATATCAGCTACTAAGGAGCCAGCACAGCCCTGTAATCTCGTGTCTGGACTCCAATCGTGGTCTGCCTCCATTTTGAGGTCTATCTCTTGCCCTCCCCGCCACCCCCCAGCCTCCACCCCTTTGTGAGCACTCGTGATACTACTTCGCTCGTCCAACTGCTCAGACTTTCTATCTTATTTGGCGGGAAACTGTACAAGCAGCTACAAGTACTGGAAGTGGCTTGAAAGGTAACAGATTGATGCATCTTTAGTGTAAATTTCATATGCGTGCTTGCTATCCTTGGAGAGTTATGCTGGCTTCAATTCTTTAAAACCGTTTATCTTGAAACTTCTAATGTGCGATTTGGATCGTTTTTCCAAAATCCAGTCACATATTATATACACATTCCTGAAAATTTTGACTATGGGTTAGCAACTGGTACGCTTCAGTTATGTTTGGTTATTAAAGTATACCGTTTTTGTATGATGGCTGTCAGCCAGGTAGGGCGGTCACACTTCAAATTTGGTTTAATCCACTCCAGGAAATCCCTGAGATATGAAGAGCCAAAGTTTTGAGTTCTTCTTTGTTTATTTATTCTTAAGGTATTAATGAGGGCCAAGATTTTTCTTTTCTTAGATTTTACAAAATTTGTTACAAAATGCAAATGCATAATCCAATCACCTTGAAATTTGGCACGGATGAAGAGCATACAAAGATGAATTTACATACTAGTTTTTCTATGAATCTGACTAATATTCACAGTGTCATGGAACACTTATTCACGTAAAAATACCATCTAATATTGTTGACCAGACAAATCATAGAAGTATCATGAAGAATTTAAGTTATGTAAGTTCAATGTTTTAATCAATGCTACACGTACAGTATACTAAAGGTCTCAATGGGTAAGTTTGTTGACTTTTCCATGGAATCAGTAATGTGGGTGTGGTCCATATTCAAAAAGGTGTGATAGCACTTGTGAATCAGTTATAGCACTAGTCCTCACCTTCATGTAGCATATTTCAACTGGTAGAATAACAAGGATAACGAAACACTTCCTTTTTATGGCAAAATCCAAATCATGTTAATCATATGAGACTAATCATGGTATGTACTGTGTTGTGCGGCAAAGAAAACCAGCACGCCACACCATGCACATATTGATAGGATGAAAAAAGATACCATTTTTAAATCTGCATATATAGCTCCATGGTCCTATCTCTACATAACTACAGGGTAAGCCACATATGGCTTTATTTGGGGGTGGGGGCAAGTCCTCCATAGCCTTGACAAACTCTTGCCCCCTTAAATATTACACTGATGCCCCCCTCCTCTCCTCACTCTCAACTTTGCCCCCTCTTAGGCCACTTCCTAAATGAAGGACTGAAGAAACTTGAAAATTGCTATGTACGTAGGCCAACTATCATAAAAGTACATTTGGAAGATTTGAAGTGCAAAAGGGTAGCTACAAAGCAAACACCACACAAGTATAAAATTGTAGGGTCAACATACTGTAATAGAACAGTCATTGTGGGGTAATGAAGTACATGAAAAATGTTGAGATAAATGTTGCCAGGGTTTGAACAAGGGATCCGGACCCCTACATCTAACACCCAAATCTTGAACCACTAAGGCACTGCTATCACGGCTGTTCATCTCACTTAATTTCTACCTTACAAATGAAAGATCTACTTCATACCTACTGAATTCATATAGATCTACCAACGGAATTCCAGATTGTTCTAAAACATGTGTTTTGCTAGTATGTAAGTCCTCATAAAGATGTGTTCTATAACTTTCGTTCTATAAAATGCATTCAGCAGCTAGGGGCTATGCCCACAGACCCCTACATTTGAGATATACTGCTTACACTCAAAACCCATTCAACTATCTTGCCAGTTTTTCCCATTAGACATCAAATAAAGGTAAATAGTAATTAGTGGGCATGATACCATGCATGTCCACAGAGAGAAGCGAACAATCCTGATAAGTGGAAATGGCACCACTTATGCCAACATCCCTTCCTTAAAGGTGGGATATAGCTGCATGTAAATTTCTTATGTATGATATGTACTACTACATTTCTGTTAGTAAAATTGTGACTGTCTCAGCAAAAACATGCCTATTGTCATTTTCTCAGCATCATTCTAGATGTCCAAAGGATGGATCACTAAAGTGTCAGCCTAGAGTAGTTTTGGGATTATAGTGCTAGGCAGTAGGAAGAGCTAGGAAATCAATTAGTACATGCAACAACTATACTGAAAATAAACTACAGCAACATGCATTCACAGCCATAACTTCCATTTGTAGTAGTTTACAGAGTTGGGATTTGGATTCATACGGATTGGCAAATTGGCAAATCAACCAAGGTATAGTTTTAGCCCTGTAGTCACTTGTGCATACACGTATGAAGGCCGAAGAAATGACGATAATTTTGTTTACATCTACTGCATTATAAACAAACACACGTGACACACATACTGTTTGGCTACAGAAATGAAACAAAAGATTTCAAAATCTTTATGAACAGGTGAATAAGATGGCATATACGTGTGAGTGTTACTCCTCTAAGTAATGGCTCAATAAAAACTTGTGTATTTTTCTTTGTAGCATGGATTTTTTTTTTTTTTTTGCTCTTCTCAAAACTGTGATGCATGCTTGTTAACTAGGTAGGTTTTTTCTGAGATGTTACAAATGAGCTTGTTAATTTACACTATATGGTTAATCATGATGTGAGTGAGACTTGGATATCCAATAATAAAAGTGGATGGGACCCACTTGACCAGGTGAAATGTGACAGCTCTGTTAGCCATGCTTGCCACAGGATTTGGAATTAGCAGCAGCAAAACTGATGACTTTACTAGATTTGGACACAGTATATTCAAATCGTATTTGCTGTCACAGATGAATCGTATATCGTATTTGCTGTCACAGTATATATATCGTATATCGTATATATCGTATTTGCTGTCACAGTATATTCAAATCGTATTTGCTGTCACAGCAAATCGTATTTGCTGTCACAGTATATTCAAGTATCGTATTTGCTGTCACAGATGATAACAGACCAATTTTCCCAGACCTGGTCACACTTGCAAGTTGATGCAAAAAAGATATGAAATAAAGGAAACAGTCCTTGACATTAAACTGCATGACTATCACATTGTTTGGGAAAAGATGCAGAAGACATCCTAGACTCAAAATTTTAATGAGTATCACAAAAGCTAGAGACAAAGTTTGATTCCTTCATTAATGATCAGCTTTATTTGAAGACATTGACTGTTCTATTAGAGCATATCATTCCTCTGACATGAATTTTCACCATCAGTCTATTGACACAATGTTTCAGTGTTAAATTTTTCCCCAAACATATTGCAAGTGCTATCATGAACATGGTTCATAACAAAAATCGCCCATGTTTATTGCCAAAATCTTGATCATCTTAAGAAGCACCTCCAACTTTAAAAATAAAACTTGAAAGTTAATTTTGCAAGAAGTATATGTCCACAAGCGAGTCAGTATTAAGTCAAAATGAACTAACAAAAATACTTTTTAAAACACTGTAAGTCACTCACTTGTGAAGTCATACAAGTGAACAAGAAGTCAACAAACTCCAGGTATTTGTGCTATAAAATTATGGAGCATGATACGTTGTGCAAGCAATCAAGCTACACAAGTACTTAACATGCTTACCTTCAATAGGGGGTAATAAGTTTCCTTCAACGTTAGATGCAACATCATTTAATTCAATACCAGGAGCTCTGATAGCTTCAATCAACTGCTTCCAGGTTGCCTCAGGTTGCCTCTGCAACCAAATATCCAACATCTCTTCACAACGCTCAATAACACTTAAAGAACTGTTCGTCTTGATCACACGTAATGCCTTTTCATCTTTTGGATCCAACAATTCCAATCCAACATCATACCAGTGAGGAGCAATCGACTCTCTAACATGTCTCAAATATTTTTTGGCAGGGTGATCAGATCCTGCATTGGTAACAAAGACTTAAAAGGGTTATAGTAATAAATGCAGTGTATGTACCACATCAAAAAGTTGCAAAAAAACAAAACAAAAAAAAATAATAATCCTGGTCACCTGGTCAATTTTGGGGAATTAGTAGGACCAGAAACACCTAATTAGCCTTAAATAAAACAATGTAGGTTTTGGATATTTCCAGCAGTGTGTGGGATCACAGACAATAAGCTGGTCTAGTATAGCAGCACAACCAAAAAATTGTGCACTTTTTCATAAAGCCATGAAACTTTCCACATAAATAGTACTCCTCAATACGTGTATTTTTAGATATAGTGCCATCACTGATTTGACCTTTGGTGACCTTTACTGCCATTTTTGTACAGAAACTTGATCATTTTTGTCTTTAACTCCCTGAAGCAGTAATAACTTGTTAAAATGTGGTACCAAACAAAAGATCTTGCTGTTAGGTTTTAATTTGAAGTCAATAGGAGATTTCATTCTTAAGTTATATATGAGTATTTTTATTAGCTGTAAATTTGATAAATTTATGTATAATTATCTTCCCACAGGTAATTCACACCTCGAGGGAAGGTAAATTTATCAAATTTTTGCAGCTAGTAAAAATGATCATAACTCTGTAATAAAATCACCTATTGACTTCAAATAAAACCAAGTTGTTTCTATCAGCAAGAAAGTTTGTTTGGTACCATGCTTTAACAAGTTAATTACTGCCTCAGGGAGTTAATTAAAGACAAAAATGTTTTCTGTACAAAAATGGCCATAAAGGTCAACAAAGGTCAACTCAGCGATGGCACTATATCTAAAATTACATGTCATAAGGAGTACTATTTATGTGGAAAGTTTCATGGCTTTATGAAAAGTGCACAATATTGCCCATTTTGCTACGCCACTATACTAGTCCTTTGCAGGCCATAATATGGTTCATATCCTTAGACCTAACAAACCTAATATATCAAAAAGTTCGGGACAAATTAGGTGATTAATTAGTCCAGTTACACCCAAAGCAATTAAGCAGCTGCAAATAATTCAACTTGCAATATTTCTTTGATAAGCGCTTAATTGTTGCCGATTTTTAATTTTGTAGGTGTTTATCAAAAGCTGCTCTTTCTCAAGGTACTCACAAATCTGTAGCTAACACAAATAGAAAATTTTTTTTACTAAAGTCAGTGTGCAGAAAGTAGGCAATGGAAGCAAATAGAGTCTTAAATTTCTGTTTCTTTTGTCGAACAATTCTCAAATTACATTTTGAATGAAAATATATAATTTAATTTCATAGTCACAGTGAACAAATCGGTCAAGTGCATGGACCTGGAGCAAATCTCTGCATAATAAATATGGCAGTGGTTACTGAACTGAAAGTCGGTTCAATAAGGCGTACGGGCTATTGAACTGACAGTAAAACTTAGACAAAAATGTTACTAAATCGAACAAAAAGTGCAGCATCCAGGGTTTGAACCCTGGCCCATGTCGGTGTGACAGCTCTGTGTACTATCAACTGTGGTATCACTGCTAGTTCCCCAAATCCCTTACTTTTCTATCTTATTAAAATGTCACTCAAGAAGTGTATATATAGTAAGAAGAACATAACCTAAAGGTGAAGAAGAAACCAAAGCTGAACCCGACCCTAACCCTAATACTACTTGTCGTGTGCCCTAAAGTTGAATACTCCGGGAAACTACTACACATGTGCCCTAAAGTTGAACACCTGGGGCAACTACTAGACACGTGCCCTAAAGTCGAATACTCAGGGCATACCAACCCTAACGTACAACTAGTGTGCTTGACTGATACTCGAGTAGATGGATGACTGTCAGTTAATTTGATTTGTGGTATCCGCAGAAAAAAAAACTTTTTGGTTTAGAAACTGTATAGCAATTTGATCGCAACTTTTCGATTTAGCAATTTGATTGCAACTTCGTTCGTATTTGAGAATTTGTCTGGAAGGAAACAGAAAGTTAGTCTCCAATGCCGGATCCAGGATGAGACATTTGGGGCAAAATGCCCCCCTCCTCCACTGACCTTGTGGAGGAGCCAGCCATACTTCTAGTAAATGCTAAGGCCAAGATCAGTTTATAAAACTCATGAAAATATGCATATTTTACTACCATTATTACAAATTCACCTAAAACCAAAGTGAATCAAACTCAAACTAGCTGTGAAATTGCTAACCAGCACCTTAGTGTGTACTAAGCGCCTCTAAAATAATTGTCGTGTTGCTGTTATTTAAGACATTCAGAGCCTTTTAAATAGCTTTTAAGACTTCACAACCATCTGCAAAGGCCAAAATGGAAAAATCAATAGTGAGACGTTACTAAAAGGTGATTATTTGCTGCTTCAAAAATGCAGCGGCAACTTAGGAATCTACTCTCCCCAACTACCTACTACTAACTACGGACCCGACACTCACACAACTTTAAACTAGTACCTTACCAACCAAGAATTGATGTATATAAATATTCCTTCCTCCCAAGAACTGTACCAGAATGGAATAGATTAGATGATGAGATTATTGAGACTGATTGTGTTGAAGAATTTAAGCAAAAATTAGCCCCTTCTATGTATATAGTTAAGTAA